>NC_084465.1:32646863-33271863 GCF_027409185.1 Cynocephalus volans
CTCGTGGTTTTGATTTGCATTTCCCTGATTGCTAATAAGCTCAAGAATCTTTTCATGTGCTTATTGGCTATTTGTGTATCTTTTTTATAGAAATGCCTATTCAAATACTTTGACCATTTTAAACAAATGGGTTATTTGTCTTTCATCATTGAGTTGTAATAGTTTTTTAATATATTATAGATATTAGACCCTTATCATACCTATGACTTGAAAGTATTTTCTCCCATTCGGTGGGTTGTCTTTTCACTTTCTTGATTATGTCTTTGAAACACAAAAGTTTTTAATTTTATTGAGATTCAATTTGTCTAGTTTTTCTTTGGTTACTTATGTATTAGGGTCATACCTTAAAAAAAAATGCCAAATTCAAAGTTGCAAAGATTTAAACCTATGTTTCTTCCATAAGTTTAATAGTTGTATCTCTTACTTTTAGATCTTTGATCCATTTTTGAGTTATTTTTTGTATACAGTGTGAAGCAGGGGTTCAACTTTATATTTTGCATATGATTATCCAATTGTCCCAGCAGTATTTGTCAAAAAGTCTATTCTTTCCCAAATTGAACTGTCTTGGTACTCTTACCAGAGCATTTTACTTTGCTCCAATTTTTCTTGCTTACAAGTTAGTCTTGACTAGTTCTGCCTTTCAAGCAAGTACAAAGGGCACATTGCCAGACCAAGCAATGGCTAACAGATAATTAGTGAAAGCATGTGGCAATATAGTCAGTTCTTGGAAACAGCTTTACTCGATGTCTATAAAAACATCTTCCATGATAAGTAATCACAGGAAGCTACTGGTTCTATGAGAAAAATAATTCTGTGTAAAAATCATCCTAAAGTTTTCCATCTTATGTAGACTGGATTTCCTGTGGTCCTGTCAGTCAGTTGTACTAAAAACTGTTTTATGTAGAGTTCTTGAGTACTTGTTTGGATTGGCTTTGGATAGCTTCTTTTATATTTTAACAGTTCTTTTTTTCATTTTCGGGAAAAATTTAGCTTCAAAAATTAGACATGTCCCAAGATTTTTAAGAATTCTCCATTTATTTGAAAGGAAAATTGTAATGTGTGTGCTGAAAACAGTATATCAGTCCTAGAAATACAGAATGTAAGAGCTGAAAAAGACGTGAGACTACATAAGGCAAATCCTTGATTTTTAAAGGGAAAATAGCGAAGACTACAAAGACAAAGTTGTTTATGTTGAGGATGCCCACAGAAAAGTAGTCATGCAATGATGAAAGATGGTAGGAGGCTATAGTCAAGGTCTTGAATGAGTTAAAAAATGGGAGGAACTTTCAATCTTGTAGTTCATGATGTAATATTTGGGGAAACGATCTTCTTAGTAAAAAGCTGAAGTGTTTCTCTCAGTATAAAAGAGTTGTACTAATACATTAGCTAAACCAACAGAAATTAGGCAGCAAGGTTCAGATGGAAAAAGTTACTGTGAGGCTGTCAGACCAAGGGAGCATCACTACAAGAGATAAAAATTAAGCAATAGCCTTTTATGAAACTGTGGAATGGGGAATAGCAGCTAGCGTCCATGGATGTTTTAGATATGGAGAGAATACTGAAGTTCAGAGAGATTAAATTAAGTAATAAATTAAATCTATGTGCCATAATTTGGGAGATGTATAAAGAATGATCATATCTTGCTTAAAAAGGGAAAATAAAGTCTGCCAACCCAACTAACATTTCTTAGCAATGGTTTGGCTGATAAGACCTTAGTGTCATATGCATTTCATCACTTTCTCCAGGAAGAACTGTAATGTGTCAATGCAAAGTTCGTCTAATCCCCTGCCCAATTGCTTTATTACAGTCACTTTCCAATGGATTGAGGCAGAGCAAAGCATGTTATAAAGATAGCAACCACCCTGACACATAAAGGCATAACAATAAAGGGCTGAAAGGTGTTTTTATATGCAATCGGGTTCTCTCTGTTTACAGCTGCCATGGTATAGTTAGATGATGGATTTGAGTTCCTCAATAAATTCCTTCACATTGGAGTTAGTGGAAATTATTTGCACAATTTAAATAAAAGTAGATTCAGCCTTGGTTTCCAAAGTTGCTTTAAACTGCAATTTTTTTCTTCATCTCTGTAAGTTTTAGAGAAGGTAACTGAGTGTCAGGTTTCTAGCCTGGTGTTTTCTAAATTGTATTTTCTCTAATTAAAGTTGTACAATCCCCCATCTTAGATATAAACAAATAAAACACCATCTCCTCCTGCTCCCTATGTACGTCAAAGTTGGTAAGGAAAGTGAATGTCATCCTGAGGGTAACAGTCAAAGGAGAGAGACCTCAGAGCAGGTGTCTAAGCTATTGCAAAGGTTATCTGCCAGATTTTTAAAGTTTGTGTTAAGTATGGTGGAATAGAGGGAACATTGGTTTGGGAAACAGAAGGACAAGACCTCATGCCAGCCTGATAATTCTGGAAGAACCTTTCAACTTACCCCAAATTCTAATTCCATTAGAATCATCTGGAAGGCCTGTTGAGAAATTGCTGTACTCCTGACAACCCCCCACCTTTCCTGATTCAACAGGCCTAGTGGGTTCTGAAATTTACATTTCTGACAAGCTCCCAAGTGATGCTGATGCTATCGGTCCTAGCCAATGAAAACCATTTACTAGCCTTGAAAACCACTGATCTGCCAGCCTTCCGGTAATCATCATTAATCATTTCCTTGAAGGACTAAGTATTGATGGACAAAAAGTGAGTTCAAATTATATTTTCTGAGAAATACCTACAGTTCCATTTTACATTACTGGGACAGATGCTAAAACATCAGTCCTAGTGCACAGTATGTGGCTTGCTGACATGGCTGTGCTGTTTGCTTTCACGGTATAAGATTGTACTATCTGATGTAATAGCCCATTCAATTAACACAGCATGGTCTTTCAAAAGTCACCCCCAACCCCAAGCAGTTTGTCAAGGAATTCTTCCCAGCCACAGAGGGGACTCTCCCCAGAGGCATTCGCAGAGGTATTTGCCTCCTCTCATGACAAAAGCTTTTGAAAGATGGATAGGAATTTTATACGTGGAGAATGTCCCAAGCAGAATAAAGGTCAGATCCAAAGGTTTGGAGGAATCAGAGTGCATGTTTTGTTTTGTTTCATTTTGGCTTGGTTTGATTTTTTTTTATTTTTTTTTTCTGGGTGGATCCTGCTTTATAGAAAAGCATCAAGTGTGAAGCAGGCTAGAGTGGAAAGAAGAGGCTGAAGATATAGGCTGATATTAGATTCTATAGTAAGGCTTTTTAAATTACATATGGAGATTGGACTTTCTCCATGCCAAAGCGGAGAACCATTAATATGTCTGAACAGAAAAATGACCTGTTCAGTTTTGTTTGGGAAGATACTTCTGGAAGCACTGTGGAGCATACAGCATTGTGGAAGCTTCCAGGCATGGATACCGAGATCAGTCAGGAGGCAGGTAATAGTGAGAGGTGGTGAGATACTGGACAAGAACAACAGCCATGGAGATGGAGGAGACAAGAGAAATGTGAAGCATCACAGAAGGTAAAGCCAAGAGGCCTTGAGGACGGATGGAGTAAGGGCTGTGAGTGAGAGAGAAGAGCAATGTGAAGCCCACACCTCTGGATGATGGGGGCTAGGCATCTTCTTGGTGCTATGATTGGATGACCATCCATTCTGGTTTGCCTGGGACTCTCTTAATTTTAACAATGAAAGTCCATGTTCCAGAAAACTCTCAGTCCTTGGTACACTAGTATGGTACAGTTTGTCACCCTAGCCATGAACCTGATATTCTGGTCCCTGAGGTCACCTCCAAGCACTTCCATAAAATGCTATGCCCTTCATCTCTGTCGGATTTTATAAATTAATGCATTTGCACCCCAGCCTCAGTTCCTGATCCAAGAACAGGAGAGGTTCTTGATCAAGTGCAATTGGCTAGGGTGCTGTGTAGCCGCCTCCTCTCGGTGGCCATGTCCTGTCTCCGACATTCTGGCCAGAAATACCAAGCAAGACAGGCTTTTCAGAAGCAACTCTAGCCCCTCTGACTTCACTTTTGGAGACTTGTGTCCTCCTCACTAGTTGGCACCCAATTATGGTGTCCATATGAAGCCAGAATTTGTGATGAGTTAGAGGAGAAGAGCACTAGCTTTGGAATTAAACAGATTGGAATCCAGACTTTGTTTAAATGAGTGGACTCAAGCAAGGTACTTAACCTCTGGAAGTCTTATCTATAAAAATGAAATTGTTGGAAATCAGTGATGTGACAGATACAAAACACTAGCCATCAATAATTTGATTTTTCTCTTGTTGGGTCTTCATAATTTAAGATGATGCCTTCTTCCTTTCAGGGCAGTGTCAGGTCAATTCACTGTCAGCTTTGGTCCTTCCTAGTCCAGGCTCTATCTTTCCCCAGTGGCCTCTACTGAGATCCCTGAGTGCTTGTTGCTAAGTCTGCCCAGGACATCTCTACAGGTGAAAAGAAAGGGAAAAGTAGCCAGGAGGAAGTATGTTAGTGGTTTCCAATATCATTAGGGTCACACTAATTCCACATGTTTTTCTGGGTGTCTGTTTATAGAGTCATACGTATGCATTTATGCATTCACACAAATTTAGTATCGATAACATCTCCTTTCTAGAAAATACGAATATTTCTAATTTTTAAATTATTATTGAAGAGTATTCTTTCATTCTTTGGGGAAATCAATGATACAGTAAATATAATTATTAACTCCTCTTACTCAGACAAGTGCATATTTCAATTAGCAATAATCGCACCTCAGATAAACCTCATTGGCTATGATACTGCCACTGCACAAAGCTTCAAATGAATATTTTAAAGCATAGAGTAAGAATTGGTTGCAGTTGAAAGTAACATGACTTAGAAAAAAAGCTCTTTATGTCCTTTTTATGCTAGACAAGCAGTGGAAGTCTAGGGATAATCATATTCATAACCTAAATTTCTGGAAAGTAGATTTCAAAAATTTTATAGGAAATGAGGATTTGTGCTCCAAGAAAGGTGATAGGTAAATGCCATCACTTTCAGATAAAAGTTGTTGGTTTTAACTGCACATCAATGAGTTAGATGTTAGTCTTGGGCCAGATTCCAGATGGGCTACTAAAAGGAGACAATTTTGTGGACTGAGTTCATAATAGTACCCACGAGCTGTTTTCTGATGCAAGATGTCAACTTGACAGAAGGTGCTTGAACTAGAGAAACTGTTGAATATATTATCAATCATTTTGGATAAAAATACGGAGGATGCTATCATCAAATATGTGTATAGCATGTGACGAATTACAGAAGTCATAGCAATTTGAAGCATGTATACAAATCTAACAAGATGAAAATAGGCAAATTTTGGCATATTTATCATGGACAAGATAAAGATAACTGTACCACATAGAAAAATACTTGAATGTTTATTGAATAGTAAGCTCAAAATGTTTATACAATGTCATGGTGTAATGCCAAAGGCTCATGCAATTTAGCCTGTATGGCTGTAAGAACCACATCCAGAATCAAGGAAGTGAGAGTCTCATCCAGCTCCTCACCACACAACAGAATCTGAAATAGAACATTCAACTTGGGAACAAGGGCAGAGATACAGGAAAAAAACAAAACAAAACAAAAAAAACTAGTCTGTGTTCTTAGTCAGAGATGAGTGCCCAGGACAGTGAAAAGACTTGAAATTTGACACATGAGGAATAGTTGAAGCAAATGCATGAGGGAAGACTTCACATAATAAAGGTTGTCACATGGAACAGGAGCTCAAGTGTTTTTTGCCCCCATGATCCCAAGAAGCAGAATTAGACAGTGGATGAAGCTAGAAGACAAAGATTGGCTCAATGTCAGGAGAAAAATAATAATTCTATTAGAGGGGCTGGCCAGTTAGCTCAGTTGGTTAGAGCGCAGTGTTATAACACCAAGGTAAAGGGTTCAGATTCCCTTACCAGCCAGCCACCAACATATAAATAAACATCCTAATAATGAAGAGAGGAGATATTTAAATATGGAATGAGGGATGAGTCACCTACCAGTAGAAGTATTTGAGAATGAGTTTGTTACAGGGTCCACTCAGCTTCTGACTGAGGCTCTTCAAAATTTCATATCTGGCATACAGGTCTGGCTGCCTGCCCTCTTTCAAAAGCGAACCACTCAAAAGTCAAATGTTGATGAAAACAGAAGTCAACTTTTATTCAGGAACACCAGTGACTTGAGGAGAGATGTTAGGCTAACCCATCTCTCTGGTAAACCTGAAGGAGAACGGCCAGACTAAAGCCATCTCAGAGACTCAGGTTTGCTGAGGGGTTTTTAAAGAAGGGAATGAGGGACTGGAACGTGGGGAAATGAAAATCAGGAGGGAGGGGCACGTGAGCATCGAGGGCTCCATTCAAGGTCTCAGGTGCAAAGTCTCGCCAAGACTTCATCTAGTTTCTGCTTCCGTCTTTGCTGTTATCTCAAGGTCTGGGCAGTAAGTGCAAGTCTGCAGCTTCATTCTAGCTGGAACATAACTTTACACGAACATAAAATGTTATCTTGCCCATAGCTAAGGTTCAAAATATCAAATAACCACGGGAAAAGAGGGAACTCAGAGTAATGCATGCAAAAGAAAAAAAAAAAAAAAAACCTGTGTCCTTTTAAAATCTTTTAGAGCCCATGTGGTTTTAGGTTCCAACATGACTTCAGTCCTGCTCACTCCAACAAGCCGAGAAAGAATGAGGCCTTTGGCATGAATATTTCATGTGGGCCTAGAACAATTTTCCAAAGCAGAGGTACTATGGCTCTCAAAAAATCCAGAAAATCACATCAGGTCAAGACTGTTGCCAAGAGAATTTACAATTAATTGTTTTAGGGACTATGAAAATGGAGATTGTTACACAGAATAACAGCGCAGTCAGAATTAATTGGCAACCAACAGCACTTGTCCTATGCTCTACTAAGCCCTTGCAGTCCTCTGCCATGCTCAGGCTGTCTTCCCCTTGTGAAGGCATAGTACTTTATTCACATCAATTCACTCACTAGAAAGATTTGTATGTGGGTCCATTTTATTAGCTTCATTTCTTTTAAAACCTCCCAAAGTTCAAACTTTACTCCTCACCACTATCATTTGTTCATCCATGCCAGAAGTATAAATTAAGCTATGTCCTCATGATCTGTCAATAAATATGGTTTACTTGTACGATAATATAAGTTGAGAAGAAAGTATTGTCCTGAAAATGTACCTCTGTGAATCTGTGATAAAGAAAATGAACAAAAATGTAAGTATAGCAGACTTAGAATAAATGTTGGCATGGTTTCTTCATGAGGTTGTTAAGGCACACATTTCCTTCCTTTTAACACTAGATTTCCTTCATAAGCAACCATTTTGAACCAACAGCCGCCAACCCCAAATAATAGAAAAGCCAAGTGGTGAAGAGCTGTGCATGCTGTAGCTATGCCAACAGAAAGTTACTGGACAAGGGCAGCCTGGCTACCTTCCCACATTCATGTTAATAACATATTGTGAAGTATTCTACACTCAGGTAGAAAATAACTTCCAAAGAACATGGGTCAGCTTGACAGTGAGCTGGATTGTGCGATGCCCCTTACTACACTTAAAATGAAATCACTATTAGAAACCATGTTAACACTTCAACTTTTTATGGCCATCAGGCACAGGAGATACTCCAGAGGGACAATATTTTTGGTGTTAAAATGGTAAAAGAAATAGTGTTTTGTTTCGTTTTCTGAGCAATAGTGAATTTGTAGCAGAACTAAGATGACCAGGGGAAAATGTTTACCTCACTAGTTGCTTTAAACTAGTCACTTTGGTTATACTCAAAAGCAGTTTCTGATTAACTAGTATAACTACATGGAAAGCTTCTGACTTTGCAGGACGAGTTAACACTGGATCAGCAGGGATTATATGGTAGTTCTCTATGATCCATTTCTATGGACCCTCAGCTTCCATTTCTGAGTCCTGGAATCACAGCAGTCCTCTCCGAGCACCTTAAACTCTGTTCTGTTTTCCCACCCTGGTGCTGACTTCATAAATGCCACACCCAGGACTCCTGGGTTCACTTTAATACATTGCATGCATCAAGACTGCTGAGATGTGACCATTACATGAGGTGGCTGGGCAGGGGGAGAAGGGACACCCAGAGTAAAGGAGCATGAGTAAACGACGTTCTAGACATTTTAGGGTAGTTTTATTCAACTTCCCTTTTCTCATCGTATGCTGAGTGTCCTGGGATGCCCTTGTCCCTCTTGCCTTCTTCTCTGAGTCCCCACCTCCCTCCTCCCTTCCCTGAATTTCCCCCTTTCATCTCCCAGGGAACCCAAGATAAGAATATGGCAAAGCTTGGGCAAGAGAAGACCATTCCTACCCACCGTGGTGGAGGGATATCTTGGCTCCAGTGTCAAGATATTCTGGCAGCCGCTGTTTTTGCTAGGGGAGGTCCTCCTCTTTTGGAATTTGCTTCACTTCTCAGTTCACAGGAGTTCAGGTCCTTGCCTCTTAGGACACAGTTCAATCTTCATCTATTCAGTCAGTCATTTACTTCATGACACTGGAGGAACGATTACTGAAGTTGTGGTTAATAATAAATAATGCTAATTTAAGTGTGTAGGGACTTGTGTATGAATTTACAGTCTCTAAGGTGGATTATCCTACCCTCGGTAATTATTTTGTCTTTTAATTTAGGAAATGAAAAAGAAAACAGATACCATTTATTGACATGGGCCTGGAAAATTACACTAACTATGTATATGTATATACATACATATATGTACATATGTGTATATATAGACATATATAAATATATATATGTATATATGTTTTGCTTTCATCATTAAGAGGATTCATCGTCTTAAGGAACAGAGAGCATGGAGAAATTGAAAACATTAAAAAGTACTAAGGTAAATGACTACTGGATGCTAGGCAGGAGAAAAAAAATTATCTTAGTTTTAATAGTATCTAAAAATGTTTTGGGACTTAGCTCACATATGGCACTCAAAAGAATATCACCTTCACAGTGCAGTGCCTGGGAGTTATGGAATTTATGGAGGTAACCAGGATATGTAAATAGGGATGCATCATGACTGAGTTCAGAATTACGGGCTAGTCAAGGCAAGGCTTAAGAACAAATGACTATCAGAAGAAAATCTGGCTTACATCCCTCTACCAATAATATTAACAATGGCAATTGACTAATACGAGCATGTACTTCAAACTCTAAAAACTCCAAGAATGAAAATAAAAACACATAATTAAAGCAAATACATTGTCTTTTTATATACCTGGCTGTTTTCACCAACAGCAAAAGCATTTTGTCTTGGTTGGTTGGTTGGTTTTTAGTAAAAGTATATCCTGAACATGCACACTTTTTCATGAGTGTCTGTGGGTAGGTACACTCACAATGGTGGAAATATTCCTCACTGAAAAGCTATATCTCTTTGCAAACCTAAATACTCTATTGACTACCTGCTCTACACACATTATATAAGCAATGATACTAATTAGTTTCCATTTATCTATATGCATAGGTAAGTTTAGAGAAACTATTCACTGAGTATTAACTTCTACGTGGCAAATTGGTATCGACATAAGGGATCAAAGGAAGTAAATTAATGGCTCCTGTACTCCAAGAATTAACAATCCTATTGAGGATTTAAGATTTACATGCACTGTTAAAATAATAAATAATGTAAGTCAGTCTACTCACATGGCCAAATGTATCTTACAGATACTAAGTCAATAATTCTCAAATTTTAGTGTGTGTGAAAATTATGTAGGGAGCCAACAAAACATGAAGATTCCCAAGCCACATTTTGATCCACTAGGGCAGGGAATCTGCATTTTTGTCAAGCACCCCAGATTATTTGGATGTAGGTGGCCCAAGGGGTACCCTGGGTGGGTGCATGGAAGATCAGAGATCAGAGATTTGGGCAGGGACTGGAATTGTCATGATGGATTTATAGAGGGCAGCAGATTTGAGATGAGTCTACAGGTCAAACTTCAAGGATGGATAGGATTTAAAGACAGAGAAGGGAAGCATGATTTTGGAAGAGGAAAAGGCTTGAAGAAAAGCCTGAATTTGAGAGTGAATGTGGCATAAGAAAGAAACAACCAGAAAACAATACTGAGTGAAACATGTGGATGGCTGCACAAAAAGTTGTTTCCACTCCCCTCATATTGATTGTCTACATAACTCAAGTATAATGAATAATTTAACTTCTTTAATACAAATAAACTTTCTTTTCCCTGCACTTGAACCTGAATTTCACAAAATGTATGTCCATTCATAAGGCTCAATGACAAACCCCTAAGCTAACCAAACTAGGCGTCTACATACAAAATCTAGATTTGATGATTCAGTGTTTAGTGTCAAATGAATAGTTGTTATGGTTGACACAAGACATAGTACAAAAAACCATTGCCTTAGGAACCAGGAAGAGCTGGATTCAAATCTTTGTTATGCCACTTAGTACCTGGGATATTTTACCTGGCATCTTTGAATCTTAGTTTCCAAATCTATTACATACAAATGATTATAATAATATATACCTCGTACTGGGTTTTGAAGATTAAATGAGGTGGTGAATGTAAACTCCCTGCATATGGTAGATAACAATGAATGAATGAACAGTATTTGTAATTTTTTAATATATCTAAAGAACATTTTAAAAATGGATTAATTTATGATTATGCAATGATGTGACTCAATTTAGATAAATTATAACACAATTATGATGCATTAAGAGAGATTTATGTTTTTCTGTACAGAGAAGAGGTGAAATTTGACAAGTATGGCTAATTTGTCTTAGTCATGGAACTGGTTAACAATGTGATGTGATTTAAAAGATACCTGAAGGTATGTTCCCAAGAGGCCCCAAATTCTCCCCTCGAGTTTCATTTCCTGGCAACTCTTGCAGAGACATTTAACTCATATCAGTCATTCATGTTTAATGTGAATTTTTTTGTCATATCATTTCTTTCTTTGACAATGGAGAGAAAATTGCTGAGGAACAGGAGATCAGCTGGACATAAAAAAAGGTGGAACCATTTTGTGATAATGGGAACCCACAGAATAAAGAGCTTCAGGCCAAATAGGAGAGTCCTGGGAACCTTCCTCTGGTGAGAAATGGGCACCAGAAGAGAGAAAATGGGGCACAGAAAGAAGGCACTGACTTCAGTGCATCTCCCTTAGCCTCTATCTGGTTTAAGTGCCACTATTCCCTACACATATAGGACCTCATTACTGTTAAATGTCCTGCAAATGCCTTTTCATTTGTTGGTGTCATCTCACAAAGTAAAATTGTCTAAGATGAAAAAGTGAGGTTCAAATGGTCTCACCAAGTGGCTTAAAAAATCTGAGAATAGAAATGGTTTCTTCAAAAATAGTTTTTTTAAAAAAAGAGCACGCAAAGGTGTTAATGGAAAAAATAAATATTGCAGCTGATTTGAATACAATTACTTTAATGTGTTTTTTAACACTATTTGTTGTTACTACTTATTACTGCTCACTATTTATTACTATTATTATTTGTAATTATCTTTTTTTTCCTTTCATCTGAAAATTCAAGATATGATGTGCCTTTGGGGCTTGCAAACTTTTTTTTCTGTTTACTCTTCTGATTTTCCCAAATCACTATATGTAATACATTTTTAGACATTTAGTTTTTTTTAGAGAAAAAAATGCTTTCTCATTTATGTTAATAGGGTGCGTGTTGATGAAAGAATTGTTTTCCTTAACAGGGAAAGGAAGCAAATTTATATTAGTATGGAATTAGAAATAAGCTCTAAAGGCTAATCATAGATAACATAAGAATAAGGTTATTTGTGTCAAGAGAAATTGACTATAAATTTTAGGAGGGCTGGTAATGTGTTTATACCTAAGGCTAGGTGCATAGTAGTTACTTAGTTGAAGTTTATTGGGTGATTAATTCACAACGCAATCAGAAACAAATCAGAGAGTCCACACACATACACACACACCCACACACTCCCCTTGGATGGCCCAAATGACTTATCTTTGTGCAAGTTCCCTGATAATTGTGTAGGTAGTATCAGCAAAATAGTATCAACTCAGGCCTGCAAAGGTCTTAAAGGGAGGGTTTATATAAGGGGAGGGTTTATAGTTACTTTCGGTTTCTTATCAAAAGAAGTTAGTAGGGTCCAAGAAATACACAGAAATTTACTTTCAAACAATAGGGAAAATTTGTCATAAATTTTGCAGAGGTGTGTCTTAAAATATTATCTGAGTGATGCAGACAAAAGATAGAACATGCCTGGGGTCCTAAAGCAGGAGCTGAGGGCAGCATCCCCAGGAGCACACCAAAAACACCACTTCCAAGAGGGTGGCCCACCACAGCCACGGCCATAGCCATGGCTGCAGCAAAAGTGTTGGACATCACAGCAGTAACCATAACTACCATGCAGGAAGCCAGCCAGACACTCAATTACATTGACACAAGGAGAGTTACCAGTGGAGACTGGAAAATTAAGAGGACATCTCTCTCCTTAAAGCCCACTCCAGAGTAACAGAAGTAGCAACTGCTCTACCAGGTGACCAGATATCAACACAGACATACTAGAAATATGAAAAACCAAGAAAATATGACACCACCAAAAAAAAAAAAAAAAAATAGAGTAATTCTCAAATGACAGACCCTATAGAGGAGGAAACCTTGAAATCACAGAAAAGAAATTCCAAGCAACAATCATAAGGAAACTCACTGAGGTAGGAGAAGACTAAAGTTAGACAACATAATGAAACAAGAAAAAAAAAATCCAGAATATGAAGGAGAAAATTTACCAAGAGATTAACACTTTAAAAAAGATTGTAGCATTTTAATACAGGTGTTTACAAGTATAAATTTTCTTTTAGGCACTGCGTGAACCCTGCATCCTATAAATTTTAATATGTTGCACTTTGATTTTTATCTCAAAGTACTCTCTAATTTCTCTGTGATATTTCTTTTTACCTATTGTTTACTTAGGAGAGTGTTATTTAATTACCACACATTTGTGAATTTTCTAAATTTCCTTCTGTTATTGTGGTCAGAGAACATATTTTCTATGATCTTTGTCTTTAAAAGTGTATTAAGACTTGTTTTGTGGCCAAAAATATGAAACAGATAATTTTTATAAAAAGATAACACCCAAAAAAGCGAGATTAAAATCTGTGTAAAATGAAAACAAACTTCATGGTACTTAATGCCACTGAATTATACACTAAAAAATGGTTAGAATGGTAAATTTTACTTATATTTTAGCACAGTAAATTACACTTAAACTAAGAATACTTCCTACAACTTTATGCTAATAAACTTTAAAACCTGTCAAAAAAAAAAAAAAAAAAGTTATCTGAGAAGCCTCAGAAAAATCCATCTGTACCAAAAAACTTTCCCTTTCCCACTACCATAAACCCAAATCCCTTCTATTGGAATTGCTGTTTTCAATTTACACACAGAACATAAACTTCCTTAGCAAGGGTGTGGAGGCAGCCTGTGGAGCCTTGCTCAGGGCACCAATAGTGTGGTAACTGCTACAGTTAGGGAGTCCCAGACTCAGGGACATCAAAAGGGCAAAGGGGCCTCATTGTGGTCCAACTCTACCAACGTCAATTTCTGCCTTTTCTTGGACTTATCCGGTCTATATTACAGTTAATGTGAACAAAGAAAGTAGGGAAAACACAGTTTTACCTTGCCCAAACCACATGAGCAAACGCTCTTTGATTTCTTGCAAACATTCTCGGGCTTGTCTTTCCGTGTTAATTGTGATAGTAAAACAATAAAAAAAAATGAGATTTAATTTTAACTCACGTTGGTCAGTCTAGGGCAGTGAGTACAGACGATGGGCTGGAAAAATATTAACCCAGGTTGGTTATTTAACACCTGCCTGATTTTGAGGAGGTCACTACGGAAGGCACCTGCCCGGGACCATGAAACTCCTCAGATACATTTTGGTTTATCGTCGGTTTCTCCTTATAGTTTCTGCTCTTTTGCTTTTACTGCCCTTGCCTCTCATCCTCCGCGACAAGGTAAATGGACCTGGAGAATAGACTGGTGGATTTCCTGGTTTATTTTAATTGTCCTTTTATGACTGGTGCTACTTTGTACTGAAGTCAGGATGGTTGTCCATTGTATTTTGTCCATTTTCTATTCTTTTAAGGATTGCTGTTGATTGATTCTCAGGACGATTAACTAGAATCATTCATTAGAATATTCGATCAGAATTGTTCTCTGCCTGTCAACTAGATGAGAGGGAGGACAAAAGAAGCACAACCCTTGAGATTTTGTCTTTCAAGCTATCAACCTCCAGGGAGCATCTTGGGTTGGCACAACCCCTTCCTGTGCGAATAGGCAGCAACGTGATACTGGAAGAAAAGCTAGAGGGACAGTAGGATTCCCAGGGTCCAGCATGAGCTAATTCACTTGTGAGCTCTATGGCGTGGTGTGGGTCACAGAACTTCCTAGAAATTTAGTTTCTTCAGAGGATAAGAAGACATTGAAAGCATAAAGTAATTTTCTTGGGTTAATCAGAAAATCTAATCATTGACCCATGTTCTGGTGATTTCAGATTTTGTTTCATTTTGGTACTTGTGAGTATTTTTCTGTTTGCTTTTAAGAGTAGTCAGACTATCAAATACAGAATAATAAACTCAATGCATTTTTAATTCCTTGGCAAAATAATTTTGATCAACAAACATTTAGCGAGCACTTGTGCCAAGGCACAAGTGTCACTTGGTGGTAAGATGGGGCTCTGGAGCCAGGCTTTCTGCTTCAAGTCCCAGATTTACCACTTACAAGCTGTGTGATGTGGACAAGTTACTTAACCTCTCTGAGCTTCTGTTTTCTCATATCTAAGATGGGGATAGCTGCAGGCTTGTTGTGAGGATTAAATGAGTAAACACTCAGCCAGCACCTACTCAGAGCAGTGTCTGGCATTGCAGTAAGTAGGGCAGGGTGAGTCTCCCCAGATGTGTTGACTCCACAGCTGTGACAAGTCCCACCA
Source organism: Cynocephalus volans (assembly GCF_027409185.1). Lineage (NCBI taxonomy): Eukaryota > Metazoa > Chordata > Mammalia > Dermoptera > Cynocephalidae > Cynocephalus > Cynocephalus volans. The sequence continues at coordinate 32,661,821 of NC_084465.1, forward strand.
TCCACGGTGTATAGTCTCTTCTCTTAGTGTAAGAGCACCTTGCTGTTGTTCCTCTGTAACAAATACTAATCAAGGTTATACCTGTCTGGTTAAAGTAGAATCACATTATCACATGGAATACTTATCATATGGCAGGTCCTCCAGCCTCTCTCAGATGTCTTTGTTACTGATCTGGGAATATCTGAGGGAAATTCATGTGAACTAGTGAAAAGTCCTTTGGACTCTGCCAAAGTCTCCTCCATCAGCAAAGCTGAAGAAGGGATGGGCCCCTGCTGCCAGCAGCTGTGGGTTGTCTCCTGCCAGGTGCACTCACCCAGCTGCAGCGTCCCAGGCTGGATCTCTCCTGGCACTGAGACAGTGCTCCCTGGAGGAAGGGGAAACTCCCTATGCCTTTTGGTCAAATACTGTTCTGAGCCCTCAGAGTCTTATAGAATTTCTAATGGAAACAGCAAGCACAGTCAGTTGTTTTGAGCTTTACTGGTTTTTCACATTTTGTGTGATTAATCCTTCCCTCCCCACTCGGCCACTCCCATCCTAGCTACTTCTGAGGACTCAGATATGAGTCTCTGGTGGCCACACAATTTACCAATTTGAGTCACAGACACAGGGCTCTAATCTGATTCCTACCCTCCCCCAACCCTTTGAGGACTTGTTACTCCATCTAACAAGCATGATGTCCTTTTTCCAACTGCCCTGGTCCCATGGGTTTCCTAGACCTAGCTGGATCCTGTCATGATCACATCCTGGTGTATACCTGGACCCTTGCTATATTTTAATATTCCTGGCTTAGTCTCAGCATAGGTCCTTACTTACGGCAGAGAAAATAGGAAATTAAACTAGTCAAGACAAACATAGGCAATGACGACATATCATCTGTGCTGCTCCTTCAACGTATAAATGCATGACACTTTGAATATCCTCCATAATCTTTAGAGAAAATGAATAGAAACTCTTTGAAAAAGAAAACAAGTGAATAAATAAAGAGCAATGGTTTCAGTGCATGATTCATTAACTGGAAAGTGTATTATCGCTAAGAAATGCAGCCATTGATTTTCTCCACGGTGCTATGACAAAAGTACGTTAGGTCGCTGCAGAAACCGGGGTGTGGCATCAGGTTGCACTTGATGAACTGTGTTCCTTTTTCCTTTCCCTTCTAATCAAATCATTTGTTAAAACTCAATTACTGTTAATGGGAGGGTTTTTTCCTAGTATAATAGCATTTCATTTTTTGGCCATTTTAAACACATATTTAATCATTCAATCAACTGCTAATTAAACTAAAAGAATATTATTATACCCGTTGCTTACAATGAAAGCAAGGCTTCTTTTCTTTTTCTTTTTCTTTTTTTCTAGAGAATGTGGGCCTTTGGAGGGTATAAAATCTAAGTAGAGGCCTTTCTTTAACATGGAGGCAAATCAATTTACTTTTAGGTTACCAAACTAGAGAACCCTATGCTCCTAAAGAAACAATAACAGACTAAAGAATTCAAGCAAAACAAAAATCCAAGTTTGTCTTTTAAAAACACAATAAGTCAACATGATGTTGAAACAACAATAAATCATTTACTGTTACTTATTTATTTACTTATGTTTTTCATTTTCCTACTGGTTATTGAGTCATTTTTATAGGCTGCCCTTAACTTCTACCTTAATTCCATCTCATGTCCAAAAAGTGTTATCAATGGAGAGAGACCCTAAGTGATTTTCTGAAGTAAAGTTAAAAGGGAAAGAGAAGAGACTGACTTTGCAGAGTACTCTTCTGTTCCAGACATTCAGCCAGCTGCTTTACCCAAATTACCTTATTCAACCTTTGTGACAAACCAATGAACAATTACATGTGTAATCATTCTCATTTTACATTTGAGGGAACTGCTGCTCAGAGACACGTAACTCATCAAAGGTCACCTAGATGCTGTAGAAACTGGATTTGAACTCAGGTTCTGTCAGAACCCAGAATTCACACCTTAACAGTAGTTTTGTTTTAGTATTTTCGGTATTCTGTATTTGTGAATATTTCTCTCGTGGCTTATTAATCATCTATCAACAACTCAGGCATTTCTTTTCATGATAATGCTTTAGATGAGTCAAGCTATAGAAGAGGTCTATCTTAGACATGTCCTCAATTGACTTCGTGCTACTCAATATCTTCAAGGTGGAAAATTGCAGTGATACGAACCACTGGGGATGGGCCTATGAGAACCAATGCTATGCTTATAGCACCGCTTATAAGTATGTCAACTTAAAGCACTGCTTATAAGTATGTCATTTGCTGAGTGTCCCAGAGTCCCAGCTGTATTAACTGGCTATGCCATCAGCTTGTCAGAATATGGTACTCTTTCCTTCCTACCTGTGTTCAGAGCTCATCAGAAGTCATGGCATCAGGCTGCCATCTTAATGTCTTCTAGTTGGAAGAGATCTTGGGACTGGGTTTTTCAATGTTTTCACGTGAATGGTATTTTATAGCAGAGAAGAATATGCCTCACCCAGAAGCCCATGGGCATAAGAAGCTCAAATTTAATCCTTATGAACTGAGTATTTTTATTATTCAAATTTTGCAGATTACAAGTAGAGACAAAAACAAGTAGCTTGCCAAAGTCTAGCTACACAGATGTTTCCAACTAATATCTGTCTGACTCTAGAGCCAATGATCTTTATCATAATTGAATGTCTGTGTCTTTATAGCTTCTATTGGTAGTAATAACTATTTCCTAATACATTGGTGTAAATGTTACTTTGCTAATGAAGTTCTATTTTCTTATTGATTTACACTGAAGCATTAAAAATTCTTTGTAATTGTCACCTCAACATAAGAGTATTCTTTGTCCTCTTCCAATTAGTAGTTAATGATCAGAAACAAGCTTGTAATCTAATTGTTATTTATTTGACTGAAATAATATTCAAACTGATTTTTCTTATTTCAGAGAGGAAATCTCTTAAGTGTTCTCACATAAAAACATGTTAAAACTGGCCTAGGCTATGTGCCATAGTGCCATTGATAACTCCTGTGCAACTCTGTTTAGTTTACGATTGTTTCTAGTATTTTACTCTTTTTAGTCCTCAGGACTATTTTCTTACTTCTCTTTTTAGTGTTTGACGTTTTGGGTTTTTTTTTTTTTTTTTTTGTATTTCTTCTTATGAAACAAAAAGATAAAAAGAAAGCCAGATCTGTTTGAGGTGGAGTAGGAGGAAGGAATTGAACAACAACACTTTATGTTTGAAGAATGCATTTCTTCCAACTATGCCATAGTCTGTCTAGTTTTGCCATTAATTAGGACTTGTTTGAGATGAGGACACAAGGCAAAAACCATTTGGGTATTGAGTGGCATTCCCCAGTTGATGGGTTGTAAAACCGAGACAAGATTTCAATTTTCTCTCAAGTACTTCTGGCTTTTTCTCAAAAATATTTCATACTAAGAGATTTGAAGGTAGAAGAGAGTGGGAGAGTCGACAGAGCAGAAGAGCCCTGGAACAGCATGGCTTAGGAACTTGGGGACGAGGTTATGGTTTAAAGGGCTGGCTCTATTTCTGCAGCTGTCGTGTGATGCCTGCGTTTCCTCCCCTTAAAATATCATGACTTCCAAAGTCAGAACAGAACTTATAAGTAAATAAAAGAAATGGTACATAATGAGTGACTTACGGTGCCAAATCTAAAATAATAAAGAGATGGCAAAAATATAATTGTAAGGAAATGTAAACTTGAAAGGGATGAAGGATCTACTAGAAGGGAAGAGGTAAGTGCTGGATTGACATCTGTCAAAGCAAACGAAACCAGTGGGAGAGAATTTTAAAAGGCAGAAGTGAAAGAAGAGGGAGGGGAGAAATTTCAAGAAAACATAAAGAATGTTTAGAGGGTCAAATCAAATAATAAAATATATTCATTAAAACAATTGATATGGCTTTTAATGTTGGTTTAAAAATATTGCAGGAACTTAATATAAATAAAATGAAAAAATGCTATGAGTTCCAAGAAAGTGAACATTTTAGCCACCAAAGAGCATAGAAATGATGAAGGGCAAGAAAAATGAAAACAAAAACAAAATAACCAAAAAAGAAATTATACTAATAGTAATGTGGTAGATCAACAAAACCAGAAAATCCAAATTTAATATATTTTTATTTCATGAATATTGTAAGGAACTTTCCAAGCCTAAAGTGTTGTGCCTGGTGCCCTATTAACCACAAAATAAAGTTGTGTGTAAGTACATGTCAAGTGATTTAAACACAGTCACTGAAAGGATAGCAAACCACTAAGGATTCATCACCCTCTAGCCCCTCCATTCCCTCAACCACATACAGTCCCACTTACCTGTGACTTGCTCCTTCTCTTTTCTTCATTTCAAGAACCTGCTACCGTTCACAAGCCTGAAACCTGTGTGTCCTCTCACATGCTTCATACATCCAGAAGCCCTCATCACTCAGACTATGCTGTATTTCCTCAATCTAAATCCTCCTAAATCTCCACTCTCCACCCCATCTGCTTGCCCCGTCCACATTCCCGCTGGCACTTCTTTCCTTGAGGCTGTCTTTATCTCTTTCACAGATCATTTTTCACACTCTTTCTTCCAAAGTCTCTTGCCACTAGTATTATTTTTGAAATGCCAATCTGATCCTATTGTGCCCCTGCTTAAGCTTCTCTAATGGTTCCCTTTTGCCTACAGGGAAAAAAAATCTAAAGAAAACACGTATACGTTGATGACTATTTAAGATCTTATCATTTACGTGTCCTATCAACTCCCCTACCCCCCAAGCCGCCAATATCCATCTCCCACATTCACAGTTTCCACTTTAGCAATACTTCACTATTTGCAGTCCTTAGACTACCCATGACTATTCTTGCCTCTCTGCCTTTACACATGCTGTGTCCTCTTCATGGATTACCCTCTCCCCTCTCCCCATCTTTTGTGGGAACAGAGGCTCAGGCTGTGATGCAAACTGATAATCATCCTCGAGTTTCCCATGCATCATGGGCGCATTGGTCTCCATTATAGTGTGTATTTCATTTTGCTTTTTTTTTTTTTTTGAGAAAAAAATATTTTTAATTTCTTAGTAAATCAACCTATAAGCATAATCATATCTAGGAACTCTCACCCTGTCTCTCTCTTATTTTATTTATTTATTTTTTCAAATGGTAAATTCTTTTTTTTTTTTAATTTTATTTTGTCGATATACATTGTAGCTGATTATTGCTCCCCATCACCAAAACCTCCCTCCCTTCTCCCTCCCCCCTCCCCCCCAACAATGTCCTTTCTGTTTGCTTGTCGTATCAACTTCAAGTAATTGTGGTTGTTATATCTTCTTCCCCCCCCCCCCGGTTTTGTTTGTGTGTGTGTGTGTGTGTGTGTGTGTGTGTGTGAATTTATATATTAATTTTTAGCTCCCACCAATAAGACAACATGTGGTATTTCTCTTTCTGTGCCTGACTTGTTTCACTTAATATAATTCTCTCGAGGTCCATCCATGTTGTTGCAAATGGCAGTATTTCATTCGTTTTTATAGCTGAGTAGTATTCCATTGTGTAGATGTACCACATTTTCCGTATCCACTCATCTGATGATGGACATTTGGGCTGGTTCCAACTCTTGGCTATTGTAAAGAGTGCTGTGATGAACATTGGGGAACAGGTATACCTTCGACTTGATGATTTCCATTCCTCTGGGTATATTCCCCACAGTGGGATAGCTGGGTCGTATGGTAGATCTATCTGCAATTGTTTGAGGAACCTCCATACCATTTTCCATAGAGGCTGCACCATTTTGCAGTCCCACCAACAATGTATGAGAGTTCCTTTTTCTCCGCAGCCTCGCCAGCATTTATCGTTCAGAGTCTTTTGGATTTTAGCCATCCTAACTGGGGTTAGATGGTATCTCAATGTGGTTTTGATTTGCATTTCCCGGATGCTGAGTGATGTTGAGCATTTTTTCATATGTCTGTTGGCCATTTGTATATCTTCCTTAGAGAAATGCCTACTTAGCTCTTTTGCCCATTTTTTAATTGGGTTGCTTGTATTCTTCTTGTAAAGTTGTTTGAGTTCCTTATATATTCTGGATATTAATCCTTTGTCAGATGTGTATTTTGCAAATATTTTCTCCCACTCTGTTGGTTGTCTTTTAACTCTGTTAATTGTTTCTTTTGCTGTGCAGAAGCTTTTTAGTTTGATATAATCCCATTTGTTTATTTTTCCTTTGGTTGCCCGTGCTTTTGGGGTCGTATTCATGAAGTCTGTGCCCAGTCCTATTTCCTGAAGTGTTTCTCCTATGTTTTCTTTAAGAAGTTTTATTGTTTCAGGGTGTATATTTAAATCCTTAATCCATTTTGAGTTGATTTTAGTATACAGTGAGAGGTATGGATCTAGTTTCATTCTCCTGCATATGGATATCCAGTTATCCCAGCACCATTTGCTGAAGAGGCAGTCCCTTCGCCAGTGAATAGGCTTGGTGCCTTTGTCAAAAATCAGATGGAAGTAAGTGTGTGGGTTGATTTCTGGATTCTCTATTCTATTCCTTTGGTCAGTGTGTCTGTTTTTATGCCAGTACCATACTGTTTTGGTTATTATAGCTTTGTAGTATAGCTTAAAGTCAGGTAGTGTTATGCCTCCAGCTTTATTTTTTTTGCTGAGCATTGCTTTGGCTATGCGTGGTCTTTTATTGTTGCATATAAATGTCTGGATAGTTTTTTCCATTTCTGAGAAAAATGTCTTTGGAGTTTTGATGGGGATTGCATTGAATTTGTATATCACTTTGGGTAGTATGGACATTTTCACTATGTTGATTCTTCCAATCCAAGTGCATGGGATATCTTTCCATCTTCTTGTATCCTCTCTAATTTCTCTCAGCAGTGGTTTGAAGTTCTCATTATAGAGATTTTTCACCTCCTTGGTTAACTCAATTCTTAAGTATTTTATTTTTTTGGTGGCTATTGTAAATGGGCAGGCTTTCTTGATTTCTCCTTCTGCATGTTCACTATTGGAGAAAAGAAATGCTACTGATTTTTGTGTGTTGATTTTGTATCCTGCTACTGTGCTGAAATCATTTATCAATTCCAAGAGTTTTTTTGTAGAGGTTTTAGGCTGTTCGATATATAGGATCATGTCATCTGCAAACAGGGACAGTTTGGCTTCATCTTTTCCAATCTGGATGCCCTTTATTTCCTTCTCTTCTCTGATTGCTCTGGCTAGTACTTCCAACACTATGTTGAATAGGAGTGGTGAGAGTGGGCATCCTTGTCTAGCTCCTGTTCTTAAAGGAAAAGCTTTCAGCTTTTCCCCATTCAGGATGATATTGGCAGTGGGTTTGTCATATATGGCTTTAATGATGTTGAGATACTTTCCCTCTATACCTAACTTATAGAGGGTCTTTGTCATGAATGAGTGCTGAACTTTATCAAATACTTTTTCAGCATCTATAGAGACGATCATATGGGCCTTGTGTTTGAGTTTATTAATATGGTGTATCACATTTATTGATTTGCGTATGTTGAACCAACCTTGCATCCCTGGGATGAATCCCACTTGATTGTGATGAATAATTTTTCATATGTGTTGCTGTATTCTGTTTGCTAGTATTTTAGTAAGGATTTTTGCATCTATATTCATCAAGGATATCGGCCTGTAGTTTTCTTTTTTGGTGATATCTTTACCTGGTTTTGGTATCAGGATGATGTTTGCTTCATAGAATGAGTTTGGGAGATTTGCATCCGTTTCGATCTTTTGGAATAGTTTGTAAAGAATCGGTGTCAATTCCTCTTTGAATGTTTGGTAAAATTCTGCTGTGAATCCATCTGGTCCTGGGCTTTTCTTTGTTGGGAGCCTTCTGATAACAGCTTCAATCTCCTTTATTGTTATTGGTCTGCTCAAATTTTCTACGTCTTCACGGTTCAGTTTTGGGAGCTTGTGTGTGTCCAGAAATTTATCCATTTCCTCCAGATTTTCAAATTTCTTGGCGTATAGTTGTTTATAGTAGTCTCGAATGATTCCTTGTATTTCAGATGAATCAGTTGTAATATCGCCTTTTTCATTTCTAATTTTTGTTATTTGAGTCTTCTCTCTTCTTTTTTTTTGTTAGCCATGCTAATGGTTTGTCAATTTTATTTATCTTTTCAAAAAACCAACTTTTTGATTTGTTGATCTTTTGAATTGATTTTTGGTTTTCAATTTCATTCAGTTCTGCTCTGATCTTAATGATTCATTTTCCAGGATAGATCACATATTAGGTCACAAATCAAGTCTCAATAAATTCAAAAAAATTGGAATTATCCCATGTATCTTCTCAGACCACAATGGATTAAAACTAGAAATTAATAACAAACAAAACTCTGGAAACTATACAAACACATGGAAATTAAACAGCATTCTACTTAATGACATATGGGTCCAAGAAGAAATCAAGCAGGAAATCAAAAAATTTATTGAAACTAATGAAAACAATGATACATCATACCAAAACCTGTGGGATACTGCAAAAGCAGTATTGAGGGGGAAATTTATTGCATTAAACGCTCACTTCCGAAGAATGGAAAGATGGCAAGTGAACAACCTAACACTTCACCTTAAAGAACTAGAAAAACAAGAACAATCTAAACCTAAAGTTAGCAGACGGAAAGAAATCATTTTGCTTTTATCTTTGTCTTTCCCTCCAGACTGTAAATACCTCAAGAGCATGGAAAATACTGTTTAATTTCTGTCTCCTCCAGCACCAAACACCATGCCTGTCACATAGCAGATGGTAACTATACTAAATGAATGGGTGGATGACCTCGTATTACAGAAGTATGTTGGACTTAAGCTAGATCTGTAGGAAGAATGAATGCAGGAGGAAAAAAGGAATAAAAGGAAGGAAGTTTAAATAGAAAAGAGAGAGACTAAGGGACAGAACAAGAATGTCGGTGTAACAGGAGGAACAGGAGGTGTCTTTTCCACAAAGCTCTTTTTTTCTTCCATGATATGTTTTTATACCTTGTTTGATAACAATAATAAATTCGAATACCCACTATGAGCCTCATAACAACTGTTAGAAATAGTCAATATTATCCCCATTTTACAGATGAACAAAGAGGGACTCAGAGAGGTGGAGAAATTTGCACAAAGTCAAATAAAGCATAAAGCAAGCAGGAGGATTGAACACAAGTCTGTCTGACCCTCAAGCCCATAGACGACTTTGCTTCTTAAATGATATTTATATTAGGTCTTTAAAAGCTGTGCTCAGTTTGCCGTAGTACCTTGTTCCTGTATTTGCAATCACCAAAGCACATATTGGTGCTCTGCAGTCACCAAAGCACCAAAGCCTCTCTCACTTGGGACTGAAGAGAAGACTTGACTCATGACAGACAAATAATGGGAGCAAGAAATAATCTTTGACTGTTTTAAGCTGCTGAGATTTGGGGTACTTTTGCCACAGCATAGCCTAGCCTGTCCTGACTTATCTGTCATATTCTGAAAAATTCCCCAAGTGATTCTAACTACCCCCTGGCCCATTCCTTATCTATAAAATGGACAAGACTCTTTTTTAAAAGTTGCAAGTGTCTGTGGGACAGCCACCCCAGATTTACCTGAGCACTTGTGTAAAATCACAACCTCTGGGTGTGAAGTACATGATGCTGCTCATTTGTAGCAAACTCTCCAGGTGATTATGAAGCAGTTAATTCAGAGTACATTTGATCATACCCTAATGCATAGCCAGGTTGGAAAACTAGATTCTCTCTATAGTTATTTCTAGTACCACTGTGTGCATAGGATGTGAAATCTTGGGTGCTAGTTAGGTGTGGAGGTTGTGTGAAAAGGAGTTAAAATTTCCCAGTAATTGTCAGGGTGGGGCCACCAATTGCCTTTCCCCGCTGTCCACTTTGACTAAAAGCTAACAAGAAATGCTAGTTGTTTTTCCTTGACTTTGAAGCTGAGTTTCTTCTTACTCTCCATCTTCCAAGATGAGAATATTTCAAAGCTTTTTATGCTTTGCAATTAATATGGATTGAGTCTTGAGAAATCACTGCTGCAGTGGTGGTAGGTGTATCATGAACCTTGCAAAGCCCTTTAAACACTCCGTCAAATAATAATAGTGTTTTTCTTGTAGCACACAGATTTAGAATGCATGATTTCTCTCCTTTCTTAATTGCTTTACCTTCTCTTTAGAAAATCAGTTGCAGTGAGTAAGGGCCATGATTGGTCCTGCTTCTCTCATGCTGTGCAGAGAGGAGATCATACCCACGAGCGAACTAATTCATCAGCCAAATTACTCCTTAATATCAGTCAGAGTGTCATTAAAAAAAGGAGAAGGGATGAAAAAACTATATTTTAAAGCCGAATTTATATTTCAGTTCCATCCAGGGCTATAATTTAAAAGAGAACCAAGCTGATTTTAAAGTATAATCAGCCACATTTCCCAAGATTGTTTGACAGTACTTTGTAAGGGGGGAAAATGTCATTATTCTAATTGCTGAATCATAGATTTACCTGCCTTTTCTATCTCTTCAGCAAGGGCTCTGGCTGCCCTTAGTTGAAGTGGTTAAGACAAAATGTGACTGTGATGTTGTCAAATGGGGCTCAGAATGGGGAATTAGCCTAAGCAGGTAAACAATTTAGTTCCAATTCCATTTGTCACCAAGAGAGATGATAGTGCAGAAAAAATATGTAAAGGTATTCACCCACTGGGATGGGGGTGAAGATATCCACTGCCAGGCCAGTAGGGTAGAAAAAAGAAGAGAAGAAGGCAAAGAGAAAGAGGTTCCTATGCTAAAAGTTTTATGCCTAGGATAGAGACATAGGGATCGAGGTACTTATACATGAATGAAAACGGTAGAAGAAAGAGCTCAAAGAGAACTTTATTCACTCAACAAATATTACTGAGCACCTACTATATGCCAGGCACTGTTTTAAGTGCTGTGAATACGACATTAAATTTAAAATATATATATATATATATATGCTCTCATGGAGTTTATACTTGGAGTGAATCCCAATTCAACCGCACACTAGCTATGTGATCATTGAACCTACTTACCTAACTATCACAATACCTACCCCACAGGATTTTGGCAAGGACTAAATAAAATAAGTCATGCGGTAGACCAAGTGTTATATCTGGCACTCAGTAAGCATTCATGAATGTTATTTTCCCATCCTATTACTTAATCATGAGCCAGATATCAGATTTGTCTGTTTGACAAATATTTTAACATTTTAAGTAAGTTTTTTGATCTATAAAACCTATGCTCAACAGTCTAGAGGAGGTTTTTATACAATTAGAATCCTCTCACCCCAAACCCCTTTTCCACACTAAACAAAAGCAAATAAATATTTCTGTAATCAGAATGGCTCAGAAAAGCAAACATGCTGCATGAAGGTGACAACCTGTCATCTAAAGTGCTTCCAGGGTCAGAGCCAGATTCAATGCCAGAAACTAAAGGCTGGAGGGGTGGTTTTCTCAAAGCTGTGAGACAAAAAGAGTCAAACTAACCACTACTTGTGGTGGTTCATAGGAAGCAAACCCTGTTCAGTGTCCCAGCTGAGACCTCACCCAAGCTACCTGACCCAGCAGGATGACGGAATCAGTGTTATCCCAGCAAGAAAGGAACCCCAGGCTGCCAGAATAAGACCTATTCAAGACTGGGAGCTAAGAACTGCCTGGAAGCAACTGTGAAACTGCTAGAATAGGAAAAAATAAGTGAAGGAAGAGAAGATACAAAAAAATAGCTACCACTCAGCATAAATTTGAAAATAAAAATTTAATATACAGTAAGACAAGAAAGATGGGAAAAATCAACTTAGATAAAAAACACTCCAAATGAAATAAAAATAATAAGGAACCCAGTAAGTGAGGAAAGGATAAAAAATCTGCACAAAAAATTATTTTTAAAAATAGAAACTTAAAGCAAGAACAGGTGAGCATTAAAAAATAACTAGTTAGATATCCTGGAAATGAAAAAAGTAGTTACTGAAATTAAAAAGTAAAACAAACAAAGAAAAGCTTCAACAAACGTGTTATGACAGCAGATGTGTTATGTTCAGGGGTTTCAAGTGGTCCTAGTTAATCAGCATCCCCAGAGGTGACTTCTTCCCTTCAGTTCAATTTGCATCAAAGATAAGTCTTAGATACTGGCTAATGTGCATGCGGATGACTCCGGCAGCACTCTTAAAAGACAAGTAGCCAACAACAGACTGGTAGTGTGGGCCAGGTGTAGCCAGACGACCAACTGACCCAGAGGGTCTCCTAATGGAGGGTCACCTCATTCTCAGAATCTGGGGGATCCTTTCTTATTTCTTAGACCTGTATTCAGCCTGGGTCAGTTACCAGGTGTTTCTTTCATAAACGCAGTGTCTTAGTCCATTTATGCTGCTATAACAATGTCACAGACTAAGTCATTGACAATGAACAGAAATTTATTTGGCTCACAGTTCTGGAGGCTGCAAAGTCCAAGCATGTGGCACCAGCATCTGTCAAGGGCCTTCACGCTTTGTCATCCCATGGAAGAAGACAGAAGGGCAAAAGAGTGGAAGAGAGCAACAGAAGAAGGGGGCCAAACTCATTCCCACCCCTGAACCCACTCCCATTAATCCATTCATGAGAGTGGGGCCCTCATGACCTAACTACCTCTGACAGGTCCCACCTCTCAGCACTGTTATGTTGGGAATTTTATTTCCAACACATGAACTTTGGGGGACACATTCAAGCTATAGCAGGAAGTTTAAGCTATTCTTGTAAGGCTGTTCTGTTTATGTGCTCTTGTTTATAAAAGTTGCATCTGTGCTGAGGTAGCCTTTTCTCCTGGAAATCCCCAGGCCAGGTTGCATCATATTGCTAAGTGACACATAGTATTGGCCCCGTGAGATGCTACCTTATGGCTGTCATTAATTTTAAAGCCATGATATTTCTCACATAGTACACTACACTCCACCCTCTGAACCTGAACAGGTTGATAATTGAGACACTGCCCAAACTTGAAAGTATACTCCATGGTTAGTTAAATTTTGAGAAACAATCTTGTGTAGGAGCATGAGGAAGTGTGGCAATATGCAGAATGCCAGGAGGAGAATGAGGAGGCCTGAGCAACAGAGTGTTAAATGTGCTGGAGTCCCTGTGGGGCCAACCAGGAAAACAAGTCAAAGAAGGACAGAGGAGTTTCTTGGATACGGGTGATGATCTGAGTAATATTGGCCTGGGTTTGTTTAATGTCATAGATCAACTGAAATGTCTGGCCAGTGTCTTTTACCCATAAACAGCAGGAGATATTGGCCAGAGGACAACCTCCTCCCTGAGAAGCCAAGAGATGGTCCAGGGCAATGCTACTGTCCAAGACATAGCCCTCAACAGCTGAGGGGACTCTAGACTCTTGGTTGTCAGCTGTACCTGATGGGATATTTCCTTAACCATGGCTAGTTGGGCCTCCTGTAAGTGTTACTGGCCTTCCCTGACATATGAAAAACCCACTGCCCCAAAGATTAGGGTCCCCAAACTGGCTGCCACAATTGACCTTTGTGGTGTCAAGTGGATGGAGGGGGTGGGAGCCCAGAGCACTGGTTGGATTTCCAGCAGTGCTAGGGTGCATGTAAGGGAATCCAAGAAGGAAATGGGTGAGATGGTAGATAAAGGGGAATCACTGGAACAGGATCAGTATGCCTCCTTGGGGGCATTCAGGTGAGAGGTGCCCAACCAGCCAGTCTAAATGCCCCAATCAGTATTAGGGTATCTTGTAGAAGAGCACATTGTGATGGTAAGACAGGACCAGTGGCATCCTTGGAACAATCTGGTAGGAACTACACTGTGTCAACAGCAGAGAGGGTGGAGTAGGTCCAATGTCCGGCTAAGCAACTAGGAGAGATAATGAGTGAGGTTCTGCTGTGGATCTGGGGCAGACCTACCAATGGTGAGGGAAGAGCTGCTGAAGGTAGTAACCAGAGCTTGACTGTAAGGAGTGGATGAGTAGTTGGCAAAGGCATGCCCAGCATGCCAGAAGGTTGACTGCTCAGTGGGTGGTCAAAATGACCTTGTGGTGGGAGTTGTCAGTGATCTCAGTGTCGAGCAATAGGTGAGTAGGTCTGGAGAAGCTACAATTGGATATGGAACATTGGGCCACCCAGAGCAGTAAAAGGCAGTGGCACAGTAGGCTTGGAAAAATGATTAGATGGAAGTATAAAAGGAGCTGAGCAGGCTTGGCAGTAATAGGCTTGGAGCTGCTTGATTGCAGAGCAACAGCAGGCTGGAATGGGACAGGAGGACCACGAGGACTCAGAACTAAGTCGTAAGGTCTGGAGACACTGCACTGGAGGTAATATCCTAGACACAATGCTTGACCTTGAAGGTGTCCAATCCAGTCAAAGTTTTGAGTCTTGTCCATCCCAGATGGCTGCCAGTGCAGCTTAGGCACTAAGTGTTTCCAGCAGGTACAGGTAGTTGAAACCAGGGTGGAGTTGTCCCAAGAAAGTATGGGGCAAATGTACCAGCAAAGGTCTTGCAGGTAGTGGTGCAGTCAAGGTTGGTGGGATAGTCTGTGGGGCCAACCCAGGTACAACACAGCGATGTTTACAGTGAAGGTGTCTTCCAGCAGGTAGAAAAGTCAGTGCTTAGTCCAAAAGGGCATGAAGCTGTCATCGTGGACTTTATGGGACAAGGGCCCTCATAATGCTGACAAGAGCAGTGATACACTGACAAGGACTGAGCTGGGACAAATTGTAAGAGAAGACATAGAAGACACTGTGCATGAGGCAGCTCCTTGCAGACTGAAAAGACCTGACTGAGCTTGGGTCAAGTTCTGAATGTGTGTCACAAAAGCCTTAACCTGTAATGTTGTCATAGCATCAGAGGAGTCTGAAGAAAAGCTAAGAAGCAAGGTGAAGAGGCAATTGCAGAAGCTGATCCAGACGGGAACTTTTTGCTACATATTGGAAGAGAGTGGACTCTTCATAAGTAGGGAAGAAGGCATGTGACACGGAAAGGCCAAGTGACATTGACCAGATACAGTTAGGGGGTCAGGTGACTAACCGACTCAGAGGGTCTCCTTCTAGACACCATTCTTAGAGTTTAGGGAATCCTTCACCTTTTCTAATACCTGTATTCAGTCTGAGTCAGTTAGCAGGTGTTTCTTTCATAAAAGGAGTGTAATCTATTCTTGTAAGGGTAAACTTTATTTCAAAGATTATGAAAGTTTTATCTGTGCTGAGGGGACCTTGTCTCTTGAAAATCCCCAGGCCAGGGTTGGAATTCCCTGGGCCAGTTTTCATAATGTTGCTAAGTGACACATAGTCATCCCTACTATGTGACATACTGTAAAGTGACACAAAGTAAGCCTTGTGTGAGCCACTTGAGTGAGCCTTGTGGCTATCATTAATCTTATAGCCATGATATGTCTCTTATAGTATGCTATAAGATGAAGTGAACTTTAAACTGAGTATATTTAAGGATATAATCAGTGAATGAAAATACTAGGAATTCACCTAAAATATCAGACAGAATAATAAAGAGATACTAGTAAGTGAACAAATAATTTGAAGGATGACTTCAGAATCCCAACATACATGTAAAAGGCATTCCTGAAAAAGAGGGAATGGAAGAGAGATTATACTTAAAGAAATAATGGCCGGATTCTACAGAATGAGAAAAAAATATGTCTTCATATGCATTTCTGAGTACAAACAATTTAATTAAATATTAATCTGTATTTAGACATGTCATAAAAATAACTTCAGATCAAAAATAAGAAGAAATGTTTAAAGCTACCAAAAAAGAAAAGAAAAAAAACTCTTCAAAAGGATAATTCGATTAATTTCTCATTCTCAGCAATAATGAAGACAACTAACAAATGTATAAAAGATCCTTGTGGAGAAATCTGCAACAAATTAAAGAAATAATTTAATGGACACCTAAATGAATGGAGAGTTTCATAGATGGAAATAGTTAAGGCCATTTCTTGCTCTATAAATTCTGTTTAATTTGAATCAAAATCTAAACAAATATTTCACAACTTGAAATAGTGATTCTAAAATTCAAAAAGAGGAATAAAAGCCTAAGACTATCAAGGCAAGTTTGAAAAAAATCTAAGATGAGGGACTTACCATACAGATCATAAATGCTATTGAAAAGCTATAGAAATTAAAAGAGCATAATAATTCAAGAACTGATTTTTAAAAGGTGGTAGTAAGAGAGGGAATACTATATCCATTTAAAATGAAATAACAATAGTGCTACATGTATCCACATGAATGCATTTGAAATACATAAAATATTGAGTGAACAAAGCAAGTTGCAAAATTTTATACAGAGAAACCTTATTTAATTTTAAAACTAGATGTTGTTTATCAATGTATTCATGTCTACATGTGGTAAAATCACAAAACATGGATGGGGAGGATACAAACCACATTTTAGACAGTGGTTAACTCTGGGGATGAACAGAGGAGAAGGAAATGAGGGAGTGCTACTAATCAGTCTTTAACTGTATGTGGATTTTTTTTGTCTTTCATTAAAATTTATTAGGGTTTTCCAGTAATTTTAAATGTCCTCCTTTTCTCTAAAATTTAATTTTTTTAAAATTTTACTTCTCAATATATATTATTGTCAATTTTCATGCCCCTTTACCTGTTCCTCTCGACCCTCTCCCCTCCCCACTGCCACATCATATCTGTTCACTTGACTTAAATAGTTCAAGGAATTTTTGTAGTTATTCTGTCTTCTTCCCCACCCCACCCTTGATTTGTTTGTGTGTTTATTAATTATTTTATTTTTAGCTCCCACAAATAAGTGCAAACATGTGGTCTTTCTCTTTCTGTGCCTGACTTGTTTCACTTAATATAATTTTCTCCAAGTCCATCCATGTTGTTGAGAATGATAGTATTTCATTCTTTTTTATAGCAGAGTAGTATTCTGTTGTGTAGATATACCACCATTTCCTTATCCAGTCATCAGATGATGGACATTTGGGCTGGTTCCAACTCTTGGCTATTGTAAATAGAGCTGCAATAAACATTGGAGTACAGGTATCCCTTCGACATGATGATTTCCATTCCTCTAGGTATACTCCCAACAGTGGAATAGCTGGGTCATATGATAGATCTATCCGTAATTGTTTGAGGAACCGCCATGCATTTTCCATAAAGGCTGCACCATTTTGCAGCCCCAACAACAGTTTATGAGAGTTCCTTTTTCTTTGCAATCTCTACAGCACTTATCATTCTCAGTCTTTTGGATTTTAGCCATCCTAACTGGAATGAGATGGTATCTCAAAGTGGTCTTGATTTGCATTTCCCAGATGCTAAGTGAGGTTGAGCATTTTTTTCATGTGTCTGTTGACTATTCATATATCTTCCTTTGAGAAATGCCTATTCAGCTCCTTAGCCCATTTTTTAATTGGGTTATTTGGTTTTTTGCTGTAAAGTTGTTTGAGTTCCTTATATATTCTGGATATTAATCCTTTGTCAGATGTATGTTTTACAAATATTTTCTCCCACACTGTTGGTTGTCTTTTTACTCTGTTGAGCGTTTCTTTTGCTGTGCAGAAGCTTTTTAGTTTGCATTTCTGCATTCCAACTGTGAACATGCAGAAAAAGGAATCAAGAAAACTAGACCATTTACAATAGCCACCAAAAAAATAAAATATTTAGGAATAAAGTGGACCAAGGATGTGAAAAACCTCTACAAAGAGAACTACAAACCACTGTTGAGAGAAATTAAAGAGGGCACAAGAAGATAGAAAGATATCCCTTGCTCTTGGATTGGAAGAATTAACATTGTGAAAATGTTCATATTACCCAAAGTGATCTACCAATTCAAAGCAATCCCCATCAAAATTCCAATGACATTTTTCTCTGAGACGGAAAAAGCTATCCAGACATTTATATGGAACAACAAAAACCAAGCATATCCAAAGCAATGCTGAGCAATAAATAAATAAATAAATAAATAAATAAATGAATAAATAAATAAATAAATAAATGAACAAACAAACCAACAAATAAATAAATAAAAATAAAGCTGGAGGCATAACACTACTTGACTTTAAACTATATTACAAAGCTATAATAACCAAAACAACATGGTACTGGCATAAAAATAGACACATGGATCAATGGAATAGAATAAGGAACCCAGAAATCAATCCATATGCCTACAGCCATCTGATCTTTGACAAAGACAGAAAATCTACATGCTGGGGGAGAGACTTCCTTTTCAACAAGTGGTACTGGGAAAATTGCATACTCATATGTAGGAGAATTAAACTAGACCCATATCTGTCCCCTTATACCAAAATCAACTCAAAATGATTTAAAGAATTAAATATACATCCTGAAACAACAAAACTCCTTAAAGAAAACACAAGGGAAACACTCCAGGAAGCAGGAGTGGGTACAAACTTCATGAATAGGACCCCAAAACACAGGCAACTATAGGAAAAATAAACAAATGGGATTTTTTAAAAAATAATTCAAGTATTTGTGGAAAAATGTTAACATTTGTTGAATATCATAAGGTGTACAAGTATTTTGTTTTAAATATTTCATAATTTTTTAAACTCTTTTAAAAGATAGACTGCTAAGAAGTTTCTAATCCTGTCTTTTTTTTTCTTTTCTTTTAATGGAAAAGAACAGGAACTTCCCATAACAGCTTTACCACTCTGGTAGCATGACAGAAATTTCTCACTACAGGAAAAAAGGAGATGCCTATGAATGAGCCAGGGAGGTGCAGACATAGAGTAGTCAACCAAGGTTAAGTGGCATTACACCTTATATCATCTAATGAGACTTACAATGTCTGTATTCTACACAACAGCCTCTGTCTGGGTGGGTGTGGTTTGCTTGCTGAACTTCTTGATGTACCTTTGGAAGTGGTAGGGGGTGCAGAGATATTTGAACAGACAACTGTTATTTTTATTTTTGAAAAAGTCCCCTGGGCTTCCCCCCCCCCCCCCCCGGCTTGTTTGATGTAGTATTTTGAGAAGGAATCATGCTTTAAGAAAATCTTTTTTTGGCAAGGTAAGTGTTAGTCACAGTTCCAAATCCTTTTTCTTTCTGTATTTTTCTTCACAATAAATAAACAACCTAAAAGTAGACATTATTTTTGTTGCTATCATTCAATTTAGGAATTCATAATGCCAAAGTACTTTGCTGTCTCTAGAACAGAATTTGATTCAAATGTTTACTTGCTGTGGTTACAGAGTTAATTCTAATAAAGATATCAGACATATTAGCAACTTTCACCAAACTTGGGGGGTGAGTTGAAAGGGGGGACAAAGATTCACCCACACTCTTACTTGACAATTGGCCATCTTTAATTGCTGTTTTATCATTGTTCCCTTGTGGTAGTGGTTGTATGTTGTGGTGGTTACAGTGTGTGGTGGTTCTGATTTAGGTGCAGGGAACGTGTTAAGAAGATGGAGAAAGAGAAGGAAGAGAAAAAAAATTAGGAGAGATCAACAGGAGACAAGGATGGTATAGTTTGAGATAATGAGCCACTCAAAATTTCTAGTGACAGAATGGAGCTATTTTATTCTCTACCTCAAAGCTAGTTCTACAAATCAAATATGTAGGATCCCTTCTGAGTTGTAACACAGTTAGATAACTTCTGAGTTTTCTTCATTAGAAATTACTCACCCTCATATTAGTTTTTTTTTTTTTTAACAGATGTGAATAACAGAAAAGACTTAAATGGTTGCTTTCCTCTATCTTTTGTACTTTTTGTCTTAGAAAGAATACTCACAGGTCTTTGATTTCAAAGCAAACCAGTAACTGTATATTTTAATATGATATTCTTAAAAAAAAATACTTGGGATTGTGCCTGGATTAACCTTCTGTTACTGAATGCCTAAAGAGTATTGAAGGGCGCCAGTGTTTTTCTGCCCATAAACCCAAGCCTGGCTAAAAAAGATCACACAATAAAGAAAAAGAATTGGAGGGATTCCTGGGATGAACCCATCAATAAGATGTCTGTATAATTTAAGAGCCAAAGAGGGACACTTTTTTACAATGAAAGGGGCTGCAAATCAGAAGGGACACACCTGTACAACAGGTGTAAACCAGTACTTCAAAATACACTACAAAACTACAGTAACCAAAGCAGCGTGACACTGGCATAAAACAGACACATAGGCCAATGGAACAGAATATAGAGCTCAGAAATAAATCTACACATTTACAGCCAACTAATTTTTAACAAAGGTGCCAAGAAAACACGACAGGGAAAGAACAGTCTCTTCAATAAATGGTGTTGTGAAAACTGGATATCCACATGTAGAAGAATGAAATTAGACCCTTAGCTCATACCATATGCAAAAATAAACTTAAAATAAATAAAAAACTTAAACGTAGGACCCCAAATCATGAAATACTAGAAGAAAACCTAGGGGAAAAACTCCATGACATTGGCCTAGGCAAAGATTTTTTTGGATATGACCCCAAAAACACAAGCAAAAATAAGCAAATAAGATTATATCAAACTAAAAGCCTTCTGCACAGGAAAGTAAACAATCAACAAAGTGAAGGGACAACCTACAGAATGGGAGAACATATTTGCAAACTATAATTGTACATCAGATAAGGTGTTAGTACTCAAAATATATAAGAAACTTAACTCGATAGAAAAAAAACAAATAACCTGACTAAAAAAGACAAACAAATGGTCAAGAGGTATATGAAAAATGCTCAACATCACTAGTTATCAGGGAAATGCAAATTAAAACCACAATAAGATATAACCTCACACCTGTTAGAATGGCTGTTATAAAAACAATAAAAGATAAGAGCTGGTGAGGATGTGGAGAAAAGGGAACTCTCATAAACTCTTGATGGGAATGTACATCAGTATAGCCATTACAAAAAACAGTATAGAGGTTTCTCAGAAATTAAAAACCGAACTACCAGATGATTTAGCAATCCCACTACAGGCTATATATTCAAAGGAAATGAAATCAGAACATCAAAGAGATCCTGCACTCCCATGGTTACTGCAGGGCTATCCACAATAGCCAAGACATGGAATCAACCCGAGTGTCCAACAACAGATAAATGAATAAAGAAAATGTGGTATATACACGTGATGGAATACTAGTCAGCCAAAAAAATAAGGAAATCTTGTCATTTGTGACAACACAGATGAACCTAGGGGACCCTGTGTTAAGTGAAATGAGTCAGGCATAGAAAAACAAAAACGCATGATCTCACTCATAAGTGAAATCTAAAAAGTTGATCTCATAGAGGTAAAGAGTAAAATTGTAGCAATCAGGGGTTGGGGTGGTTGGAAGAGTGTTGGGGAGATGTTGGTCAAAAGATAAGAGTTCAAAAGATCTATTGTATACAACCTGGTGACTACAGTTAATAAAAATATATTGCACCCTTGGAAAACGCTAACAGAGTGGATGTAAAGTGTTCACACCACTGAAATGATGACTGAGAGGTAATACATATGTTAATCAGCTAGATTTGGTCACTCACAATGTGTATATACTTTAAAACATCATGTTGTACATGTTAAATACGTCCAATTTTATTTGCCAATTAAAGAAAAATAAAAGAAAATAAAGATCCCTTAGAGGATACTCTGTTTTTCTCCTTTTCCAGACTTTCAGTTCCCTTCAGATATGTAAAAATGAGGTAATTGCCACAAATTCTAGGAAGACAGCAGTCAGGAACAATGCAGATATGGCACTTTACCCAGCTGCAATTATAATCCCCTATGACTCAAATGCAAAAATATAGAATGCACATATGTGTTTGGGGGGAGCTTCACGGATGAGATATAAATTCAAACTGCACATTAAAGGATAAGCAAGTTTTCTAAATAGGTTATACATTCAGGGATTCAGCCTGGGCAGAAGGATACTATTTGGAAGCAAGTCTTTGAACCCAGAGTTAAAGATGAGAGGGAAGGTCTGAAAAATACCCATGCTTCTCAAATTTTAACCTCGTTAAGAATCACCTGGGGAACTTGAAAGTGCTGGTCTTGATTCAGTACGTCGGAGGAAGGGCCTGATAGCCTGCATGTGTCACAAGCTCCCAGATCATGCCCATGATTTTGGTTTATGGACTACACTGGGGGATAGACAGAGAAATCTAAATGAGCAGTTCAAATGTTCATTTTGGGATTAATCATGAAGCCAGATTTGAAAGGCTGAGCAGGTAGGCAGTATATTTCTTACCGGAGATTTTACTCAAATGCTGACAAAAACCAAGGAGGTAAGAGAATGAGAGAAGTGGTGTGGTAGCACTGTGTAGAACTGGTAAACACAAGTCATTCTCTAAAGGGTAAATTCTCCTTGAGTCTGGAGAACTGTTGCGGTGGAAGACTACAATCCCAATGTTAGCAAATATCTCAGTATTATCAGAAGCCAAAAATTCGAAATTTGCTGGTTTATAAATCCAGACTCAAAGTAAACACACACATACACACACACACACACACACAAAGACACACAAAACATTGTGAGCCAAATAAATTGCATTTTCTTGCTAGATTTGCCCCTCACCTTGCACCTGCTTCATCCAAATAGTCAAACAAAGTCAGAACATGGGCATAGGCAGGTAGAAACTAGCTCTTTAGGGAATTTGAGGACTTACAGGTATACTGCCTGGCTGAACATTATAGCTTAGAGTTCAGAAAAAGGGTGCATGATGAGGAGCAGGAATCAGAACTCAAAAATCAAGGTGTGTAAAGCCTTTTTGGAAATAGAGTTGATGTCAGGACGTATTAGGGTAAGTCTTATTTATAGTTAGAATGAAGGTGGCTTTGAATGAAAGATGAGGATTTTGAATTTTCTTTTCTCTTTTTGGATTTTTTCAATCAAAACATAATTGATTATATAATTGATTATCCATATTTGTGTGGTACAGGGTAGACTACCAGTATTTGAGTACAATGTGTGATGATCAAATCAGGGTTATTAGCAAATTCATTACAAAATGTAATTACTTTTTTCATAAATAACTGAAAGTTACTGACTCTTGTTTTAAGTCAGGTCTGGCCCAGTTAAAATAAGAAAGTAGTGCAGAGAAGCTAGTAATTTAATAATGAAAGTTTGCTCTTCGTTTTGTCACCAACGTTGCCCCATCTAAGCAGACTATGACTATCTAGTCAAAGTAGACCCATGTTGACATAAAATTTCAACATTTATAGCAGGGGTTATATGTAGTGAACAGAATTAGCTAGCACCATATATTCTATTTATTTTTCTGATATTTTAGCAGACCTTTACAGGTAAGTGCTCCAGATAGTTGTCAAGGTGGCTAGCACCTTAATCTGGCTTTATACAAGGGAATGACAAAATCAAAATGGATTCTAGGAAAATGGTCTAGTTTTGAAACAGTCTTGCCTGCAGTGGAGGAGATAAATGGAGGTGAAGGGGCAAATTTGAGAGGTAAAATGACAGGGGAATAAATAGGACCAAGAAACTGGTTGGCTGTAGCTAGAGAGCAAGATAGTGAAAGGGTCCATTTTATCTTTGAAAACTAGGTTCTTGCAAGTATGGTAGAAAATATAAAGTCATAAGGAGGAACTTTTGGGTTATCCTATATTCTCATTAAGAAAAAACGTACATCCTTTCTTCTACCCGGGCATTTTGAATTAAGCTTATTCATGAGTTGTCCCTAGAACAACTTAGGGAGACTCAGTCAGGGCTCAGCTTTATTTTGCTGCTTTATTGTTTGTCAAGACTTTGGAGGCAGACTCTGGATAAACTCTGACTCTGTCAACATCAAAACACCTTTGTTCTTTCTCCTTTAAAAAGATAATACGATACAGATATGACATAATCCTGGCTTGTTAAGGATTTCTTAGAAACCTGCTGAAAGTGTAGGGATGCTGAGCAAGTAAGCACCAAGCCCAGAGGACTCACCCTGCGGTAGGTGAATCAGGCAGCAGCAGAGCTAGAAATGGTATAAACCTTAAATAAAAGACTCATTTAACCCAAGTGGCGGTTTCCGTAAATTTTCAAATGTAACTCAGAATTTGCAGAGTAAGAAATGTGAGAGCAAAACAAAGCCTTATCATAGATGCTAACCCTTATTGATCACTTGGTACGTTCCAGGGGATGTCATACCAAAATTATCTATGTAAGTCAAATATAATGATAAATTTCAACCACTTCTTGACAATTCCCTAAAACAGAAACCCATAGTTTTATACTAAGCAAAGCAACAGATTCTGCTGAGTCACATTCCTGTTGCGTCTCCCTGTGCCTCTCCAGTAACTCAACTGTCTTTCTCAAAAAGCAAGTCAGAAGGCTCACTTCTAGGTCCGTGTCACTTAGGAGTTGGTCTCAGGCTCATCCATGCTATATAACTTGCCATTGTCTTTTCTCTGAGACAAAGTACAGCAAAGAATTCCCCTTAGGTTGATTTCCCTCTCTTAGTAGAAGAGGAAGGCAGGTGTGCCGGGGTCCCACTGGGCTGGGCACCAAGGAATGCAATTAAAAGGCAGGTGTCCTGCCCCAGGGGAAAGTCTGTAACTTGGCTATTACTGCATTGCAGCAGTACTAGGAGTGCATTTTATATGCCAAATTAAAGTGAATATAAATATCCATATACACTAATACGAGCATAGAAAATTGACTATACGATGTTACCTGTTTTGAATAAAATGTGAAAGAAACTTAATGAATCAGAATTTTTTTTTTCTGTTTTGTTTGGTTTATTAAAATATGGCTCTTAGAACCCCTAAGAAATGACTATTTATAGGCAACTCAAAGGTGCGGAGGTCTATTACTTTCTCTGTGACATAGCTCTACTCAGCAGAAGTGGTTGTGATTTAAACTATGATTTCCCCAGCTTCATTATTTCACCTTGTGTTTTGCCTTTGTTCTTTCCAGGAAGCAGAATGTGCCTATACACTTTTTGTTGTTGCTATACTTTGGCTCACAGAAGCTTTGCCTCTGTCGGTAACGGCTTTGCTGCCTGCTTTAATGTTCCCTATGTTTGGGATCATGCAATCTAAGGAGGTAAGTTCTCCTGCAAATGTTTGTTATAATTAGATTCCCTGTTTTGTGCTGAGATTTCCATTGAGGAAATTTGTTTTTAAAGAGAGCAATAATCCTGTTGATAAGGCTTCCACATAAATCCCCAAACTTCTGGTTGTTTCTCCCCTCTGTGATTCTGCGTGTGTATCCACCTTCAGGGAACAAACACAGGCTGCAACTTCTTGAGCCACATGTGTCAGTAGGAAAAATGCATGTCACTTCTCTGGCTGACATCTATGCCTGGTGCCTCTCTCATAAAAAAGGGTCAACCTGTTCACATCCTGCATAAGCTTTTTCTATTCAGCAGAGTTCAGTTTCACAGTTTTGGAAAAACAATTTTTGGTTTTAATGAAGAAAAATCTTCCCCATTTCTTTTCTGGAAACCTGCCATTCAAAAAATAAAGCCAAATTAGCTTTCACGTGTATTTCTATTTTGTTCTTGCTGAGAGGAGTTTATTCATGCTGAGAGGTGTTTATTACCTTTATACAATCTAAGAGTACCCATTGGAAAAAAATGGATTTGGTTTCTCATTAAAGGCATGAAATGCATTGAAACCAGAATATCTATCTTCATGAAGTTTCCAGCCACCTAGCAAACAACAGCCTAAACCACAGTTGAAACATTCTCAGGAAAGATGTCAAGTTCAAGATGACAGTCGGTGCAACGTATTACCTTTGGACTTCTGTCTTTTGCCTGGGTTCAACATTGCTATCTTGAGGCTCATCTGTCTTTAACATGGGTGATTTTTCTTTTTAACTAAAGCTTGATGACTGTTCTTCCTGTGAGAGGAGCTGTTCCCTTTTTTATTTTTATGTCCTTTCCCCCCCATTTTGGAGCCCAAGTCCATCTTCTTGCATTTTTGGTCCTCTCTGCTTCTCTTTTCTTACTCCATTTCCCATTCCCTCCTAATCTTGACTTTTCTCTTTCGAATCACCATTGGTTTGGAAGACAGTATGGCCAGAGCTGTACTTCAGTTCCTCTTACCCCAGGCTGACATTCTGCTGCCCCATGGAATATAATCTACAATCTATAATCTACAAAATTTCTTAAATGTTCCAACATGTTATATGGCTCTCAATAAACATTTGGCATCAATGGTTAACCACCTAACTCCAGAGATAGTTAAGTTTAATAGTTACACATTTGTCTTTTATGGTTCAATAAGAAACTGACTAAACTGACTTTTTAAAAGAGGCTGAGGTAGAAGTGAGATTAGTTGGAATCATGATCATTTCTGCAGCAAGCTGCCTTGAGAGGGGACATAAAAACACTAGAGGGAAACAGGTGACATCACTCAGGAAGTGCTTAAAGGCATTCCGGATTGTGGGTCTCTAACGCCCCACAAGGAAGTTCATATCAGTTTTAAATAATTTTAACTTATAAGCAACTCAGATTTATTGAGTCCAAGTCTGAAACTCAGTCACTTTGAATCATTAAACTTTTTTTTCACATCTAGGGTTCCACAAATAAACTTCATCTGTCTTTCTCATGATAGTGTTGCTTGGATTTTAAAATTAAAAACATTTTCTTCTTATTCTTACCACTTCTAGTCTTTATGGTTCCTAGATCTCAACTCCCATCCTCAAACTTGCCACCTCCAATTCTATCACCACCACCATCTTCTTTTCTCTTCCTGGAACTAACTCTAGTTTGTCAATCAAACTTAAGAATTAAAGTCTGTTTTATAGTAAGCACTCAATATGTGTTAGCTCAAATTCTTATTATTTGTATATTGACAAAAGTAAATAGATCATTCTAGAAACATCCACAGTGTTCTGAAGCCAAGGGAGTCTATCATCTTTCTGGTATTTCAGCCTAAGTTTGTTTTAAACTTTATGTGACTTTCTTCACCTAGTAAGCTGAACTGAAACTTGCAGCAAATCCAAGCCCTTAGGACTTTAAGTGGAGAAAGCTATTCTTCAGTCTTTTGATCCTCTTTCCAAACGAGCCAATTTACTTTTTACTCATAAGTAGTTGACCAAAGCTACAGTGTATTATAAAAAGAGCTAAACCATTTAATCAGAAGGCCTGAACTTAAAACCTGACATTAACCACTAATTACTTGTATGATTCTGATCACGTCCCTCAATAACTATTTTTTATAATCTGTAAGTGGGACATGATAATTCCATACAACCTGTGGGCTGTTTTAACACTCAAATTAAATAATACACGAGTATGTTGAACAACGTATCATATAAGCATTCTTATGAGTTTTCATATTCACAGTTGAAGTTTGTTTTGAGAGTTTTAAACTATCATTCTAGCCTATTGCAGCATCTTTGAATCTCACATCTCGAAAGTAGGATAATGTGTTATTAATGTCCTCATCTAAGCTTAGAGTACTAAGCACCTCTGTCGTTGGCCACCATAGTTTCAAGCTTACTTTGCCTATTTATTAAGCCAATGCTAAATACCTATATCTTACTGAGCATGTTACTGTACTTGAAGAATATCAACAAATCATTAAACCTAAAATGCTAAGTAGTAGAATATGCCCAATTTGATATTCCAAAATAGATATCAATATTATCATTATTGAAAGTATATTTATGTGTATTTTCATATTTATATATGTAAAATTCTTTATAGACCTGAGTCATCAGCATATAAATTATATTTAAATCCCTAGGACTTGATGAGATCTCTTAGGAAGTGAGCAAAAGTAGAAAAGCAAAGGGGACAAAAAGATGAGCTCTGGATAACCACAACATCAACAGGTCAGTGAGAGAGAAAATTCTAGTCAAAGAAAGTGAGAAGAAAAAATTATTCGGGAAATTGACCTTTGCATTTAGCAAAACAACAACAAAAGTAAATACCTTAAAAAAAATAGGCTTTATAGTCATATGCATTGTAACTAACCAAGCACTTAAAAAAAAATTATCTCATTTAATTCAAAAACTTGATGTGAGCTATCATTTAACTCTTACAACTTTTTGTTGATTTGTAGAAATGTTGCTCAACTGGCAAATTACATAGCCAAGAAAGAACCCAGGTGCTCTGATTGTAGAAGTTCATGTTTTTTGATGAAATTCCACTTTGAGACAGAAATATAACTACCTTGATCTTGCAAATAGATTTTAAATTTCATTAGGAATTATAATTGACATATCAATTTTGCCTCAAAAATAGGTTTATTTATTAGTGTCATTTATAAACCAATGGTACCTTTTAATACCTCCTGGACAAGTAGGCCATAAACAAACACATCTGCCTGTGGCTAATGTTCTTCCACAAATATACTGACTCTGACTAAAACCAAAGAATGGGTAATCAACGAAAAACAGAGAATGTGAAAATTTCTCCCTAGGTTCAACAACTAATTTCATTTAGACTTCAGATCATAGTTTGTTTGCATGGTCTATTTAGGGATGAAAAACTATGGGCCTGAGGACCAAGTCCAGCCCACTGCCTAACTTTTAAAATAATGTTTTATTGGAACACAGCCATGGACATTCATTTATATATTGTTTTTGGATCTTTTGTGCTACAACAACAGAGTAGAGTAATAGAGACCATATAACCCACAAAATCTAGAATATTTACTACCTGGCCCTTTACAAAGTCTGATAACTCTTCATATAACCTAAATAGGTTTTAACAAGAACATCTCATGTTCCTGGATTTCTTTCTATGTTTCATCCCTTACTAATTATGGGTTGATTTGTGTTTTCTTCTACATTTTTAATGTACTTCTGCATTTCTTTTCTCATTTAATTTTTAGGGTATTGGTGAAATAGGGTCAGTATCTTAATCTGTTTGGGCTGCTATAACAAAATACCTTAAACTGGGTCATGTATAAGCAACAGAAATTTATTGCTCACAGTTCTGGGGTCTCAGAAGTCCTAGATCAAAGCTCTGGCAGATTTGGTATCAGATGAGGGCTCACTCTCTTCTCCATAGATGATGCCTTGTTGCTGCATCCTCACATGGTAGAAGGGGCAAGGGAGTTCCCTCAAGCCTGTTTTAGAAGGGTTCTAATACCATTCATGAGGGTGGAACCAACATATTACATTCATTTTAGGTTCCAACATATAAATTTTGGAGGAACACCAACATGCAGACCATAGCAGTCAGTGGGGCTTATTTCCATCCGCAAAATTTCAAAAGAGATAAGGGCAGAGGAAAAACTCAAATATCTTTTTATCTTTCAGTAATCAATTTGAATATTGGGTTATTTAAGAAGATTTTCCCAATCCCCCTAGGAAAACATTGTAACTTATTGCACTTACTCTTTGAACCTCAGCTATGTTTGCACTCCTTAACTTGTTTTTGCTCATCTAATAACTTGTAAGCTCCTGAGTCTAGGGACTTATTAATTCAAAATCTATTAAGTGCCAGTATGTGCCAGGCATGTGCTAAGTCTGAAAATACAATGATCCGTAAGACACATCTTGCCTTCGGAATATATCTAGTCTAATGAAGGGGATAGTAAAATGAAGAAATGATCACTGTATAGATCAAGATGGCTACAACAAAGGGAAATACCATACAACCCAGTTTGGGGTTTCCCGGAAGGCACCTTGGAAGAATGGACATCTGAGTTAATCCATGAAGGAAAACTAGAAGTAATCAAGGCAAAGAGGAAAGGTCATTCCAGGCTTAATTATAAGCAAAGAATGAAGCATTTCTGAGTTTGGGAAACTACACACACATACAGAGAAGTGGGGTGGAGCAGTAAATGACTAAGCTTGGAGAGGTGAAATGGGACCAGATGATGAAAGGTCTCGTACAACATATTGAGAATATTGAATTTGGTCTTAAAAGCCATGAGATTCACTGAATAAGTATAGGAAGTTCAATCATGTGATCAGATTTACATGTTAGAAAAGTGACTATGACAGTGATAGAGAGTAGACAAGGAAAAAACAGATCATACTGGTGAGTACCTTAAGGTAGCAATGTGTGAATAGAAAAAAAAATTGTACAAATTTCAAAGATATAAGGCGTCTATAAGTAATAGGATTTGGTGACTAATACACACATATTGGAAGTAAAAAAGGAACCATGGCTGACTGACAGGTTACTGGCTTGGGCAACTTAATAGATAGATGGAAGTTTCATTCACCACAAAAGGGGGTACAAGAGGAAGGACACTTTTGAAGGATGGAGAGTGAGAAAATGAGAAACATTATTTTGGACATGTAAAGGTTTTAGATGTTAGTGGGAAATTCAGATGAAATTGTCCAGTTGGATATAGCAGTGTGGATCTCAGAAGACTTATCTGTCTGGGTATAAAGATCTTGGTGTATTCAACATTCACCCAACAAGTATGTATTAAGAACCCACTATGTACGCAGCAGACATTATTTTAGTTCCGTAAAGACAGAAGTTTCATCCTTAAGATTCAGTCATTGGATATATAAAACAAGAAGGCTATTAAACAGAACCCTGTGGAATACTAGTATTTAAGACAAGGGCAGAGGAAAACTATTTTTCAAAGTAGGCCAAGAAGAAAAATTCAAATAGGCAGGAATAGAACCAGGGAGGAAAAAAAAAAGATCCACAAGTCTGTAAACACTAGGAAATTTAAAATTTTAAATGTTCGTATTGAGCATAAGGGTTAAGAGAGTTAGGAGGGAAGGTGGTTGGGAACAGAGTGTAGGGAATTGGGAATTAGGAGCTCAGAGACCATAGCTTATTCATTGTCTCCCTCACTCCTTCCCTTACTCATACAATACTATTTACTGAGCTCCTAATCTGTGTCAGGGCTGTCTGTGCTAGGTGCCAAACATGCAATGGTTAGCAAAGCACAGTCCTGATCCTCATGGAATGTGTAGTATAATAGAGAAAACAGGTAACAAACAGGTAAACAAACAGTATTTACGTGATGTGATATGCTACGAAGAGAACAGAGCTTTGAGATATGGAAAAATAGTAGGATCTATTTAGAAAGGACTGATATTTGAGAATCGAAGAGATACAAAAAGGGAAAAACACATCAGACATTTATTTCTGCATCATCTGTGCCTATAACATTTTCGGTGCATGTCAGATTCTTTTTCAACGTTAGAGTCATTAGTAAAATAATAAGAAAATCGGTATGATTATTTATTTTCTATTACCCAATCACTACTAAATATAAAGAGAGCAATGTAAATTTTTAAAAACATCATAAATTAATATTTCATAAAGTATAAAGAAGGTGTCTACTTGTCTACTTTTAATTCCAAGGGTAACAATCAGTTTTTATTTTTATTGAAACCAAGCCAAGCTCAGTATGATACGTGAAAAATGCAGGTATAATTGAAAATAGCAAAAATTGTCATCAGAGTTGATTTTCCTTTTCCTCCATGGTTTTGTAACATTAGAATAATTTTGTGCCAGCATTTCCATTTCTTCTGTTGGGCTGTATTTGATTTTTGTAAAGGAGTATTTCTGCTTACAATCCTCTCTTTTCAGCACAGATTTGTGTTTCAGTTTAGCCAAGCATTTCCTAAAGTCAGTTCTCCTGTTTATCAGTCTCATGAAGTGCTCCAACTAAATATTCTTATGATTAAATACATCTGAAAAATATGCAGCAAATGATATCCCACTCTTTGAAAATGACACTATAGATAATATACAATTATTTAAAGATTTTGAGAAGACCTACAGAAAATACTAGTATTTCAAAATTTTATGTTTTCTAAATTTAATTGACCACACAATTCTTTTTTTAAAAAGAAAAGTTTATGTACCTAACGTTTTTCAGAGCATTATTTGGGAAATACTGCTGCAAATGGTTGCTCCAAGTGTCTGGACCCTGTACTAATCTCTGAATGGTGTGAACTGAAAATGGCTTAAAATGTTGGCCCTTATTCAAAGGTATTTGTTTTACAATTAATAATTTTCAGGGTAAAACCATTCAAAATACGAGAGAGTGATTCTGCAGTTAAGGCAAAATGGGTTGTGATGAAGATATTGGCAAGTTGAAACTTGATTCATTACTTTCCATATCCAGTGATTGTTATTCTACCATCAGAACATAAATAAACTAACCCTATTTTGATGGAGAAATTAGGGCATAGAAGGCACTTGCCTGATGCTACTCAGCTATTTAATAACCCATTTTTGTGCAAACTGGTTTTTTCCTGTGTATTTTTCCTTAACACTGTTTCTGGGTAAAAATATAGCACGTATTTAAATTTGTATTCAAACACATCTGCATTTCTCTCAACAGAGTAGAAAGATTATATAATTGAAGGTCAAAATTAGCAGCGTAATAATGTCTTTCTTGTGCAGTGTTATTTTCCCCACACTAACGTAAATAATCATGGGTCTAATTGTAATTTCAGGTGGCATCTGCTTATTTCAAAGATTTTCACCTACTCCTAATTGGAGTTATCTGTTTAGCAACATCAATAG
The DNA here is from genome assembly GCF_027409185.1 of Cynocephalus volans. NCBI lineage: Eukaryota > Metazoa > Chordata > Mammalia > Dermoptera > Cynocephalidae > Cynocephalus > Cynocephalus volans. Next base: position 32,694,090 of record NC_084465.1, read on the forward strand.
AAAAATGGAATTTGCACAAGAGGATTGCTCTGAGAATGGTGATGATGGTGGGTGTGGACCCAGCATGGTAGGTACTGCGTGTACTGCTTTCAGTTTATGTTCTGAAAGACTGTTTGCATGCAGAGCAAATAATCAAATAAGTACTGTACATCCAGGGAATCGTTTGTATCACAGGATAATTCATGGCTTCCCCCCCCCCCTCAAATATGAAAGTGATATAAGGTGTGCTTGAGTTGTAGAATGAAAAAAAAAAAAAAAAGAAAGAAAACACCTTTCCTTTCATTGCAAGTTTAACTACAGGGAGATTGGGAAAAGTGCACACAATTCCGTCACCTTTTATGCACTGTAGGAGTCAAAGGTGAGAGAAGCCTTGAACCTCAATAGACAAGCTTGACAGACTGCAGAGCAGATTTCAGTCCTATCTCTTTTATTTGGCTGATTACACATTCAAGACTTGTTCAAGAGCATCCTTTATCATCAGGGAAGATGTTAAGAACCAAAGACAAAGACGTTACTGACAAAATACAAATGTGTGCAGAAACATTCCAAGGTGAACATTTTTCTTTCTCAATCAACTGTTGCAAATGAAACAATCAATTAAGACATTTCATCCATAGAATGTAAAATCACTCATTTGGCTTATTTTCTCCCAATGAAGTAAATATTTTTCTTCCATTAAATTAATTGATTATTTGGCTTTATTCCACCTCTTATTAAGAACATGAATGCAAGCTAAAGAAAATTTACAGTGTCATAATCATGTGCATAATGACATTTTGCTTTAAATCCTTGAGTGGTTCCTCCCTCCTCATCTTTCACTGAAAATAAGAACATTAACTTCTGTTGCATAATTCATTCTAGGGCATAGCCACGTCTGTGTTTATAATTTCACAAATTGTTTTGCTAAATACAAAAAAAAAAAAAAATTAATGACTCAGATGAGACAAATGTTTCAAAAATTTATGTTACTTAAAAATTTTATGATATACATGTATTTGAGACATTTCACTCTTAAAATTAAATGATGCTCCATGCCTCTTGGGATGTGATAGAAATGTATCCCTTTTCCTTGACCATCTGTTCACTGACACCAGGGTATGGGGTAACGCACTGCACAGTGGGGCAAGAGTTCTGTCCAGAGTGCCACTAAGTGGCTTTTCAGTTTAAGGCGTTTTCACCATACCAACCTTTTTTTATAGGAAGATTTCATGTCTTGCTGATGCCTTAAGTTAAAAGTGTTTCTAGTTTTCTTTTCATTAGCCTAGAAGACATTATGTTAAGTGACATGTCAGGGTCAGAAAGTTAAATACCACATGTTCTCACTCCTAAGTGGGAACTAAAAAACTAAGTTGAGTTTATAGTTTATAGAAGAAGAGAGTAGAATTGTGATCACTAGAGGCTGTGAAGAAGAATGGGAGGGGGGACAGGGAGAGGTTGGGGAATGGATACAAAATTACAGCTAAATAGGAAAAATAAGTTCTGGTAGTGTACATAGTGCTAGGCATCTATAAATAGCAATAATTTATTGTATGCTTTCAAATGGCTAGAAAGAGGAGCTTCAATGCTCTCACCACAAAGAAATGATAAATTTTTACAGTGGTGGATATGCTAATTACCATGATTTGATCATCACACATTGTATATATGGACTGAAATATAACTGTACTCCATAAATATGGGCAACCAATATGTATCAATTAAAAATTAATAAAAAAGAATTTTAAAACTGTGTCATTTCTCATTTAAGTTGACTTCTAAAAGGTTTTCTTTTGTTTTATGCATAGAAAATATTCAATTTTATCTGACTTTTTTTTGTGTGGAATTGTTCTTGTAAATCTATTTTAAAAGGAATCAGAAAATTTCATAAATTGCTCAGTATGGGAAGATGTGCTTCTGAATGATTTTCTAGAGCCTCCTACTCAAAATAAATCATGCTTTTTCCCAAGTGTGATTTTGAAAGCTTATAGACATGGTTTAAAATGCTGTTGTCTTAGGTAAGTTATTTTTAAAGGAGAAGAACTACTCTATTTGTAAGACAAGACAATGTAATATGTCCAGTTCTTGACAATGGAAGGAATATCAGAGCCAGGAGAGCATAAATAATAGAATCTACAGAAAATTCTGAAACCTCATTTAGCAAGTAATTTTAACCATTTTCTCTACCCACCATATACTGAACCTAAAGAATAGTGATCAAGTACAAAGAAGATTTATAAATATTAATCTGTCTTTGTGCCTCTTTGGCACATATTCAAATAAATGGAGATATAAAATAATGGACCCTAAGCTAAAAAGTTGATTATACTTTCATCTTACTAATATTTGAAGGTGAGTGATCATCTGTAAAGAGCATTCAAATATTGGTGTACTATTACAAGCTGTTATGCCATATTCCAACTTGCATTTTGGTTATGTATTTAGTCATTTTTCTTCTTTTGGGAGAGAAGGTTCTTATGGTTCCCTGGGAGCAGATCCCTTAAGAAGTCCACTCTTAAATGTGTCACTTTGATCTCTTCCTGGCCATAACTGTACTTGAAGTTCATCATCTGGGCAGAACCTTAATCTTCTATGTTTTAAAAAACTTGATTCCTCACTCATATACAATACCCTTTACAGTGAAATAACACAGAGCTAAGTTAGAGAGCACAGCTGCACACTAAAGGCTCTCTCATTTCAGGCTGACGTTGGGGCTCATGAGCAGCACTGCCTTTTTGTCTATGTGGCTTAGCAACACCTCTACTGCTGCCATGGTGATGCCCATTGTGGAGGCTTTGGCACAGCAGCTCATCAGTGCTGAAGCAGAAGTCGAGACCACTCAGATGACTTATCTCAATGGATCTTCCAACCTTGGACTGGAAATTGATGGTATTATTACACGTTGATATGGCCACAGTGGGGTCATTGTCATTTGGGCAATAGGCATACGCTCAAGAATTCTGGGTTATATTTTTAATTAAGTGTCCATACCTGCATAATGTGAATTTAACTTTCCTCTTTATATTGTTTCCAATAGTTATACAAAGGAATTATATTACACAGATATTTTACCTTAATTGTTGAATTTATATTTTCTGGCAAAAAGTGGAAGAATGCCTTTTCTATCCTCCAGCCAGTTCCATGGCATGTTCTCTTATGTCTTTATTAGTAGACAGACCACCAGCTTGCTTCTTCTTGCCCTGAAATGACTTTCCTGCATAATATTAAGAATCTATAATTTCTACATTATATATTTGGATATACCATCAAATTTTACTGTGGTTATTTCTGGCTCTGATGACTGCTCCGATAAAGTGAAAAAATAGAATGTATATTTGTGCTTATAAAATACTTTGTTAAGATGAATGTTACGGCAGCACAAGGTGAATTTGTTTATTTTCAGTTTCCAGTAATGTTTCCATCTTCTCATACACACACACATAACCCAAAGATAACCCTTTATTTAAATTATTTTATTTTATTTAATGTTTTTCAGGAATTGTTAATGTACATGAAACAAACGAGAGGCAAGAGAACACAAAACCAGTTGAAGGGTAAGGAATATTGACATTTTAATTAGAGTTTTCCAAATTACATTTTAATAATATTATAAACTGGGTCAATTTATTTTTCAGATACAGTAATGATGCAGAGAAAATTTCAAGCAAGATGGAGTTGGAAAAGGTACACTAAATTTGATTATTTCTAAATAATTTTACAGAAAATTATATTAGAACTGCAGTTAGATATGTATGCATTTTGTTACCTGTTCCTTGCTTCCTTGTCTATAAATTATTTTGCTTGACTAAGTCAAAGTATGGTGTAATGGCTTGAAAAGCCTTCATGGATAAACTGAAATCAACATCCAGAGAGGAACCATTTTAGAATCTGAAAATTGTTATCATTATTTATCCTTTTACTGGAATCATAGTGATAGCAGTTAGCCAATGTAGTCTAATGAAATTTAATTCTAGTCTCAGAATATTGTTTCATTTTTTATTAAAACCTTGCAAACTAAAAGCCTGATTTTTATTAGGAACATCCTCATTTCTTCCACATTATGAACTTAAATCAACTCCTATTCATGTAATCAGTTATCTTTAGTGTTCCCGTTGCCACTAAAAAATTCAATGCAGAATTTATGTTTCTTCTGTCATACATAGGTGGAGGAGTTCTTGTAGCCATTCTAGATATTGAAGGAAGGACAACTTTGTAAGCTATCCCAGAGAATTTATTTCCCCAGAATAAATCAGTGTAAAAATGCTATACTAGGTTGCACTGGGAGCAATATATCTTGAGACCAATGAAAAATAATCCTGCATAGAATTAGCGCTAAAGTAACCATGGCATTAGGAATAGGAGAGTAGGACATATGTTCCTTCCTCAGGCTATAATGCATTAGCATGCAACTCAATGGGAAAAAGAAAACGATCTGTTATTTACAGAAATCTTTAAGGACAGAGCAATTTCTATGTAAAACGAAAGTAAATACAAAAAGGTTTAAGCAATTAGCTAGAGTGTACATTAAGGATTTTTAAAGAAGGGAATTACACATATATTTATGAAAACATTATCTTCTTTAGGGTTAGAAGTAATTCTTTCAAAACATAGAAAATGAACAGTATGCCAGGTATGTTATAGAATAATACATCAAAAATGGGCTTTAAAATCTGTTGTGAAATTGGCAAGCCTAAACAGAGACAGTATACGTGCACTCAGAAACTTTCTTTTGGTCATCTTCAGAAACCTAGTTTTCTGGCATGATTCCTAAACTTTGGGTTAAGGCCTTTCAAATTGATTTGACCAATACTATCCTAGGGATGGTAGGAAGACTTATCGATAAAAAGATCTGGTTCTTCTTGTAAGCAGCTCAGATTCTAGTGTTGAATATTGATTTAAAGAAAATGTCTGACATTAAATACCACAACAAAAGCATGTATGAGGCCAAGGCTTCCAGAAGCAGGTGCGATTAGTTCATTCTGGGCTTTTGAGTCTGGAAAGATGATAGTGAATGCAAGCAGAGGGTGCGGGATTCACGAGTGCAGGGACATGTCTACTTTGTCACCATTCTAGACCCTAGCACTTTCTGTTGCCTGACACAGAGTAGGCATTCAATCGATATTTATTTCTATAAATGAATGAATGAATGAATGCAAAGAGTAGAAAAAGAAAAAGAAAAAGGTATTCTAATCAATCAGATAATACAACTAATTCAAAGACCCAATAATGTAAAAAACAGGGCTTTTTCAGAAAATCTCTCCAGTGGACGTGCTAGAGATGAGCTGTTGTAGTGAATGAAATGGTTGGATAGGTTGGGCCAGGTTAGAAATAATTCTTCATGTATCGCAAGAAGTCTTATCTTACCGGAAACAGAAAGCTTGAAGCTGGTGGTCAGCATGGTAAGCTGTGCCTTTGGGAAGCTCACTCTGGTAACAAAGTGAAGGGCGTGAAGGTGTGGACCTAACTGAGCTTTCTGATTCGTCAGATGTTGGGTGAACAAAAGAAAAGTGTAAAGCTGCCTCCACTGCTCTACACTAGGTAAAGGCAGATTCTGATGTCATTGATTAGGATGGGGAGCACAGAGTGAGGAATAAGATTTCAATAAGTAAGACAATTTGGGTGCATTTTAGGCAATAAAGTTTAATTTCTGATTTTAGGAGAGGAGAGCAAGGCATCTGATTGCTGATTCTATGGTCTTTCTAGAACCCACTGCATAAAATTCAACCTTATATATATAAAAAATTAAGGAAGAACTTTTTGCTCTACAAAAGTGTTCTTTATAAGGGATTGCATAAAAGCATTATTTTATAAATCGTTCATTTAATGTAAGTTTTGATTTTTAACAATTATAGATTTCTTTTCAGGAATAAACATACTGTATAGTTCGTGTTGCAATTATAATAAACTGCACCTGTTCTTTGCTGGATTTACTCTAGATCACTTAACACTAATTGATTATATGGAAGAATCTTTACCTACTTCATATGGCTATAAAACAGAAGCAATATTTATATTTGTAAAGTCTGCTTTCTTCTTAAAGTGGGTGGGGTTTTCTATAGAGCTAAAATAAATCTTGTGTAGTTTGGCTTTGAATTTAACCTATGAATCAAAAAAGATCCAAATATTACTGCCTGTTGAGGGAGAGTGGTTTAAAATAAATTTCAAAGAAGAGAAATAAAATGAAGGGCTTAGGTTTTTGGTAATGTGCACCATGTTTCTGTGTTTCTGCAAAAAAAAATAATTAAATTAGATTTTTAGTGAAAATTATTACAATTTTATTCATTTGAATCACCATTTCTTTAGCACAAAATTAAGGATTTTAAAATTTTAACTAAAATCTCAACTAATACAATCCAAGATGATTGATGAGCTTACTTGATTTTTTAGAATTACAATATTATTTTTCAAGGGCAATTATATACACACTGATCCATATAAAATTTAGTATGTAATAAGCAGAAAGTTCCCAATAAATAGAAAAAAATGACAATTGACTCTCAAATAAATTCTGAATTTAGTGAGCATAGTAATATTGGTTAAGAAATATATATATATAACACTTGCTCAAATATTATCTTCTCAATGAGGCCTACCCTAACCTCCCTATTTCATTGCAGGCAACATATCCCATATTTCTCCTAATCCCCCTGACCCCACCCTACTTTTTCCAAAGCATATATTACATTTTTACAAACTATATAATTTTTTAAATTTTTATTTGTTTTGTTTATTGTCAGTTTTTTCCACTAAAATGTGAAATCCACAGGGGAAGAGATTTTTGTCCATTTAATATGTATCTCAAATATCTAGAACGGTGACTGCCATAGAATAAGTGTCTAATAGTTATTTTCTGAGGGAATAAATTCAGTAGTATTTTCTCAAATAATTACACTTAGATTAAAATAACTCATGTTGTATATAAACTATAACAAGAAAGGAAGCAAATTGATAAAGATTTAAAGATAAATCTATGGACCTAATTAATGTAATTTGGGATGGAAAGATAAAAAATCATTTGGAACTAAAATTTGTCAGCCCTAAAATTCCTGTTAGTACAACTGTAAAGTTTTCATATAGATAATAATGATGATAATTTTGCTGTTGGCTGCTGCTGGTGTTGAAGACAATTGACACTCAGTAGTCCCTTAGATACCAGGAACTGATTTAGGAGTATTCATTTATAAGAGTCACATTTCTATACTGCATATCTAAAAAAAGAGATGTTTTCCATGACTCACCAAGTTATCTTCTCACTACAGTCCATGGCCCAGACATTAACATGGCTCTCTACTCATGCCCAGAATAAAAGTGACAGGTAGGTACTTAGTTCATAAATCCCACACTACTCACTAAAAGTAGCTGAAATATTTTTAGAGAAGAAAAGGAACTGGGAAGAAAAGACCCAAAAAGGACACTGACAGTACATGAGGGAATATATTTGTCAGGGTTCAGTGGGGCAGTTGAGAAACCAACCATCACTCACGTGGTTTCCAGGAGTAATGAGTTCCAGGTATCCAAAAATCCATTTGTAGATATCAAAGGAAAAATCAAGTTACCAGTTTCTTCCCTCCCCTACAAGCATTGGTAGCATTCAAAGAGATACCCCAGAATTTTATATCAGCTTAATTCTAGTTAGGAATAGAGAGCCATGTTAATATGTGGGACGAGGACTACAGTGAGAAGATGGGTTGGTGAGTCATAGAAACATCTTTTTCTTAGATACATAGCATAGAAATGTGACTCTTATGAACAAATACTCCTAAATCAGTACCTGGAATCTGAGGGACCACTGAGTATCCAGCATCTTCAACATCAGCTCAATTTCTAAACCTCCAGCCATCTTCAACTGAAAGAAATTGGAAAATCAGTATGCTTTTAATGAAAAATATGAGATAATTGTTTTTCATTCATTTAGTATAATTTGTAGTTCCCCAAAGGAAGAAGTGCAAAGAAAAAAATATCCTTGAGCAAATTGCATCTTGACTTTACTTAGGTGTTGTTTAATTTGGGGGTGAAAATTCTTATCATTGAAAATCAAGTTTTACAAGACAACACTTTTTAATGTGCTCCAAGAATTCAAAGAGTCTTGTGTGTACAGTAATAAACGTTGTTCATAATATTAGAAACTAGGGACATTAGTTCTGCCAAATAAGGACACATCAATTCTAGACTATCTGGTCCCTAGATCAAATATGAAAAAAATGTATTTTAGCTTAGATCACATAGGTACTACAAGCAAAAGTTGGTTCTTTTTGATTTCTCTTCCTTTTTCCTAGACTGAGTGAAATTGAGTGACAAAGGCAATTAGTGCTGCTCAGTCCTCACCTAGGTGTCTCCTTTTATTCATCCAGCCAAGTCCTGAGGTTTATGGAAAATGTTTATGGAAGCACAACCATAAAATGACCTTGCTCCAGATTCTGATCTTTATTGCATTCAGGGTTCCAGATCCATTGACGGCCATATGTAGTTGTGTTCCTACAAAACATTTTGTTATTTAAGAATTTATTGACTATTGATGATATCTTTTTCCCATACATCTTTATTATATGAATTACAAAAGTGTGTTCTTCACATTTTATGTTATTGAAATGTATCTAGCAAATAGTATAAGCTCAGCTATGCTGGAAACATTCATCTAACCATACAATAAACCTAAATGTACTTTAACTGCACAATAAACCTCACACACTACGTAATTTATTTAAATAATATACTCTGTTTCTTGAAATCCTCAGCAATGTTTTTCCATGCATCTTCCAGTGGTATTTTCTAAAAAAGGAATATGTTTACTTGGTCCCCCAATTTTTTTAGTATATTTTGGTAATGAAATATTTCATACATATATACATTTATAAAATGTAACTGAACATTTTTATAGAAAAATGAAATGGATAAAATAGTGTACAGTGCCCCCCTGCTTAAGAAATAGAACAATTTCTGGAAATCTCCATGAGCTTTTTCTCTGATTCCATTTCCCTTCCTCACACAATCCCTCCAACCCCTTGCCAAGACATCCATAGTACAAAATTTTGTGTTAATCATTCTCTTGTTTTCTTCTTGGTTTTATCAGCTGTGCTAGTTAGAGTGTGGGATTGGCCACCACAACAAAGACCCAAAATAGCAAAAGTTTCAACATGATAGAAATAGACTGGTATGGTGGCTTCACAATCATGAGCCCCTGACTCTTTCTATGTCTGCTCTGCCGTCCTCAGCTCCTGAACCTGTGGTCCAAGATGGCTGCCCCACCTCCCTCCGTCCGCTCTGTACTCCAGGTAGCAGAACCAGGAAGGGAGAAAGTGGAAGGCATATATACTTAGACATTATTCCACTACTTTCCTGGCTTTAGGATTATTCCGACTTTCTATTTCTCTTTGAATTAATTGTATTTTTCTAGGAATTTATGCACTACATCTCAAATTTAGTTGTGTATGGTAGTTTATAATATCCCTTTTTTTGACACTTCTACATTTTTGTGGGGTACAGTGTGTTGTCATTCAAAATTTTTTTATTTTATTTTTTAAAATTTTTATTGAATCAAAATTGATTATACATATTTGGGGGGTTCAACATTGAGATATGTTGATCAAATCAATATTCCTAGCATATATATTGTTATAAATCATAATTATTCTTTATGCCCCTCAACCAATCTCTCCCTATCCCTCACCCTCACCCTTAACCCCCTCTAATTACCCAAGATTTCTTCCCTCCTTCTGAAAGAATAATGGTTACTCTGTTGATTTGTTGCCTAGATTATCTGTCCAATGCTGAGAAGTGTGATCAGGTCCCCCAATATTATCATAGAGCAGATGCTTTTTCTGTCACTCTGAAATGGGCTTTGTGGAGAGACAGATCCTCTTCTTTTCTTTATCTCTGCTGGTTACTCTCCTTGTGTCAATGCACTCCAGTGGCTGGAGGACCATCTGCATGGTGGTTGTGATGTCTAGCTGCTTTTGTGGCAGCCATGGTTATTATGGTGGCTGTGGTGTGCCACCCACATGGAGGTGATGCCTCAGGTATCCCTTCAACGTGATGATTTCCATTCCTCTGGGTACATACCCAGAAGTGGGATTGCTGGATCATATGGAAGATCTATCTACAGTTGTTTGAGAAACCTCCATACTATTTTCCATAGTGGTTGTCCTAATTTACAGTCCCACCAACAGTGCAGGAGCGTTCCCTTCTCTCCACACCCTCACCAGCATTTGTTATTCACTGTCTTCTTGATTATAGCCAGTCTAACTCAGGAGAATTTTCTTTTACTTTGGCTATATTCCATATTTTTCAGTTCTTTGTGTTTTCTGATTTATATCATGTTAGATTCTTTGACCCAACAGCTGCTTAGACTTATGTTTTAAAATTTGAAATAAATGAGGCTTTTGTAGCTATTTGTTGTTTTCTTTTTGATTTCTAATTTCATTTTACTTTGGTCAGAAACTGTGGTCTGTATATCAGTTCTTCAAGACTTGCTGAGGTAACTTTATGAGCCAGCACATGGTCAACTGTAATAAATGTATTTTTATTGTGCTTAAAACAATTTGTATATTTTCAGCTTATTGGGTGCAATGTTTTCCAAAACTCTGTTAGGTGAAGTTTGCTTAGTTGTGGTTTTCAATTAATTAATTAATTTTTCATCACTTTGTAGTGCATCTCTTCATCTACAGTAATTTTCTTTTTTTTGTCTTAGTGTTTATTTGTCTGATGATAATGTAGCAATATCAGCCTTGTTCACTCTAGTATTTACCTGGTATTTCTCCTATCATTTCACTTTTGATACTTCTGTGTGCTTATATTTTAGGTGTATCTCCTGCAAAAAATATACTGCTGGTTTTTGTGCTTTTATTAGGATAGAAAATTTCTGTATTTACCTGACAAGTTTGATTCATTTAAATTTTTGCATCATTATATATCTAGAATAATTTCTACTGTCAACTGTTTATTTTTCCCAAATATTCTTTCCATTTCTCTTTCCTGCATTCTTTTGAAGTTATTTTCTTTTTTTATTTCATCCTACACACACACACACACACACACACACACACACACTCACGCACACGTACACACGCGCACACACACACACACACACACACACAAATGTTCTGTTTTATTCTCTAGGTCTCTTATTTTAGTTGTCCTGACCATTTTACCATGTTATTAGGCAGCTAGAGATGCCATTAAAAAATACCACATACTGGGTTGCTTAAACTACAGAAATTTATTTTCGCACAGTTTAATAGGCTAGAAGTACAAGATTGAGGTGCCATCAGGGTTAGTTTCTGATGAGGCCTCTCTTCCTGGCTAGCAGATGGCATATTCTCACTGTCTTCACATGGCCTTTCCTCTGTGCATATTTAAGTAGACAGAGAGATCTCTAGTTTATTTTCCTCTCATTTTAATGACACCAGTCCTGTTGGATTATGACCCTTCCATCATTTAGCCTTAAGTACCTCTGTAAAGGCCCTATCTCCAAACACAGTCACATTGGGCATTAGTACTTTATCATATGAATATCAGGGGAAATAATTCAGTCCATAATACTGTGTATACTTAATACATAAAAATATAAAAATAATCTGTTTATTTTCTTCTTCCTGAAAAGAACAAAGACCTAAGGACATTTTAACTCAGACCATCCATTTCTATTTACATGCTACTATTTTTCAATTTTTAGTTCTAGTCTATTATTCTCCTATAAATTTTATTTTTTAAATTAATGCTTTGTAGGGTTATGTACATTTTTATTAATATCTTTGTTCACCACTGATTCTTGTTTCTCAGACCTCCCATCTGGGGTTATGATCCTTCTGCCTGAATATATCTTTTGAATGTACTTCAGAGAGTGCCTTTTGGTGTTAAACTTTCATTTTCTGTTTGAAAGAAAGGCCTTTATAATTCTTGAAATATATTTTCATGGCTATAAAGTGCTAGATTGTCCATTATTTTTTTCTTTGTACATTGGGATATATTTCTGCTGACTTTTGGCTTTCTTTTTCCCACTGAGAAGTAAGCCAGCCATCAGTCAAATTATAATTCCTTTGCAGGCATTCTTTTCTCTTTGATTGCTTTAAAGATGTGTGTGTGTGTGTGCACGCGCGCGTGTGTGCGGGTGTGTGCGTGTGTGCATGTGTGTGTGCGTGTGTTTGTGTGTGTGCGTGTGCATGTGTGTACCATTTCACTTTGATATACCTAACTGCATATTCCTCCTGACCTAACTATTGGTCTTTTCAAACAATTATTCAGAATTCTCAGAGATTATTTTTCAATATTCAATTGCCTCATGCTACTTCTCTTTGTTCTCTCTCTCTGAGTCTCCAACTAAACATGTTACACTTTCTCACTTTATCTTCTAAGCTTCTTAACATTTTTTTAAATTTTCATTTTCTGTGTTTTGCTGAACTGGATTATGAATAATAACTTCAGATTTATTTTCCAGTTTATTAATTTTCTCTTCAGCTATGCCTATTTTGTTGTTTTACCATCCATTGAGTTTTTAAATTCAGTTATTTAAATTTTGATTTCTATAAATTCTTTGTCTCTCTTTTGGTAATTTTTATAATCTCTTTATCTGTACTCATATATCCAATCCCTTTTCTAATTTCATCAATCATAAATAAATTTACTAATATTTTGTGTCTGTGTCTAATAGCCCTAGTGTCTGAAGTCCTTGTCAGTCTCTCTCTTTGACCTATTTTTGTTTTCTGCTGGTTCTCTTTTTGTTGCCTTATTTTTTGGTGTGTTTTAAACATTGAAATGCTAATTTTCTTTGAAATTTCTATGAGGATTCTTTAAGTCCTGGGTTGCAGCTGCTTATAAGAGTTTTCAATTACATTACTGTTTTTCTTTTAACACACAACACCAATTTATGCTTAAAAAATGCTTATAGTTACAAGTTTTCAGGTGACATTATTTTTTCCTTGTTAGCGTGACATTTCCTTGCTATCTGCTTCAGCAAAGGATATCAGCTTTATGAGTATTTTCCTGTATGACTCCCCCCACACAGTTGGCCTTGGGCATTATCTTCCATTCCAGCCTCTCCTTGCAACAGGATAAACTGTAATTCTCAGGTCAAAAGCTGGCTTTTCACTCACTTAACTTAAAATGCCTACTTGCACTTCACTCAGGGTCAATGCAGATTCCTTACTTTTGTATCACTTTAGTGATGCATTTTAAATATGATTTTTAATATTTTAAACTGCATTTTGTTTAACAGGGAATCTGATTTATCATGCTGCTAGACAGACAAATCTACTATATACCTATATATGGTCTCAGTCATTTTTACCACTATAGAAAAAACAAGATTTTTCTCAATGGCATGCATATTTATGTTTTTTTTTTTTTTCTCTCTTCACTGAGAAAGTGCAAAGGAAGTATGTACATATTTAACATTTAGGGTAATAAAATGTTGTAAGTAAATCTTGGATATAATTATGATTTTCAACACTGGAAAAAATTAAGTTTTTATGAAGAGTCTTCACATCTTGAAGGCTAAATTTTAAATATCTTTCTATTCATCATACTATTACTGTATAAACTGATACATAATTCACAATATGGAATATAATTAATTATTAACTACAGTGGATATAAATCCTATTACAGAGAGTCTTATCTATAATCTCAACTTTGTTGCCCACTCCTCTGTGTCGTTCAGGTTATTACTGATTAGAGCTTCATGAAGAATTCATACCAGGAGGAAGGAAAGTATCCCCTCTTACATTTTCTTGCTGTTCACGTATATATTTTTTTCATTCTGTGATTTCTTTACAGAAAGCATTTTCTTATAGAAATCATCAAAAACCATATGTACATTATGGGAAGGCTGATTCGATTAAAACTAAATAACACATTCTGTTATTCATTTAACCCAGCATGTGTAAACTCAACATGTATGCAAAGAAGACAGAGCGCCCATGTCCTGATACCTCTGCACACTCTGGGGCTTCCATCCTCACCTCCCTTTTTACTTACATCATTCAACAGATGGACCATGAAGGCACCTAGGTCAATCCATGCATTAATTATTAGTAAAGATTAACACATTTCTTTCTTTAAAAAGTGAAAAGGTAAATTAAGATGGCAGATTGAATAGTCCTGCATGCCTCCACTCTATTCTGAATCTCCATTATAACAAGAACAAATAGACTTTAAAAATTGTAACTGCAGTTATGTAAACATCAAGAGAACAGATGACCACAAAATCATTTTGGAAGCTGGAAAGTAAAAGAATGGGTGAAAAAAGTACTCAGTTATACCACGGAAGCTGAATCCTAAATCAGTAGTGAGAAGAGCCAATAAACAATCCAATTTACACAGCAGCAGCCCTCAAAGTTTTTAAAATGTTGAAAAGATGGGGTAAGAAAAAATTGCTTAGGAAGCAATTAAATCCCCAGATATCTTCCTCAGCTCCACACGGATGCTACTGTTCCTCCTCCACAAACAGAAGTATAATCCTTAGACATGGTAAGACAGAGGGTCAGGAGAACCAGACACAGTCCCAGGTTGGGGAGGATGTCACGAGGAAAATAGGGGCCTTGAGTGAACATTTATATGCTGAATGTTGGGAGCCCTGGCTCCTGAGCCACCTGGCAGGTAGCCAGGTCTATGCCCTTCAGGGGTCAGCACGCAGGAGACCAGGAGACTCTTTCCTGGAGAGTTCAATCAGCACAAGAGAAAAGATTGAAACGTATTATAATAGAATTTTCTCAAAAAAAAAAAAAAGCCCCAGTAAGATGATACTACATGAAGTCCACATCCAACAATAAGTCCCAAAACACATGTGGAGAGCTTCAAAGCAGCTTTTCACTGCCTTAAATATGAGCAGACAACCAAAGACTCCTGCATATCTGAAGAAAGCCTCAGACATAAAAAACAGAGTCCCAAACAAAGAAAAAGAAACAGCAACTTTCAGGAAACAGAGACTATGCAAGAAGAAAATATCATTAATATATTCAGAGAGGTAAACAAAGAAATTGCATTCATGAAATACAAATAGCATTCTATAAAAGAGAAACAGGAAGACAAAAACAAAATATATAAATATAAAATATGACATAAAATAAATATATAAAGTGCAAATGTAAACTACAAAGATATAAAAATATAAGTGGAAAATTTAGTATACAAAAAAGGATGAAACAATATTATAAAAATAGTAAGAGTTTCAGAAAAAGAATAGAGAAAACAGAAGAGAATATATCAAATATTCAAGAAATATTCATGAAATATTCAAATAGCCATAATGGAAAAATACAATTTTTATGATTGAAAGGACCACTGGGTGCCAACAAAATGGATAAAACAGACCCACACAGGGCAGGTCTATTTTGAATACTATGAGTAAAGAGAAGACCCTAAGAGCTTTCTAAAAGGGGGAAAAACTGATTCCTTAAAAAGTATGTAGAATATGAATGGCTTAATACTTCACAGCAACACTGGAAACTCAGAGACAACAGAAAAAAATGCCTTCAAAATTCTGAGTAACATTTATTTCCAACCTAGAATCAATATCCAGCCAAAGCATCAATGAAGTAAAAGTGTAGACTTAAGTCTAGATAGATCTTTGTTGTTTCAGAGGGAAAAAAAAATGGCTCGATTTAGGAGAGGCAGGGAGGCCCTGGTAGAGATGTCACCAAGATAGTGAAGTTGTTACAATATCTGATGTGAATTAGGCATCCTGTCATTCAACTGTTCTGAGAAATAGGGAATACTTGAGATTGATTCAGTGGTGTGTACTTAAAAAACTAAGCAAGGGGAGAAAAAGACATTTTCTTTTTTTTTTTTTTTTTTTTTTTTTTTGGCGTTTTTTCGTGACCGGCACTCACCCGGCACCCAGCCAGTGAGTGCACCGGTCAGTCCTATATAGGATCCGAACCCGCAGCGGGAGCGTCGCTGCGCTCCCAGCGCAGCACTCTACCAAGTGCGCCACGGGCTCGGCCCAAAAAAGACATTTTCTAACTCTGGGGGTTAAGGGGACAGGAAAAGTAACATACATTACTCAGCTGTTAATAGAGCTCTGGACAACATACTGAAACAGTGAACTCTGCTGTAAGCAAAACTATGATATAGCCATGAAGGGAGGACAACAGAAACATAAGAAATATAAGTATATTCAGTGAAGGAAGCTGTGAAAAAAAGCTCAATTTTTATCATCTAACAAAGTGGAAATTTAATTGTAATGCCTACAGCTGAGAAATCAAGATATCACATCATATGAATATTATTAAGGTAAATGCAAATAGGTACCTAAAAACAGCTAGAACAGTTTAAACAGGCTGTCTTTGGCAAGCAGAAAATGGTTACTAGAAACATATATGCCTTTTGCAACTATCCTTTCATAATTATTTAAATATAAATTGTAACCTTAATATTTTTATACCAAACTGACCTCCAGTGAATTATTTTTTTTTACAGTCCTATGGAGACCACTGTTTAGCCCATGCTGATTCAAGTATGTATTTTAGCATCGGAGGTTGGAAACGTTTAACTTGCCCCTGAAATCTGCAATTACAGCCACCAGGTGGCAATAGTGAGTTTTTAATAGTGTTTGCAGGATTTTTTTTCTGGCCTATTGTGATGGTGTCATAGGATTATGCATTTGGTTATATCCTAGTCAAATATTTTTCACTTATTTGGAAGAAGATATGGAAGGCATACTCACAAGTCTTAGATATCATTTATGTGGAATAACTAACATATGAGACAGAGTTGGGATTGAATAAAAACATGATAGTCTACAATTGTGGTAAAAGTGGTTTGAAATATAATTAAATGTAATGTCTCAGCTGTAGGTTTAAAAACTCACATAAATAAAAAGTGTTCTAGAAGGAAGAATGGTAAAGGGGAAAATCACTGAGAGGGAACTCAGATACATGGGTTCTGGTTCCAATTCTGTAGTGACCAGCCGTGTCACATTTGAAACTGATTTTGCTGTTCTGAAAAATTAGGTCTTCCTAACAGATAATCTCTAAATACCTGTCTGCTCTAATAGTCTATGACTATTTAATATTTCAGAAAAATCTTTATGATTGTAGAAGATGCAAAAAGTATTAATAAGCTGGCAGATACCCCTAATCCCACCATCGAGAAATAACCATTGACATATTTTATTTAAGCCTTATTTGTTGGCATTATATGTATTTGGATCTTATTTATTTATTAAAAATTATATCATTCTGTATATTTCACATAAGTCTCCATATACATTATAACACTAATAATTTCCCATTCATTAAATACCCATGACAATATCCTGTGGTCACCTGTAGCACAACAGGTTTTCCCTGGCTACTTCATCCAGGAAGGTTCCCAGCCTCACCTTTCCAGATGCTTTGCTCCTCCTCCCTTCTTTGCTTTGGAATTTTTTTTTCTCTTCCAAACTCTTAGGATAAAACACACACACACACACACACACACACACACACACACACACACACACACACACACACACACACACACACACACACAGAAGCACACAACAAATTCCTCCTACACTTATGGAGAAATGTAATGATGTCTACAAGCACACTTGCCCTCAGGGTCAGGGTCTTACTTTCTACCCCAAATGACTTATTCCAACTCCCCCTTGGGCTAGGGTCAAACCCTTGGTCTCAGTTTGAAATTACTATCAGGGCAGAGGACTAAATATTAATCTGCTATGACCCCCCCACACACACACAACTTGCCTTTTAAAAAAATTTTTTTTTTTTTTTTATAATTTCTGCACCACTAGTTGGCTCCATTAGTGGCTTATTTCAGGCTTTCCTGAGTCTATTTTTCTGTTCAGTGCCCTCTACTACTGTCCCTCTGGTCCTCAATCTTTACTCCTTACATCAGTATTATCTCTTCCACTACTTCAGATCAGTTGAACACATGCCCTTGGCAAAAATAACAATAAATCTGAATGCATGGGGCTCTTATTTACTGGCTAGATAACACAAATTTTGCATCCCCCATCCTACCTCATAAACACCTCCACTTAACCTTTAATTTGTATTATGATATATTAGTATTACCATTTACTGTAGAATTTGAATTTACCTTGAGTTCTTAATGCCTTTATAAATCATTCATGATATTTGCATAAGTGTCAACTTACATGCAGTAGCATTAATGTATGTTTTAAAGGTCTTTATACAGAAAAAAATGTAAATACATAAGGGATAAATAATAATAATGTTTGCATGAAAAATATTAATTATTTTGTGTTTTGATTTTTTATTTTATATCTGCCAATGCATTTTAATCATTTTTATATGCAAGTATATATATACAAGTATATGCATATATTTGCAGTTATGATTTTATAGGAAATTCAATTTTTTCTTTATTCGTACTTTTGAATGTTTTTGTGTGGCAATGAGAAATTATATGCACATTATCTTTTTAAGTTTCCATCCTTATTATAAATTTAATAATATACAAATTATGCATCACTTTCTGGTTTATGTTTGAAGTCTTTCCTGTAGAATATATTTAATACCTCAGCTCTAAATTTCAGTTGTCACTGTATCACTCACAAGAATTTCTAAACTTATTTCGCTACTTCATTTACATACTTTTTTTCAAGTTTTCAGTGGAAAGTTTTATTATATGGAAAATGCAAATCATTTCCATGTAGAAAGTATAAGGCAAAAGGAGACATTTATAAATTAATTTGTTTTGGGTGAAGTATAGATTTCTCTGGGGGCTGACCTTTAAGTTAATTAAAAAGTAAAAGGTAAATTACAATCCAATGCACCTGACCTTGCCATGCTAAATACCATTTCCACATCTATGACAGCTTTTAGTGAGTAGTAACTTTTTTCCTATCATTATTTCTCTAAAAGATCTTTCAATGCCAGTGTCTCAGACAACATGCTTATTTGTATGGAACAGGGCAATAGCTGTTTTCATCCTGGAGAAAAGGGAACCCTTGTACACTGTTGGTGGGAATATAAATTGGTATACCTATTATGAAAAACACTGTAGAGTTTCCTCAAAAAATTAAAAATAGAACTACCATATGATCCCACAATCCCACTTCTGGGTATATATCCAAAAGAACGGAAATAAGTACATCAAAAAGATATCTGGACTCCCACGTTCATTGTAGCATTATTCACAAAAGCCAAGATACAGAAACAACCTAAGTGTATGTTGATGGATGAATGGATTCAGAAAATATAGTCTGGGTTACTATAATAACTCCCTTATGGTGACCTTGTATCAATTTTTGCCTATTTCATACCTGTCCTACACACTTTAGCCTTACAAAAGAAATCCAAATGTATTTCAAAAATATATGAACACAATTTTTTTTCGTATATTTCTTAAATACATTAGTATTTTTTCAAAAGGATACAGTGCGTAGGACAGGTCTGAAATAGGCAAGAACTGATGCAAGAAGATCTATAAATATGTTATTCCAGTTACCCCAGCTAGAGATAATGCTGACTTAGACCAAGGTGACAACAGTGAAGACGGAGAAAAGCGAACAGAGTCAGGAATATGTAAATAGATAAAATGACAGAATTTGGTGGGATGGGGAAGGGAATGTTTTCAAGGAGAACAAGCAGCGTAGCCCAATGACTGAAACCACGAGCTCTAAAGCAACACTGCGTGGTTTCAAAATCCAAGTCCACCATTTGCAAGTTCTGTGACCTTGGACAATTCACTTACCCTCTCTGTCTCACGTCTTCATCTGCAAATGGTATAGTAACAGTACCCACCTCATTGAGTTGTAAGAATTAAATCAATTAAAACATTTATCTGATTTTAACTTAGAACAGTGCTTATTACATACTTTGCACACCATAAGTGTTTGTTGTTATGAGGATGGTGATGCCATTAGCTTATATAGGTGAACGAGGAAGGAAGTAATGAGTTTGGCTTTGAACATTTTTGGATTGAAGTTTTATTTAAGACCTTCAAATTATGTTGAATAGGCAGTTGGATATATGGATCTAGAATGAGGAGTCTTGGCTGAAGACAGAAGTCTGGTATATCAATATTCATCAAATCAATGAAAATATGAGATTTTCTGAGGAGAAATATTTGAGGAAGGAGGGACAAGGGTCTATGACAGAGGTTCAAGAAATTCCAGTCTTAAGGAAGCATAAAGAAAAAGGGGAACTGTGAAAGGAAACAGAAGAAGAGTCAGAGATATAGAAGAAAAACCTGAACAGTAAAATATCACAGAAGCTCAAAGCAGAGTTAGAAAGAGTGATTAACTCTTTTAGGTGCTTTTGAGAGGTCTACAAAGTAGAGACTAAAAAGTTGAGTACTTACTGGGTTCAGTAATGTGGAGCTTACTTATAATCATGGGAAGTGCATTTTGGGTGGAATGAGGAGACCGAAGCCAGGTTAAAGTGGTTAAAGAAATAGAGTCAGTGAGTTTTGACAACTCTCTGGTGTGGTTTGGTTGTGAAAAATGGAAGGAGGTAGGACCATATAGCAATTTCTTGATGAGGAGGACGGTGAAATGAGACTCTTTCTATTCCTGAGTAACTATAATATCAAGCACACACTATAGGTATTCCCATATCCACTTACGCAGGACTTGCAACAAGGTGACCAAAAGACAGTTTTAGACTCTTCAGCTTAATGATTAGAAGGCTCAGAGAGAAAGAGAAGGCTCAACTTTCTCTACTTCAGAAGAAAGTTGGAGTATTTTCTTGATCTCCTCCCACCACACCTGTACCACCAAGGATGAAGGAAGAGAAAAGAGACAGATATTAAGAAACCACCACTTGGAGAACTTGATAACTGCCCCCTAGGCATGGAAGAGGTCAATGGATTAGTGTTTGACATACTCCTGAAAAATCAGAAAGTGGAAGGTCATGGATGAATTTCCTTACTAAATGGAGTTTCAACTGCACTTTCACTGACAACAGGGCAGAGGTGCCTGTTTCCCATGGACCAGCTGTAGGAAACAGGTGGGAGGAGTGAAATTTGGGGGTCATTTGAAAGACAACATTCTCCAAGAGGACTTCTTAACAAGGTAAGTTGGCCCCAGTGTAAAGAGCTCAGGTAGACTATCACATACAGAAATCAAATGTCAAAAGCAACCAGGTGAAAGAGATTCATTACCTACATAGAAGGAGCAACGATCTGATGTGCTGATACGGATGATGGAAGTCCCTTAAAAACGCATAGAAGTGCCTACCAGATGGAGTCATTTAGAACACCCAGCAACCCTGGAGAGGACTAATGCCATATATTAATTCAGATACTACTCAAATAAGACCTTTCCTAATCCTTGTCACTCCTCTCCTGATCCTGCCAATCCCCTTCCACTCTGACCATGGAGGGTTCAGAAACCGAGTCTAGCAAGTGGTGGGAAGAATTGAAACTAGGAGAGAGAGAGAGGGAACAAGCCAAACTCACAAACCTTCTTCTAACTATGAGCTTTCTGATCTAGCGAAGTTTTAGCTTTAAATAAAGGTGAGACTTTCATTATTAAATGGAGCACTGTTCATTTCAACTACTGAAATGAGGCTGCTTTTTTTGACTAACCATGACTGAAAAGCTATTTATTAAATGAAATAACCAGAAAATATATTAGTTCTACCCCAGATTTCATTGTAGAGACAGCAAGGATCAAACTAACAGAGTGTGTTTGGGGATATGGGTGAGAGAAAGAATGAAGTTGCTTTTGGCTCACACTCTAGGAAGTCTTCCTCTTAAACAAAATACTTACTTTTGAAATAGCAATTTTGCAGGTAGAACCATTTGAGGATGTGGCACTGTCCAAGGTGAAACTGTGGGAATGTGTGACTGAGGTGGAGCAGACATGAAGGTCTTTGGAAATGAGATTTTAAAAATATGTGAGGCCAGGATATTCAAAGGGTTATTCATGAATGTGGTATAGTCATCCAGATGCTGTCAGGATTTGGAGTTCAGAAGATGATTGTGTGCCAGAAGCACATGTCATCTTACATAACAGCAGTAGGTGACCAGGGAATCAGAATATCATGGCCAAAAAATTGGGAATGAAGGAAATACCCAAATTACATAATCCTTTAAAAAATGGATTTATTTTGTTTGAGTACAGGATTAATGTTCTGGAAAAGAGAGTGGGGAGCAAGGAAGACATTGACTCTAGATGCTGAGGTATATTGGGTTGAAAACATTCAGTTTCAGGTACCATCCATTAAGGTGCCAAGGTAGGGACCTTTTCCAAAAAGAAGCTGAGGAACTCACTTAGCAGGTACTACCAATATCAGCAGAAAGAGGGTGGAAAGCTTTGGGAGTAGTGGTGGTAAAGGAAGAGATGAGGGAACAGTTGGGTCAGGGACAAAAAGAAGGATGAGGGAATGAATGAAATCATGTTTGTAAAATATTCTGGTGGTTTCAGTTTAAATATTTTTTATTGTTACTTTTCTATTGATGAAAAGAAATATACTGTTTCAGTCAGCTCAGGCTACCATAACAAAATACCACAGACTGGGTGACTTAAAAATAAATTACTTCTCATAGTTCTAGAGGCTGGAAATCTAAGGTCTGGCAGGTTTGGTGTCTTGTGGGGATGCAGATGACCACCTTCTCACTGTAGACAGAGAAGACATGGAAGACAGAGAAATAAAGCCCTCTGATGTCTCCTTCTATAAGGGCATTAATCCCACCAGATCAAAGCCCCATTCTCATGACCTCATCTAACCCCAATTACCTTTCAAAGGCCCCATTTCCAAGTATCATCTCATCAGGGTTTAGGGCTTCAAAATATGAACTAGGTAAGGTGTGGGACACATTCATTCCATAACAAATGCTATTATTGCCTGTTATGACCACAAATAGAGCTGTTCTCATAGTACGGTTTTTTGGTTTTGAACAGAATTCAGGCACAGAAAACAAATATCGAACAAAGAAGGACCACATGATGTGCAAGCTTTTGTGTCTGTGCATTGCTTACTCTTCTACCATTGGAGGACTGACAACGATCACTGGTACCTCCACCAACTTGATCTTTGCTGAGCATTTCAACACGTGAGTAACATTATTGGACTGCTGATATAACAAATTATAAAAAGTATGCTCACCTGATTCAGAGACTCCAAAGACAGAGAAGCCCTGTTGAGCTGCCTCTTTGTTTCCCATCAGGACATCTTTAGGTCTAGAGACCTTCCTTTGTACTGAGAATTAGATATGCAGGACATAGTGAATTTTTTTAAATGGACTTAATTTTTTATTGTTTTTATTGTTTTTATTTATACATATTTATGAGGTACAGAGTTGACTATCAGTATTTGTGTACAGTATGTGATGATCAAATCAATATTATTAGCATGGTCATCATTACAAATTATAATTAGTTTTTGTGTCCCTTACCCAATTACTCCCTTTCCCTCCTCTTCCTCCCTCTTTCCCACCTCCAGTAATTATAGGTCTGTTCTGTCCTTTTGAGAGTTTGATGTTTCATTATGGTTTTTCTTTCTTTCTTTGTATCTTAGCTCCCACATAACATAACCATGTGGTATTTTTCCTTTTGTGCCTAGCTTATTTAACTTAACATATTTTTCTCCAAGCTCATCCATGTTGCTGCAAACGGCAGAATTTCATTCTTTTTTATGACTTAGTAGTATTCCACTATGTATATATACCATATTTTTCTTATCCAGTCATCCATCAATGGACATGTTGGTTTCATATCTTGATACTGTAAATACAGTTGTGATGAACATGGGAGTGCAGAAATCCCTTCGACATGATGATTTCCTTTTCTTTGGGTATATATCCAGAAGTGGGATTGCTGGATCATATGGTAGTTTTCTATCTGTAGTTCTTTCAGAAACCTCCATACTGTTTTCCATAATGGCTATACTAATTTACATTCACACCAACAGTGTAGAAGAGTTCCCTTTTCTCCACATCCTTGTGAGCATTTGTTATTCTCAGTTTCTGTTAATTAACATGTGCCTCCAGAATCACCAGGTCAACTCAGAGGAGATAACTTTTGGCTGAACACTCCAAACAAACAGGGAAATTTTTCATTGCAAATTACATGGCAAATAGTAGTTAGCTAAATTGAAAAAAGATTATTTGCATGGGACAATTTATGTGGGGTTTGGATACTAGTATTCGAACTTAAGTGACGACTGGTGGAAAGAGGTATCAATTATGAAAAACTTGGCTTTGGGATTCCAAAAAGATTTGAAAGATTGAAAAATTACAAGAAATGTCAGTAATATTCTATAGACAGATATATGACTTTAAATATAAATTTGAAACTGTGATGCTAATCCATTGCAGAAAATGGGGAATCTCTGGATTTAGCAGCTAGAGCACTTGGGTTAAAATTTCCTCAATTTGCAGGTACTTGCTCTGTAAAATTAAGCAACAACAACAACAACAACAAAAAACTACAATTCTCCAAAGACTTGATTTATTCATATGTAAAATTGTCACAGTTCATAGAGTTATTGTGAGAATTAAATGAGATAAACTATGTAAAAATACTTTCTACTGTGCAAAAACTACTGAAACAATAGTTTGAAAGTCCATGCTTTTACCTCAGAGCTCAGATTGGCTCTACAGCCAAGGTATATTTCAAGTACTAAAAGGACATAATAGTCAGAATTCCAGAAAGTTGGCAGCATTTAGGATTCAGGATTTTGGTCCTTTCAACAGAAAAAATTTGGAGTTCAGAGACAAGAAAGCTAACTTCAAGGAGCAGATTCACAGGCTCTATGAACTTTGTGAAATAATTTGCAAAAATAGTGTGCATGCATAGCTTCTCCAAGAAATCCAAGAATCAAAGAATGTCAATCTCCATTCTAGAAAGAATGGGGCATGTGTACAAAGAACACTGGTATAGAAGTATAGGATCAATATTACGCAGACCTCCATGTGTACTTATTATTTCTATGAATACACATACATCATGTATACTCCAGCAACTGACTTTGAAAGGAAATGTTGAAAGACATTTGGTTTGGTAAATGGGAAACTTCAGTGATTCACAGTGCCAGAGAGGATTTATCTAATGTTTCCATAATTCAAGACAGAAAATGTACCTGATCTTTCTGAAAGATTGACTTATGTCCTTTCTCATGAATTCCCAAAGGAAAGAGATTCCACATCTTAGTCTTCTCTGTGAATTTCTTTTTCTAACAGTTAGACCAATTTCTTATTGTTTTATCTTTTTTGATGTTAGAGAACTGCTGGTTTCCACCATTTCCATGAAATTACTTAATACAGTTGAAGTAACCCATATTGAGTTTGCCCCTAGTCTTTGTGTTTTTGTAGAGTGTACCAACCAAATTTTCCCTTTTATTTAACTTTTCCCTTGACTCTTTGAATGCAAGCATCAATGTAGAGCATTGTAGCACTTTCAGCAAAATGTTTCAGTAACTATTTTCCCTGATTGCCTAAACTTCTAATTCACCTAATAACGGGAATTTGGCCAAAAAGTCCTTTAAATTTAGAAAATGCTTAAAATGTACCTTAAAATTTAGCAATTTTTTTTCCCAAAAGTTTGCCTTTACATTCGGAATTATATGCAAACTAGAAAAAAACTCTAAGAATCCCCTTTTGATAGAAAATACTGGACTATAAGGAGAAAAAGTGACCTTACAAGAAAGAAAAATAATTGATAATTTTAACAAGCTAGATATTTAATAAACTTTTTCTTAAATGCTGACCCTATGAAATATAATAGCATCCTAAAGCACGATGGAATAGCATGCATTCAATTTTGTTAGAAATGGTTATAGAAGCTTAAAATTGTAATTATATATATATATCTTCATATGTTTGGAGCTGGAGAGAAATCGCCCTTTATTTATAAATCCAGTACAATAATGCCACCTTTTTCTCTTGATCGTACTTGTCATCTTTTTAAGCAGTACCAACAATCATTTTGTACAATTTCATTTCGGATCTCTTCCAGCTCCAAAGAGTGCATGAAACCTCAAAGTTAATGACTTCCTACCACTAACATTTAGAGAAAGGTGCCATCTTACAAATAAACTATTGGAAAAAGAGATTGATAGGAAGAAATTGGTTAATGGACACAAGGAATGATTACATTTTGTAATGATAAACATGCTAATTATCTTGATTTGATCATCATATATTGTACACAACTATTGATATTCAACTCGGTATCCCACAAATATGTTTAATCAATCATTTTTCAATAAAAGATAACATTCTGAAGCCCTATATATCTATTCTTTTGTCATATATATAATATCTTTATATATAATGCCTACATATAATAATAATACATATAATGCCTTTTTTCTCTTTTTTATATAAAGAAAACAAGAAGAGCAAATTCTAGAAGAGCTAAAAGTTATTCAGTGCAAATAAAAACAAACTTCCATTTATTCACTCAGTCAATCAATAAACGTTTGTTGAGGGCTGACAATGTGCAATGCACTGTTTTGAATTTTATTAGAGACTGCAAAAAATAAAACCTGCCAGGAAATAGATTCCATTTGGTTGTCTAGACAAAACACACATATGTGAAAATCATTAAAAAATTTAAAACAGAATAACATTTTTTTGACATACAGGTGGGAAGGTAAAGTGACATGTCTTGAGCCACTGACAGATAATTTACATACTTTTTAAAACTGAAACATAACTGATTATATATATTTGTGGAATATAGATTTTAATATCAGTACATGTGTACAATATGTGGTGGTCAATCAGGATAATTAGTATACTCATAATTTACATATGTTTTAGTGACACATATCCTACATACCCTTACTATGGAGGTGGTATATAATGGTCGTTAAAAACATAGGCTCTGGGATTAAAGTATCTGTGTTCACATGCCTACTCTTTCATTCGCCAGCTAAGTGACTTTGTACAAATTACTTAAGCTCTCTAAGGATGTTACCTTTCCAGAATAATGAGGAAAATAATATGATCTCTCTTAAAGCTGTTTTTAGTTTTATAAAAAGTAAATAGCACTTAAAACAGTGCCTAGCACAGAAAATGTGTTCAATAAATGTTGGTTTATTACTAAATTTTATTACTAAATTTGGGACAGCTGAGGTTCATTTTAACAGATTGAAGACCAAATCAAGGCCAGTCAGACCCCAAAGTCTGCCTCCTTAAAAAGTCACCTTCCTAGAAGCATAACTGAAGGTGTGTCCTAAAAGAGAGCTGTAGCTATGTGCAACATCCCTTGATCACTAGAGAAAACTTGTCCATATGACTTGAAAAAACCTTAAAAGAGGTAAACACCACATTTATGGAGAAAATGAATGCAAATAACTCATAAAATCAAAGTACCAAAAGTCTGTGATAGGGTTTTTAGGTAGGAGGTGGAATAATAGTCTGTGCATATTTTGCACAGTTTAGAATAGCAATACACAGACTGATTGGCGTTCAGAGTCTGGAGAGAGGAAACCAATTAGGAGTCTATTACTGAATTGCTGATAAATGATGAAAGGCAGAACTAGGTTAGTTGTGAAGTGAAAGGAGGATTTAGACTCAAGACACTATATAGTCAGAAGGTCCTGAGTAATTAAGCAAAGGATTGAAGAGCAAGGAAGGAGTAGGGCAACTCTGGGAATTTTTGTCCATATGGCTGGATAGACAGCGATGCCATGAACTTCTAGAGAAGACGTGGGAATGGGCAGGTTCACTGAAGAAATTAATAAATTTGAATCTAGATACACTGAAATGGCCTGCTAAGAGCCCATCCACAAGGAGATTTTCAGCAGGCATTTGCAAATGAATTATTTGAATTAGTTATACATTTGGGGACTATATCTATGGAAGTGAAAATTAAATTCTTGAGTGTAAAAAGTAGGAAAAAAATTTAAAAGAATCAAGACATGGATAGACTCTTAGGAAATATTGACAAGAGAAAAGGAAGTTAATTAAAGTAGAAGGAGAATCAGGAGTAGGTAGAGTTTTGCAAGCCACAGTAGAAGACCATCCTCAGTGGAGGATGAGTCAGGGGTACGTGAGGTGGTAGAGGAGTCGGTAGGCTGATAGCTGAGAAAGGCTTTGGTTCTCGTCGGTGTTCTCCAAGAGGGTGGGTTCAGGCAGGTGCAAAGGCTGAAAAGGGTTAAGGAGTGAGTATGTAGTGGGGAGAGGGAGGCAGCAAGTTTAAATGATTCTTTCAATTTTGACAAAGAAAAGAAGAAAGGAACAAGCATAGTACGACCAGAGGCAGAGTGATCTTACAGAACCAGGGTGAGATGACAGTGTGATTTTACACTCAGGAGAAGGTTTGGTTTCACACTCAGTAAAAAGGAGATACATGAGGTTTTGAAAAGAAGAAGAGAGAATACTGTTCAGAATAAAGAGTTGGGAGGAAATGGGATGGAATTAGAAGCAAGGGCTAGACTTGAAAAAGGACACATCCTCCTAGAGTGATAGGAGGGAAGAGGAGAACAAGTGAAGAGAGAAATTTCCAGTCACATATGCAACTCCCTTATTTTACAGATGAAGGAACTGAGGCTCCTAAAAAAAGTTTAAGTGATGGTCACTAGTCAGCCAAGGAGCTGAGAGGTGAAGGCGAGTGGCCGGAGCCTATCCGTACCTCACTGCTTCATAGGTCTGTGACCATACGTAGGATACCATGTTGGCAAAATTCTAAAAAAATAAATAATCAAGTTTTCTGATAGAAAGAAGTAAGGACTAAATGGATATTTACATCTTTCTGTTGCCTTTTCTTTTTATAAAATACAAACATGTACACATGATAAATATATGAAATAGCTGCAAAGACTAAATTATTCTCTTGTCAGTCTCATGAACTAATGTGTGGCTTGGAAAGTGGAATTTCAGAATAATATTAAGAAGCCTGAGCTAATTACCTCACTCAATTATAAAATATGAAATATTTCTTGCATTCTTATTCTTAGAATCTAGTACCCATGGCACCTAAATTCTGAAAGTCCTACACTCCCTTGTGATTAATGTACCATTAGCCTTGACAAATCCTTAGAAGAGGGCATTCTAGAAACATTCTGTTTCACCTCTTTGTTGTTCATTCTTCTTTGCAACCTCTTTGTTGTGCAGTCTTACAGATTTGTTAGATTTTTATTGGCTCTTCCTTTATGAAAATCCTTCTTGCTCAATATTCTCTACCTGACCCTTATCTCCTTCTGCTCCACTGTTAAACTCTTCAAGTAACCACCTAATCTCTTTTCCTAACGTTGTTATTAATAAATAACATTCTGTAATTAACTCATTACTTCCTATCTGCTTCTTGAAAGACCAGCCAACTCTGTCAACATTTTCTCTACCTAGGTAGGTACTATACAATTTGAAACTGTGTTTGGTTACTCTTTAAACTGCATTCCCATCTCTTCTTATCATACCTTATATTTACACATCTATAAACTTGCTTATCCACACACATGCACAACCAACACCTTTGATGACTGCAAGCTTGTTAAGGCTGAATGAATCATTGTCCTGTTCTTTTAGCCCATAGAGTCACAAGTAGGTGATCAATAAACATCCGTTGAGATAAAGCATACCAAGACATACAAAAAGTGTTAATTGTCCTTGGGAATCCTCTATATAATTAAATAATCTTTTGACATTCGAATAACTTTATGAAGGGAAATATTATTAGGGAAAAATACTATTTTCATTATAGAGTAGTTTTAATGCATCAATATGATCTAACAAACAGCTATTAGTTAAACTCACACATGAAAGATCCACTAAATAAAGAATAGAAGATTATCACAAGTAAATTACATAGTTTGCTGATTATCAAAGTATATTATTCAGTGCGTAGGTGTCAGCTATGAAATCCATGGGTATAGAAAGCAGCTTGGAAGAAAGTCGTATTATCAATGATTAGCTCTGTTACTAATTGTGTGTTAAATAACTTCTATAGGTCCACAAACTAAGGAATGGTAAAAGAAATGTGTTTATAGTGGCCCTATATTCAAAGCATTGCCTTAGCCTCGCTACTTCACTAATTAAGGAGGAAGAAGCTAAACTAATTACTTAGCAGTAACCACCTTCAAAAATTACCATGATTGTTCTTTGCAAAAATGAGTAATATAAATTTCTCAAAAATAGTTTCTCTGGCAAATACCATACAAGAAATTTGTACATCACAGAGTTTGGTTCAGATTTCAAGCCTGCCCCATATGAGCTTAGCTGCCGTGACATCAATTTTTTGCATATATAAAATGGGGGTGATACTAGAACTTATTGTAAGTTCTAAGGATTATTGTAAGGATTAAATGGCATAATGTACATGTGACTCTAGCAGAGGTCCTGGCACATAGTAACTTCTCAATAATGCAAGCTGTTGTTCTTGCTGTTGCTTCCACTTTTGCTATCACTGTTAGAAATCTAAGTCTGGTTGATTCCATATCTTGGCTATTATGAACAGTGCTGCAATAAATATGGGGTTATAAGTATCTCTTTGATATACCGATTTCTTTTCTTTGGGTACATACCCAGCAATGAGATTTCTGGATCATATGGTAATTCTATCTTTAATTTTTTGAGGAATCTCCACACTCTTTTCCATAATAGCTGTACTAATTTGCATTCCCACCAATAGTGTGCAAGGTAAGTGTCCATCAACAGATAAAGAAAATGTAGTATAGAAACACAATGAAATACTATTCAACCATAAAAAAGAAGGTAATTCTGTCATATGTGACAACACGGATGAACCTGGAGGACATTACGTTAAGTGAAACGAACCAGGCACAGAAAGACAAACACTGCATGATCTCACTCATATGCGGAATCTAAAAATGTTGATTTGATAGAAATAGAGAAAAGAATGGTGGTTACCAGAGGCTGGGGCAGTTGGGGGTGGGGTGGGGAGATGTTGGTTAAAGGATACCAAACTACAGTTAGATGGGAAGAATAAGTTCAAGGGATTTGTTGTACAGCATGGTGACTATAGTTAACAATGATTTACTGTATTCTTGAAAAATGCTAAGAGAGTGGGTGTTAAGTGTTCTCACGGCAAAATAACTATGTGAGGTAATGCATATGTTAATTAGCTAGATTTAACCATTCCACAATGTGTATATACTTCAAAACTTTATATCGTACACAATTAATACATATCATTTTATCTGTCAATTTAAATAAATAAATTGGGGGAAAAATTTAAGCCTGGCTCATGAATAACAAGCAGCTATTATTTTTAAAAGAAACCTCTGGAAATACACACATACAAAACTGAAAAGTGGCTTTGTCTCAGAAATAATCAAAGTAGTCATTAGTCAAAAGGACTATAGTCAGTGTGGACACTAGCGTATTGTGACTATTAATGACCAAAATCTGTTTCAAGCTTGTTAATTTCCATGACTACATCCATTCTTTTGAAGCCATCTCTATGTATCTCATCGTTATTAAGGTTATTCGTCATTTTGTAGTTGGGTATAAGAACAGCAATGAACATTATCTCCCTAAGTGTCAGCGTTGACATGCACATATGCTTTAGGTCCAAGCATGGCTCTCTGTTATGATGCAATCATTTCTACAGTTGTTTTAAAACGTCCTAAAAACATAAAGTTTGTATTCTAGCTTACTGATATTTTGCAATATATATGGAATTTACTATTTGACCTGGGAGCTGGAGTTGGAGGACACAGTTGTTTAATGAAAAGAGGTTGTGCTTTAAACTCCCGCTGGGTTAAAAATCCAGATTGACTGTACAACCTGTGTCCTTGAGCAATCTACTTAGACACCCCGAGACTCAGTTTCTTCCTGTGTAAAATAGAAATATAATGCTTTTCATGTAGATTCTTGTTAAAATTAAATGGGCTCAGCTCACTTGCCTATTACTACACCTCTGCCTGACCTCTAAAACTTAGATTGCCCAATGTATATTCCCAATTTCTCCTTTCTTCTAAATCTCCATTTACTCCCTAAATTATCACACCCATTTCCATGGTTTATAATATGTGCTGATAACTACCACTTTTATACCTCTATCCCTGCCCTCTCCTCTGAATTCCAGACTTATTCATCTAGCTGCCTATTCAACATGACCACTTAGAAAACTAAAAGACATCTCAAATTAACACTGTCACAGCAGCGTACTTGATCCTCTGCCTCTCCCCTGCCCTCCTGCCAACCTGTTCTTCCCTCAGACTTCATCATTTCAATATATGACACCTTTTCTCCATTTCTCACATTTTATCTCAAATACATCTAAAATCTATTGCCTTCTCTTCATCTTCACTGCCATCAACCTAATTTAAGCTAAAATTTACTTCTCTGCAAAACTTCCTTTTCTGATAGGTTTCCCTGTGTATTTGTCTTCCATTGCTACATTAAAATGACAACCAACATAGTGGCTTAAAAGAGCACAAATTTATTATCTCATTATTTCTGTGGGTCAGGAATCCTGGCACAGATTAGCTGGGTTCTTTGCTTAGGATCTCACCAGGTTGACATCAAAGTGTCTCCTAGGCCTATAACCTAGAAAGGGGATCAGGGTCTTCCAAGCTCATTTAGGTTGTTGTAAGAATTTGGTTCCTTGCATTTTCATTACTGAGGTGTCCATATCCTTGCTGGTTGTTAGCATGGGACCACCCTCAACCTTTAGAGGCTGCCCTCAGGTCCTTTTCACATGGCCCCTTCCTCTGACACCATGGAAGTTTATTTCTTTAGGCCAGCAGGAAAGTTTCTTTTAAGGGTTCACCTGATTAAGTCAGGCCCACCGAGGGTAATCCCCCTTTGGATTAACTCAAAGTCAATTGATGGAAACTTTGATTAACTCAGCAAAATCCCTTCACTTTTGTCACAAAAGAACCTAATCACAGGAATGATGTCTCATCATATTCACAATTTCTACCCATATGGAAGAGGAGATTATACAGGGCATATATATATACACCAGGACTCAGGGATTTGGGGAGCCATCTCGGAACTCTGCCCACCAATCCCTGGCTTCCACTCTTGTTGTCTTCAATCCTGAGAATGCACCTGGCAGCCAACTTGTTTTATGTAAAACGCCAATCAGATCATGTCATTAACTTAATATATTTCAATTACTCCTTACTGCATTTGTAATAAGTTCCAAATCCTTTCTGATGGCCTACTAGGTTATATATAATCTGTCCTCTATCGGCTATTTCTTGGATTTTGTTTCATGTCACTGTCACCTTAGCTCACTACCCACAGCTACACTGGCCTTTTGTTTGATCCTCAAACATGCCAGATTCAGTCCTAACCCAGGGTCTTTGCACTTGCTCGTGCCTCTGTGTAGAATGCTGCTTCCCAGTTAGTCACAGGACTGGCTCCTTCTTGCTATTTAGATCTCATCTCTGACCACAATATGTGAAAAAATTGCCTTCTCTGACCACAATACCTAAAATTTCTCCCTCTCCCTAATAACTTTTAATTATATTATTCTGTTTTATTTTTATTTCAATGCATGCTTACCTATTTATTGCCTGTGTGCCCCACTTTAATGTAAACTTCATGAGCACCTAGACCTTATCTTTCTCATTCACCACTGTATCCCCAACAGCTAGAAGAGTACCTAGAACATAGTAGACATCCAAAACATAGTGCTGGGATAAAGAAAAGTATTTTATCAGAATTAAATTTCTTAGTATAGTTCATGATAGAAGAAATCTATATTTGCCTTAGGCACATGTTTGCAGCCACGTCACTCTTAGGACATGGGGAAAAGTGGGAAAAGTAATATCATGGCAAAATTAATGCCTTAGGGTATGCCATTCATTTCATTATTCATTCAGAATATTTATCCTAAGTATAAGGGTAAAGGTTATAATCATAGAGGTCACAGTCCTATGTGATTGTTTTTAGGATGAAAAACAAGAATATGGACACCTCAGTAATGAAAACGCAAGAAATCAAATTCTTACAACAACCTGAACAAGCTTGGGAAAAAACAAACAAAAAAGCAAAACTACAAAGTTTAAGTTTTTCAGACTTTCAACATCACTAATCATCATGGAAATGCAAATAAACACCAGTTTGAGATATTGTCTCACCCCAATTAGACTGGCTATTATCAAAAAGACAGAGAATAACAAATGCTGGTGAGGATGCAGAGAAAGGGGAACGCTCCTGCACTGTTGGTGGGACTGTAAATTAGTACAAACATTATGGAAAACAGCATGGAGCTTTCTCAAACAAATACAGATAGAACTGCCATACGATCCAGCATTTTCACTACTGGGTATATACCCAAAGGAACGGCGAAGGGATACCTGCACTTCCATGTTTATTGTAGCACTATTTACAATAGCTAAGATATAAAAGCAACCTAAATGTCCATCAACAGACGACTGGACAAGGAAAATATGGTATATATACACAGGGAAATACTACTTGGCCACAAAAACTGAAGAAATTCTGCCATTCTCAGCAATGTGGATGAGCTTGGAGCAAGTTATGTTAAGTGAGATAAGCCAGGCACAGAAAGAGAAATTCCACATGTCCTCACTCATAAGTGAGAGCTAAAAAAGAAAGAAACAAACAAACAACCACAATAATTTGTTGACCTTTCAGAAGGAGAGAATAGAAGTGCAGTTAGTAGAGGTGTGAAAGGGGGAGGGGAAGAGGGTTAGACAGAAATTGGGTAATGGACACAAAGAATAACTACATTTTGTAATGATAAATGTTCTAATAATCCTGATTTGATCATCACATATTGTACACAAATACTGCTAGTCAACTCGGTACCCCATGAATATGTATAATCAATTATGTATCAATTAAAAAATATATTTTTTAATTTAATGGCTTTCATTTTTCTAAAGGAACTATCCTTCCAGGCAAAAATTCTGGGGAAAAAACCCTCTTCGGTCAAACAAATTTTACAGGATTCTCTCCATGGGGTAGGTAGAACGAATGCAGTCCAGTTTCAAGGTCTGAGTCACAGATGGTGAAAAATGAAGTTAGGCTTGGGGCAACGTTCTGAACCTAATCCAAGTAGCCTTTCTAAGCGTCTTTAGGCTGAACAGAATAACATAGGTCATCTTATAATCCAAGTCTAATAAACTGATGAAAAATCTGCTTAACCTTTCCCCCCTTACTATATTTTCTGACTGGAGACAAACATTTTCCAAAAATGAGCAATTTTCAATAGAGTCTCATGGACGTAATAAAGCATTTATTTATTTATGTAATTATATGTATTCTTTAATATCGCTGATTATCATTTGCCACTTTCTAATTGCATAAGCCAATCCTTGGATCTCTTTCAGGTGGATAAAAATTATCCTTAAGTTGCTAATGATAACTCTACAACCCAGGAAGATCAGTAACTTTTTACAAGCACAAAGAAAATTGTAGCAAACATTAGAAATCTAGATTTTTATGAAGCTATTATTATTTAAGTCTTTGCATCATTTAGGAACCATCTTAAGGTAGAAGGACTGCTCTAAAGTACATAAATTTGCTACATACATGTAGCATGAAACATTTCATTTATTTACATGATATTTTTTAAATGATGAAATGCAAAGTGTGATTTAAATAGAACAGGAATTGGAAACCTATTTTTCTATAAAGTTCTCTATAGTATTTTATGATTTAAAAATATTAAAATACTAATATGATTTTTAAATATTTCATAGAAGTAATGAAAACATCATTAAAGTATTTTAAATATTTAAAAATATTTTAATATTAAGATATTTTGAAAATTTTTAAAAATATATAAAATACTTAAATGATGTTTTCATTACTTCTATATATTTTCTGTAGTTCCTAGAAACAACTCTATCTCTGTGTTACGGCTTCAAGGGGAAAAAAAATAAAGAGAACTATTTCTCAAATTTCCTGTTATTTTTCCACAGTTATAAAATGGATGACTATGTAAATATATTTATTTGATAGCCACATTTTTAAAGCAATAAATGTGAGGTTACCAAAGAAACTGTGCTTGTCTCTGACCTATTTTTTTGCTGTTGTTTTGCTATTATGTGAGTTAAAATGTTGAAAATAACTAGGAGAAATAAAAGTTGATGTTATCCACAGAACTAGTAAAATAGTGCTTTGGGGCAGAAGAAACAGGAGAAAACAGCTGTGAGAGATAATATGGGCTGGATCAGAGTCCATTCATATTTGCCAGGGATGTAAGCCAGCAATGTGAAATGGTAACAGACATTCATTTCCATTAAATTAAATTTCACCTGTTGCCAAGTCTGCATATTTGTCTTTCCTTACTCCTCAACTAACAATTTGAGTAGTAACAACAAAACACAATCCATTTCCTGTGTGTTTAAGGAGTATCAGGTACTGTGCTAGGTTTTTTCACAAGTGATTCCTTAGAGATTGAATAAAGGGAACAAAAGTCCAAACATACCCACTCTTGCTTTTGTGGGATGCAGCAATAATTAAGCAGTTACAGAATCAAGACAGGAGACAAGGGGTAAAGTAACTACTACGCTTCATGGTGAGTAGGTTTCAGGACTTCCTTCTTGGCCAACAGCACAGGAAAGATGTAGACTGCTGCTTCCCAATGACCATCAGAAAGGATTCCACCTGCCCTTCCTTCCCTGAACACTTTTCCGTCTTTTTACACAGACGCTACCCTGGTTGTGATTGCCTCAACTTTGGATCATGGTTTATACTTTCCTTCCCAGCTGCTATTATTATTCTACTCTTGTGCTGGATCTGGCTTCTGTGGCTTTTCCTGGGACTCAAGTAAGTAAATACCCCATGTTAATAAGATAAGTGAAGGTATCTAGGTTCCAAGTTCTTAGCTTCTTATCTGGTGCTCTTTCGCCTATGCCATGCATTGTGCATTTCTGCATTTTTCTTACCCACATAACTGATGCACATATTTTAAGGATAAGCTAGAATCTCATTTAACCAATGTTGGCTGTGTAAGAGAGTCTGTAGAAAGCAAATCCATCCTGGTGTTATTTGAATCCTAGCCAATAAGATATTAATAGGTCAGAAGATCATAAGGAACTCAGTATGATGAAAACCCAGTACAAATTGTTGAAGTGGAATTTTAAGAAATTTTGCCCCTATACTTGGTTTAACATGTGCACTTCCTTGGGTTGAGTTACTTTAAACTGTAACATGGAGGGTTTCCTGCTTTGTGATAGCACCAAAATTGATATCACTTTCAAAATATAAAGTAAAATAAAGATCTGAGAAGGTTCTCTGTGGGAAAGATATTGAATTAGGAATCAGGAGACCAGAGATAAAATTGTGGCTTTTTAGAGGCCAGATGAGTGATCTTCTCAAGTCCTAACCCATTCTTAGTTCCAGTGTCCTCACTTATATAGCAATAGAATTTAACCAGAAAATCAGTTAGATCACTTCCAGTGCCGTCATTTTAACACATACGGGCCCAAGTTGAACACACAGAAGTCAAAGTAAGAAACAATGATTAATAAAGAACTACTGATACCATAAAATGTCAAATATATGTACTCAAAGAGAATTTCAATATATTACCTTGGCTGGGATCAAGGCTGGTAGTTCATAAGTACCAATGAGTTAAACGACTTCAATGACATTTAAAATTATAAAGGGCTCCTCTGCAAAATCTAAAATGCAGCATTGTATTTCCAATTCATTTAAAAGGAAAGGAAAGGAAAAATTGCTGTATATTAAGCCTTGTGGACTTTTTTTTCCTAAAAAGTAAAACAACTCAAATTAATTTTTGTAGGGTTTTATTTAAATAATTTCAAGGATCCATGAATAAGACAGCATGTTATCCACCAAGTCAGTGAGGTGAAAGTCAGCTATTTGTACTTCCTTTGAAAAGCAAAGCATTGCGATCAGGTGTGGTTCCATGCCTGTGCTCACATTTTCTAAGCCTGGTAATAAAGGAACTGACATTCTCCCCTCTCAGTTCTGATTCCTGGTTTTTCTCCAGAACTGCCACAGTTTTGTTAGTAGTGGGAAGATGGTACTGGTGATTTTTTAAAAAGGGAAAAATTTCTATCCAGATTGTGGGAGCAGCGTGTGGCAGTCCTCCTGCTGAAACAAATGTGTGGAATGTCACTGACTTCAGCAGGTGGGCATCACTGGGCAGAGGCCAGCTGCATACTAAGTGTACAGGAAGTCCAAGCCTTTGGAATCCTATTCAATATACAGGTAGCAAGGCAGGGGACAGGGGACAGGAATCCCATGTCAATAGAGGAAATATCCAGCCATAGGCCCACAGTTGCTTTGTTTTTCATTGCTACATATAATGTATGCAATCACTGTCATTATTTTAAAATGATCTACCACTTAAAAAGGATATACTAAGACGATAAAGGGCAGATGTATGGGAATGTGTTCACTATGAGGAAAAAAGAAAATCCTGTGAGGTGCATACCTTCGGCAAAGTCCATAAATCATGATCAGCAGCATGTTTAAACAGTCCCCTTGCTGTCCTCTATGGGGTAGACCCAGCACAGCTTCATGCTCCAGCTAATTTTTCAGTGTCCTTTTCAGTCTGCCAGGGTGTTCAGCTCCAGAGGTTTTAGATCGACAAACAGAAATTATCAGCCACTCCCCTGGCAGGCTACCATACATTCTGATTAGCGTCTTGGCTGTTAACACAGTTAACTCACCCATTATAAATGACCCCAACATACTTGGGAAGAGAAGCTCATCTATCAGTGCCACTGAACTTACTTAAATGGAGAGGCTGATGCACTGTCATAGGCTTCATCAGTTCCTCTGTGAAGGTGTTAACCTTCATTTGTAGCAAAGCCAACTGGGCTTTTGACTTAACTATTTATGATCCACAACCAAAATGACAAAGTACGTATGCAATGTCCTGGGTGGAAAACAGCTTCTAAGAAGAGTCATTTCTTTCTTAACTATACTTTTCTCTTCTATAGATGGCCCATGGATTAGTTTCTTATAATAGTACTATTATGTTGTGAAAAGTGATATTTTCTTTTATTTATTTATTTTAATTTTATTTTGTCGATATACAATGTGGTTGATTATTGTGGCCCATTACTGAAACCTCCCTCCCTCCTCCCTCTCCCCCCTCCCTCCCTCCTCCCTCTCCCCCCTCCCTCCTTCCTCCCTCTCCCCCCTCCAACAATGTGCTTTCTGTTTGCTTGTCGTATCAACTTCAACACTGTCACTAGTCAGTAACTGAGATTGTAAAGAGTAATTATTTTCTCATTGATCATAAATGCAACAACATTCAACCGATTACGTCCAGTATTTGGGGTATATGCATGAGAGTGATTATGAATGTACAAGACGGATGGCTTAAGAGATGAGGAAATTCTGCTCCTTCAAAGGGAATCAGTCCACACAAGGTTGAACAGCAAAATAGCAGGAAAAACACAAAAGAAAACAAAGCATAAATTGTGTCTGTGAGTGATAGCTACCTTCCCACTACCCCAGTCTTCCTTCTTATCCCCTCCTAAGTATTCATATTTACCCCAACGATTTTACAGAAGAAAATGTCTCTGCTTTCTATCTCTACATATAATGTAAACTAACTGAGCTACTCATAAACATTCCAAGGGATAATCCATAAGAGTCTAGCCATTTTCCCACTTGTTTCTTCCTCTGGAGGAATTTTTTTTTTTAAGTCTACATCTAGGGCAGTGTTTCACAACAACTGTTTAAAGTTTTGAAGACCCTGGACTTCAGGATAGGAAAAAGAGGTTACCAAACAAGCAGCTAAAAGCAATAAAGCGTGGCAATTATTATTGGAGACAGCTAGAAGATTATCTAGTGGGTGATATCAGGATGTAGCAGTGGAGAAACTTAAAGAAGAAAATGTAACAGAGTTGGTTTTACTTGTGAGAATAGACTAGTTTGGACTCTGACCATATCAGTATCTGTATATGTGATTTCCCCGCCCTAGTGTACAACTCAAGTTTAGCATACTTTGGACATAGATGGATTTGACAACGACTGCCTCATGAATTTCCCAAAGTTACTATTGAGTTGATGAGTCGAGTATTTACTGTGTATGTCAGTGTTTAGAAAAACTGGAATAATGAAAATATCTATGACACTGTCCCTATGCCTGCCCTCAAATAATTTATCTAACTGGTGGGATAAATCTTATATATGTGTAACAATTAACAACCAAGATATATAATAAATATATTTTTAAAATATAATATAATGATCAAGTATGCAATGAAGTGTTAATTAGAGATGAGTGGCACGTGGTAATATTCCAGTGGTGCCAAAGGTCTTGGAAAAGAAAGAGATCGGTAGACGATGTCATGGAAAATATGCAACGAAAATTAAGCATTAATAACTGAGCAAACTGGGAAAAACAGAATAGAGGTGAGAGGACATTCAAAGAAGGAGATTGAGGTATAGACGAAAAGCACATATTTTTGTGATTTGCAGGAAGATTCATATTTTATGAAGGTTTCACAAAAATATATTCCATAAAGGGGGATGGTGGTGAAAGAATCCTTTGATAACAGATTTAATTATTCTTTTCAGTTTTAAAGAAATGTTCAAATGTGGAAAAGCCAAAACAGTCAAACAAAAAGCTTGTGCTGAGGTGATCAAGCAAGAATATGAAAAACTTGGGCCAATAAGGTAAGATACACACACACACACACACACACACACACACACACACACACAGATAGGTGCTGCTTATATTGCAAGTAGTTGTGTAAAAGCAAATAAGCACATAATTGTTTACAAAGTATATGTAACACTTAACTAGGGCCCCAAATTTACTAATTTTTGTGACCATAACTCAGTATGACAAAATACATACCATTGTCTAAAATTTGCCAGGTAGAATGACAAGAGACAACCACAGATGAACAAGGGTCTTTTCTAACTGCACCAGTGCTCTCAAGTGATTGACACGCTGTTCTTAACAGTGTTTAGTGTTCTGCTCAGATTACTCCTGAAAGTAGCTCAGAGAGTCTCTACAAATGTCATGACTGGGAAAATAGGAAATAATAGCATTGGAATTTTTCTACAGGTATCAAGAAATTGTGACATTGGTCCTCTTTATTATAATGGCCCTGCTATGGTTTAGCCGCGATCCAGGATTTGTTTCTGGTTGGTCTGCACTTTTTTCAAAGTAAGCATTACATGTTATATTTGTCAGCCCTACCTGTTTTATATTCTGCTTCTCTCTTTAGTGGTTCCTGTAACTCTGAAAGATTGTATAAGATTTTTTTTGTCCCTTTCCCTTGTAAAGATATGTTTAATTCTATTACTTTCAGGAAAAAAAAAATTGTAAGAAACTAAATCTTAGGTAAGACCACAGAAAGAATACCTATGCTACCCTGTAACTAAAAACCAGGGCCCATTAGACAAGGCTAACCCCATCCTTACAAGATTAGAAATGTAATCAGCAGAAAGGTCATGTTCTATGGTGGCTAGGTCTGTAGACTTGGGAGCCACGTAGCTTGAGTTCCATTTCTGGCTCTTCCACTTTGGGAAAGTCACTTAACTCTCAGCTGAT
The DNA here is from genome assembly GCF_027409185.1 of Cynocephalus volans. NCBI lineage: Eukaryota > Metazoa > Chordata > Mammalia > Dermoptera > Cynocephalidae > Cynocephalus > Cynocephalus volans. Next base: position 32,735,368 of record NC_084465.1, read on the forward strand.
TCATCTGTAAAATAAAGAGAATAATAACACTTACAATAATGTTGCCCTTCTCCCAATAGGAAGTGCTATATAAAGACTTACTATGTGAAATTAATGCCACTTAATAATTAACAGTCTGATATGAATTCATATTCTATGATTTTTACCATTTCATATTTTTTTTTTTTACTTCCTATGAAAGACTGTTTACTTGGTCGAATATCTTGTCTATTCCTCCATTTATGTACCTGTTTGTACCAGTTTAACTACAAATTCAGCCCAGCCTCCATTTCATAAATACGGAATTCCTGAATAAGTAATAAGAAAGATTTTAAAAGCTAATGCTAGAAGCCAGATCAGAGTTAATTTTAACTCTCAGTGTCATTGCTGAGTCATGTGAAGTGAGGGGGGAGATTGTCGCATAATTTTCTAAATTAAGAACCATGTCAGCATAAATAATTTAGTTGTGAGATTTGTGTTCCCAATCTATCTTTCACTGAATTACTCTAATTTCTAAATTCAGCAGATTTCTGACATAGACTTCCTGTCTCACATCCCCCAGCAAGAATCTGTGTATTTAGGGGCAGGAACCAAAATTGTTCAGGTGAAATGTATTCTTCCCACATGGAATAAAGAAATTCCTCCCTGAATCAGAGCCTCTGGTTTTACAGGCATTGCCAATATTTTTTAAAAGGTGCGAAGTCTGAATCCAAATTCCTAATGACCACACCAGTCAAGAAATGCGATGCGGTAGCATGTTTTAAAGGATCTGCTTCAGCAAAACTTTTCATTTTCTTTAGGAGTGGAATTTTCATTTTGAGAGACGTAAACAAAAGCCATCCTCCAACTCTTCAAAGCAAGTTATTGTTTAATAGTTGATTAGTACTTTGCGGTTTTGTAATAGGATCTAGACCAACATAAAAAATAATTCCTCCCCCCTTTAAAAATCCAACTCTTACCATCCTGGGTAAGGAAAGTCTTTATCTCAACGCCAGTGTGTAAGAACTAAATGAAATCAGACAATAGCTAACAACAACAAAAAAATACCTAACAACAACAACAACAAAATCCCAATAAGAAATTCAATATAATCAGATTCTAATTTGTATTCCTCATGGGAGGAAAATGTAATTCAGTTTTTTTATTTGTAGCAGAAAAACAAATAAAAAACAAATAAGAAATTTGCTATGGGTGGGTAGAGGCTCATGCCACCTAGAATTCTGAGAGAAAATAAAAGGAAAGGAAAAAAAGGTTTGCAAGAAGATAGAATTTGAAAATATAAATCTGATTAGCAAATCCAAAACAAATAAATGTTGTATAAGCTTAATATTTTGTGATACTAAGAAAACCTAACTTGATTTATAATAAACTAAAAATAAGTTATAATAAAAATAAAGTCTTATGAAAATAAATTATTTCAGTATTTATGCCTTTATTTTATTTAAAGTATATATTCTATGTTTGTTATATAGAGGTTTTGGGCATTTAGAATTTCTAAAGCTAACATGATATATCAAGATTTATAGTTACCACCTAATGTTTTCATTCCATCTGTTTGAACCTGGACTGAATTCAATGTGTCTTTTCATTTAAAACAAAATCTGGTTACATAATGCCTAGCCCAATTGGCAAAAATTCAACCAAAAATTATAACTGAAATAAAGAAATAAACAATAAAATTATAAATACTGGTCAAGTTTACAGAATAAAATAGACTGTTGGACAATGAGAGAATGAGCCTATATTTAAAGAAAGCAGACTGCTTTAAAAAATTGTTAGACTGAGAAAATTAATGCATTTCCTTGATTATTTATATTTTTCAAGTAAATTATGGGAGCAGAGAAGCTTCTATAGCATGTACACATTACTGAATTACAAGGTGGCAAAATAATCTTTAGTGTGTCCATATTTCTTTTGAGACTACAAAAATGCACTAGTTAATATTGTTGGCTTTTAAAACTGAATTCTAATTATTTATTCCTGTTTCATTTATATCTGGTCTCCAGGTGCTTCTTAACTGTTGAGGCTTCTGGGAACTGGTCTTATTTGCTTGAATGGCTATTCCTTAATCACTCTTAATTTGTACAGTAATCATTTATGAGCATCACATAAACTACTGCAATAATTAATATTCTTGATTGAGTTTCATAGGGTGCAAAGCATTAAGTGGGTTGAGTTCATTTGTATGATGTGACTAGGGCCTATGACTGCAGAAGCAGGTGTTATGTCTTAGAAAACAGATCAATTCCTTTTCAAAATTTACAGAAGAGCTTTAGGGGACTCTAGAAACATCATGCCTTGCCACAATTCAATAAAAAGATGTTATAAATCAATTATGTGGGGCTTTGCCTACTCTAGCAATTCTTTTGACATTAATTCTCTGCCAATAAAATTAAAAGAAATAATTCAAAGAGGAAATTATTTAACAAATCTGTAAGCTTACCTAAAAGTGAAGTTTGGCACATTGGCCTTCTATGTCAGTATGTACATATGTGGTACTGAAAATAAGGAAAAATATACCGGAACAATAGGAGTGTGGTCTGAGATTATCAATTCTAGTAAGTTACATTTTTTTAGCTGGAAATCCATAGATTTTAGAGCAGATTATCCAGAAGAAATAACTACTACCACTACTATACTTATATGCTATTCGCATAGTCAGTTGGTGTTTTAGCTCCATGTAGATTCTTGATGCCATTTTTAATACACACATTTGTCGTTTTTCAGGTACCCTGGTTTTGCTACAGATTCAACTGTTGCCTTACTTATCGGACTCCTATTCTTTCTTATTCCAGCTAAGATATTGACTAAAACTACACCTACAGGAGAAATAGGTTGAGTATCATTTATAATTCTGAATAAACTTGACAGAAAAAAACTATGAAATTCCATGGGTTTCAATTAGCACTTAGAACAGAAGGAGTGGCCATGCTGACACACCCCTGGCCTAGCATGCCCTATTTGCATACTGCAACTGCCCTATTCAGCCAGCACACCCTCCACCCCCAAGAGGGAGCATCTTTGCAGAAGTGAGAAGTAGATTCCCTTATGTACCATGGTTAGGGCTCTGCTACAAATGATACTATTTGATCAATGATAAATCTACTTCCCCTGCCATAATCAGAATTTATCTTACTATTGGCAAAGATAAGAGCAAGAACTTGGAAAGCATTGCTTCATGATGAGCCCTTTGTAATAAATGCCAAGGATCTGAAAAGGTGAAGAATTTCAAGAGAGTGCATTAACAGCCTCATAGTGTCCTGGAGAAAAAGCCCCACATAGATATAACTTAGGGTCATGACTGGAAAAAAAAGGTATTCAGTGGGGGCATTCATTGTATTTACAGCACATGGACAAAGAAGCATGCATGTTTGTCTCCCCTCCCACACACAAGCACTTCTTAACAAAATATTCATCCATGTCTATGCTTTGTACTAACACAGTATGATTTAAAGATTTTTTTTTTTTTTTTTTTTTTGGTGGCTGGTCAGTATAGGGATCTAACCCTGGACCTTGGTGTTATCAGCACCACGCTGTAACCAACTGAGCTAACTGGCCAGCCACACAGCATGTTTTGTGTAGTCAGATTCCTACACTGTTAAGTGAGACGAATGGTTTATAAGTGTCTGGAAACAGAACAGTAGAGTTGTGGGGTTTTTTGTTGTTTGTTTGTTTTTACTGGGATGGGTTGGGTTGGTCCACCTGACTTCTTGAGTCAGAACCCATAAATGTCTATGTATCAGATTTCCAGGACATGATATATGTGGACAGCATAGCATAGAAATAAATGGCTTTTGTTCTTCACTGGAGATTAGAATACCTCAATGTGTGTTAGGGAGGTGTTACCCTATGGAGCATTGGTTCCTATGAGACCCTAAAGGTTCAGATCATTGCAATCAAAGCTCTAAGGCCTGGCAGTGGCAAGTACTGAAGAACCAATGCTTGGCTTTATTTTCCCTGCTACCCACATCTGAGTCCCCTTTCTCAGAAAGAGCCTTGCCCTGTCTGCCTTTTTCTCTCTCTTCATTCATTACATGCTCTCCCTGATAAACTCATTCATACTAGGTTTTAAAATGACATATAAGACATGTTACATTTTAAATGAGAGGTACATTTCAGAGATGTTTGCATTTTAACAGGATTTATGGCCTTCATCCAAGAAATCTGGTAGGAAAATTTCAAGCATCAGTGAGGGTAGCTTTGGTTTGGGTTTGGGGGAGGAAGATAGGAAGGAGGCTTATTAGTGACCTTAGAAGGTTACTAGTAGAACTTAGTAGAAGGTTGTCTTTCACACACAATTGGTACATGTGCATAATGTGTTCATGAATGAACTTATTTACCAACAAGTCAATGGAGAGAGGTTGGAGCCCAAATATCAAGAGAAATCTTTATAATTGCTTTGTGAGCATTTTAAAAGTTTCATGAATGATACTTAAATTATTTAATCTGAACCTTAAATTATCTTTAAGCTGGAATCCTGATGAATATATTATGATCTACCTTATAATTTAAAAAACAATAAAAGGCTAAACTATTGAAAATATCAATGAATAATAATTAAAATACTCCGATAATACTATTGAAACCAATGGAATATTTTGTAGACATTTTGCATAACAAAAAGTATTATAGTCCAATGCACTGTGTTACTAATAGTAGGCAAAAATGTTAGTGGAAAGAATGAATGATAAATGAATGAATGAATGAACAGCATTATAAATGACAATGTTATAATTTATTCATACGTATTCTATATTATCCAAAGAATTTTTTCAAGTTATAGCATTTTTTCTTTTTTATAATAAAATGTTCCACCTAGGCCAGGTGGAAATTACTCAAAGTCCAGATCAAATTTGCTCCTTAAACACAATACAGGAATATTACAAACTTCCTGTGAGTTGGCTATTTAGGATGCAGAAAAAAAAAAGACATTGTCATATTTTAAGCAATGTATAACCGTAGGACTTTTGTTTTGCAGTTGCTTTTGATTACTCTCCACTGATTACTTGGAAAGAATTCCAGTCATTCATGCCCTGGGATATAGCCATTCTTGTTGGTGGAGGGTTTGCCTTAGCAGATGGCTGTGAGGTAATACTTTGTGTCTAAGGTATTTAACAATTAACTAGACTGTTCAGAAGAAGAACACAGAGATAGTCAAGCTTTTGGCATATTCAACTGTATTCTATCATCTTAATGACACAGATTTCAATAGCTATGCAGTGAGTATTCCACACAGAGGAGGTGAGCTCGTAGTTCAAGAATTTTAACAGGTCACAAACATAAAACAGCATTTTTTATGGTGTTCCAGCATGTGGAAAGAAATAATTCAAAGAAAATTAAATTTTTTAATCCATTAAGTCTTATTAGAAGACTAGCTTAATAAGAAAAAACTTATATAAAAATAATATGTGAAGTGACTACTAGTAGAACATACTTTTGTATGTTTCTTATACCTTTACCTTATTTCATGATGAACTTGAGTAGTTCTCAGACTTCAATATGGCCCTATTGTCAAAGAAGGAGAATGAGAAATAACATTAGTATTAAAAGTACTTAATTAATAAATGTTTATTGAATGAAGTCTGAAGAGAATTTCACATAATCATGTCTAATATTATATTATGTCTAACCTTAGAAAGAAAAAAAATTCCATAAGGAATTCAGTGGCTATTCCTTTAACCTAGATATCGAGTTGATATAAAGCAGCAGTGTGGAGAGGCCCCCTTGTTCCTTGTCATTGTCCTGGTCACTGTAGGGCTGAAGAGCATTATATGGAAAGATTCGTATCATCTTTTAATTCCATTTTTCCTTGAACTTTTTGAAGTAGCCCTGCAGAACAAAAAGATAAAAAGGAGGTAATAATTAAAAAGAGAGTTAAGAAAATTTGAGAGCATTAATCCAAAATGTCTAACAGTCAACTAATAGGAATTTCCGAAAGAAAGAAAAAAATAGAAAGGAAGGATATTTCCATTAAAAAAATATGAGAAATGTCCCCAGAACTGCACACTTTGAGATTCTGGACTAATAAAACTACTGAGTGCCCAGTACCAAAGCCCTTCATGCAGAATTTTAGAACCCTGGAGATGAAGATATGGTACCAATGCCTCCAGAGAAGGGGAAAAAATATGTGGTGTAATCTTTTCCAGTTGCATCTAATCAGACATAAATAAAACCCGTCCTTAAAGTATATGTATTCTAGGATGAATTTGTGTCAATGTGACTTAAATGGTAGACAGTCATTTTCTATTTAAAAGTCATAACCAAAACACAAACAAAAATATGTCAAAACCACAAATAGCATACATAATATCTGATACCCACATCTATGGATGTGTGTGCCAACTTTTGATCTGAGGTATACTGGTTGCAATTAGAGGTTTTCTGATGCAAATCCTAATTTGTCATGAGCATAAAAATTCATACATGTGGTAGCTCATTGAAATCTTTAACAAAAAGAGGATTTTCCCTTCCACTCAGGGGAAAAAAAACAGAATAACAAATCTGCTAATTTGAGTGCAGCTGATTTTTGTGCACTATGTACAATGAATCAAAGACCAGAATGTGACCCAGCTTCTAAAGAACCCAACCAGAAGCCTCAGGAAATGGAGCGATGCCTTAAAGCTGCTGAGTGGCAATTATACCAATGCTGGAATTCAACAAATGCTAAACTATCAAAACAGTGTGAAAAGAAAGTAAAAAGGTTTTTCAGAAATACAGAGACAAAACATTTATCTGGACTAGCAACTATTCCAGATGGAACCGGAGGAGGAAATATTCCAGAATAAACATCTCCATGAGGAAATATGAAAAAAAAAGCCAATTATCTGATATATTTGTCTACTCATGGGGGAATTTTCCAGTTTTACTAGAGAGTGTAATAAATTAGTGGCAGGTACTTAGAAAACTAAGCCCCCCCCCCAAAAAAAAGAAAAAAAAAGAATGAAGCAATTATTTTCTGAAGGAAAAAAAGTAAAATAAGTAAATGTAATCATAGTCTGCCAAGTGGCTCAGTTTTGAACAGTATTTATATTATTATAGTGATGAATGTTAAATATTGATTTAACCAAAACTGTTGATATGTGAGTATGGGGAAAGGAAGAGACAGGAAATATGTGTATGGTCGATGATGTAAGAAACTAAATCCTTATGTAACATATTAGAAAATCAGTGAATAATTTCTAAATTTGAAAATTAGGAAAAAGCATAATTAGAGTATTATTTTGAAAGATGGCTATATAAATACCTAAGTATACCTATAAATGGCTAATAAGGGTCGAAAGTTGTTGCCTCGGGGGAACATAACTTAGGAGTAGAAAGAGGTGAACCAGAAGGGCTGCTCTTTTCTGAAAGCCCCATAGTACTACATGAGTTATTAAAATATCCACATATATTAATTAAATAAAATTAAAATTTAATTGAAAAAAAGTGGGTGAGTATTATTTTGAAAGATGCCTATATAAATACCTAACTATACCTATAAATGGCTAATAAGGGTCGAAAGTTGTTGCCTCGGGGGAACATAACTTAGGAGTAGAAAGAGGTGAACCAGAAGGGCTGCTCTTTTCTGAAAGCCCCCTAGTACTACATGAGTTATTAAAATATCCACATACATTAATTAAATAAAATTAAAATTTAATTGAAAAAAAGTGGGAAAACAATCCGAACTTCCTAAAGCATGCTGATAGTGTTAAAATAAGACTAAGTGATAGCTCATTCCCATCACAGCCACCCAGATATAACAAACCACGGAAAAACGAAAGATTGAAATCATATTTTAAAAACTGTGTTCTCAAAGAAAATGATGCTTTCTTATGTATTTAAATTGCCTGATTAAAATGAATTATTAATGAATAACAAATATTGAAAATTTGTTTTTTAGGAGTCAGGACTATCCAGTTGGATAGCAAATAAATTATCTCCTCTAGGTTCGTTACCAGCATGGCTAATAATCCTCATATCTTCTTTGATGGTCACATCTTTAACAGAGGTAGCCAGCAACCCAGCTACCATTACTCTTCTTCTCCCAATATTGTCTCCACTGGTGAGTATCTCATTTATCCTATTTATACTTTTCATCAAAAAGTAGTGTTCTGGGCCAGCCCGTGGCTCACTCGGGAGAGTGCGGTGTTGATAACACCAAGGCCACGGGTTCGGATCCCTATATAGGGATGGCGAGTTAGCTCACTTGGGAGAGTGCGGTGCTGATAACACCAAGGCCACAGGTTCGGATCCCTATATAGGGATGGCAGGTTAGCTCACTTGGGAGAGCGTGGTGCTGACAACACCAAGTCAAGGGTTAAGATCCCCTTACCAGTCATCTTTAAAAAAAAAAAAAAAAAAAAAGTAGTGTTCTGCTTTGAAATGTTGGTTCTCATATTGTAGAATGAAATCTTTTTTGGCCTTAATGGGCCTGCTATAAGTAACTTATAGAGTGGTCTTTGTATGCATTAATGCTTTTTACAGGAAAAAAGAACTATTTTTTTCCATGTTCAAGCAGCATGATCTTAAATGAAACATTTCTCATCTCTCTGTCCAGTTTTTTCATTCACAAATAAATGAGAGGATCAGACTAGATCCATCCCAGATATAAGACGTGAGATTTAGTGTTTCCTGGCAATTGAGATTTCTAACACTGACACCACTCTCTTCAGAACATTGCTTCTAAATTTCTGAGAAGTGCTTTACATAAGTGATCTGCAAATAATGAAAAGCTAGACTTACGCTTCACGCTTCAGGTCTAAATGTCTTAGACACAGTTCTCTACCACCCAGGGAACAATGAAGAAAAGGATGAAGTGAGTTTGCTAGGAAAGAGAAGGAAAAACTGTCTTTCCTTTTTCACACCTAGCTAGTAATTACATGAAACAGATTTATGTAAAATGTTTTCCTTATTGGGATGAATGAGTTTGGTGACAGTAAAGCACTTTAAATTAAGAAGGATTGTCTGTCTGGAATTGTTCTGCTGCCAGCTCAAGGGGCATGTGTTGGCATTCTTGAGCTGCTGCGTCCCATTAGAAAAAGAAATGCAGGCTATTTTTATTGGGAAAATATCATTTGGGTTTTTCGCCAGTTTTTATTTTTCAATATGGAACAGTTAGAAAACCATGTGATGAATTAATAATAATAGTAACTTTCCTTTGGTGATAATCCCTTTGTAAATTTTAAATTATATGTGTCACAGAGGCAGTAATGTCTGTGATATAATGCAGAGCTTTGGGGCCAGAGGGACCTGATACCTCACCTAAGGTCTACTGCTCTCTACTGCTTACCAGCAATGTCCCCGGACAAATTACAGTAGCCTCTCTGGACCTTGGTTTTATTTGTTATTTGGGGTTATAATAGCTGTCTCATAAAGTCATTGTGAAAACTTAACATATATATATAAATGTATGACATTTATTATATTATATGCTATTTAATATATAAAATACATTATGTATAAATATATGAATATATGACTATATAAGTGTGCTTCAAAAAGTTCGTGGAAAACAATTAAAAGATAATGTGAATCCTTCCAAGAACATTTTGAAGTATCCTCGTGTATGTATAAATAAACACAGCCCAGTACCTAGCACTAGATAAGTGGTTGCTGTTTTTATACAGTTTGTGGAATAAATGATAATTTTTTTTTCTTAAATGAACTATACTATACTTATTAATGGGTACCAATAACCATATAAACAAGAAGAAGGAGACATTTTCTGGAAAATATTCTTCAAGTTATAACTGCACTTATGTGTATAATTTTGTCATTAGGTTTTAACTTGCTCTGGGAAAGTTTATTATAATAAATTTGTTCATGTTGATATTTGGTACCTATCTTCAAATTTTTACTTAGGATCCTTTTTATCTTTTGGGACAGGCTGAAGCCATTCAAGTGAACCCTCTTTATATTTTGATACCTTCTACTCTGTGTACATCGTTTGCATTCCTCCTACCAGTAGCAAACCCACCCAATGCTATAGTTTTTTCATATGGCCATCTGAAAGTCATTGACATGGTGAGTTATCTAAAAGAATACTACTAGAGGGCCAGCCTGTGGCTCACTCGGGAGAGCGTGGTGCTGACAACACAAGCCAAGGGTTAAGATCCCCTTACCGGTCATCTTAAAAAAAAAAAAAAAAGAATACTACTAAATCCAATACACATATTTTTGTGTGGTGTTCTTGAGTTATCTCTCCTTTTAGACACTAATCAACCACCTGGAAAAGCGTGGCTGGAGTTCTGTTTCTGAAGGTGTGTGCATGGCTGATCATAGAATTGTTTTTAAGAGTGATAACCAGAAGTGAACATGCTATTAGAATTTATAGTCACAAATACAGAGATATTGAATGTATCAGGAATGCTCTGAAAGAAAGAAGAGTATAGAAAATGCTCAGTATATCAGCTTGAATTTACATGTCAAGATCTGGATCTAATCTGTCCTAGGCAAAAAGAAGAAATAGTATTAATGAAATTGAGCAATCAAAACAGCACTGTGGTTTGCTACTAGAAATACTTATGAAACCAAGATTTGTTCTGAATAAGACATTGGGCTCAGTACCTGACAGATGAAAAGCATCTTTCTTGTTCAGATTCTAATACTGGAACCTTGCATGAAAGCACAAGCAAATTATAGAGAATTTAAGTGATAAAACGTGCACATTTTTGCCGAATACAAAAGTAGTGGTAGTTAAGAACTATATTGAGAGTATTCTAATCTCCCTCCAATCGTCATCACCAATTTCCAAAACAACACAAACAAGAATGTAGCTAAAGTAAATTTAGTGAGCTTCCTATACAAATGCAGTCTGGAGGTATGTCCCAGCTCCCTTCCTTCCACACAGATTGCTGTCCCTGAACACCTGAAACATAAAAATTCTGTAACTACCTCTATGCAAAACACAATATATTCAATGCCCTCTGTCTTTGTATTATAAAGAAGAAAATCAGGACTCTGGAATAAATGAGTGACTTGCATGAACAGAGAAAAGAGCCTCCATAATAACCATTGCTACCTATTATCCATTTGCTTTGGGTCTCCATGTTTTAATGCAGAGAATCCAGAGGTAGGCAAACTTTCTCTATAAAGAGTCAGTTTGAGGCACTTGAGCCATACAGTCTCTATCACAACAATTCAATTCTGCCATTGTATCATGAAAGCAGGTAAGACAATATGTAATCAAATGGGTGTGGTTGTGGTCCAATGAAACTTTATTTACAAAAACAAATCAAAGGCACTAGTTTGCCAAACTGGATTTTAATAGATAGAAAGCAACTCTGAGATTGTTTAATGGACACCAGAATAATGATGTATGAACTAGAAAAATGGGAACTCTAAGAAAGATGGATAGTAGTGGCATTATAAAATCTCAGAGAATATTGAAGGGCGCACTAATAATAATCGGTGAATATAAAGGATACAGTTTCCATTTGATGTTCTGAACCTTATTTAGAGAAATATGAAGCCACAAAACTCAAATTCTGATTTAACATGAAATGGCAGATTTTTAAGGGGCTTTTTCTCTAATCAGAATGACTCAGGTATGTTTCTAAGAGGAACCTCTCTAGGACTCTTAAACTAAGTGGTGTTTAGTTGGGGACAGACTCTTTTGATACGAATGAAGAAAAACCTATTCTTTTATGAAATGACAAAATTTATATTAATTATTTAGGATGTGTAAATCTGGTATATGCTTTCTTCAATATTTTTAATAGTATTCTAATTCTCCTGTAGGTCTTTTTTTTTTGAGAGATTGACAATTATGTTCTTTTCTGTTCAAGGTTAAAGCTGGACTTGGTATTAATATTGTGGGTGTTGCTGTGGTGATGCTTGGCGTGTCTACCTGGATGGTGCCCATGTTTGACCTCCACACCTACCCTTCTTGGGCTCCTGCAATTAGCAATGAGACCATGCCATGACAAACACAAAAGTTTTCACTCTTCTGGGATAACTTTTGGGAACCATTAAGAATTCACTATAAAATATGGCTCATGACTTAAATCGGTCATGGTGTAGCTGCTGCAGTTCCAGCAAACACCCAAAACCTGCTGTCATAACTCAGAGTCCATATTTCTTTTGAGATGTTACCAAGGAGCATCTATGTGCCTTAATCAAGAAGCCCCTGGTTGAGATTTTGCTCATGGACCATCGCATCTTGCTTCATCATAAGAATAATTTATAACTTGACCTTCAAAGAGATTAGGCTTTTTGCTTCATCTTACTGTTGGAGTTTAGTGTAAAGTTTCAAACATCAATTTATTATTTCAGAAACTTCCCATGAAGCTAAAAATAGAAAATAAAATATACAAGTTAGTTAGTTACTTGAATAAATGTTTCTGTAGTGTCGTTCAAGAGAATTTGCTGAAAAACCAAAGCCATGGTCATCTGGCGGTGCAGAAAAAGTTTAATCTAAGTGATATGTGCATTTCCTCATTTAAAAAATCCAGTGGGGTTATTCTTAATATATACATATAGTATGAAAATTGAAATTTAATTAGTAATTCCAAAATTGTAGCTGAATGTACTAAATAACAAAAAAGTCATGAATAAAGATTATTTTCTACATGACCCTATAGTTAGTTTAATATAATTCATACCTTTATGATCTCAGTGCACTGAGAAATGCATTTTGTAGAGATATGGATAAGGTTTACTATGATTTGCACTATTAGTACAGTAAAGATAGAAAGGAAAGCTATAAAAATATTAATGCAGTTAAGTATATGCATAACAACTTCGCTTAAGTGTTTACCTTATTTCAGAAATACATAATGTTATATGTAAAAAAAGAGATGTAGAAATTTAAATAAATTATCACTGTGTATATAGACATAGAAAAAAGTCACATAACTATTATATCAATATCAAAATGAAATATCAGAGGGAAAATAGAGAATAAAAAATTAAAACCGTTGACATACAAAAGAAAATATAAATTATTTATGGGCAAGCCAAAAAGAAAAGAAAACTGAACATTCAAACAAAACTAGAATAGCCTTTTAGCACTCAGAAGAATGTGAAAAAATGTAAGGTCTAACAGCATTCCAAAATTAGACTAAAGGAAAAAATAACAATAACCAAAAACAAAATAATGTGGACATGTGGGCAGTTAGGAAAAGATGGAAATGTTAAATCACAGAAATTCTCATCCTATAAAAAAATGAAGACAAGGTTAAAAAAAAATATCTTTGCTATTTTCAATCTTCATTGGCACTTTTCTCGATGTTACAGACCTGGTTTGTATTTTATGCAAATAAGATTATTTATAAAATTATTCTTGAAACTAAATATAGTAAAGAGGTTTTTAAACATGATAATACTTTATTTAAAATATATGAATTGTCCATGTTCATTATTTGTCTATGTTTATTAATTGCTCCATGCAAAATTAATCATTTTTTCAAAGAAAACTTTGTTCATTTAAGCCTTAAAATATAATATTGCTGCCTTGTTTAAATATTTTATGTTGATTCGATTCACTTGTTCCTTTCCTTATCATGTGTTACACATTTATTTATGTTCCATAGTATTTATTACATTTCTGCCTTTTTCTATTCATTCAATTTACCACTGCTGAATTATATGATGAAAACATTCATATTATGAAAAGATAAAATGACTTCAAATTGTAGTGAATAAGTTTAGATCTCAAGAAAATAATATCAACATTTCAGCCTGAATAATTTTAATGAATTATTTCCTACAGCTGCCAGGTGAGTACAAGAAAAATAGTAGTGAAAATTTAAGTGAGTCACATTCTCTGACCACATCTTTATGTTTGGTTGATATATCAAAAATGACTTAACTTATCTGTTTCACATTTGTCCTATCTACATCAAAGTTCTCAAGCTCTTTAGATTGTGGGTTGCACACTGTCTTTGAAAGTTTCCAAAAGGCAACCTTAAACAGGTGATCAAACAAATCTTTGTCCTCCCACTCTATGAAAGATAGTCATTTTGTTATTATCTTGATCACTACTTAAAAGTTAACTAGAAATCTTTGTCACTTTAAATTCCAGTATCTTACTTAGTATTGTATCTTGTCTAGATAATAATATCAATTTCACTAAGTGCTATTTACTGTCTGTTAATGCAAGCACTTGGAAGGCTCCATTGCCATATGAATGCTTCACTCGTCACAACTGCTGCCGAGCATGTCAGCATCTCTAGAATTCAGACTTCCTTTCTCTCTAATGTGTAGTGTTTTCACCTTACTTGCTGTCCAAGACTTTGTTCTCTCCTTTTCAGCATGGGAGGTGGGGAAGTAGTTTTAGCCAATACAGCTAATTAACATTATTAGCAAAAATTGACGAAACTATATCATGGTACATTGATTATGTCTTGACATGGGTACCACATTTTATTGTATATAAAAGATTACCATCAGATTTATTACTATAGCTTTGCCATGGCTAAATATTTGATAAGAATATTTACGATGACATTTTTGTTCCAAAATTTTATTGGTTTAGTAAATGAATGACTATTATCTTTGCTTAAGTATATGGATTTTAACAAATTAAATGTATGGTTTTGGTTTTGTTTTTAATTTTTAGTAGGAGAAAGATTGTACTAGGAATGCAAAAGTAAAACCAAACAGGGACAGTGTTAATACTCTAACACAATCTAAAAAAGAAAATAGTTAAAAATATTACTCCAGGGCAGTGTTAGTCCTGTTATTCCCCCCAAAAGCACTTTAGCTCAGTAAAAATTGATCAGGTAAGTTTTGGGAATCTAAATATAAAAACCACAGTTCTCCATCGTATAGTTAACAACAGGTTAGTCCAGAAGTAAACAATAAGAATAGCATATAACTGAGGCAGAAATTAAAAGGTCTTTCCAAATATGGAAATCTTCATTTGTCTAGAAAGAAAAAGACACAGGATTTAAGAAAAAAGAAGTAAAGGGGCTTTCCTTAGTATAGTATAGCAATATTGATACCAGGGGGACAAATCTTCTTGAGGCCAAAAAAAAAAAGTATATATATATGTATATATATTATAACATACATCACTGTGTCTGCGAGAAGATAATAGGAGTCCTCAAAAGAGAAAGATGCAGCACATCAAGAATCCAGAAATTAAAGCAGAATTGAAGGTGGTAACTGCTAATTTCTAGAGATCGTGAAATTGCCTCTTAATAAGTACATAGAGAGAAAGGGATAGAAGACAAATCTAGAACCCAACCAAGTCAGGGGTTGAATGGAAACCTAGAGTTCGGATTCCAAAGGACTATATACTCACTGAAAGTGTAAACTAGGAAAAAACTCTCCCTCCAGAGGGAAACGTCAAGGTTAACTTTCATGTTCTGTTCTATGCACTAGGTGGAGGGAATAAAATCCCCTTGAAAATTTGTAACCATGTAGGTCTGAATACCGATCTCAATACCACTGTGTTTGGGGAAAACTTAACCTGAAACTTTAAGATAATCCCGAGTCAGTGGTATTCCCAGCTACGTGGCAAAAGAAGTAAACCTTCTTCAGCCAGGCATTCAAAAAATCATTAAGGTTAAATTTCATGTGCAATTTAATCACTGTTCATAAACTCCACCACAGCAAGAAGCATAATGTATAAGAACGAACACAAACAAAAGAAATAAAATCCAAAGTACAAGGAAAACAGATATAATTATCAAATATGGAGTATAAAATGATGATGTACAATGTTTGAAAATATAAAAGAGAGTTGGAAACAGTGTGGTAAGTGGAGTTGTAAAAATGTTCACTAAAGATTTTCATCTCCTGGTTATTCATTCAAATGCTAATGTAGGTACTGCTGTGAATGAACTTTGCAGATTTAATTAAGGTTACTAATCAGCTGACCTTAAAATACAGAGATTATCCAGGTGTGCCCGATGTAGTCCTATGAGCCCTTAAAGCAGAAGAAGGCAGAAGAATGGGTGGGAAACATGAAATGGAATGGGAAATCAGGGAATTTGAAGCATGAGGACTTGACCCACCACTACTCGCTTTGACGATGAAAGGGGTCATGAACCAAGGAGTGCAGGCAACCTCTAATAAGTGAGAATGAGCTGAAAACCGGCAAGGGAGCAAGGGCCTCAATTCTATGGTTGCATGGAACTGAATTCTGCCAACAATCTGCATGAGCCTAGGGGCAGATTCTCCCTCCTAAGATCATCCAGCAAGGAATGCAGCCCTGCAGACACCATGATTTTAGTCCTTTGAGACTTGTTTTGGACTTCAAATCTACAAAAACTTTAAGATAATAATGAATATTCTTTTCAGCCACTAAATTTGTAGTAATTTGTTAGGTCAGCAATAAAACCAAATACAATAAGCAGCAAGAGACTGTGAAGAGTGACCAGAGAAATCTGAAAAGGCATCAAATAGAAATTTTAGAAATGAAAAGTATAACAATTTAAATTTAAAACTTAATAAATATGCTAAATAGCATACTATGCAAACCAGAAAAAATAGTGTGTGAACTTGAACACACAGTCCAAAAAAAAAAAAAAAAAAATAGAATATTGCACAGAGACAAAGAAATGCAACTCTGAAAGGGAGATTTAAAAAAATCAAGTGAGAATGAGAAATGTAACATATGTTTAATCAGAATTCTAGAAGTACATAACAAAAAGAATGAGGGAGACACAATCATTAAAAATAGTGGCCGAGAATTTTTAATATTAATAAAAGAATCAATCAAGATCTTCAAGAGACGTGTTCAAAGCAGGATTTTTTCTAAAAAATGGAAATTCACACTCGCCTATATGATGGTGAATCATAGAATACCAAAGAGAAAGAAAAGATCTTAAGAAAGAAAGAAAGAAGACAGATTATATATTAGGAACTGCAATTAGATTGAGGGTGTGTCACACAGTTTAGAGGACAGATGAGTATCACCAAGTGCTGAAAGAACCATCAGCCTAGAATTGTAGATTTAGAAAATATTTCAAGAATAAAAGGATAATAAGGAAATTTCAAACCAACTAAAACTGAGAGAGTTTACCATCAACCAAAGCTCACTAAGGCACTTCGACTGGATGTATCAAAGGAAGAAAAATAATTCAAGAAGGAAGATATATGCCACAACATGAAATGGTAAGAAAACAAACTGGTAAACATATGGGCTGAAAAAAAATAAAATTAACATACTGGAAAAGCATATGTAAGGCCCAAAGGAGTTTCGAAGCATTCTGAGATTGTTACCTCTTTCAGGAGAAGGATAGAAATAATACTTAACTTTAGAATGTGTTATTTTGTGTTAGCACTTTTAAGATAGCCAGGAAAAGAACACAAATAAATATCTCTCAAACTAGTAGTAAGAACTAAGAACTGTTGGAAGAAAAATTTCAATTAACTCCCAACCCTCCCTGCTAAAAGGCAGGAAAGAAATAAAGGAAACTAGAACTGGGACAAAACAGAAAGCACAAAATATAGAAATAGTTCTAAATATACTAATTGTCAAAATAAATATAATGGGTTAAATTCACCAGTTATAAATTAAAGATTATTAGACTGGATTTTTTAAAAAGCCAGGTGTATGTGGTTTACATGAGATACACCTAAAACAAAAAATCAAGGACAGTTTAAAAGAAAGAAAGACCATAGAAAAAATATTCCAATTAATTACTAACCAATGGGAACTTAGTGTGACCGTATTAAAATTAGTCAAAAAAGAATTTAGGGCACAACTCTAATGCAAATAAAACAAGTTATTAAATAACACAAAAAAGAAAAAAACAATTAGCAGGGAGCTATAAAGATTCTAAATTATATATGTCTAATAATCTAGACTCACATTATAAAAAGCAAAAATTGGCAGAAGTCAAAGGATAAATTGATAGATCCTATCCTACCATCAAAGGAGAGAATTTAACATATCTTTTTCAATAATTGGCCTATCAAAAAGAAAACAATTCAGTATGAATACTTGAAATTTGGATAATACATTTTATATGTTAAAATATTTCATCCAGTTTCTGGAGTAATGTCCTTTTCAAGTAAATATGATCTGTTATGAAAATTTGCCACATATTGGGCCATAAACATGTCTCAAGGGACTTCTAAGCATTGGTCACACAAATGACTTATATAACTACAAGGCAATTAACAGATATTAATAACAAAAAAATGGAAAACATCCATTTGATTGAAATTTTAAAAAAATATATTTCCATATAATTGAGGATCATTTATATGGAAATATTGTGTTGTTTTTTTTTACAACAAAAGTTTGAAAAGACTTCAAACTGAGTGAAAATGAAAATGCTAAATATGAAGAAAAAGTGTTGTTTAGAAGAAATATATGGGCTTAAATGGCCATATAGCCTTAGAAAATAAATTAAAAATTAAAGAGCTATGTATCACTGCAAACTGGTTAAATAAGAACAAGAAAATAAATCATAAAACAAAATATCTTGTTGTACACTATAAAAACATACAATGTTATCTGCCAATTCAAAAAAATGTGTTTAATAGAAAAGACCGAGTAAACCAAAAGCTTATTGTTGAAAAAAACTAATAAAACTGATAAACTCCTAGCAAGACTGATAAAATAAGTAAGAATAAAAGCAAAAATGACCACTGCGAATGGGAAAGGGACATAACTAGGAAGAAGAGATCAAAAATGTAATATGAAAATATGAATGATTTTATTCTAATAAAAATACAAATTTAGATGAAACAGACAAATTTCTAACATATAATGTCCTAAACTGACTCAAGAATAAATAATAAACAAATAGTCTTGTAAACATTAAGTCTTGTAAACAGCAAAATGTTTAAATAAGTAGTTAAAATTACTTCCACAAAGAAAATACCAAACCTAGACAAATTTACCAGCAAATTTAGCAAATCTTCAGGAACAGAATTTTAATTGTATACAAACTGTTTCAGAGAATAGAAAGAGAGAACATTCCCTAATTAATTAGAGGAGACTAGTATAACCTTGTTACCAAAACCAAATGATAATGGCGTAAGAAAGAAAAATTATGGACTAATCTTACCCCCAAATTTAGGTTTAAAAAACTTAAAGAAATTAGCAGACCCAAACTAAAAATATAACATTTTATGTGTCTGTATGAAAGAATTAATTTAAATTTGAGTTTAACATTAAAATATCATAAATTTCATGTACATTATGCATTTAGCATCAGGTCTAATATTGAAAAATACATTAATACAATTCACCACATTAACAGATTGAGGAAGGAAACCATTTAATTATCTCACTATATTCAGAAAAAAAGTTCAATAAATTTCAAAATCTATTTGCGATTAAAAAACAATCTGGCACATCAGTAATAAAGGAAACTTCCAAAGTCTTAACAACAACAGAGTATCAATAAAAAGCCTCCAATAAAAATCAAACTTAATAATGTAATTACCATTCCAATATCTAGTAGCCATTCTATAATATGGTAACATTAAAATTTAGCATTTGGGTTAAGGTTAAAGATTTTCCTTTTTGATGAAGAATTAAACAAAAATGGCTGCTAACACCACTTCCATTAAAAATTTAACCAGAAACTCTAGATAATGGAGTAAAATGAGAAAAATCAATAAGAAGCAATAAAAGGCAATTCTTAATAAAATGGAAACAAACTATCATTATTTACATATGATAATTTTCTACATAAAAAATCTAAATTATTATTTTAGTGATGTTTATGTATACAAAATGAATATATAAAACTTAACTACATTCCTGTATAACTGTAGCAAACTACTAGAAAATGCAATTTTTTAAATGTACTATTGTGCCTAGGAATAAATCTAACCAGATGTGAAAAAAAACTTCATGGGGGAAATTATAAAACTTTAGAAAGTGTAAAGCTAGGCTAATGTTGGAATCCTGCCGATGTCACCAATTGTAAAGCTCTTAATCCTGTTTGTGATGCCAGTTGTTGTGCAACACAACCATGCCAGTTGTCAGGCTCTTTTACCTTCCTGTAATCCTGCACCAACTGGGCTGATTGTAAAGCTAGGGCTGGGTCTGGAGCCCACAGACCCCTCAAGCCCGTTCACAGACTGTGTCACAAACCCTTCACATGCCGGGCTGAGTCCCCAGACCCCTCACATGCCAGGCTGGGAAACCAGACCCCCCACACACACACAGGTCTATGAGCTAGGTAACTGGCAAGTCCTTGTAAGCTGGAGGTTGGAAAGCACGGCCGGGTGTGGCGGACACCGGAGACAGATGCCTGCCCACCTGCTTCACCAAAGCTCCTCTCTGAAGAACACAAGAATAGCAACAAAACTAAAAAGATACACTGGCATACATGCACACTAATTCTACCCACATACACACAATTTGTTTACTGAACCACCCCAAACAGCGCCAAGGCGAGAGGGACTGATTAAATTGTTCTATTTTCCCAACAGAAAAACATTAAAGAAGGTCTAAGTAAATGGAGAGAACTACTAACTCTAGACTTTTAGTTTATGTTCTTCCTCCACATTCTGTTGGGAGGGGAAGATAAAAATATCCACTTTATCTGTAAGCAGAGTTGTTTCTCAATTTGTCTTCTACATCTCCAAAATAAAAATGCTTTGGACGATGTATACATAATCGCAAAGAAACAATAGTCTTCAAGAAAATACACATTGACTCTAACTCTTAAACATATCGATTACTTTTTTAAAAAATTTTCCAAAGCCCTGTTCAATAAGTGATGTCTAATAATCCTTATGCTGTAGTTCTTATAAATGAACTTCAGCTGGTTGATATACACTGCAATCTTAGAATAAAAACAGTCATCTGCTTTTCTAAAACATAAACATTTTTGTTAGTTTTTCAAAGATGATTGTTCTTCTGTTCAAATATTTAAGCCACCAGCATCCATATAATAAATAGTATTGTGTTAAATTGTTTTCTTAATTTTAATCTGTAGGTACAAAGACTTGTTTAACATTTTTCTGCTCCATTCTCTTTTTTACTTTATTTTTTACACTGCTGAATGTGAATATCTTAAGAATAATTTTGAAGACCTGTTTCCTCTTTATTTTTAACTAGTTATAAATAGATGGGATAATATTTTTCCCCCAGCTCTGTGTTCATACCCAAAATTACTAAAGAAGAAAGGAAAATGGAATCAGGTTATGGTTGATGTGAGCTTCTTTCTCAGTCTTAGCAGCAAATACTCAAAAATTTGTTAACCTTCATTCACTGTATTTGTCATTTGAACCATGATGTTGATGAATTATATCAACATAGACCCAAAAATCTTTCCTTCAGGTTGCCCCAGATAATTCCAAGTAGACTTGCTGGGCTCTTCACTCAAAACATTGGCTCAAATCCAAATTGCTCCAAAAAGAGATTAAATCCAAAGTAATGACCATATAGTGAGGGCCTGACCTACTTTAATAGTCTGTGATGATAAGAAAATCTAATGGCCTTATAAACCCAGTCTTCTTCTGGGGTGTTAACACATTATTAATTTAATAGTCCCTCTTTTATATTTATAGTAGAAACATTCCTTCTTTAATTGTTTAGGTAGTGCTCAACATCACTTAAATAAAATCAGTGTGGTGCAACCGAAAGAACAGGATTTGGACTTAGAAGACATGGACTCAAGTTCCAGCTCCATCATTTGTTAGCAGTGAAGCATTGAGTTAATCACATAACCTTTCTGAGCCTCAAATATTTCATTTGTGATACTGAATAATGTGGTAATACCTTCCTTATCTATCATCATGCCGTATCTTTCCCATCCACAAAAAGGAAAAAGTTATTATTTGGGGACCATGTTACTGTATATTAAAACTTCAGTGAATTGAGAAATTTTACAGCCTGTGCTGGGATGTGCAAACTGAAATTGTTTTGGGTTTTTTTTCCTATATTTTGGTATAATTTAGTTCTCAAATCCCAATTTTGCTTAGCAGCAGAACATTTAATCTAACCAAATCAAAGTCAATTTAGTCATTTCAGTGTTTTAACTGTGATTTCAGAGTTTAATTTAATCAACTTAGTTTTCTTGTTTTTTAGGTCCCCTCTCTTGATCCCCTCTCCTTGCAATGTTGACTTAAATTCTGTGGATCTTACATATGAAGCTCTCACTGGATGAGACGTATCTGATGTTTGCGATTAGCAATTGTCCATGGTGGCTTCCACTGAGATGTATGATTCCACTCAGATTCTCTGAAATGTGTGATTTCCGTCAGTTTTGTCATTCACTTCTGATTCCAAGATTTACTCATGCTTCCCAGCTCATGCAACTCATATCATCCCTGAGAGCAAGGTCTCTTCATCATTGTCACAAATCCTATTGGTCTACCACTTCAAGGGCTCAGGAGACTTTGGGTGCTCTGTGCACCTTTCTGAAGTTCCAGGTGTCTTGGGAGGAAAGTGTACCTCAGGCTCTTCTGTGCCTAGACACTTCTTGCCATTAACCTACTCTACTGCAAGGCTACATGTTAAGTGCAAGGGAGAGGGAGCCTGAAATTTACATGTTAATCCCAGAAGAGTAAGCTTATTACTTAATTCATGGAAAAATAGTAGATGAAATCTATAGCCAAAGAACAGAGCAAATCAGCCTAACTTAAATAGAGAGCAGAACCATTGTCTGTGTAGAGCAGTGCTTACAAGCACAGGATCTGGAGGCTGACGGTCAGGACCTCCCCTGTGTTATTGGATGCATTATTTGACCTCTGTTTACTGCAGTTTCCTCATCCTAAAATGGGCTAATAACATAAGAATATCTTCACATTATTATGAGGATTAAATGAGTTAATACATGTAAAACACAGAGCAGTGCCTGGACATAGTAAAGCTCAATATTAGATAGTATCTTTAGTCTTGTTATGTTATTATTTCTTAGCACTTCACACAAAAGTAATCACCCAGATACAATCACTAGGCTTGGTAAAACCTCTTCAGAAGTCTCTTAGCCAGAATCTCATTAAAATCTTACATAAGCAAATTTTAAATTCAAAAGTTTTCTCCTAGTTTATAACTATTAAGTAAAGATTTCCAGAGGATCATTTAGTTTTCATCTAGTACTCCTTGGTTGAGAGAGAACACTGGTGGTATAAGAGTGAATATAGTGTGTATAAAAAAATGAATCTCCATTTACAGATTCAAAGAAAATATCAGAAAATTTAGACTGTATACAATACTAAAAAAAATCAATATCTTGTTGGAATAATGTGGCATGTTGATATATGATGAGCTTTTCACTCTGTTAAATGATCTTCATCATTAATTTTCACTTTGGGGATTTTTAGACAGGTCAAAATCCCCCATATCATCAGGGTTCCCTGGAGGATTAACTACAGGGTTGTTGATGAATCCTGACAGCTATAGTTCCTCACACCTGCTGGGTTGAACCTAACCTTTGACCTCCCCTCAGTGGCAAATCTACGTTGGGGCCACTGAGTTAGACTCTATTCCTTTGTGGTTATTGTTCTCTAACAAGTATGTATTGAAGATGATCAAAATATCAGAAATGTCATGTAGCCTCTCCTTTATTCCAAGAAAATTTATGTGCTCTTACATCCATGCGTAATAGTCAGCATTTCCATTATTTTTCTTACTTATTTATTGTAATTGCTTCATTTTGCCCTTTTTTATTTTTTAAAGAGCTGTAAATATGCTTAGATTCTTCAGAAGAGTCAAGTCTCTATAAACAATAGCCTTTTACAATCTTCCTACATAAATTACAAATAAATACCTTTCTATGTCTCCATATTCTACAGCCTAAAAATAAATTTTCAAATAAGTTTGAAAATAAAATGCAAGCCTTATATTTCATGCAGTGATTTTCAAACTACAAGTCGTCAGCCTGAAAGAAAGTGCGGAGAATTTTGATGGAAGCGGCTTAGGACAGAAGAGATGAGATGTTCTGAAAACAGTACTTTTGATCAACCTGGACATTCCTGCCATGAAATCTTCTAGTCTGAAAACAGACTTCAGTTCCACAAACAATTTTCTATCTGTTAGATGCTGGGCTTCCAGACTAGCTTCCAGGACCCTTCCTTACCTTGCACTTTTTGAAGGAGCTTATGAACTTTCACCACCTTCTGCAATCTAAATTAAACTGTATACAAGAAGTAAAAAAAAAAAAAAATTGAGGCTAGAACAGGAACCCAATGAACACTAGTTATAATCAATAAATCAGCTCTGGGAGAACTGATATTCTCAAAATTTTGAGTCTCCTGATCTATGAACAAACTATATCTTTTTATTCATTTAGTTATCCTTTAGTTGCCCTGACTAATGCTGTGTAGTTTTCAGCATATAATTTGCTCATCTTTAAACATACTTTATGTCTCTAATGCTATTTTATTTCATTTTGGGATGCTATGGTAAGTGACATTTTTTTAGCTTCAATTTCTGATTGATTGTTGCTAGAATTTAGAAATACACTTTCATAAATTTATTTTGTATTCTGCCTGCTTCCTAAACTTATTAGATCTAATGGCTTTTTGTGTGTGTTAAGTTTTATAGGATTTTTTTTTAACATAAACGATGTTTCTGTGAATATCTTCCTTTCTAATCTGGACACTTTATTTTTTATTCTTGCCTTAAGGTGTTCATGCTCTTTTTCTTCTCTTAGAAAGAAAGCTTTTTTTTTTTTTTTTTTAACCATTAATTATGAATGTTAGCAGTAGACATTTTATAGAGGCTCTTTATCAGATTGAGGAACCTCTCTGAGAGTTTTGATTGGAAATGAATATTAGAATTTGTCAAATGCTTTTTTAGCTTCTTTTGAGATGATCATACGGTTTTCTTTTTTGGTCTGTTAATATACTGAATGACATTGAATTAAACCAACTTGGAACATGATGCTTTGATTATAAATACTTTTTATATATTGCTAAGTTTAATTTACTAAAATTTGCCTAACAATTTTTATATCAGTGTTCAGGAGGGACATTGGTCTACAGCTTTCTTATGTGTTTTCTTTTTCTTTTTTTTCTGGTTTGTTTTATTTGTTATGTTTATTGGTCAGGTTTTGGTATTAAAGTAACGCTGGCCTCAGAGAATGACTTAGGAAGCAATCTCTTCTCTTCAGTTTTCTGGAAAAGTTTGTAAAATTTGAATCCTTTTAAATTTATTGAGATTTTTTAATAAAAGAATATGGTTTATCTTTATAAATATTCTGTGTGCCCTTCAAAAGAATACATATCCTGCTGTTGTGTGATGAAATATTCTAAAACGTCAATTGGATCAAATTGGTTAATAGTGGTACTCAATTATTCTATATCTTTACTGATTTTCTGTGTACTTGTTCTATTAATTATTGAGAGAGGGGTGTTGGAATCTTTGCCTATACTTATGGATTTGTCTATTATCAGATTTTGCTTTATGTTTTCTGAAGCTATCATTCAGTATGTACACATTTAAGATTACTATTTACTCTTTATAAATTTATGCCTTTATTATTATAAAGTGCCCCTTTTATTACTGTTGATATTCTTCACTGAATATGCTCCACTGAAATATGGTGATATATTAACATAACTATTCCAACTTTCTTTTCTTTCTTTCTTTTTCTTTAAATTTTTTATTTTTTCTTTTTATGGCCGGCCGGTACAGGAAGCAGTGATCCAAACTCTTGGTCTTGGTATATCAGCACCATGCTCTAACCGAGTGAACTAATAGGCCAGGCCACTGTCTTTAAATTTAAAGTGGGTTTCTTGTAGGCAAAATATAATTGAGTCTTGCTTTCTTATTTTTTAAGCAAATCTGACAGGCTCTACTTTTTAATTTGGGTGTTTAGGAGATCTAAATTCAATGTGACTATTGATATGATTGCAATTAAATCTACCATCTTGCTATTTGTTTTCTGATTGTTCTACTGTTCTGGGTTTCATTTTCTTCTTGTATTGCCTTCTTTTGGATTAACTGGCTAATATTTATTATTTCATTTTATTTCATTTGTTGTCTTATTTGCTGTAATTGTTATGGTTGCTTGAGGGTTTATAGTATGAAACTTTAACTTATTACAGTTTACTTTAAGTTATATTATATCACTTTATGTATACAACTTTGCAAGAGTATATCTCTGATCCCCCCTCACAACTTTTGTGCCATTGTCACACATTTTATTTCTACATATGCATTGCTATTACTTTTGCTTTAAGCAGTCAATTATTTCTATAAAGATTTAAAAATACAAAAATATAATTGAAAAGTCTTTTGTATTTCCCCACATTCTTCATTGTCTTTGTGTAGGCTTCTTGTTTCTATTTCTATCTTGTAAAATTCTCATTCTTTCAGCTTTTGTAAGTATAGAAAAAAAACCTCCATTTTGCATTCATTTTTTAATGATATTTTCACTGGAAATAAAATTCTAGATTGAAGTGTTTTTCTTTCGGGAATTTAAAGATGTTGTTCCATAGTCTTCTAGTTTATATTTTTTTCTGATAAGAAATGTGTTTTAATTTTTTGTTGTTGTTGTTTTTCTGCATGTATTGTCTTTTTTCCCTCTGGATGCTTTTAAGATTTTCCTTTGTTACTGATTTTAAGCAATTTAATTGTGAGGTAGCTTGATGTACTTTTATTTATGTTTCTATGTATTTGGGGTTCATTAAACTTCAATATGTTTATAGTTTATTTTAAATCAAATTTAGAAAAACCATCGTCCATTATTCACTAAAATATTCTCTCTTCTCCTCCTTTCCTTCAGGAACTACTACACTTGTAGTCGTATTTGCCACTAGTAATTGTCCCAAAGGACACTGACTCTCTGTTTGTGAGGTTTTTTTTTTCCTCCATGTTATCTTGCTCTCTGTGTTTCATTTTGGATAGTTCTATTGCTTATCTTTAGACTTAATAATTCTTTCTTCTGCAGTGTCTAATCTGATATTAATTTCATTAAGCATGGTTTTATCTTAAATATTGCAATTTTCAACTAGAAATTTTATTTTGGTTTTTCTGTATTTTTGCATATATACATTTTTTACTCTACCTTCTTAAACATATATAATATTTTTTAATAATTGTTTGATGTTCTTGTCCATTAATCCTATCTGTGTCATATCTGCTTATTCCTATTGCTTGATTTTTCTCTTCTTTAAAAGTCATACTTTCCTTTTTCTTTTCTGTCTTGTAATTTTTTAAAAATTGAAGCAGAAAAGGAAGGAGGAAAGTATGACCCATAAAAAAGTTCTCTTCACACTCCCAGCTTCATCTTTTCAACACGAGATGATCACCAGGGTCTGCCTGGGTGTCCCATTTACGAGCTGCTGCCTGGAAACTCTCCATGTGCTGTAAAGTGGGGCAAACATAGGTCTCATTTATTTCCCCTCTCTCAGAGATCACTGTTCTGTTTTTGCCCAGCGTTCAATGTGTGAAAACCATTGTTTCACATAATATGTCCTGCTTTTTAGTTGTTTCAGGCAGAAAAGAAAATCCTGTCCATCATGCTGCATTTTGCCAAAAGTGGAAGTCTCTAGAAAAGTCTCATTTAATTATTATTCTTTTTTATTTTTCCTGGTAAGCTCAGAATCAAGACAAACCTAGTTAATGAGGTGGTTGTGAAATCTCCAATTTTAACTTCTGGTGTAAATAAGCTCTTAAAGAAGAGAGTAAATACTTGATGAGAAGGATCTGTGAGGGTATGGGTTGTGGAGTTGTTTACTTCATGAGCACAGTTTGAAATTTATTGTTGAGATTTGTTCAGCACCTATGTGAAAATCCGGAGGAAATAACGAATGGGCACTTGAATAATCCAAATGTGAAGTTGAGGACAGTGGTCTGACTTACATTTCTAGTTTAAAATATAATGCTTATACAAGATGAAGTGAGTCTAGAACGTACCCAAATGCTTAAGAAAACTCTTTCCATTTTTTTCTGCAACTTCAGTACTAATATAACTAACTAATATTTGTGTCCTAAATTATTTTATTTATTAGATTTTTTCCAGATTTACTGAGGTATAATTGATATGCAAAAAACTTCCCATACTTAATGTATGCAATTTAGTGAGTTTGAACATACAAATGCACTGTGTTACCATCATTGCAATCCAGGTAATAAACATATCCTTCACCTCCAAAGGTTTACTTGTGTCCCTTTGTTTTTTTTTTGTTTGTTTGTTTTTGTTGTTCTCTATTTCAGATGGGAAAGTAATTGCTTCTGGTCAGAGTTGAGGGTCCACTGGAAGTGATTAGTCCTGCTCTCAGGGAATGTGGTAGAATGCTCAGGGATGCCTTTACCCTGCCTCAGACTGAACTGACCCAGGGGATCTCTTGGGACTTTGAATAGGGCCAGAGTCTATCATCAAATCTAGGATTCGACATTCTCTTATTACTGCAGCTGTAGTCAGGATTATCTGTGAGATTTCATGTGCTGATAACTTACACTTTGGATTAAAGCTGCTTTACTCATTAATATATTTCTGAAGACTAGTGTTACTTATATTTACTTTCTTGTTCTTCATAAAGCCAAAACTGTGACTATTACAAAAAAGTTGTCTTCCCATGGAGACAGAAGTAAGTCTCGTTGGCCACTGTTTAGATTCCGTGTCCATCATCCAGGAAAGAGTATTTTTAACTAGCAATACTTGATGTGTCTCCTGAAAAATCCTATATAGAAAGCAGAGATGGTAAATACACATTCAGGTACTAGTTTCTCTAGTATTCTATTGCATCTTATGCAACCTTCTCTGAATCTATTCTCCAAACATTATGGATATTGAAACCATTACTTAGGTGGTTCTATATATCCAATAAAAGCCTTCAAAGAAGTTGAAAATAGACTTTAGATTTTTGAGTGTCTAGAAACAAACAAAAAAAAGCTAGAAACAAAATATCTACCCAACTTCAAGATGTATATAACTATAGTAATGAAGACTAAATGGTATTAGCAGAGGCATAGGT
Organism: Cynocephalus volans; assembly: GCF_027409185.1. Classification (NCBI taxonomy): domain Eukaryota; kingdom Metazoa; phylum Chordata; class Mammalia; order Dermoptera; family Cynocephalidae; genus Cynocephalus; species Cynocephalus volans. The sequence continues at coordinate 32,764,117 of NC_084465.1, forward strand.
ATATATAAATGACAGAGAATAGAAAACTCAGAAACACTCCCAATAAGTAGTTGTAATTGATTTTCAACAAAGGTATAAAAGCAATTCAATGGAGGAAAGATGTCTTTTTCAACAAATGGTGCTTGAGTAAGTGGACATCCATAGCCCTCCACCCCACACCCCACACCCCAAAAAAGAACTTCAACCTAAGTCTCACATTTCATACAAAAATTTATTCAAAAAGGGTCATGGACTTAAATGTGAAATATAAAATTATAAAACTTTTAGAAGAAAATCATCAGTATCTAGAGCTTGACAAAGAATTCTTAGGCTTGACACCAAAAGCACAGTCTGTAAAAGCAAAAATTAATAAATTGGGCTTATTAAGTTTTGCTCAGCCAAAAATCCCATTAAGAGGATGAAAATACAAGCAACTGGATGGGAGAAAATATTTGCAAACCACATATTTGACAAAGACTAATATCTAATATGTATTTTTTTAAAAAACTCAAAACTCAGTATACAAACCATCCAATTAGACAATGAGCAAAAGATATGCAGATATATATCAGAGAAGGAAATACAGACTATAAACACATGAAAAATGTTCAACATCATTATCCATTGGGAAAATGCAAATTAAAACCACAATGCAATATTACTACACACCTGTCAGAATGACTAAAATAAGGAGTAGTGACAACACCAAATGTTGATAATGATGCGGAGAAAATCAATTACTCAGACGGTGCTGGAGGGAATGTGAAAGTTACAGCCAGTCTGGAAAACATATTGGTAGTTTCTTTAAAAAAAACTAAACATGAATTACTATACCACTGTTTTAGTCCATTTTGTGTTGCTATAACAGAAATACCTGAGACTGGGTAATTTATAAAGGAAAGAGGTTTATTTGGCTTACGATTCTGGGACAGCTGCATCTGGCACGGGCCTCAGGCTGCTTCTACTCATGGCAGAAAAGCAGCAGGCAGCTGGTGGGTACAAACAATCACATGGCAAGAGGAAGCAAGAGAGAGAGAGAGAAGGAGCCAGGTCCCTTAAACAATCAGCTCTTGCGGGAACTAATAGAGCATAGAGCAAGAACTCACTCACTCCTCCCCTCTCCCCCAGGGAGAGCATTCATCCATTCATAAGCGATGCACCCCCATGACTCAATCAGTTTCCAACACTGCCACATTGAGGATCAAATTTCCATATGAGTTTTGGAGGGGACAACACATCCAAACTCTATCAACAACATAGCAATTGCAATCCCTAGGCAGTTATGTCAGAGAAATGAAAATTCACTGTTATGTAAGAACCTATATACTAACGTTTACAGCAGCTTAATAGTAAAATTGAAAAACTGGAAACATTTACCTTTCAGTGGGGTAAACAGTTAAGAAAACTGTGGTGTTTCCATTCCATGGAATAATACTTAGTATTAAAAAAGAACAAACTATTGATACACATACAAACTTGGATGATTGTCCAGAGAATTATGATGCATGAAAGAAAACAAGAAGCCAATCTCACAAGGTTATATACTGTGTAATTTCATTTACAGAACATTCTTGAAATAAGAAATTACAGAAATGAAAAACAGATTAGTGGTTGTCAGAGTTTGAGGAGGTGAAAATGAAATATAAGTGAACGTGGCTATAAAAAGGCAGCATTAGGGATCCTTGTGGTTGTAGGATTTTTCTGTATCTTCACTGTACCAATGGCAATACCCTGGCTGTGATGGTTTTCTATAATTTTGCTAGATGTTACCACTGGGGGAAACTGGGTAAAAGATACAGAGCTCTCTGTATTATTTGTTACAGCTGCACATGAATCTATAATTGTCAAAATAATAAACTTAATTTAAAAAGAAATGTGTTGAGACAGAGACAGAAAGGAAAAATATCACACCTGATTGGGAGTGCTTAAAATGTTACTTCCAGGTATTTCTGAAGCAACAATGTGCCTAGTCCTATCTTTAAAATCTTCCCTTGAACTCTAAGGCTGCAAACATCCTGTGCACCCCTTTACTTTGTCTATACCAATGGACAAAAATGTAAAGGGAACTGTAGAAAGCCTGAAGGTTTGCAGAAATTTTCCTGGGCAATCAATTAACCTTGCTTATTAATTGCTAATCACAGATGATAACCCCTGCTCTTTGCTTTTGACTGAGCAGGGTCCTGTTAAGATCTCAGATGCAGTTGGATTCTCTTTTTTTTCCCCCCTCTCACATGTTTACATGTTTATGGGGTACAATTTCTTTTTTCAATACATGCATATATTGTATAATGATCCAGTCAGAATAGTCAGCATATCCATCACCTACACATTTATCATTTCTTTGTGGTTACAGCATTCAAGATCCTCTGTTCTGCTATCTTGAAATACACAATGCATTATTATTAGCTAGTGTCACCCTAGAGCACTAGAACTTATTCTTCCTATCTAAATATAACTTTGAAACTTTGTACTGGCCTCCTAACCTTTCCGTGTCCCCCCTCCTGCCTCCCTTCCCTTGCCTCTGGTACAACTGTTTCTGGCCACACATGCTGGCCCGGCATGCCTTGAGCACCTCTTCAGTCCGTGATGTTTTGCATTATTGAGGTGGTAAAAGTTTTGTGGGAATAGTTGTAAATATGTATTCCTCACATCATTCTAAGGCCTCTCACTACAAATTGTAAATTGTGGTTAAAAAATATATCTATGGAAATGGAGGTTGAGATAAAAGATATCAAATTGGTAGTGCTGTGGACATACTGGCCCTTAGAGATACAGTACAGCAACTTTCCAGCTACACCTGAGCTTTGGTGAACTGAAGAGAAAAATGCAACACTCCCTACACGTGCTAGACTGATATTGAGCCTCACTTTTCTGCTCCTACTTTTATTCTTCACAATCCATCTTTTTTCATTGCAATTATACAAATGGCTGATGGAGTACCTTTTTAAAACACTCAGAATGTCAGTGAGTGAACTGAAAGATGCATCATACCATAATAGAATGTTCTCAAGAAATTTTTACATTGTTCATCTTTATTAGAGTCTGATTAAGTGCCTCCTAAGAGGCAGAGCTACAACATCTGAATTATCAAAGTAGTCTTTGCCAGTATTAGTTCTGACTCTTCTCTGTGAAAAAATGTCAGCTTATGAATTAGGAAAATTTTTCAAAAATTACTTGTTGATATTTTCTAATCCCTTTTTTTCTCTGTTAGAAAAAATTGTATAACAAATGATGACTTAATAGTGTTCTGTGTTTCTCAAATATTGTTCCAAATTCCTGTAAAACTATGTACAAGAATTTTGGGGAGAGTTAGAAAGTCAGATATTCCACCTCATTCAGATGTTACAATTAGTCATGGGCTGATTCAAACCACTGCGCATAGCATTATTTAAAAGCAAGACTAATGGATTCTAGTTCTTTGTGAAAACTCACCATGGAATAAATATTCCCATCACTCTAAGGAAAAAGTAAATCACAACTGACAATGGTCTTCTGGAGAAGACCACATTTTCACTTTACGGATAAATATAAGCACATAAAAATCTTAGATTACGAAAAGCTTGTGGATCAATTAATACTAAAGAAAGTGTGACCAAGTTGTTATTTAGAATGCTTGAATGGAGATGTGAAAGCCTGGGGAAGGAGAGGTAAGGTGAAGAGAGATTTCTTGAAATTTGGGTACAGTAGGAATATTTTTGTACAATATTATCTAACATTACATTACATTTAGGTTATCTTCCAGAATATTATTGTCTAATTTAAGATTAGAAAAATCAAAAATAAGGGCTAACAGCCTGGCTTATGAGTAAGAAATACCAGAGCTTGAATATTGCCATTTGCTAGTTATATTACTTTGGCCCAGTTATTTAGCTCTTAAAGCCCCAGTTTCCCTGTGTAAAAAATGTCATAATAATAGTGCCTACTTCATTAGGACTATAAAATATAATGCATGTTTTAATTTTTAGAAATCACCTTAAAATAGTACTTACTATTTTATTATTGTTTATGATGTGTTTTCACCTACATGAATTACTGTTTTTATGCAAGAGAAGAATTAAGGATTCAACTCCTTTTTTGAATCCTCTTGAGTATTTCTTTTTTTTAAATTTTTTAAATTTTTACTTTTAATGCTTAATTGACAAAAGTGATTATATATATTCAAGATGTACAATGCAATGGTTTGATGTACATATACATTATGAAACCATTACCACAATCAATTTGATTAACAAATCCATCACTACTTATGCTGTACCTTGGATCTCCAGAACTTGTTCATCTTATAACTGAAAATTTGTGCCCTTTGACTAACATCCCCACATTTCTCTTACCTTACAGCTCTTGGTAACCACTATTTTACTCAATGTTTTTATGAGTTCAACTTTCTTAGATTCCATATGTAAGTAAAATCATACAGTATATGTATTTCTGTGAGTGTCTTATTTTGCTTAGCATAATGTCCTCCAGATTCATCCATTTTGTCACAAATGGCAGAATTTCTTTCTCTTTTTCATGGCTGAATAATATTCATCCATCAAGACTCTTAGGTGGTTTCCACATCTTGGCTATTGTGAATAATGCTGCAATGAGCATGGGGGTGCAGATAACCCTTCAAGATACTAATTGCATTTCTTTTGGACATACACCCAAAATAAGTGGGATTGCTGTATCAAATGGTAGTTCTATTTTTATTTTTATTTTATAAACCTCCACACTGTTTTTCACAATTGCTGTGCAAATTTTCATTCCCACCAATAGTGTACAAGGGTTCCCTTTTCCCCACACCTTCAATGGCATTATTTATCTTTAGTCATCTTGATGATAAAAAGTGTGAAGTGATATCTCATTGTGATTATAATCAGCATTTCTCTGAAGATTAGTGACGCCAAGCACTGTTTCATCAACTTGTTGGCCATTTGCGTGTATGTTTTCTTTGAAAAATGTCTATTCAGGTCCTTTGCCCATTTTTTGATTGGGTTATTTGGGGTTTTGCTGTTGAGTTGTGTGAGTTCCTTATGTATTTTGGATATTAACCCCTTATTGAATAAATAGAGAAAAACATTAACTGAATGATAAAAATCATATTATTATCTTGATACATGCAGAAAGAGCATTTGACTAAATTCAACATCTGTTCATGATAAAAGCTCTCAACAAGTTAGGTATAGAAGGAATGTATTTCAGCCTAAAAAAGGTCATGTATCACAAGTTCATAGCTCTCATACTCAATGGTGAAAAACTAAAAGCATTTCCTCCAACATCAGGAACAAGACAAGGATGCCTAATCTTGCCACTTCTATTCAACATAGTACAGGAAACCCTAATCAGAGCAATTAAGCAAGAGAAAGAAATAAAAGGCATCCAAATTGGAAAGGAAGAAGTTAAATTGTCTGTTTACAGGTAACATAATCCTATCTAGAGAGAACCCTAAAGACTCTACCAAAAAACTGTTAGACTTTGTAAACAAATTCAGTAATGTTGCAGGATACAAAATCAACATACAAAGATCAGTAGTGTTTCCAAACAACAAACAGTGAACTATCTGAAAAAGAAACTAATAAAATGATCATTGACAGTATCATCAAGAATAAAACACTTAGGAATACATGTAACCAAGGAGGTGAAAGATTTGTACACTGGAAACTATAAGACATTGATGAAAGAAATTGAAGAAGACATAATTAAATGAAAAGATATCCCATGTACATGAATCAGAAGAATTAATATTGTTTAAATGTCTAAAATGTTCTACAGAGTCAAGGCAATCCCTATTAAAATTCCAATGGCATTCTTCTCAAAAATAAAAAAATACAATCCTAAAATTTGTATGAAACATGAAATACTCCGAATGGCCAAAGCAATCTTAAGAAAGAAGAACAAAGCTGAAAGCATCAAACTCCAGTACTTCAAAATCTACTACAAAGCTATGGTAACCAAAACAGCATGGCACTGGCATAAAAATGGACTCATAGACCAATGGAACAGCATAGAGAGCTCAAAAATAAACCCACATATATATGGTCAACTTATCTTTGACAGGATTGCCAGGAATACATAATGGGAAAGGAAAGGCCCTTCAATAAATAGTGTTGGGGAAACTGGATATTCACATGAAAAAATAAAATAAAATTGGGCCTTGTCTTATACCCTTGTACAAAAATTAGCTCAAAATGGATTAAAGATTTATATGTAAGATCTGAAACTGTAAAACTCATAGAACAAAACATAGGAAAAAAGGTTTTTGACATTGGTCTTGGCAAAGTTTCTTGGATATAACACCAAAAGCACAGGCAACAAGAGCAAAAATAACAAGTGGAACGACCTCCAACTGGAAACTTCTACAACAAAGGAAACAACCAAAAATTGAAAAGACAACCTATGGACTGGGAGAAAATACTCCCCATTTCCTTTAGAAAAGGAATAATATTTTCTTTTAATCTGTATATTTAAAATTTTAACCAGGACCTCCTTCCAGAAAAGATTTCAATTATATTATAAATATTACAATTAAACAATTTTTTAATAGAGTAATAGAGTGTAGGGAAAATAAATGCTGGAAAATCAGTTGTAGCTAAATGGATACATTCCATACAGCCTTTTTACCATGAGATTCAGAAGACCTCATTCTTAATTACATTAATATGATAGTTAAGTTTCTGAGCTATTTCTTATAATTTCCTATAATCAAAGCCCATAGAATGATGTCAAAACATCACTAAAGAAAAGTAAGTCTTTTAATGACCTTGGATGCAGGTGGGTTGGAGTGGAGTGAGGTTAGAGTGGAGAGTAAGGGTCACAATTGTATTTCAGGTGTCTGGTGTCTTACTGGCTTGACTATAAATATTATATTATAAATATATTATATTATATATTATAAATATATTATAAATATTATAGAGAATCAACTTCATAGCCTTCAAATTATATTCCATAAACATAAATTTTTTATGTTTTTAAAAAAATTTTTATTTATAAAATACTTCAAATGTGCAGAAAAAATACAGAAAATAATAATACTACCAATGTATTTATCATCCCCCATACCCACAATGCAGATTTTTAAAAAATAATAATAATTTGTAATTTTTTTATGTATTTTTCCCAAGGAAATAAGTATTTCACCTAACAATTAAAGCCCACTAACTCATTACTGCTACTCTTCCCAGAGGTAATCACTAGCCTGAATTTGACATGTGTTATTCCCATCTGTTCATGTTTTCTTACTTTCTCTACCTTTGTATGTATGTATAAACAATTTATAGTACTGTTTTTTTTTTCTTAATTTTATTTTGTCGATATACAATGTGGTTGATTATTGTGGCCCATTATCGAAACCACCCTCCCTCTCCCCCCTGCCCCCCCAACAATGTCCTTTCTGTTTGCTTGTCGTATCAACTTCAAGTAATTGTAGTTGTTATATCTTCTTCCCCCCCCCCTGGTGTGTGTGTGTGTGTGTGTGTGTGTGTGTGTGTGTGTGTGTGTGTGAATTTATTTATTTATTTTTAGTTCCCACCAATGAGTACTGTTTTTAAGGGTGTTTTATAAGTTTTATATAACATTACTCTGTGGGTCTTTTTTTACAACTTATTTTTCTTATTAACCATATTAATATAGAGAGGTCAAATTTTTAACTTTTGTATAATATTAGATTTTATTTTAAAAGATCATTTTTATCCATTCTTCTAATAATGGGCAACTAAGTTTTTTCTATTTTTTTCTAGTAACATTCTTGGGCATGGTTCCTGTACACATGTAGGAGAGTTTCTCTAGAGAAGATCAAAGTAATTTAACTTGCTCCGGTCTAGAGTAGGCACATCTTCAGTTTTACTAGTTATTGCCCAGTTGCTTTCAGTAGTATTTGTATCCATTTATACTTTTGACAGCAATTCATAAAAGTTTCCATTTGCCCACATCTTTGCCAACACATATTGTTAGACATTTTAATTCTTTGCATTCTGATAGAATTTTATTTTGATATTGCTTTAACATTTCTTTGATTAGTCTTTAGGTTGAATATTTCCCATGAATTTATTAGCCCTTTAAAGTTTTATCTTCTTTGAACTGTCTGTAAATACATTTCCCTAATTTTCTACTATTTATTTCTATTGCTTATAGTTATTCTTTTTTTTTTTTTTTTTTTTTTTTGTCATTTTTTTCGTGACCGGCACTCAGCCAGTGAGTGCACCGGTCATTCCTATATAGGATCCGAACCCGCGGCGGGAGCATCGCCGTGCTTCCAGCGCAGCACTCTACCGAGTGTGCCACGGGCTCGGCCCTTTATAGTTATTCTTTACATAATAATCCTTCTTCTGTTTGGCAGGTTGTTTTGTATTCTGTGTGTGTGTGTGTGTGGTGGATTTTCCCTGAACCATATTTTTTATTTTAGTATAGTAAAATGTATGCATCTTTTTTCTTCAGCATTTGTGATTTTGCATTTTATGCCCTTGAGAGAGATATTCTATGCAACTTATTTAAGAAACATTTCTCTGTCTCCAATGTCATAAAACTATTTTCTTATGCTTTGCAGCAGTGTTCATATATGAAATTGGTCTGTATTTTTTCTTTTTTTCTTTTTGTTTTAGTCAAATTTTGTTGTCAAGATTGTACCTGTATTATTGTGTGAGTTGAGCATCTCTCCCACTTTTTCTATTCTTTGGAATCATTTATACTAGATACAGGTGGTCTTTTTTCTAAGATGTGATAGAAATTGGCTACCTAAGTATTCAGAATTTCCCCCCCAACATTTCTTATAGAAAGTTTCAAACACACATCAAAGTTGAAAGGATTTTAGTGAACACTCTTATACCTACCACCTAGATTCTACCATTAATATTTTACTCTACTTGCTTTATCACATATTTGTTCATCTATTTGCCCCCACATTCAACTAGGACTTTAACAGATTTTAACTGTTAATTCTGCTACTCTAATGTTATGAATCAATTAGAATTTTTTATTTTGTTATGAGTGGCTTTTAATTTCATTTTCAAAAATACTGGGATAAAGTTTTTAACTTGATCCTTATTATCTTAACTAGCTACTGTATTTGTAAACATGCCACATCTCTCCACTCTTTTAAACAAATAGATTGATATAAATAAACTAGCTTACAAAACAGTCTCAGTGAATTACAACAAATCAATTTTAGACAATGTCTTCTGACCTCATTTTAATAAAATTAGTAGTAATGGCAAAAAGTTCAAAACACCTACATATGTTTGGAGATTTAGAAAATGTTTCTATTAAATTTTAATCCTATGTGACTTGTATATTATGTTGTCATGTATGTTACTATGTTGTATACCTTACTTTTCAGCACATTAAAGGTGCTCACAGCATTTATTGCTACCAACTGATTTGTGCAAACTAATATTAGATACACATTTTTCTTTTGCACTATATTTGTTCTAATGTCATTTTATGTCCTTTAATAAAATAAGGTAATACAGTTTTATTTTTATAGGTCCCATGCTGGTTTTATGTTACTCATGTTATCATCAACCGAACAAATACCTTTCAACCAAGCCACACTCTGTGAGGTTCCAGAGTTCACCTGATTTGCTACACTCAGTACATGCCTCCCTTTACTTGTTTCAACATGCCTAAAAACTGTCATCCCATCCATTCTTGCTGTAAGATGCATGTGTCACTGATTTTTATTACTTAGTTTATTGTTCCTATTCAGATTTCTTGTTCTTTTTCTGACTCCAGAAAGGACTTGCTTGAAGAACATTTGCTGGACACATCAAATGACAACTGTGCATTCCTGTAACTGGTATTGGTACCTTAGAAGAACATATTCCTCTTATAATTAGATGGGTTTTCCCCAGATACTTTCCCCTGAAGTTCAGAATCAGCAACATGAAGACTTCTGGACTGAGAACACTGTATTTGTGCTTTCTCCATTTGGTTAATCCTAAGAAGCTTATTGGATGCAGAGCTGCGTTGAGACCTAGCCTTAATGAATATAGCTCACACTTACTGAGTTCTTACTGTGTAGCCAGCATGTTCCTAGGGTATTTATATGTACTTAGTCATGTAGTTTGAATGTGGATATTTTATTTCAAAGTAGTTACAAATAGCATTTTTACCTTCACCTAACAGTGAGATATACTTGATGTTTGTCTCCCCAATATGTTTAAGGTGGAAAAACTAATTTAGTTCAGATTAAGTGTTAGCAGGGTTAGTGATAAACAAGCTTTCAGCATTTTCCTCTTGCCCTCATGGTTAAGATTAAGTTAAGATTACAGCAGTACATTAGATTAGCATAATTTCAGTTATTATTTGCATAAACTATAGAAAAATGTGCAAAGTCAGCCTAATGTAATTTATTATTTAGCCTTTAATACACTTAAACTCTTGCTATTGACTGTAGAAGATTATAAATGATCCTCACAAATTTTTCTGTTATTTTCCTTTTCCATTTATTTGGTGCTATTTACAAAAGCTATATTCACTGCCTTTGCATGCTTATTTAATGGCTTACACAATGTTTAAACAGATGAGGGAAAAGAACATAGACAGTTCTTATACACTCTACGGAGACAGCATCTAGCCTTCTCATGTTTTCCTGCAAACTTGCATTTCCAGTGGAGAATTGTTTCCCAATGTCAGTAACTATGCACTTGCACTTCCTGTTTTAGCTACATAATATATCTATAGGTCACAGAGCCAAAATATTCAGGTTTCAACTCTATTTTGACTCAAATTCTTTAGGCTTGCCTGTAGTCTTCTCTATTCTGGGCAACGATTCCTTCTATCTAATCTCTACATATGATTGCCCTCAGCTAGGATCTGCACCAATTCCAGTCTCTTAAAGTGTAGTGAAAAGGACAGGGCACCTCCACCAACTGTTACTGAGGGAAAGAAGTAAACCAAACAAACAAAACATACAAAACCTTAATATGCATTGAAATCTCTTCTTCTAGGAGATTCTAATTTCTGTTACACATATGCTCACTTTGGAGAACTAGCTTACTAGTTAGTCTTTGAAATTTTCATTTTCCCTCTCCCATAAATATAGGCCAGGGTTTTCCAGCAGTGGCATTGTTGGCATTTTAGTCCGGATAAATCTTTTCTGTGAGGAGCCTGTCTTGTGCATTGCAGGAAGCTTGCAACATCTCTGGCCTACTAGATGCTAGAAGCAACCGTCCTCCAGTTGTAACAACCAAAAATACCTCTGGACTTCGACAAATGTCCCGTGGGGGGTAAAATTACCACCCATTGAGAACCACTATTATGTATTATATTTAATTATAATTAAAACAATATTAATTCAACAGACAGAAATAATTACAGAAAGCAAGGTTAGCTATTATAACAAAATGTTTCAAAATCTTATATTTCATAACAAGTAGAATTTTTTTTAATTGATAAGTTTGGTAAAAAATATTAAATAATTCAGAATATGGGAATGGTGTTAATATGACCAAGCACGCTGCATTATAGCCACCAGGGCATAACAGCTAGCTGTTAGACATTTTGTATTATAATGATCAAGATGTGTTATTCATTCTTTCATTCAGCAACTTTGAAATGATTACTCTGCTCTAGAAATTGTGCAGAAAGCAGGAGACACAGAAATGAAAAAAAATTCTTTGCCTTCAGGCAAAATGTTGTATGACAAATAGTTTTTCTGAGGATATAATCTTCACAAACTTAAGGAATATAGATACACTATGAAGTAGACATTAAATAAAAGTTTAATTATAAATTTTGTCATTATCTTAATTTTCTCCAACTACTGAGTATTTTTGAAGGTATCCATAGAAAGCAAAATTTCACTAATTTTAGTCAGTGAGAGAAAGATTGCTGTAAGTTATCAAAAATTATTTAGTAAACCCCCTTTTTTGCCTTTTCTATTGTTCAAATCAAGTTAATAAAAATTTTCCCAGTTAAAAATTTTAGGCATCTGTTTTCATGACTAGATAAAAATGATTTAAAATTGTTTTCATTCGTTCATGTTCATACACATATTTCTTCAACTTCTGTATTTCCCTTAGCAATACATATTTAAGATATATTATGATAATACACATATTTCATTTACTTATAATGAATATTTTAAAATGCTATATAAAAGTAGTCCGTGAATTATGTGCATTTCCTCCACTGTCTTAGTCTGTTTTGTGCTGCTGTAACAGAATACCTGAGATTGAGCAATTTATAATAAACAGAAATTGATTAGCTCACGATCGGAAGCCTGGGCAGTCCAAGATCAAGGGACCAGCATCTAGTGAGAGCTTTCCTGCTGTGTGATCCCATGGCAGAAGGCAAGGTGGTGGGGGGGGGAGAGAGAAAGGGGGTCAAATTTGTCCTTTTGTAAGGAGCCCACTCCTGCTACAACAGCATTAATCAATGATTGAGCCCTGTCATGGACTAATCACCTCTCATTAGTCCCCACCTTCAAACACTGTTACATTGAGGATTAAGTTTTCAACACATGCTTTTTGAGGAACACATTCAAAACCATGGTACCCACTGATATACATTGAGATCATTTCCAGTGTTGTCATATTGCAAATGATACTGCAATGAAAAGTCTTATTCATGACTTCTTGTGCACCCGTGTGAAAGCTTCTGTACAGAAGATATCTAATGCTATGTGCACATCTTTATCTTTATTATATATTGCCAAGTATCCCTAAAAGTACTTACACCAATTTCCACTACCACCAAAATGATTGACAATTTCCATTTACCCTCAATCTTGACAACAGTCGATATTTTCAATTTTCTTATAATCTTGGCCAATGTGATAAATGGGCAATCACCATTTCATAGTTTAAGCTTGCATTTCCCTATTAATGAGACCTAACATTTTTTTCTTCTGTAAATTGCCTGTTCTTATCTTTTCTCCATTTATTTTTCTATTGAGTTGTTGGACTTCTATTTACTAATCTGAAAAATTCCTTCATATATTCTTGCTGGTAGGCCTTTGTCACTTGTTTGAGTTGCATGCATATATCCTGTCCTGGTAAATGACTGTCTTTTCCCTTTGTTTATATCTTTTTAATCAAATTGAAGTTTTTAGCCTTAAACCCTCATTAAATTAGCTTTAAATCCTTATTAATTTTCATCAAATTAACCTAATATTTTTCTTATGTTTTATTCTATGTGTATCTTAAGAAAAACCTTCCTTAATCCACTATTATAGTTATTCCCTGCAATTTCTTCTTAAATGTTTAATTTTTGCTTTTCATGTTTGTTTTTAATCCACTTGAAATGCATTTTTGTACATAGTAAGAAATCTATTTTTACATTTTCAGTATGAATAAACCTATTGCCCCAGTAATACTATTTAAGAAGTCAAACATTTTCCCAGTGATTTGTAAAACCACCCTTCTCATATGCCAAATATTCTTATAAGGATAACCCTTGTGTGTAAACTATATCCTTTCTTCACTGCCCCATTAGTCCCAGTTTTTTTAAATAGAGTTTTAAGTTCTCTTGATAAACTTTATTTTTCAGAAAAGTTTAATTTGGGGGGAATTTATAAAGATAGTACAGTGTTCTCATATATTTTGTCCCTAACTCCCTCTCTTATTAATATGTTACGTTAGTATGGTATATTTGTTATAATTCATGAACAAAATTAGTACATTACTATTAACTCAATTCTACTGTTTAGTTAGACTTACTTAGCTTTTACCAAGTCATATTTTTGTTCCAGAATCCCATCCAGAAGACCACATTGCATTTAGTTATCCTACCTCCTTAGGCTCCTCTAGGCTAACAGTTTCTCAGACTTCCGTTGTTTTTGATGACCTTGACAGTTTCAAGGAGCATCATATTAATCATTTGTGTTGCTTATAACAAAATACATGGAACTGGGTAACTTATAAAGACAATGAAATTTATTGCTTCGAGTTTCTGAGTCTGGGAAGTTCAAAGTCCAGGAAACACAGCTGGTAAAGGCAGTTTCGGAGGCTGGGAAGTCCAAAGTCCAGGGAACACATCTAACGAGGGTCTTGGTGGTGGCAACAGTGACAGCAGGATATTACACAGTGAAATGGTGGGGCAGAGAGAGCAAAGAGAGAGAAAGACACTCTCCTCTCACTTCTTTTAAAGCCCTCCGAACCATGCCCTTGACTGCCATTCTTAATCCATTCACTACTGCACGGTCCCACAATCTAATCACTTCTTCAAGGCTCCACCTTTCACTTACCATAATAGGATTTCCCACCCTCTTAACAGTCAGAATGGGGGCCAAGTTTCTAATACATGAAACTTGTGGGACGCAATTCAAGCTTCAGTGAGTTTTGGGGGGACATAAATCAATCCACTACAATCGTTGATCTGAAATCTTGTAGAATATCACTCTACTGGGATTTGTCTGATTTTTTTTTTCATGATTGGAATGAGGATTTAGGTGTTTGGACCTGCTAGGGCCCCTGAACTGTTCTCCTCAGAAAGCTTCATTATGTGAGTGATAAAAGATTTCATACCTTCTTGGTTCATGTGTGATGTTATAAGCCTGACATCTGGTCCAAATTTTAGAAGAAGGGGGGCAGTCAATCCTGTCTCAGTAGGGTAGCCACAACAGTTACACTGCCATTAAAACAAATTTAGACTACTTTGAATTGAGGTTCTAAACTGCACCCTAGTGAATGGAAAAAACTGAATATTGCTTTAAATTTCTCAACAGTATGTCAATTATGAACCCTTGGTGATAGTTTTTTAATTGAAAAGTAATTGATTATACACATCTGTGGGGCAGAGTTGAACATCAATACCTGTGTACAATGTGTGATAATCAAGTCCAGGTAACTAGCATGTTCATCATTACAAAATGTAATCATTCCTTGTGTCCACTAACCAATGTCTCACTAACCCCTCTCCTTCTCCCCCTTTCCCACCTCTAGTACTCACAATTCAAATATCTCCTTCTCAAAGTTCAATGCATGGTTGTGCTTGTTGGTTTTCTTTCTTTCTTTCTTTCTTTCTTTCTTTCTTTCTTTCTTTCTTTCTTTCTTTCTTTCTTTCCTTCTTTCTTTCTTTCTCTACTTTTCTTCCTTCTGTATTTCTTCTTTTCCATTTATGAGTGAGGATGTGCAGTATTTCTCTTTCTGTGCTTGGCTTATTTAACATAATTTTCTCTAAGCTCACTCATGTTGCTGCAAACGGCAGAATTTCATTCTTTTTTATGGCTGAGTAGTACCCCATTGTGTATATATACCACATTTTTCATATCCAGTTTGTTTCATATCTTGGCTATTGTAAATAGTGCTGCAATAAACATGGGAGTGCAGGTATCCCTTTGACATGATGATTTCCACTCCTTGGGTACATACCCACTAGTGAGGCTGCTGGATCATCTGGCCGTTCTATCTGCAGTTGTTTGAGGAAACTCCTTACCGTTTTCCATAACAACTGCACTAATTTATAGTCCCACCAACAATGTAGGAGGGTTCTCATTTCTCTGCATTCTCACCAGCATTGTTCTTCTCAGTCTTTTTGTAATAGCCAGTCTCACTGGGGTGAGATTATATCTCAGTGTGGCCTTGATTTGCATTTCCCTGATGATTAGTGATGTTGAGCATATTTTTGTATATTTGTTGGCCATTTGAAAGTCTTCTTTTGAGTCTTTGTGTTGTGTCTGTCTGACTTCCCCCTGTAGTCTAACATGTTACCCTCCCTGTGAGCATATTTAGTGTCTTATATTTAAAAAAAAAAAAAACTTTCAAACTTTGCTCTTAATATTTTTGTATTCAATATGTCTTGAATTTATTTTATGCTGCTGTAAGGAAAAGATATAGTTATATTTTTTCTATATAAATAACCAATTATCCCAATACTATGTTGAATGTTCTAGTCTATCCCCACTGGTTTGAAAAAGTCTGTCATGTAAAAAGATTTCCATATACGTTTGTAGTATACCACCCATAGACTCCAGAAGAAGATCCTCTAGCTTAGGGTGCATGCTTCAAGGGGTCTAATCTGCTCTACCTTCAGCTATGCCCCGTCCTATTGTGAGAGAAAGAAGGCTGCAAGGCAAGAGACATGCCCACACATAGCTCATGCCCCAACTTTACATGTACCTAATAATACTCTGGATCCCAGGATTTCCTGGCCAAACAACTCTGAGCACACTTTACAGACGCTGCACAATCTGTTCCCCTGAGGACAGAACATACCACTAATAGGCATATTTCTAAGCATGAGGGCTGGCCAAGTGGAGGCTATTTTAGGGGCAAGTGTAAAGGGTTTAGATGTGTAGACTGAGGCTCACACATATGTATAAATGCAACCCTGGGAATGGGAAGATCACAGGGGTGGGTTAAGTCTAAGTTCCCATTTAGCCTAATCTATAAATTTTCTTTCTCAAATTCTAATTCCTTTACCTTGGTTCTGTCTTAGCCTTTTTTTTTTTTTTTAATTTTTTTTTTTAATTTTATTTTGTCGATATACATTGTAGCTGATTATTGCTCCCCATCACCAAAACCTCCCTCCCTTCTCCCTCCCCCCTCCCCCCCAACAATGTCCTTTCTGTTTGCTTGTCGTATCAACTTCAAATAATTGTGGTTGTTATATCTTCTTCCCCCCCCCCCGGTTTTGTGTGTGTGTGTGTGTGTGTGTGTGTGTGTGTGTGTGTGTGAATTTATATATTAATTTTTAGCTCCCACCATTAAGTGAGAACATGTGGTATTTCTCTTTCTGTGCCTGACTTGTTTCACTTAATATAATTCTCTCAAGGTCCATCCATGTTGTTGCAAATGGCAGTATTTCATTCGTTTTTATAGCTGAGTAGTATTCCATTGTGTAGATGTACCACATTTTCCGTATCCACTCATCTAATGATGGGCATTTGGGCTGGTTCCAACTCTTGGCTATTGTAAAGAGTGCTGCGATAAACATTGGGAAACAGATATACCTTCGACTTGATGATTTCCATTCCTCTGGGTATATTCCAAACAGTGGGATAGCTGGGTCGTATGGTAGATCTATCTGCAATTGTTTGAGGAACCTCCATACCATTTTCCATAGAGGCTGCACCATTTTGCAGTCCCACCAACAATGTATGAGAGTTCCTTTTTCTCCGCAGCCTCGCCAGCATTTATCGTTCAGAGTCTTTTGGATTTTAGCCATCCTAACTGGAGTTAGATGGTATCTCAATGTGGTTTTGATTTGCATTTCCCAGATGCTGAGTGATGTTGAGCATTTTTTCATATGTCTGTTGGCCATTTGTATATCTTCCTTAGAGAAATGCCTACTTAGCTCTTTTGCCCATTTTTTAATTGGATTGCTTGTTTTCTTCTTGTAAAGTTGTTTGAGTTCCTTATATATTCTGGATATTAATCCTTTGTCAGATGTATATTTTGCAAATATTTTCTCCCACTTTGTTGGTTGTCTTTTAACTCTGCTAATTGTTTCTTTTGCTGTGCAGAAGCTTTTTAGTTTGATATAATCCCATTTGTTTATTTTTCCTTTGGTTGCCCGTGCTTTTGGGGTCGTATTCGTGAAGTCTGTGCCCAGTCCTATTTCCTGAAGTGTTTCTCCTATGTTTTCTTTAAGAAGTTTTATTGTTTCAGGGTATATATTTAAATCCTTAATCCATTTTGAGTTGATTTTAGTATACGGTGAGAGGTATGGGTCTAGTTTCATTCTCCTGCATATGGATATCCAGTTATCCCAGCACCATTTGCTGAAGAGGCAGTCCCTTCCCCAGTGAATAGGCTTGGTGCCTTTGTCAAAGATCAGATGGCAGTAAGTGTGTGGGTTGATTTCTGGATTCTCTATTCTATTCCATTGGTCAGTGTGTCTGTTTTTATGCCAGTACCATACTGTTTTGGTTATTATAGCTTTGTAGTATAGCTTAAAGTCAGGTAGTGTTATGCCTCCAGCTTTATTTTTTTTGCTCAGCATTGCTTTGGCTATGCGTGGTCTTTTATTGTTCCATATAAATGTCTGAATAGTTTTTTCCATTTCTGAGAAAAATGTCTTTGGAATTTTGATGGGGATTGCATTGAATTTGTATATCACTTTGGGTAGTATGGTCATTTTCACTATGTTGATTCTTCCAATCCAAGAGCATGGAATATCTTTCCATCTTCTTGTATCCTCTCTAATTTCTCTCAGCAGTGGTTTGTAGTTCTCATTATAGAGATTTTTCACATCCTTGGTTAACTCAATTCCTAAGTATTTTATTTTTTTGGTGGCTATTGTAAATGGGCAGGCTTTCTTGATTTCTCCTTCTGCATGTTCACTATTGGAGAAAAGAAATGCTACTGATTTTTGTGTCTTAGCCTTTCAATCAGCAGTTCTAGACCAGGGGTATTCTGTCCTCCAGGGGAAATTTGGAAGTGTCTGGGACATTTTTGATTATCACAACTGGAGGGAGAGACCAGACTGCTGCTAAATACCCTACAACGCAAGGACAGCCCCCATAACAAAGAATTTTGTTACCCAAAATGTCAATAGACTTGAAGCTAAGCAACCCTGCTCCAGATAACACAGGGATGTGTAGAATTCATTATGACACCTTATGACAAACACACACAAGTAAGTATACATGTGTATATGTTTGCCTGTGCGGAGTTTTATAGTAATCAGTATTTAGCTATGTACTTTCGTAGTCAATGCCATTCATTTGAAATAGCAGCTTACCTTGTTAATCCCGATCCAGTGCTCTAGAAACAGGTGACAACATGATTACCTTTGTTTTATTAATTCAGAGACACAGATTAAGTACTTTTTCCATGTCCTTTCAAAAGAAAAACTGCTATTGAAAAATTTATTTCATAAAGTCTTCTGTTTCAACTATTATGTGATAGTTGATAATTTCTTCCTTTCTTCTGCTTATAAAAGTTGGATTACTGTATTTCAGAAAACAATACACTTCCTACTTTTTAACATTCTGTTGAATTCTACGTACCTTATTCTGAGCAAAGTAAAGATCTAGTTTTAATACACATTTAAAAACTTTATTTGGGTAGGCAGAAATATTTTCCCACTTGAAGTAAAATCTAAGAAAACTTTCATAAAAGATCATGATTTAGTGATTTAGAATCCCCCAAAACACTAATTCTGTGAAAAAAATTACTAAGAAGAACAAAACAATGCCTTTAGGCCTTAAACTTAATATTTGAAAGCAGACTATTTTTCAATAATCCTGAAAATATTGTTACTAAAATGATTTATGATTTCTCAAGAATCATAAATCTGGAGGTGGCTATAAAAGAATAGTTTATGCTGAAGACATTGGTCACAGGGCAAGTCCATTTTGCTTGCTTTCAGAGCTGGTGGAGTTAATATACTTGAGTATGTAAAGAAATGGTTTATTGATTGTGTATCAACAGTCTGTGGAAAGATAGATTGATAAACACATATCTTGATCTAAGTGGGATCATATACAGTATTGAACAGCCAGTTGTACTCTCTTTCATCCAAACAATTGCTTTACACACTTTTTCATCTTTTCTACTCTCAGATCCCACATATGTGTTGTAAATATCACAAACACACCGAGATAAATGCAACACATTCATTTCTCTTTTCATTCCTGGACATACAGAAAACTAAAGTTCCTAGGAGTTATTTCAGTGAGGCAGGCCAATGTGATAGGTCCTGGCCAAAGAAATGTGAGTGAAAATGACATGTGTCACTTCCAGGCTGAGGAAAAAATCCTGTGCAATTCTCCAGTGTCTCTTTGGTTCTGTTGTAGCAGACCCTGAAACATCATGTGGTGTTAGTTTCTCCCTTAACCAGGATCCTTAAGTGACACTGTGAAGCAAGGCTTGTTCTTTCCTGCTTTGAAAATGTAACATGATGCACAAATAAACTTTTACCACGTGAGGGTACTTCAAAAAGTTCATAGAAAGATTTGTATTCTCTTTTAATTCTATTTTTCCATGAACTTTTTGAAGTACACTCATATTAAACTACTGGAATTTATGGTTAAGGCTTTATCTCAGCCTAATCTAGTGTATCCTGACTAATGCATATGGCAATGCTTTCTTGCTGACACTACATAAATACTGGAAGAAAAGTTGGTTGCAACCATATTCTTATGAAACATGATCGTCTTCTCAAAATGAATGATAATAAAGAGAATACAGAACTAGTATAAGTTCTAATATTAGCACTGCCACTATTTTCTGATACTTTCACTGAATTCAAATTTATTTAAGTCAGTTCATGTGTATAGATATTGTCTATATTTTTTCAGTTACATGTGCCACTGTTTCCTTACAATAGTAAGGTTATAAAAATTAAGAAAATGACTAATTTTAGGAAATGGTGAGCTCCTCAGAGAATGTACTAAAATAACATCACGACTTTTATTTAATGCTGATCTTACAGAGCACACACAAATCAATGACTGATAGTTATGTAATTTTAGTTCACTATAAGGTGATAATAAATTGACATTATGTACCCTTTCTAGTTCTTTCTTGAATTTCCTCTCCTAGAAATGATGAAACACAAATAAATCACAA
The DNA here is from genome assembly GCF_027409185.1 of Cynocephalus volans. Classification (NCBI taxonomy): domain Eukaryota; kingdom Metazoa; phylum Chordata; class Mammalia; order Dermoptera; family Cynocephalidae; genus Cynocephalus; species Cynocephalus volans. The sequence goes on from NC_084465.1 coordinate 32,784,534, forward strand.
TATTTCCCTAGGTCCTGAGCTAGCCTTCCCACCCACCTACAAGTAAGGAAGATATACTTCTTAGGAAAATAAATAAATAAATAAATAAATAAATAAATAAATAAGTAAGTAAGTAATAAGCACTTTAATGCTCAAACTTACCCCTGCAGTAACAGGCACTGGGTCATAGTCATTTGCATTGCCAAAGTAAACTCTCCTTCCAAATCTAAAAGTAATGATAGGGGAACTGAATTTTTCATACTTTCTGGATGCAAGTCCTGAATCTAAAAATTACTAGCTTTATGATCCTGAACAAGTCACTTAATCTCCTTTACACTCAGTTTTCTCAATCCAAAAACGAATTTATAAATATGTAATTCATGTGGTTGTGTCTGGCACTTAATAATTACTCAAAATGATTTGTTGATTGAATAAATACAAGAATGGATGTATAGGTGGTGAAGTTACTGTGAAGTTACATTGGAATAATGCTTATGAAAATTTTTAATTGTTAAATTGTATAGAGATTTAAAGTATCATTAAAAGAAGTGTTTTGAAAACACAATATTTTTAATGTTTGTTAGATATGAGTCTAAAAACTGGTGGGATTAAGAGCACAGAAGAATTCTTTTGGACTTTACAAGCATTTAGTGGACTACTCAGAAGTTCCATAAATCTTTTCCATAAGAAATTAACAAGAGAGAGTACTTGTGCCCCACTCCTTTCTATTCCTAGAGATGATTGTTCATAACATGCTTGAAGGTCCTAATGGGGTGGAGTTTCTGCACTAAAAAGGTAAAGGTTGGCCTTTGTTTTTAAATCATGAATCAGAAGTAGTTTGAGAAGGGGTGGAGCGACTATAGGCTATCTACAAGAAACTCACTTCACCTGTAAAAACACACATAGACTAATAGTGAGGGTATGGAAAAAGATATTCCACACAAATAGAAACCAACAGTGAGCAGGAGTATAGCTTGTTGTTATTCTAATTATATAAATTGTATAATTATTAGATAAAATAAACTTCAAATCAAAAACTATAAAAAGAGATAAAGAAGACATTATTTAATGAGAATGGAATCAATTCAGCAAGAGGATATAACAATTGTAAATACATATGCACCCAACATCAGATCACCCAGATATATAAAGCAAAAATTATTGGATCTAAAGTGAAGATAGACTCCAATACAATAATAGTTGGGGACTTCAACACCCCGCTCTCAGCATTGAACAGATCACCTGGAAAAAAATCAGAAAAGAAACATTGTATTTAAACTACATTATTGATGAAATGGACTTGACAGACATTTATAGAACATTTCATCTAACAACTGCAGAATACATATTGCTCTCATCAGCACATGTATTATTCTCCCTTACTTTGTTAGGGGCTTTTTCAAAAGGCTTTTTCTTCAGTAATTTATCCAGTCCTTATTCCATGCTAACTTTCTTCTTGGTATTACTGATACTCAAACTTCCTTCTTGGTATAACTAAACTTGGACCATTGGTTGAATATTAATATTAAGTACTGGCTATATTAGTGCTGAATCCTGCCTAATTGAGGATGAAATGATATCTACTCTTCAGGAACTGTAGGTTATTCCTATAGAGTTCTCTTAATTTTCTTCCCATTAATGCTATTGTTTCTCAGAATAACCAATCATATTTAGCATTTATATTCAGCAGAATTTCTTCGATGTTTCTGCCACATGGATAATACTACTTCCTAGTTTCTTTTTTTTTTTTTTTAATTTTATTTTGTCGATATACATTGTGGTTGATTATTGCTCCCCATCACCAAAACCTCCCTCCCTTCTCCCTCCCCCCCTCCCCCCCAACAATGTCCTTTCTGTTTGCTTGTTGTATCAACTTCAAATAATTGTGGTTGTTATATCTTCTCCCCCCCCCGGTTTGTGTGTGTGTGTGTGTGTGTGTGTGTGAATTTATATATTAATTTTTAGCTCCCACCAATAAGTGAGAACATGTGGTATTTCTCTTTCTGTGCCTGACTTGTTTCACTTAATATAATTCTCTCGAGGTCCATCCATGTTGTTGCAAATGGCAGTATTTCATTCGTTTTTATAGCTGAGTAGTATTCCATTGTGTAGATGTACCACATTTTCCGTATCCACTTATCTGATGATGGGCATTTGGGCTGGTTCCAACTCTTGGCTATTGTAAAGAGTGCTGCGATAAACATTGGGAAACAGGTATACCTTCGACTTGATGATTTCCATTCCTCTGGGTATATTCCCAGCAGTGGGATAGCTGGGTCGTATGGTAGATCTATCTGCAATTGTTTGAGGAACCTCCATACCATTTTCCATAGAGGCTGCACCATTTTGCAGTCCCACCAACAATGTATGAGAGTTCCTTTTTGTCCGCAGCCTCGCCAACATTTATCGTTCACAGTCTTTTGGATTTTAGCCATCCTAACTGGAGTTAGATGGTATCTCAATGTGGTTTTGATTTGCATTTCCCGGATGCAGAGTGATGTTTCTAATATAATTGTAAGTTACAGTATTATTTTATATTCCCTTGGTCTTTTCAGTGGAAATCTGGAAACATAAGAGAAAGATGCTTTTCCTCACTTCACTTCTCTCACTGAAGTTTACATAGAAGTCTTGCAATTTACTTTTCCATTTTTTAATAGAATTTAAAAGGCCACAACAAAGGCACCTTTCATTGTTTTATGGAAGTAGATGACTACACACCCACACACATACACACACACACACACACACACACACTTATATGATCTTTAATTCCTAGAGCAACTTAGATTCTCATCATATTTATGTACTTTTATTGTAGAGTTTTGCACCTTTGCTCACCTTGGTGGAATACCTACTATAGTTCTAAGTACTACAGCAGCAGATTTGCTATGTCCTTTATAACATGTGTATTGCTAGAAATAAATATTGACATTCTGTAGAGATGGAAACAAAAAATCAGTGTGAACAAAATATTCCCAGCAAAATTATCCAAATAAAGTTTATCCTATTAAAAATACACCAGGGACAGCAAGGCCTGAAATGGCATTTTCATGTATATTTTATAGTTTGGCAAAATACCAACTCTAGGAAATTTTAATCATTATGCAAATGCTCAGCATGAACCTTTCAGCTCCCATCACTTCTAATAGATTTTAGGAACCCTATTTCTCTGAAGCATCTCACCACTCACTAGTTTCTCAAGCCTCCTTGCCCTTTGGGTACCCTATCTTGCAAACCCACAGCTGCATCTGAGGAGGGAGAGTAGTATTTGAGAGTGACAAAAGTGGAAGTAAAGAGAGAACTTTATGCTATTCCCTTTTCTAAAGTTGAAATTTATAAGATTACAGACAAAACTTGAACTGAACACTGGGGACGGAGGAGTGAACCTGGCAAAGGAAGTAACCATTCACAGGACCACCAGTTTCCTGAAGGGAAGAATCAGATAGATCATGTAAACTGTTGTGTTCCAGTGTCTAATATACTGCTTGGCATAGAGTATGTACTCAAGAGAATGAAGAAATCACTTCAATATTTTCTCTTTAAGGGTTCACAAAACCTACAAAACCTAGCATAACAAAAATGTTTTATTGGACAGTCTTTAATAGATACAGGTAAAAAAAATTCTCTTAATTTAATGTCTATCAAATAAATGTAAAGTAAGTGTTCAAAAAGTGAAAAATGAAAATAAAAAAATTCTCCTCTATTTCAAACAGTATGTTAAGTAGGTTCCATTGTGCACAACACCTAAGATTTTAAAACATTTTCAATGTTCCTTTACATTCATAAGAAGCATTGAAATAAATAGACCAAGTCATACCTCCTTTACTGCAATGGATCATGACATAGAGAGTTGCAGTAGTCCAAATTGGTAAACTTAAAACCCTAAGGGTTGTACAACTTATGGTTAATTATCAGTGATGGACTTTTTCTATGTTTCTGGTTCCTCTCCAGAAAAGCAAATTAAAACAAGTTTTAAAAACACAAAAGAAAACAAAACTAAATAAACTGGTAAGTACTAGTAAAATTAAAAAATGATAATAAAACTATCTAGTTACAATTTATCTGATTTGACACTTAACTACTTAGTCCATTTTCTGTTGTTCATAACAGAATACCAGAAACTGGGTAATTTATAAGAAAATGAGCTTGAGATTGTGGGAAGATGGCAGATTAAAAGTGCACAGGGCATGTTCTTCCTACAGAAAAAGACCACAACAGGCCCACTACAATCATCGCTGTAGTCACTGGCACCAATGTCCAATCCCAAGACCATTGCCCACCTCCCCACAGACAGGTTCATCCAATGCCCTGCTGCTGCAGCTGCCAGCACCTGCCCACACTGCATGGCCCCTTTGTGCTGCCACCATTCTAGAAACCCCAGCCATGTGCAGGATGTCTGCAACAGACACCATTTCCAACAGACACCATTGCCATGCTGCCACAACAACACATATTCAAGAAATGCACAGGAACCACTACTGTTCAGCCTCCCCAGTATGTAAAGACCCTCTGCCACCACCACTCATCTGACTTCATTGACACAAGGAGGGTCACCAATGGAGCCATCAAAAAGAGGTAAGCAAGTGCAGAACTGCATCCAAGTGGCTCAACCAAAGCAGGAATTATACTGACCCCATGGTTGCACACCAAGGATAGGAGGTATGTTCACAGTTCATGCAACTGCCTGGAGCCAGGGAGAGATAAACATGGAGTCCCTGGGCGTGCAGATAGCCAACAGAGTACAGAAAAAGATTCCCATCTACCACCAACCCATCCCACAACCAAGGAAGGCAAGGACTCAAGAGGAGCCTCTGCCTATAGGAATGAGGAAACCATTCCTACCCAGGGTCACATATTCAATTTAAGGAGTTCTAGCATACACTAATGTACACATCAGGATCACAGAACACTGGCCAGTGTGCAAACAATCTTGCCAGGGTCACACACCCCAGCCAAAGAGCAACAGGGAACACAGGAGCTTCACCCAAGAACTTGAGAGATCACAGACTCAATGACCCAACACAGTGTCACTAACCTCTGCAAGGAGCTATTAAGTGGCCCAGTGCTTAGGTCACAGAGGCAATAACATGCAACTCTGACATCAAATATGGCAGAAGTAGCCACACAGAGACTACCACTGCATCCACCTAGAACCAATACTAAAACACCCTACTAAATCGTCTATATAAAAGAAACCTATAGTAGGGAGTCTTTCCTCTACAAAGCTTCTACAAAGTAATAAAAAAGTAACTGCTCTACCAGATGACCTGACATCAACACATTGATACTAGAAATAAAAAAAAAAAAAGACAATATGACACCACCAAATGAATACAATAATTCTCAGGTACCAGGCCATGTTCAGCAGGAAATCCTCAAAATGATTGAAAAAGAATTCTGAGCAACACTTTTAAGGAAACTCAATGAGAGGCAAAAAGTCTCAGTTAGATGACACAACAAAATGAGAAGAACTATCCAGGATATGAAGGAAGGAAGAATTTTGCAAGAAGAATGCAGCAGAGTTCCTGAGGCTGAAGAATTCATTCAACAATCCCCCTCCCAACCAAGAGCTTAAGCAGCAGGCTAGAGCAAGCAAAAGAAATAATTTCTGATCTCAAAGACATTCTTTTTGAAATAACCCTGGTGGGTAAAAAAAAGAGAAAAGAATAGGTTGGGCAAAGAGCATAAAGAAATATCATGATTTGTAAGAATGAATATGCTAATAGTAAATTTAAATTTTTTTAAAATAAAAATAAAAAAATCACTGGGGTGCTAAAAAAGAATAAAGAATCTTTAAAAAGAAGAAAATCTACAAGAGCTATCAGACAACCTTAAACACACAAACATATGAATGATGGGTATTCTTGAAGGGGAGGAGAAAGGAAAAGGCAAAGGAAATATATTCAATGAGGTAATAGCAGAAAACTTCCCAGGCATTGGGAGATACATGGACTTTCAGATCCAAGAGGCTTCCCAAACAGATTCAATACAAAAAGGTCCTCTCTGAGACACATTATAATCAAACTGGAAAATTCAAAGGTAAAGAGAGAATCCTAAAAACAGCAAGCAAAAGCATCAAGTCACCTATAATGGAGTACCCATCACATTAACAGCAGACATCTCAGCAGAAACTCTACAGGCCAGAGAGAATGGGTTGATATATTCAAAGCACTAAAAGAAAAAATCTGCCAACCAAGAATACTATACCCAGCAAGGCTATCCTTCAAAATGAAGGAGAAACAGTGCATGTATTTCCCAGACAAACAAAAACTGTGGGAGTTCAATACCACATTCCCAGCTCTACAGGGAATCCAAAACACTATAATCACAACCATGAATACATGAGAAAGAACAAAACCCACTGTTAGAATAGATATGCAAATGAGAAAGAGAAAGAGACTATATCTTCCCACCTCACAAAAATCAATGAACACCAAAGTCAAACAATAGAAGAGAAATAAAGGAACAAACACTATTTAAAACAACCAAATGAAAATTAATAAAATGCCATGAATAAGACCATACCTTTCAATAACAACCCTAAATGTAAATGGATTGAATTCCCCAAAATGTCAAAAGACATGCTGTGGCTGATTGGATTAAAAATCAAGACCAAATTATATGCTGCCTAGAAGAAACTCACTTCTCCTGTAAAGACCCATACAGACTAATAGTGAAAAAATGGAAAAAGATATACCATGCAAATGGAAGCCGAAAAATGAGTAAGAGTAGCTATTCTCATATCAGATAAAACAGACTTTAAACCAAAAACCATAAAAAGACACAAAGATGGCCATCATATAATGATAAAGGGATATATACAGTAGGAATACATAACAATCATGAATATATCTGCCACCAACACTAGAGCACCCAGATATATAAAGCAAAATGTACTAGAACTAAAAAGATAGACTCCAATACAATAATTGTTGGGGACCTAAGCACCCCTCTCTCAACATTGGACAGATCATCTAGGCAATGAATAAACAGAGAAACACAGGATTTAAATTACACTTTAGAGCAATTGGAGTTGGCAGACATATACAGAACATTTCAGCAACAACTAAAAATATACTTCATTCTCTTCAACACATGAAATATTCTCCAGGGTAGACAATATGTTGTGTCACAAATCAAGTCTCAAAAAATTTTTAAAAATAGAAATCATTTCAAGTATCTTTTCAGAATACAAAAGATTAAACCTAGAAATCAATAACAAGTGAAAATCTGAAAACTGTACAAATACATGGAAATTAAACAATATGCTCCTGAACAACCTATGGGTCCAAGAAGAAGTTAAACAGGAAATCAAAAATTTTCTTGAAACTAATGAAAATAAAGAACCATCACAATAAAGCCTGTGGGATACTGCAAAAGCAGTAGTAAGAGGAAAGTTTATTACCATAAATACTTATCTCAAAAGTATAGAAGGTCTTCAAATAGACAATCTAATGTTAAACCTCAAAGAACTTGAAAACAAGAACAATCTAATCCCAAAATTAGCAAATGAAAAGAAATAATTAAGATCAGAGCAGAGGTAAATGAAATAGAGACCCCCAAACAGATACAAAAGATCAATGAAACAAAAAGCTGATTTTTTGAGAATATAAATGAAATAGACAAAGCATTAGCTAGCTTAAAAAAGCATTAGCTTAAAAAAGAAAATAAAGGACTCAAATAACAAAAATCAGAAATGAAAAAGGAGACATTAAAACTGATACCATAGAAATCCGAAGTCTCATTAGAGACTATTATGAATAGCTATATGCCAACAAATTTGAAAACCTGGAGGAAATGAATAAACTTCTGGATGCATACAAATTACCAAGACTGAACCAAAAGTAAACACAAAGCCTAAACATACAGTAATGAGCAATGAGATTGAAGTACTAATCAGCAGTCTCCCAAGAAAAAAAGACCAGGACCTGATGGCTTCACTCCTAAATTCTAACAAACTTTAAAGAAGAATTAATACAAATATTTTTCAAACTATTCTGAAAATCTGAAGCAGATGCCGTTCTCTCAAGCTCATTCTATGAAGCCAGCATCAACCTAACACCAAAATCAGACAAAGATATAACAAAAAAAGAAAACTACAGTCCAATATCCTGGATGAACATAGATGCAAAAATGCTCAACAAAATATTAGCAAATAGAATACAACAGCACATCAAAAAGATTATACATCATGATCAAGTGGGATTCACCCCAGGGATCCAAAGATGGTTTGATATATGCAAGTTGGTAAATGTGCTACACCACATCAAAAAACCAAGGACAAAAATTGCTTCATAATTTCAATAGATACAGAAAAAGCTTTTGAAAAAATGCAACATCTCTTCATGATAAAGACTCTCAAAAAATTAGGTATAGAAGGAAAATATTTCAACACGTTAAAAGCCATTTATGACAAATCCACGGCCAACATCATCTTGAATGGGGAAAAGCTGAAAGTTTTTCCTCGAAGAACAGGAACAAGACAAGGATACCCACTCTCATCACTCGTATTTACCATACTAATGGAAGTATTAGCCACAGCAATTAGACAAGAGAAGAAATAAAGGGCATCCAAACTGAAAAAAGACAAAATCTAACTATCCTTGTTTGTATATGACATGGTCTCATTAATAGAAAAACACAAAGACACTATCAAAAAATTCTTAGAACTGACAAACAATTTCAGTAAAGTTGCAGGATACAAAATCAACACTCAAAAATCAGTAGCATTTTTCAATTCCAGCAGTTTTTTTGTAGAGGTTTTAGGCTGTTCGATATATAGGATCATGTCATCTGCAAACAGGGACAGTTTGACTTCATCTTTTCCAATCTGGATGCCCTTTATTTCCTTCTCTTCTCTAATTGCTCTGGCTAGTACTTCCAACACTATGTTGAATAGGAGTGGTGAGAGTGGGCATCCTTGTCTAGTTCCTGTTCTTAAAGGAAAGGCTTTCAGCTTTTCCCCATTCAGGATGATATTGGCAGTGGTTTTGGCATATATGGCTTTAATTATGTTGAGATACTTTCCGACTATACCTAACTTATAGAGGGTCTTTGTCAAGAATGTGTGCTGAACTTTATCAAATGCTTTTTCAGCATCTATAGAGATGATCATATGGTCCTTGTGTTTGAGTTTATTAATATGGTGTATCACATTTATTGATTTGCATATGTTGAACCAACCTTGCATCCCTGGGATGAATCCCACTTGATCGTGATGAATAATTTTTCGTATGTGTTGCTGTATTCTGTTTGCTAGTATTTTAGTGAGGATTTTTGCATCTATATTCATCAAGGATATCGGCCTGTAGTTTTCTTTTTTGGTGATATCTTTACCTGGTTTTGGTATCAGGATGATGTTTGCTTCATAGAATGAGTTTGGGAGATTTGCGTCCGTTTCAATCTTTTGGAATAGTTTGTAAAGAATCGGTGTCAATTCCTCTTTGAATGTTTGGTAAAATTCTGCTGTGCATCCATCTGGTCCTGGGCTTTTCTTTGTTGGGAGCCTTCTGATAACAGCTTCAATCTCCTTTATTGCTATTGGTCTGTTCAAATTTTCTACGTCTTCATGGTTCAGTTTTGGGAGCTTGTGTGTGTCCAGAAATTTATCCATTTCCTCCAGATTTTCAAATTTGTTGGCGTATAGTTGTTTATAGTAGTCTCGAATGATTCCTTGTATTTCAGATGAATCAGTTGTAATATCGCCTTTTTCATTTCTAATTTTTGTTATTTGAGTCTTCTCTCTTCTTTTTTTTGTTAGCCATGCTAATGGTTTGTCAATTTTATTTATCTTTTCAAAAAACCAACTTTTTGATTCGTTGATCTTTTGAATTGTTTTTTGGTTTTCAATTTCATTCAGTTCTGCTCTGATCTTAATGATTTCTTTCCGTCTGCTAACTTTAGGTTTGGATTGTTCTTGTTTTTCTAGTTCTTTAAGGTGAAGTGTTAGATTGTTCACTTGCCATCTTTCCATTTTTCTGAAGTGAGCGTTTAATGCAATAAATTTTCCCCTCAATACTGCTTTTGCAGTATCCCACAGGTTTTGGTATGATGTATCATTGTTTTCATTAGTTTCAATAACTTTTTTGATTTCCTGCTTGATTTCTTCTTGGACCCATATGTCATTAAGTAGAATGCTGTTTAATTTCCATGTGTTTGTATAGTTTCACGAGTTTCGTTTGTTATTAATTTCTAGTTTTAATCCATTGTGGTCTGAGTAGATACATGGGATAATTCCAATTCTTTTGAATTTATTGAGACTTGATTTGTGACCTAATATGTGATCTATCCTGGAGAATGATCCATGTGCTGCTGAGAAGAATGAATATTCTGAGGTTGTTGGGTGGAATGTTCTGTAGATATCTGCCAATTCCAATTGGTCTAGAGTCTTGTTTAGATCTTGTGTTTCTCTACTGATTCTTTGCCTAGATGATCTGTCTAATATTGACAGTGGGGTGTTCAGATCCCCTGCTAAATGATTTCAGCACAGTAGCAGGATACAAAATCAACACACAAAAATCAGTAGCATTTCTTTTCTCCAATAGTGAACATGCAGAAGGAGAAATCAAGAAAGCCTTCCCATTTACAATAGCCACCAAAAAAATAAAATACTTAGGAACTGAGTTAATCAAAGAGGTGAAAAATCTCTATAATGAGAACTACAAACCACTGCTGAGAGAAATTAGAGAGGATACAAGAAGATGGAAAGATATCCCATGCTCTTGGATTGGAAGAATCAACATAGTGAAAATGTCCATACTACCCAAAGTGATATACAAATTCAATGCAATCCCCATCAAAATTCCAAAGACATTTTTCTCAGAAATGGAAAAAACTATCCAGTCATTTATATGGAACAATAAAAGACCACACATAGCCAAAGCAATGCTCAGCAAAAAAAATAAAGCTGGAGGCATAACACTACCTGATTTTAAGCTATACTGCAAAGCTATAATAACCAAAACAGTATGGTACTAGCATAAAAACAGACACACTGACCAATGGAATAGAATAGAGAATCCAGAAATCAACCCACACTCTTACTGCCATCTGATCTTTGACAAAGGCACCAAGCCTATTCACTGGGGAAGGGACTGCCTCTTCAGCAAATGGTGCTGGGATAATTGGATATCCATATGCAGGAGAATGAAACTAAATCCATACCTCTCACCGTATACTAAAATCAACTCAAAATGGATTAAGGATTTAAATATACACCCTGAAACAATAAAACTTCTAAAGAAAACATAGGAGAAACACTTCAGGAAATAGGACTGGGCACAGACTTCATGAATACAACCCCAAAAGCACGGGCAACCAAAGGAAAAATAAACAAATGGGATTATATCAAACTAAAAAGCTTCTGCACAGCAAAAGAAACAATTAGCAGAGTTAAAAGACAACCAACAGAGTGGGAGAAAATATTTGCAAAATATATATCTGACAAAGGATTAATATCCAGAATATATAAGGAACTCAAACAACTTTACAAGAAGAAAACAAGCAACCCAATTAAAAAATGGGCAAAAGAGCTAAGTAGGCATTTCTCTAAGGAAGATATACAAAGGGCCAACAGACATATGAAAAAATGCTCAACATCACTCAGCATCCAGGAAATGCAAATCAAAACCACACTGAGATACCATCTAACCCCAGTTAGGATGGTTAAAATCCAAAAGACTCTTAATGATAAATGCTGGCGAGGTTGCGGAGAAAAATGAACTCTCATACACTGTTGGTGGGACTGCAAAATGGTGCAGCCTCTATGGAAAATGGTATGGAGGTTCCTCAAACAATTGCAGATAGATCTACCATACGACCCAGCTATCCCACTGTTGGGAATATACCCAGAGGAATGGAAATCATCAAGTCGAAGGTATACCTGTTCCCCAATGTTCTTCGCAGCACTCTTTACAATAGCCAAGAGTTGGAACCAGCCCAAATGCCCATCATCAGATAAGTGGATACGGAAAATGTGGTACATCTACACAATGGAATACTACTCAGCTATAAAAACGAATGAAATACTGCCATTTGCAACAACATGGATGGACCTCGAGAGAATTATATTAAGTGAAACAAGTCAGGCACAGAAAGAGAAATACCACATGTTCTCACTTATTGGTGGGAGCTAAAAATTAATATATAAATTCACACACACACACACACACACACACACACAAAACTGGGGGGGTGAAGAAGATATAACAACCACAATTACTTGAATTTGATACGACAAGCGAACAGAAAGGACATTGTTGGGGGGGAGGGGGGAGGGAGAAGGGAGGGAGGTTTTGGTGATGGGGAGCAATAATCAGCCAAAATGTATATCGACAAAATAAAATTTAGAAAAAAAATAAATAAATAAAATTAATTAATTAATTAATTAATTTAAAAAACTCAGTAGCATTTTAATACTTCAACAATGAGCTAGCAGAAAAAGAAATTGAGAAAATAAAAGTATATTCAACAGCCCCTAAAAAATACAATATCTAGGAATAAATTTAACCAAGCAGATGAAAAATCTCTACAATGAGAACTACAAATCACTGATGAAAGAAATTAAAGAAGACAAAAAGATGGAAAGACATTCCATGCTCATGGACTGGAAGAATTAAATTTGTGAAAATGCCTATACTACCGAATGTGATCTACAGATTCAATGCAATCCTCATCAAAATACCAATGACATTCTTCACAGATATAGAAAAACCAATCCTAAATTCATATGGAACAACAAAAGACCCCAAATAGCCAAAGAAATCCTGAGCAAATAAATAAATAAATAAATAAATAAAGCTGGAATCATTACACCATCTGACTTCAAATCATACTACAAATGTATAGGAATGAAAACAGCATGGTATTGGCATGAAAACAAACACAGGGACCAATGGAACAGAATTGAGAACTTAGAAATCAATCCACATACATATGGCCAACTGGTCTTTGATAAAGGCACCAATAACATATTATTGGGGAAAAGACTGCCTCTTCAGTAAACAGTTATGGGAAAGCTGGACATCCATGTATAAACAAATTAAACTAGACCCATACCTCTTAACACATACCAAAATCAATTCAAAATGGACTAAAGACTTAAATATAACACCTGAAACTGTAAAATTCAAAAGAAAATACAGGGGAAACACTACAGGATGTAGGACTGGGCAAAGACTTTATGAATAAGTCCTAAAACACACAGGCAACGAAAGAAAAAATAAACAAGTGGGATTATATCAAACTAAAAACTTCTGCACAGCAAAGGAAACAATCAACAGATTAAAAAAGCAATCCTACAGAATGGGAAAAAATATTTGCAAACTATCCATCCAGGAAGAGATTAACGTCTGGAACATAAAAGGAACTCAAACACCTTAATGGTGAAAAAACAAGTAACCCAATTTAAAAATGGGTAAAAGAGCTGAATAGACATTTCTCAAAGGAAGATATACAAATGGCCAACAAACATATGAAAAATGCTCAACATCACTGAGCATCAGGGAAATGCAAATCAAAGCCACTCTGAGATATCATCTCACACCAGTTAGACTGGCTATTATCAAAAAGAGAATAACAAATGCTGGTGAGGATGCAGGGCAAGGCAAACCCTCCTACACTGTTGGTGGGATGTAAGTTAGTACAGCTATTGTACTACTATGCTATTACGGAAGACAGTATGGAGGTTTCTCAAACAACTACGAGGAGAACTGCCATATGATCCAGCAATCCCACTGGGTATATACCCAAAGAAATGGAAATCATCATGTTGAAGGGATACTTTCCCGTGTTTATTGCAGTTCTATTTGCAATAGCCAAGAGATGGAACCAACCTAAACATCCACTGACAGGAAACTGGATAAGGAAAATGTGGTATATATACACAATGGAATATTACTCAGCCATAAAAAGAATGAAGTTCTGCCATTTACAGCCACATGGATTTGTATGGAGAAAATTGTAAGTGAAATAAGCCAGGCACAGAAAGAAAAATACTACACTTCCTCACCCATAAGTAGGATCTTAAAAACAAACAAATAAATAAAAAAGAAGGAAACATACAACAATTACAATAATATGTTGAACTTTCAAAAGGTGAGAAAAGAACTGTGGTTACTAGAGGTTTGAAAGGGGGAGGAGGAGGGCAGCTACAGTGAAATTGGTAAAGGATCACTAAGAATGATTATATTTTGTAATGATGAATATACTAATTATCCTGATTTGATCATTACAAATTGTACATAGGTATTGATATTCAACTCTATCCTCCACAAATATGTATAATCAATTATGTTTTAATAAAAATAAATTAATTAATATGACTCTGTCAGTCTGAAAAAATATAGAAAAGAAAAAGAAATTTATTTCTTACAGTCTTGCAGGCTGGAAAGTCCAAGGTCCAGAGGGCCCATCTGTTGAGTACCTTCTTGTGAATGTGGACTCTTGGCAGAGTACTAGGCTGTGCAGGGTGTCACATAGCAAGGGCTAAGCAAGAGCCTTTCCACATGCTCACTTGCTCTCCTTGTAAAGCCCACACCAATTACAACTCATTAAAATATTAACCCATTAATTCATGAATGGATTAATCCATTCATGAGGACCTAGTCTTCACAATCCAGTCACCTCTTAAGGGTCCTATTTTTTAAATACCATAGTCAGATTTCCCACCCTCTTAACACTGTTACAGTGGGGATCAAACTCCAAAACATGAACTTTTGGAGAACACATTCAAACTATAGCATTACTTGATTATTATTTTTATGTGTAGACACCTTACCAATTAGTTTATGATCTCTTAGGCCATTGTTGTTTAATACAAATATTGTGCAAGCTAGATGTATAATATTAAGTTTTCTACTAGTATTAAATTTTCTATTACTCTTTAAAGGAGCAAAAAAAAAAAAAGAAGAAGAAGAAGCACAAGAGCACAAGCAGGTGCAATTAATTTTAATAATATAGTTTACTTAACCCAAAATATTATTATTTCACCATGTTGCCACATTTCAAGTGTTCAATAGCCACATGTGGCTATTGGTTGCCATATTGGATAGTACAGATCTAGATTGTAAAATATTGCAGAGATTGTGTATTCAGTGGTATATTCTTCTTGCCCAACACAGGGGCAAGAGTACTTACACTTTGCACAGAGTAAGTACTTGATAAATATTGAATGAATTGCTGAATTGGTAGCTGTAAGAATACTCTCCTGCTTGAGCTCTCTGGGATTCTTGGATATTTAGGTTTCATTAAGTTTGAGGGATTTGGGGCCATTGTCTTCAAGTATTTTTTCTACCAATTCTCATTCTTTTCTTATCCTGGGACTTCAGTAACATGTATGTTATGCTATTTGATATTGACACATAATTTTGAAGGACAATTCATTTTTCTGCAGTCTTTTCCTTTATATTCTTCTGGCTGAAAATGTCTAATATATCTTCAAAATTACTGACTCATTCTTCTACCATCTCAAATCTTCTGTTGAGCCCATATGAAATAAATTTTTTATTTCAGTTACTGTACTTTTCAAATCTAGAATTTCCATTTGGGTTTTTTTTAATAGTTTCAAATTCCCTGATGAGATTGTTTATTTTATCCCTTATTAAGAAAATATTTTTCTTTAGTGATTTCAACATATTTTCCATAACTTTTTAAACACTTTTGTAATGTTGCTTTAAAATATTTTTCTGCTAATCCAACCTGTAGGTTGTCTTATTAAGGGCAGGGCCAGAGAAGTTGATGGCTGTTTTTCTTGACTGAGTCACAATTTCCTGTTTCTTTGCATGCTCAGTAATTTTTTATTATACACTGAGTTTTAGGGATACTATGGATTCTGTTGTCTTCCTGTGAATAGTACTGCTTTTTTTCTAGTAGGCAGTTCAATTGTAAGCCAATTGCCTTAAACTTGAGTAGGCTTACTTTTACATTTTATTTGGCATATACAGAGAATGCCCAAGGGGTTTCCCAAGACCCTCTAATTTGGTGGGTCTGAAACTTAAAGGTTGTTTCCCTGATTCCACTCTTCCTACCCTATTAAACATTTCTGTGCAACAACTAGCAGAATTTACTTGTTAAAACACCAATGGGACCATACACTCTCCTGCTTAAAACTCTTCAGTATCTTCTAATGGCTGTGAAAATTTATATAATCTATAATATTATCTAATATAGTCTATAAGCTTTGAGTGATTTGGCTTCTCCCACCTGTTCAACCTCAACTCCTCAACTCTTTCATTCATTTCCTTCCCATCAGGACCTTCTTTCATTTCTTCAAAAAGGCAAAGCTTATTTCTGTCTCAGAAATTTTTTTTACATATATCTCCTCTAGACACTTGTATGGCTGGATTCCTATCTTTAGATTTCAACTAAAATGTTATCTGCAAGGTTTTGCATGAAGCTCCCTTCAGGCATCCTTAATTACATTGCCCTGCAATGTATAATAGCAATTATTATTACCTGGAATTAATGTGTTTAGTTCTTTGTTTTTGTGTGTGTCTCCCCAAACTTGAATGTAGATGCCATGATAAGAGGAAACTCATCTGTTTTATATTCCTACCACCTAAAACAGTGTCTGAATTACTGTGAGTGATCAGTGAATATTTGCTGGGGAAAAAAAAGAATGAATAAATAAACTTCTCTCACCTTGAAAATTACCCATACTTCAGATATGTGTCACACAAAACAATATATATAGCCAAGTATACATTTATTATGGTATAGATGCACAAAACACATGAGTATGAGTATATATATAGACACACACATGTGTGTGTGCATGTATGTGCTTAGAACTGGCATGAAAGTTAGCCTACCTTTAGACTTGAAAACTGGCAACTATCCATAAAACCAACACATCAACATTAGAATTGAATTATCTCCCCCTGCTGTCCCACGAGTCTTGCCTCCTTGCAAAGGAGAATGACGGGGTATTTACATTTTTTAAAATCCTCATATTGGACTCTGCCATAGTTATCCTTCATTGTTGAAGCTCAAACAAATTAGGCATAGAGTGGAGGGATATTCCTCTCTCTGGAGCCTGGGTGTTTCTGGATTTATTTCTGAATGTCTCAATCCTGAGATCTGCAAAGTGTGAGAGGACCCTTGCTGAAGTGCTGTTAACGATCTTATTTGGGAAACATCCTCCTACTAAGAAAGCAAATTTGGATTTGTATGGTATGGCCCAGAATCCTAGATCATTGAGAGATGCTGACTTGGGGTAAGGATTACCTCTTACCACTCAGAACTTGCTGGTTGAGGATTTGTCCTCAGGTGCCTGGCTTGTGCCTGCCTCACCTCTGGACCTTCAAGTTCACCCTGACGCTATGGTCACAGGGTTTGAAGTTTAGTCTTAGGCACTGTTTTATTTTTACACTTCAGGGGTAGCATCACTAACAGCAAGAATTCAGGGATCTGAGCAATATCTCAGTTTGGTAGAAACTCTTGGTCATCCTTAGATCTGCACTGGCTTCATGTATATGTCTATTTCAGTAAACTGCACTTCACAATACCCGGCTGATTGCACCCTGTGAATGTTTCCTAAGCTCAAACACATAGGTAGGGCACAAGCCAGCCTTTCTCTCTAAATGTAGGTATATTTTAACTTGAGAACCCAGCAACGACACCCCTTGTTTTATCCTCTTTCTATGACTGATAGACATTCTTCTACAAAACTCGAGGTGGACATAAATATTTCTTAATGCTGGGCCCTGCTAACTATCCCATTAACCTACGTCTCTTCTTAGCTCCCAAGGTCTGCAAGCTCTGCTACAATTCAATGCAATTTCTAACCATAAAACAATGTCTTCTTCCCTCATCCCCAACACAGTGATACTTATGAAACTCCTGGTGGCAAACAGCTAAGTAGTATATCCCAAACCTACTTAATCTCAGTCTCCATGGGACCCAGTCTCAGCTACCTGGTCTCAGTTGAGTTTTTAACTTTTAGAAAGTGTGACAAAGTTCTATTGATTACAAGGTCCCAATCTAATTATGAGTGCTGATGACCTTGGCTCCCTATCCCTTGAAGAACTCAAATTCTCCAATACATTGGGTGCCTGAGGAGGGAAGATAAAAACTAATTTCAAGCCTACAAGTTTAAAGTTTCTTATACTCTTTCATTCTGGATATCTCACATAACACTGCCTAAATCCAATTCTGCTCTGTGGAAAAAAAATAATAGAAACATAGACTAGAAAGTTTGAAATATACCCTTTTTTCTGAAAGAAGTGAAGAGACCATCAGCCAGAGACCAGGGACTGCCAAATCTCATTTCCTGGCATATTCAGTGTACAGTTCAACTCTAAGTTCCCCATATATACCCCAAGAATTGCTTTAGGATCCACAGTGGAGAATGAGCCTTTAACCAAAAGAGAGAAAACCTCATAAGGCTACTATATTTCAAAAGAGATTCAAGTATGCATTTAAAAAGAAGAGGGGCTAAAATTATCAGAAGAACACAAACGAGATTGACATTGAAGGTCTATGAAGAGGTTTTGATGGTCATTCAAGGGAGTAAACCATAAGGATATTTTTTTTTCTTTTTTTTTTTTTTTTTGTTTGTCTTTTTTGTGACTGGCACTCAGCCAGTGAGTGCACCGGCCAGTCCTATATAGGATCCGAACCCACAGCGGGAGCGTCACTGCGCTCCCAGCGCCGCACTCTCCTGAGTGCGCCACGGGCTCGGCCCCATAAGGATATTTTTAAGTTGAGTTTTTAACTTTTAGAAAGTGTGACAAAGTTCTATTGATTATGGAACGGTTGATCTCTTCTGTTCTCTGTCTAATGCAGGTGTTGCATTCTGGCAGTAGTTGTAATTCCTATTTCAGGCTAATTTATAACCTCCTTCTTATTCTAAAGTGGTTGTCTTTCATTCTTTTAAAACCTCAGTAAGAGCTGCAGGCAGGCAACTGAAATCACAGACCTTAAACTTTTTTAGTTTTTAATTGACACCAAACATGGTATGAACTTATTATATGCAACATGTGGGGTAATGCATAGGTTAATTAGCTAGATTTAACCATTCCGTAGATCTTAAATCTTAACATGGTCACAATAAAACTGGGTCACTTGGGGTCACACACACCAGAGATCTGTTTAGCTATTTCTCTTTCTCATTAAGTTTCTGCTCTCTGACACAGCTGGTCAAAAATTGGACTGGTTTTCTGAAAAACAAACAAAAAAACAAAACAAAAACAGTCTCCTTGGAATTCGTCAACTTGAATGTACGAAGAGTTTATATTTTGGCCATACTGAGTCCACTGCAAAGGCTCATCTTCCTTACCTCTTAGGAAACGTGCAGAAATCTATTCCCTTTCTTTGCCTCCAGGCCACTCTGAATCGTCCAGATTAGAAGTATTTTCTCCTCACTCAACCGTATTCATAACAGCATATTTATAAAATAACCATTTTCTCTTCTTTTTCTTTTCCTTATTTATTTATTTATTTATTTTTGCAGCTAATAATTTCAGAGAATTATATAGGGTAAATACATAAGTCCAAAGATACAAAATTGAATTCTAAACTTTCATAGTTCGTGTTCCCGGCTCCTAAGTGAATTACAAAGTTCAATTTCTGACTTGGGCTTTCTAGGCTCCCGGAAGGCTCTCTATTACATGGTTTTGGTTCTCAGAGAAGTGAAGTTCACTGGTCACGAAGGCAGGCTCTGAGACTCCTAGCTCCATGTTCGCTGGCAGGTTACTTCACCGCACCATGCCCCATTTCTGTGTGACACATGATGATCAGTTGGAGGTATGGCAGCAGGAGAGCTGCCTGGCTGCCTGTGATGCTGTCCTGAGAGCCCCCTCATCCCCATCTGTCTGTAAGATAAAGCCTCAGCACCAAGTTCACCTGAGCACACTGCTTCCTTGCAGTCGTAAGGATTCTAAGGCACAATTGTTCACATGAAAAAATCTGGGGCATTCTCAGTCTATAGTTATTTTTTTAATGGATGAGGCCACTTTAATTTTACCCAGGACCGTTCTAAAAAATTGATCAGAAAGTAAAAGAACCATACGCAGAATAATCCTGATGTTTCATATGTGATTTTTTTTTTAATTTAAGGATGAACATCATATAGACATCTCTTAAAAAGAAAAAGCTAGAAAGTGATTTTCCCTCAATTCCAACACTTTAAAATTTTATTCTTTCAGGACTTCTAGGCACCCTGGAGGAAAAAGTTGTAAGACTTTCATTTAAAGTTTTCATATTAGTCAAAAGGAAGTAATATAACTTTCTTATTTCCTGAAAATGTTTTATAAATTATCCTTTTTATTATATGAAGACCTTGTAAAAAAAAAAAAGTTAAGATAGTTGGAAACTAGCTCACCTACGTTCCTCTTCAGAGCATACATTTTTAGTGCCCTGTACAATGTCTTTTCTCTTCCAGATTATTTTTAGCAAAAGTTTTTTTGATTTGATGTATAATTTAAGATAGGCTTATAAACTATTTCTACTCTTAGAGGACATATAGACAGACTTCCAAAAACAGTATTATCAACAAATGGTTAAATGACAATTTTTCAATAGTAAAACATAAGGCTATGATTAATAGCCATTATTGAAATGTCAAAACATGAAACACTCTTTTCACATTCTATAGTCTATGACTAGCCCATTTGGAAGAAAAGTATATCCTTCATAGGTTGCCTTTAATTTACAAATTTTCCAAAGTTCATTTGAAATTGGATATGCTCCAACTTTCCGTTTAAGTGAAGTTATCTCAGAAATTAGATTAAGATATCAGATGGCTGTTTGCCATGGGCCTTTTCAAAAGCAATGGCTATTCATTGTGCTTTTTAAATCAATCCAACTCAGTGGTGTCAACCTCATCCATACGTTAGAGTCACCTGTAAAGGCTTAATTAGTTTTTTAATATGTATTAATAGAGAAGGAGCCTAGACATTTTAATTTAATTTAGCTAAAGTGGGGTTTCTATAAAGAGTCGAGGTTTGCACCATTGATTTTCCCTTAAATGGAAAATTGAAAAGTCAGGGGAAACTGTAGAACCAGGAAAGACTGTTTTCTTGTTAGTTTATACATTTTTATTCCAAGAAGGATTTAAGGTTAACCAGTGGTGCAAAAGTTCCTTATCGCCTTTCAAATGTTTGCTATTACTATCTCTTTTCTTAAATTTGGTTGACCCAAATTTGTGTGGAATCTTTCTTTTTGAGCAAGCACAGAGGGGAGACAAACATAACAGAGAACTTAAGGATGAGCTATCTCACTTTAGATATGACAAGCTTCCTTACATGGAGATACGAGAGAGCTCTTCATGACACCAGAGCAGAGGACCTGGAGAGGCCTGATTTGAGTGGTCTGAACCCAACCCATCCTCTAGCAGATTCTTAACTTTGCCACAGGAAAGAATTGAGAGCAGAGTTACAGTGGAAAGTGAAAGCATGTTTAATGTAGCAAAGTTAGGAACACAAACTTCACAGAAAAAGTGCAGCCTCGCTCCAGAGACAGAGAAGTGTCCACACCAAGCTTAATACAAAAGTTAGAAATATACCCTTAGAGTTTAGTACAAAGTGTAGGCTGGTTCAAGAGACTGAGCAGCTGCCCATTAGACGTAAGTTTATCACAAAAGTAGAGCATACACACCTTGCCGGCAAAGTGCTGGTTGGCCCCATGAGAAGTGGGCAACCACCCTGCCATCTCCCGGGAATCAACTTTTACAGTTTTGCTATCTGACACAGATTCAATGCTATCTAATGAATATTCAACTAAGGGGGTGGTTCCCAGT
The DNA here is from genome assembly GCF_027409185.1 of Cynocephalus volans. NCBI lineage: Eukaryota > Metazoa > Chordata > Mammalia > Dermoptera > Cynocephalidae > Cynocephalus > Cynocephalus volans. The sequence continues at coordinate 32,806,249 of NC_084465.1, forward strand.
TATGTAACCTAGTTTTGCACATGCTCAGTTAGTCTCTTAGAGCATACTCATTGGCCAAATTCCACCTCATGGAAAGTGCAAATATATTTGGTGCTCTCTAGCACCTCCAGTGCAAGGTCATTTGAGGGATAAAGTCCTTTTTACTGAGCAAGCTTGGCTACTGAGATTACATAAGTCTTTCCCGTTCAGTCTCAATTTCCACATTCTGTTGCTAAAAATGGGTGCTACTGGTCACTGTACCTTAGGACTCAGAGGCAGGGCTTGAGTTCTATGGGAAAAGTTTGAGACCCAGCGGAGTGGCCTGAAACCTGACCCCAGGGAGACTAAACACCTTCTATTTAATTTGACTGTCACCTCAGGATTTTATCCAGGAGGGTCTGAGGGCTTATAAAGGGTGACATGCCACAGAAAACACCATGCTCCTGTTTCTAAAATTGAAGGTCTGGAGAGGTTATGTATGATTCTTTGCTGATGCAGAAAAGGATAGAGGATCTCAAAGAGCAAGCGATTGACAATGTCAGGAGATGTGGAAAGCCTAGGGAGAAATATTTAAACCCATACTCACTGTTTCCCAGTGAGTATTTGAGTTTAGTAGCATTGTGCTTTTCCAAATGACACAAATCTGGCAACTTCCCCCAAATTTCTGGCCACCTCCCCCACACCTAGTAGATAATAGATGCTCTGCAAGTATTTGGGGAATTGATTAGAAAAATGATAATAATAAAAAGATTGGGTCCACAAGAAAAGAAGCCTCCTTTGATAACTTAAAATCATGAGAAAATAATTGTTTTAATTTAACAAACTGGTCATCTATGTACATAAATTACATAAAACATCCTTTTAGAAAGACCAATAGAACCATTGGCTAAAAGCTGATGTTGAGAAAGAATAGCTGATATAAGACACGGAGCTAGAAAAAAGAGGGTCTCATTGTGTTCAATGTAAAACTGCCACAACTGAAATTTATCAATGGGACCTGGCTGCATAAGAGAAGTTTGTTTGTTTGTTTGTTTGTTTGTTTCAGAATACTGTGTTTAAGAGACAGGAAAATATCTAATATACATTAAAAAGATGTAGCTTAGATACCTAAATTGCTTAAATACTTCAGTGAATAAATTCTAAGCCTCAGTTATTATAAAATTTCAATTATGGGAAATAACCCATTTTCAGATAAAGCTAAACAGATAAATGATAACCCTTTTCTTTCTATATGAAATTAAGCATATGGTCCAACGACAGATATATACTCTCCATGTTCCCATTGAAACCCATACTTAATTGCTCCACTTCTTCCTGTTACGGTTCTAACAATGGATTGAACACCAGTCAATGTTAGCTACTGACTCCTGGGGCCTTCTGAAGCATGCATGCTGACTCTGTAATTAAAAGCCTGTGCGAGGAAGCAACTGTCAGCTCAAGCTTTACCTCCTACTGTTGGATGTCTGTCAACTCAAGGATTTATTTTTTTAATATAAGAAAATGTCAGTTGCCGTCTGAAATAAATTTTTTGATGATTCAAGCAAACATTGGATCCCTGCTGATTAAATAAGAAAAAATACAAAAAAATACAGCATTGCTTTGGATCAGCTCCTTTCATATTGTGAAAAGGATTTTACCCAAGAACTCATATATCTTAAATGTTACCTATTCCCATTTTGTAGACAAAGGAATACATACACATAAATATGTGTATGTATGTTCTAGGTTTAGAATTTATAGAAGAACACAGAAAAACTTATGCTTCTCTTATCACCAAATCTATTCTTATGAGCACAAAAAAATTCTTAGTAGGGAAATACCATGAAGTTTAGTTAAAGATGATGCTTATTCATTGTGAGCTGTAACAATCGATCAAACAACAATATGCCTATCCTGGTTTCATGCCAAATTAGCAGGCTAATATTTTTTGATTCAGAAAAAAATAGTTGACATGATATGAAAATACATACATGGTCATATTTCCTTACTGATTTCATTCATGTAAGTTTGATTATGCTTTAATTACATTTATTTATAAACACTCAGCCTATGATTTTGACAGTGACTTAGTCATGGTAATAGTTTATTTCAAAACTTGGCCCACCCATCAACTAAACTCCAGGACCCATCAGTGGTTTCTGGGAGTCCCGTGAATCTCCATTACATTCTTAAACACCCCTCTAATAGTGTAAGACATCACTGCTGCTCCACAATATTTCTTTCCTTTGTGGTCTTCCTTAGAAAGGACCGCTGGGACCGTGGGACAATAACATTCTCACAGGGCTGTAGCTGTGTCATTTCGTGTGTTCTTCCTAGAAATGGTACGTTCTTCTTTTGTGTGCATCCCTTCTCCCATTGGCTTGGCTGGAGACATGCATCACACACCCTCTCTACTTCTTTCTCCATTCCTCCTTCCTACCTGAGCTCTTCTGGCACATCTTCCTTCTATTGTCATAAGCAGAAAGCCTCATGCAAACCAATTCCTTTAAAGAATATCCCAAAGGGCTTATTTGAACCTTAAGTCACAAGGAAGTATAGCCCCCTACACATTTATTCTTTCAATGGAATTTAATAAGATCTTTCAAATTTTCCAGGGTATCGTTAAAAATAGCTATATAGGATGAAGAGTAGTGACAGTATGTTAAGGCAGATAAGCTCATTAAGGTAGGGGAAACATTAAGCTCACTCCCTTCCTAAACTAGGTAAGTGGCAGTAGGGCATACACATGTGGTTATATTCAATACCTGCTTTTCTAAACCGCCTGCAGATGACTTTCCTTATAAACCTTAACAACAATTCTATCTTTATTTCACAGTATTATGAATAAATTTAGAGGCCTGTTTGAGGAGTGTACTCAATAAATCCAGTTAACAGCTAATAACTCTCAGAGGTCACTCAATTGCTAAAGAAAGTAGCAGATTCTAACCTTTTATTCACAGGCACTGAAATAAATTACTACATTTTGATTCCACACAGCTAGAGGTAGAGATTACTAAAGACACTAAACCCCATTTACTAATTTCTTTCTTCCACAATTGATAATTGTGCATTTTTGACATCTCTACCATATCTAAGAAACTATGGTAGGTATTTTGATGCATTAAAAAAAAAAATAGTCATTGACCTGAAGATATGTACCATCTACTTTTGGGAAGGAAACCATGGTTTAGGAGGATCTACAGATATTGTCTAATATTTTTCTGATTATTTTCCTGAAGAATTTTATTTTTTAAGTTAACAAACAATATTCTACAAATATTTATTCTCTATCATGTTTCTGTAAATATATATTGGGGTACAACAATGAATAATGCTTGACCCCTGGCTTCTAGTAGTCTATAGCCTTGTATGGAGAGAACAATCTGTTAATAAAATGGCAGTGAAGTGCTACAGAATTGTTATATAGAGGCCAATGGATATGCAAAAGGAAAAAATCAATTATATTTGAAGGAGACAAAAAGACTTCATATCAGAGATATGAAAAGTGTGAAAAGATTAGTTGATATCCAGCATGTACATTGGAGAGGGGCATGACATGAGACCATGAAGGTGAAAAAATCTGAGAAAGCAAAGGCCAGGAGAATGAAAAACTTTGGCACATTCCATGACAAAAATTCAGAATAGCTGGGGCAATATATATATTCGTATATACACACATATACACATGTTGTTTTGTAAAAAATCTGTATGTACACACATATATATGTATATATGCGTGCACATGTATTTATGTGTGTATGTACATGTGTATATATGTGTATATATATATATATATATATACACACAACTGTACATATACATCGTGTGTATCTGTGTGTGTGTATGTATATACACAAGGCCATCATCTAAATGTTGGTCCCCCCAAAATCCATATGTTGAAATCTAATCCTTAATCCTCAATTAAGAGGTTTGTCTTTGGGAGGTAATCAGGTCATGAGGGCACAGCCCTCATGAATGTGATTAGTTCCCCTATAAAAGAGGCCCAGATAACTGTCTTATCTCTTCTGCCATGTGAGGACACAACTAGAAGGCACTTTCTAGGAGGAAGCAGGCCCTACCCGGACACCAAATCTGCTGGAGCCTTGATCTTGCACTGTCTATCCTTGAGAAAGGTGAGAAATGAAATGTCTGTTGTTTATAAACTACCCAGTTTATGGTGTTTTTGTTATAGAGGCCCAAATGGACTGAGATATAAACATGTATATGAATATAAAATTGTGGATTGGGGAGGGCGGGAGAAGGAGCAGCAAAGGAATGCAGCTTGAGATAGGATTAAAAAAAAAAAGACTACATCTTGGGAGAGCTTTGTGTGACTTGAGATATATTGACTTTGTATCTCCTAAGCTAAAGTTTCCCAAATAGTGCATCATGTCCAACTGACATGCTGAATTTGTGACAGGCACACATTCCAAAAACAACACATCTCTGGTGTGGCTGAGGGGGTGGCTGATGGGGCAATAAAAGCCACCAAGCTGGTCACTCTGGACAGGTAGTCATGTCACATATCCCCAGCATATACATCATTGCCTGCGTGTGACATGATAAGGGTAAAAGTAGAGACATACTCTTTTAGGTAGTAAAGCGATTTTAAGACTTTTAAGCTAATGAATTTAATGTAGTGTAGAAGGATCACTAGGAATTGAAAATTTGGCAAAGATTTTCATGAAAGATATTGAAAATTCAAAGGCCAAGTACAGAGCTGAGAATCAATAAAAAGAAGATAGAATTAATACCTCCAAAGAGGTAAGAATTTAATACACACATTTTTGCTTTATTGACCACGAGAATAATGATGCCTTTCATGGAGTTCTAGAATAAAAGATAAGAAAGAACTTTTGTAAGAAGGATGAGTTGAATTTTAAAGTCCCTGCATGTGAAATGCCAGTAGAAATATCAAACATTACCATTGGCTATATGAGTACTTAAAATCAAGTAATAGAAATTATAGTTACTATATTTATCCTGGTTCAGTTAGAAATTGACCTGGCTGAGAATAACAAATATATGAAAAAGTGGATTAAATATGATAGGGATTTTTTTCCCCAGGTAACAGGACAAATCTGAAATTGGATATTCCAGGGCTTGATGCATCAGCTGGATCAATGATCCAGGCACTCTGGGACTTTCTGGTGGTTTCCAACCTTAAGGACAACACAAGGTCATAAGATGGCTGCTGTAGTTCTAGCCAAAATATCTTCCTTCGTGAAGGAAGAAGGAAGAAGAGGACAAGAAAATATTATATGTTTGTTGAGTCTAGTCCTTCTTTTAAGGAAGTTTTTCAGAGCTCCTATCTCTAATAACATCTACCCACTGGTCATTGGTCAAAACTGTCACACACAGCTTCTTTTATATGCAAAGGAGTCTGGGAATGTGATTTTTTGTCGGGCACATCGCTATCCCAACTAAATGAACGTTCTGTTAGAAAGGAAAAAGAAGGGATTAAGTACCAGCTGCATTGCTAGTAGTCCCTGGTATTCAACCTACATAGAGTGTAAAGGAGAAAAATCATTTGAAGGTTTAATTTGAGAACATGCTACTCCACAATTACATGGTTTTTTTGCACTTTCAAAGCACTTTCTTCTACATTATCTCATTTGATTTTTACAACAACCCAGTGAAATCGGTGGACAATAATGCTTTCCCAGTTATCTTAAAGAAGCAACAGAAACACCAAGGACAGAAGCAGTGAAAATAAAACTAGAAGCCAAACCTTGTAAGATCAGGGCTTTTGTCAGGGTAACAAGGAACAACAATGATTGATTTTTAACTGAATGGACAGCATGTTTTTAATGTCACATTGGCCCAATTTCTCCACCCTTCAGAAAGAATAGGAAATTACAATAGTTTGTTTTTAAGTTGATAGAAAAAATGAGTCTAAATCATTCAGACTCCAACATTAGGATGGCATCGCTATGTCCCTTCAAATGGATGCTAATTATATACATTTGGGGGTATGGGGTGGCAGCAGAATGAGTGGTCAGACAGTTTCTCTGTTCTCTCTCACTCTTTTATTTCCATATCCTCCTCACTGTGATGTACATATGTTTCGTGAAGCAAAGACTTTGCTTGATTCATAACATGTTCCTGTGAGACTCACTGGAGCATGTTTACTGTAGATAGTCCATTCTGAAGAGACTGCAAAAAGAAGCCTCTTGCTTTGAAGAATCTATCATTATCTGGCTATGGGAACTGTCAGTCACCCTTACTTCAGAGACCTTGAAACTTTCCTTCAGAATGGAGCGGGACCCTGTAGCAGTGTCAGAAGGCTAGAGAAGACAGAGGAAGACCTGGAGGAAGATGGGGGCAGGAGACTAGAGGAAGAAGGCATCCCCACAGGAGGCCAACCTTGTACACTACAGAAAGACAATTTGATGTAAAAAGTAAAGTTGCACTAAGCCATGGGGCTCCACATGCATCTGAATCAGCTAGGCATGAATGTGTTTTCTTTCTCATAATGAACTGTACCCAAATTCATTTCTAGATGTTGTGAGCAGGAATAAATCCATTGATCAAAATAAAATAATACATTCATGTAAATAGTTTCCAAACATTATTTGCGTTATAACATTTGCACTAGTGGTCACCACTCTTTATTAATGCCTCTTTTTTTATAGTTCTGCACATCATAAGAAAATAAAAGTATTGACATAACCAAAATATATCTATGTATATATATATATAGAGAGAGAGAGTTCTGCAAGCACAAATTTCAGTTGAAAGATAAAAAAGAAAAAAAAGGTTGGACTGTTTCACTCTCTTCACAGACCTCGGGACCGGGGTTCGTCCTGGTTTGTCACATGTCAACAGTACTAATCTCCAGGTTTACGGTTACAGGGTTACAGCCACATTGTTGCACTACTTTTAAGATCAGAGGTCCTTTCCAGCTGACAATTAATTTAAATATCTTGGTATAGCTGGGAGAGAGATCTTTAAACACTTCAAGATTTGAACTCATGGCAACATAAGGTATCACAAGATGAGAAACAAAACTAGAACATTCTCCACCATCTTGGTCAGATTAGAGCTCCAGTATTTTCTCCAGTATTTTTCAGAAGATAGCCAGCATCCATAGAAGAAGGTCAAAGTGAGTTAGAAATAGAATAGAGAAATATTGCTTGAGGGCCTTTTGGTTCTAGAAAAAAAGTGACTCCTTATGGAAGCAAACTCTTTTCTAGTGATCCTCTTTCTTTCCCTCTTTCCATTCTTGGTATTTTGTCATTTTCACTGCCAAGTGTTAGTACAATGACAAAATTTGCTACCTATTACATTTTCTTCCAGAAAACCATTTGATCTTCCTTGCCTAAGCAATTACCCATTACATAAAAGTCACTTGTTATGATCGTAATTATTATATAAATAGATCAACTTTTGACATTACTGTTTTTAAAACATCATTCCCACCAATCACCCTACTCCTTTCAACATTTCTCCTTATGTGACTCATACATTTCCTTTTCAATTACCATTCATCCTATTTACCTTTCAAATTAATACTCAGTGAAAAATGTAAGTGCTTTGACAATGTTATGAAAATAATCCCACACAAAACCTTTCAGAATTTTATCTTCCATTAACCTTCGTCATGAGAGTTGTTTTCATTTCGTGAGAAAGACAAATTTATCAACCAAGAATCACAGCAGTTTAGGAAATGGAGCCATTCCTTTTATTTGTGTTCTCTCAGCTCTGAGAAAACACAACACAGACTTCTCTGAGCTGACTGCATCTCAGTGGTCAGTTGAGTGTGTCACAACCAATGGCTTTCTGTAGTCGCTTAATAATGATGATTGCATTTTTCAAGCAGCAAGTATTCTTGGCAACTCAGGTAACTTTTCGTGTATATATATATATATATATATATATATATATATATATATACACACACACACACACACACACATATGTGTGTGTGTGTATATGTATGGCTTTGTGGGGGTGTGTGCGTGTGTGTGCGTGTGCGCGTGCACGTGTGTGTGTGTGTGTGTGTGTGTGTGTGTGTGTGTAGGGGGGGAGAGAGAGAGAGAGAGGCTTTTGCCAAGACTTGGATCATCTTTTTTGGGCTTATCTGTTCTTTCTGCCTTCCATTTCTTTCTTCTACTTCTGACAGCCAGGAAATATAGAATGTGTCTTTTACTATCATTCTCAAACTTTCAGTCTTTCACAAAAAGTAAAGAGAAAAATGTCTAAAGTTAATGAAAGGCAATTTTCCCTTCACCTGCTGGGGAAATTGAAAATATGCCCTTTGCAAGAGACGTATTAAGAGACAGCTTAAAGTCTGTTAAAAATCTATGTCAAATGAAGTGATCCCCCACCCCATAATTGCTCCTCAAGTAGGTTAGTGCTCTCAGCCAGGATTACTGATGAGTCAGCCTATCTTGTACAATTTACAAATATTCTCTCCCTTGTCCCTGTGAATCATCCCTTAGTTTCAGCTCCATTACTGCTTTCTGTCATTTTTCAGCTTTCACCCATTTGGTGATCAAATTACACATCAGACTCCAGTAACCTTGAGCACTGATGTCAAGCACAGTAAGTTGAAATGAAGAATCTCATAGCAATGTCTTCTCTACCTGAAAAGAGCATCTTCATTGCTGCACTGAGTAAAAAATCTGAGTCCTATTCTGGGCCTCTTTATAACTAATAATTTAACCTGCAATGAGTCTCATTTTTAAATTGTAAAATAGGGATGAAAAATCCTTTTAGAGTGGCTATGAGAACGGAGAAAGTTTCTATTATATGATCAAGAAAATAGGTTATAACAAGAATAACAACAGCACATAAATGATTTTCTAGAATTTTAAGGGATGCAAAAGGGTTTTACAAGCAGATTTCATATATGATTATTTCTAATTTGACATCATAATAAACTCAGGAATGAGATAGCTAATAGATATTACAACTGAAGAAACTTAGAGACTTCAAGTGACTTAATCAAAGTCACACACTTAGGAGGAATCAAAACATCAATTAAAACAAGATCATCTGACCCCACCCCTTAAACTGTCATTCTTTATTTTTAGTGGTTATGGATATTCATGAGATACAAAGCTTATTGTCCCCCCATATTGTGCCCTAGATGTGAAGGCCAGATCGATACTGGCAGCATGCCCATTACCACAAATTGCTATTGTACCCTGTGTCCCCCACCCAATTATCCACAACCTCTCTCCCCCTCCTCCTTTCCCCCACTATACTTTGTATCCCTAGGTATGTTCTCTCCCTCTGCAAGTCCAACACACCACTGTGGTCTTTCTTTCCTTCCTTCTTTCTCTCTTAGTTCCCACTTATGAGTGAGTACATGTGGTATTTATTCCTCTGTGCTTTGCTTATTTCACTCAGTATAAATTTCTCCAATCTCATCCATGTTGTTGCAAATGGGAGAATTTCATTATTTTTATGGAAGAGTAGTATTCCATGGTGTATGTATACCACAGTTTCTTTATCCAATCACTGTTCAATGGACATTTAGGTTGGTTCCATGTCTTGGCTATTGTAAACAGCTGTGATAAACACGGGAGTGCAGGGATCCCTTTGACATGATGATTTCCATTCCTCCAGGTATACACTCAGCAGTGGAATAGCTGGGTCATATGGTAGATGTACCTGTAATTGTTTGAGGAACCTCCATACCATTCTCCACAAAGGCTGAACCATTTTGCAGTCCCACCAACAGTGTAGGAGGGTTCTTTTTTCTCCACATCCTTGCCAGCATTTCTCATTCTGTCTTTTGGATATTGGCCATCCTAAGTGGAGTGAGATGGTATCTCAAAGTGATTTTGATTTGCATTTCCCAGATGCTGAGTGATGGGCATTTTTTCATGTGTCTGTTGGCCATTCATATATCTTCCTTTGAGAAATGCCTGTTCAGCACCTTTGCCCATTTTTGGAGTTACTCATTTTTTTTGCTGTTAAGTTGTTTGAGTTCCTTGTATATTCTGGTTATTAATCCTTTGTCAGATGTATATTTTGCAAACATTTTCTCCCACTTTATTGGTTCTTTTTGCTCTGTTAATTGTTTCTTTTGCCTTGCAAAAAACCTTTTAGTTTGATATATTCCCATTTGTTTATTTTTCCTTTGGTTCCCTGTGCTTTTAGGGTCATATTCATAAAGTCTGTACTCAATCCAATATGCTGGAGTGTTTCCCCTATGTTTTCTTTAAGGAGTTTTATTGTTTCAGGACATATATTTAATTCTTTAATCCATTATGAGTTGCTTTTGGTATATGGTGAGAGGTACAGGTCTAGTTTCATTATCCTACATATGACTGTCCAATTTTCCTAGCAGCATTTACTGAAGAGGCAGTCTCTTCCCAGTGTGTAGCCTTGGAACCTTTGTCAGAGATCAGCTGGCTGTAGGTCCATGAGTTGATTTCTGGATTCTCTATTCTGTTTGATTGGTCTGTGTGTCTGTTTTTATGACAGTACCATGCTGGTTTGGTTACTATAATTTTGTAGTATAGTTTAAATTCAGGTAGTGTTATGCCACCAGCTTTATTTATTTATTTATTTATTTTTGCTCGGGATTGCTTTGACTATTCATGGTCTTCCATTATTCCATATGAATGTTAGGAATATTTTTTCCAATTCTGACAAAAATGTCATTGGAATTTTGATGGGGATTGCATTGAATCTGTAGATCACTTTGGGTAGTATGGACATTTCCACAATGTTAATTCTTCCAATCCAAGAGCATGGAATATCTTTCCATCTTCTTGTGTCCTCTTTAATTTCTCTCAACAGTAGTTTGTAGTTCTCATCTTAGAGATTTTTCACATCCTTGGTTAAATTTATTCATAAGTATTTTATTTTCTTGCTGGCTATTATAAATGGGCTAGCTTTCTTGATTTCTTTTTCTGCCAGTTCATTGTCAGAATATAGAAATGCTGATTTTTGCATGCAGATTTTGTATGCTGCAACTTTGCTGAAATCATTTATTAACTCTAAGAGTTTTTTTGTAGTCTTTAGTTTGTTCTATGTATAGGATCATGTCATTTGCAAACAAGGACAGTTTGGCCTCATTTTTTCCAGCCTGGATGCCCTTATTTCCTTCTCTTCCCTGATTGCTCTGGCTAGTACTTCCAACACTGTGTTGAATAGGAGTGGTGAGAGTGGGCATCCTTGTCTTGTTCCTGTTCTTAAGGGAAAAGCTTCATTTTTCTCCATTCAGGATGATTTTGGCAGTGGTTTCATCCTATATGGCTTTAATTGTGTTGAAATATTTTCCTTCTATACCCAATTTATAGAGTGTCTTTATCATGAAGTAATGTTGAATTTTGTCAAATGCTTTTTCAGCATCTATAGAGATGATCATCTGGCTTTTGCGTTTGATTTTCATTGATGTGGTGTATCACATTTATTGATTTGCATATGTTGAACCAACCCTGCATCCCTGGGATGAATCCCACTTGGTCATGGTGTATAATTTTATGTATGTGTTGCTGTGTTCTATTAGCTAGTATTTTGTTGAGGGTTTTTGCATCAATATTCATCAACAATATTGGCCTGTAGTTTTCTTTTTTTGTTGTGTCTTTGTCCAGTATTGATATCAGGGTGATGCTTGCCTCATAGAATGAGTTTGGTAGAACAGCCTCTGTTTCAAATTTTTAGGATAGTTTGTGAAGAATTCGTATTAAGTCTTCTTTAGAGGTTTGGTAGAATTCTGTAGTGAAGCCATCCGGTCCTGGGCTTTTATTCGTTGGGAGACTGCTGATAACAGCTTCAATCTCTTTAATTGTTATTGTTCTGTTCAGATTTTCTGTCTTCTTGGCTCAATCTTGGTAGTTTGTGTGTGTCCAAAAATTTATCTATTTCCTCCAGATTTTCAAATTTGTTGGCATGTAGTTGTTTATAATAGTCTGTAATGATTCCTTGTATTTATTTCTGAGGTATCAATTGTAATATCACCATTTAATTCCTAATTTTTGTTATTTGTGTCTTCCCTCTTCTTTTTTTAGTTAGTCTTTCTAATGGTTTGTTAATTTTATCTTTTCAAAAAACCAACTTTTGTTTCATTAATTTGTTGTATCATTTTGGGGGTTTCGATTTCATTTAGTTCTGCTCTGTTCTTAATTATTTCTTTCCATCTACTTACTTTGGGTTTGGATTGTTCTTGTTTTTCTAGTTCTTTAAGGTGAAGTGTTAGGTTGTTCACTTGCCATCTTTCCCTTCTTCTGAAATAAGCATTTAGTGCAATAAATTTCCTCCTTAGTACTGCTTTTGCAGTATCCCAGAGGTTTTGATATGATGCGTCATTATTTTCATTAGTTTGAATAAATTTTTTGATTTCCTGTTTAATTTCTTCTTGTACCCATATGTCATTAAGTAGATTGTTGTTTAATTTCCATGTATTTGTATAGTTTCCAGGGTTTTGTTTGTTATTGATTTCTAGTTTTAATCCATTGTGATCTGAAAAAATACATGGAATAATTCTAATGTTTTTGAATTTGTAGAGACTTGATTTGTGACCTAACATGTGGTCTATCCTGGACAATGTTCCATGTGCTGAAGAGAAGAATGAATATTCTGACATTATTGGATGAATTGTTCTGTATATATCTGTGAAGTCCAATTGGTCCAAAGTGTTATTTAGGTCTTGTGTTTCTCTGTTGAATTTTTGCCTAGCTGATCTGTCCAGTGTTGAGAGTGGGGTGTTCAGATCCCCAGCTATTACGGTATTAGTGTCTATGTGTCTCTTTAGGTCTAATAGTTTTTGCTTTATAAATCTTGCTGCTCCAATGTTGGGTACATAAATATTTATGATTGTTATGTCTTCTTGATGGATAGATCCTTTTATCATCATATAGTGGCCTTCTTTATTTTTTTATGGTTTTTGGTTTAAAGCATATTTTATCTAAGTATAGCTACTCCAGCTCTTCTTTCATTTCTGTTTGTATGGTATATCTTTTTCCATCCTTTCACTCTCAGTCTATGTGTATCTGTAGAGGTGAGGTGGGTTTCTTGAAGGCAGCATGTTGATGGGCCCATCTTTTTAATCCAAATAGTCAGTCTGTGTCTTTTGAGTGGAGAATTCAAACCTTTTACATTAAGAGTTATTGTTGAAAGGTATTGATTTCCTCCTGGCATTATACTGACTTTTGTTTGGATATTTTAAATATCTTTTGTTCTTCTCTTTCTGATTTACTGATTGTCTTCTGTGTTTGTTGGTTTCTTGGAATAGTGGATAAACTTTCTTTTCTCTTTATTGTTAACATTTTATTTTACTGGTGGGTTTTATTCTATCTTCTGTATTCATGGTACTGATCATTGTTTTTCAGGTACCAGACCCAGTACTCCCTTGAGAATTTCTTGTAAAGCTGGTCGTGTGGTAGTGAACTCCCACAGTTTTTGCTTCTCTGGGAAATATACCATTTGTCCTTCATTTCAGAAGGATAGCCTTGCTGGGTAAAGTATTCTTGGCTGGCAATTTCTGTCTTTTAGTATTTTGAATATATCATCCCATTCTCTTCTGGTTTTTAGGGTTTCTGATGAAAAGTCTGATGTTGGTCTGATAGGGGTTCCCTTGTAGGTGACTTGACAACTTCTCTCTTGCAGCTTTTAAGATTCTCTCTTTATCTTTGAGTTTTGCCAGTTTGACTATAACATGACTTGGAGAGGACCTTTTTGGGTTGAATATGTTGGGAGATCTTTGAGCTTCCTTTATCTGAAGATCTGTATCTCTCTATATACCTGGGACTTTTTCTGCTATTATTTTGGTGAATATGTTTTCAATGCCATTTCATCTTTCCTCCCCCTCTGGAATACACATGATTTGAATAATTCAGCATTTGAGGTTGTCTGTTATCTCTCTTAGATTTTTCTTCAAGATTTTAAATTCTTTTTCATTTTTCTTTTGTTCACCAGCATTATTTCAAACAGGCCATCTTCAAGGTCAAATATTCTCTCTCTGCTTATTCTAGCCTGATGGTTAAGCTCTCTGTTGTGTTTTTTATTTCATTGAATGAATCCTTCAGCTCTACAAGCTCTGCTACATTGTGCAGCATTGATTTCTTTGTACATTTCCTCTTCCAGGTCCTGCATACTTTTTTTCATTTTGTTGTGTTGTCTAAATGAGTCTAATTGTATCTCATTTAGTTTCCTTAGGATTTTTGCTTGAAATTCCTTGTCAGTCATTTCAAGGACTTCCTGTTCTATAGGGTCTAGAACTTGAGAGTTATTATATTCCTTTGGTTGTGTCATACTTTCTTGGTTTTTCATATTTCTAGTATATCTCCATTGATGTTCAGTCATTGTAGCAAAGGCTATCAGAGTCTACTTGTTCCACCCTGGTGTCTGGAGCAATATCAGGGAGTTTTGTTGATGCTCAGCTGCCTGTTGGTACCTCAGGTCCTGGGGTGGGGGGGGGTGGCTCTTGACACATATTTTAAAACAGGTTTCCTTCTGGTTTTCTTTTCCTCAGATAAATTTCCTCAAGTCCTCATGTGAAACGGTTATTGGTTTCTCTCCAGCATTGGCATCTCTTTTTCTTGATTGCCAAAAGAGCATCAGGTTGAAATCCCAGTTCTCTTCTCTCTATGACATTCACAGAGCCACTTGACATTTACAGCCTCAATACTCCTCTCCTGCCCTACATCAAAGGATGAGAAAATGAAGCCCAGAGAGGTAAATGATTTGTCCAAAGACAGAAAAATTATGCTGCAAAACTCCTGAATGGCCTCCATAAATATTATCCTATCATTATTATTACGATGATGATGATGATGATGATGATGATGATGATGCTAATGGTTCTTCCTTCTTAAACTTGCAAATATGAAATGCTAAAAATTCTCTAGAATGTTAGCAATCACTGAAAGAATGTGCTCAGTTGATTCTGCAGTTAAGGCAAGTTGGTCATTTCATGTACTATTTATTGTAACTAAACCCTGGAAAGTGTCAGAGTTAGTTGCCACTGAAGCAGTCTTGTTCTCCGCAGAAAATCACCTCCAAGATCATCACAACTCTAACACCCTTCAAGTTTATGTTATAGGTCAAATTATATTATGCATTCTACTTCCAAGGAAAATAACTTGTAAGACTGTTGTTGGATCTCTGCTACTAATCTATCTGATGACTTAGGAAATGTCTCAGATGTTTTTCCTAGTTACCAAAATTAGGCTATGTGGGGTACTGTGAAGAACAGTATTATATATTTACAGTGTATTTCTAAGGTCTTGGCACAAAGAAGTATTAAATACACAAATATTTATTTTAACTGTTATAACAGAGGAATAGGTTGTTTTAATCACTCCTCAAATTTATTGGCTAATTAAACATTTATCACCTTATGTAATAAAATTTCTGGGGCAATGCAAAGATTTGACACATTTTTTTATGTGTGTAATTACATGGTTTTATTTTTAAATAATGTGTTTCTAGGAATATAGTAATTGTAAAAACTAAACTCTGGCAGCAAGATAACGTAATAATATTATTATACTTTAAAAGGAGTTTAATTAAATAGGCGCACAAGAAAAACAAATCCTCCAAATTTTCCTTAAGTACAAAGCTTTAGTAATTAACAATAATAATACTAATATTATTATTAAATAAATAAATCAATAAGAAGACTGAGATGTTTTGAGAAATAACATAGGTTTGAAAAGTATTCATGATGGTTGCAATCAAAATGCTATAGTCCAGCCATGCCTGCTTTGTGATCTTAGATGCTATGATTAAGTGCACTTACATTTTGAAAGCTTCCTCATAAAAAAAGGTTTATCCCCAATGGATTAGGATCATTAAAATTTCTAAAAACTTTTCTCTAAAAAATTAACTCTTTTTTTATTTGTCGTAGCAACAATACCTGTCCAACTTAGAAAACTCGGAAATATAAGAAAGCATAGCCACAAAAATTAAAATTATTCAAACTCCATTATTCAAATATGAACAGTTATCATTTTGTTAGATATCCATACAGTCTTTTTATTTGCCTATATATAAACATTATAATATGTTAATTTGAAAAAGTAAAATCACAATGCAGTGTAATGTTATTTTTTCATGTAGGAAAATACCATAAAGGCATTTTTACTTTTCCCTATTGTGGAAAGTCCTTCTAAAACAATTTTACTAAAAATATTGAAAGATACTCTCAGTGCATCATTATAGATATATCAGAATGTATTTAATTCCCCTCTTGGGTATTAAGTTGTTTCCATTTATTATAATTAAAATTATTTATAATAAACAATGTTGTGATATATAGAAGTATAAATATAGATAATAAATGTATGTATATCTTTGTAAGCCAAAAGAATATAGTTATTTTTAAGTTCTTTGGTGTATATTACTAAAATGCTTTACAGAATTTTTTAAGTGATTTATACTCCCACAAGCCAAATATGGAGTGCCTGTGTTCTTTTTTTACTCTGATTTTTCTAATTTACACCTGTTGTTACTATTAAGACTATCATGGTAGGCAGAATAGTGGTCCCAAAAATGTCCTTGTCCTGATCCCCAAAACCTGTTAATATGTTACCTTACATAGAAAAAGGGACTTTGTAGATGTGATTAAATTAAGGATCTCGAGATGGGGGGATTAGCCTGGATTATCCAGCTTTGTCCAATGTAATCACAAGCGTCCTTGTAAGAGAGAGGCAGCAGGGTCAGGGTCAGAGAAGGATATGTGACAACAGAAGCAAAGTCATAGAAGATGTGGTAGCCAAAGAGAGGTGAGAGAGAGAGATTTGAAGATGCCACACTGTTGGCCTTGAGGATAGAAGTAGGACCACAAGCCAAGGAATGCCGGCAGCCTCTAAGAAGCCCAGAGGTGTGGAAATGGATTCTTCCTAAAGCCTCCATGAAGAATGCAGCCCTAGAGACCCATTTTAGCTTTTCGACCTCCAAAAGTGAATGACAATAAATGTGTGTTGTTTCAAACCAGTAAATTGGTGGTAATTTGTTAAAGCAGCAATGGAAAACTAATACAGCTACTTTATGTTATTATTGTTAAGTTATCACAGGGCCATTATATTTTGTTTTTTAAATTGCCTAAACCATGGAATATGCAATCTAAATCTTTTAGACTATAAATACATTTGCTTTTTTACTTCTACATTCATGAACATATAAATTGTTGACAGCAGTTAGAGTTCATCTGTGGTTACTACCCAACTTAATAAAATTATAGGCCTTACATCAACAGAAGAAACAGATTTCCTTTTAACCTTGAGATGCATAAACTCAAAGTAAAAGGAATTCAGAAACTATAGAGTCCTGCAAAAACTAAACATTTTTTTAAAAGTTTAAAAGGAATACTTCGAATTTTTGAGAAAGTGATGCATAGTTAAGTAAAAGTTTTTTCTCACTAAACTTTTGGAACTAGAATGTCTGATCTTGCAGAGAATACAGTTGAGGAACAGGAACCACAGAATACCCCAGTAAGCGATTGCAATGATGGATAGTAGGACTATTCCTCCTTCCACCTCTTGGTTCCCACACACAGGTATTCTTCCTTTTGTTGACATATTGCAGTATATATAGAAGTCTCTGATTTAATAAATAAATTGCATCCTGATGCATGCCATCCTTTCAGAGCGTTTCCTCCAAGCTTGCATTTCAACTGCGCCTTTGGAAGACTGTCCCAGCATCAGTGCAGTAGGTGATATGACGTGTGGAATCCATGGTCATGGATCCACTCTTCTATGTCTTCCATTTTAAAGTAGGATTCCTGGACAAACTATATCATATAGAACTCCATGCTTGTGGACCGGGCACTCCATAAGCCCCTAGATATTGATGCTAGTTGAGGTGCTACAGGCAGGAAAGGCAAACCTATATCAATAATAGATTATCTATCTCTGTGAGGATGAACCATTAGCCTTTCCAAATGGAAGGGGGCCAATTTAGTCAATTTACCATCAAGTGGTCAGTTGGTCTTCTTAAGGGATAATGCTACATCAGAGGCACTTGGATTGGATGTCCCCCCAAACTCATTGAGTTTGGTCCCCCTGTGACAGTGTTAAGAGGATAGGAAATCCTACTGTGGTAGTTGAAAGGCGGGGCATTAAAAAGTTGATTAGATTGTGAGGACCATGTCCTAGTATATGGATTAATCCATTGATAGGTTAATAGTGGTCATGGTCATGGTTCTGAGGGCTTTAAAAAGAGAGCCAGTGAGGAGATTAGTTCTTTCTCTTGTACTCACCTTTCTCACAAAATGATACCCTGCATTGCTGTGTAGTCACCACCAGGAAAATGCCCTCATCAGTTGGGTTTCTTGGACTTTGGACTTCCCAGCCTCCACAACTATAAGCAATAAATATTGTTTCTCTACAAATTACCCAGTTTCAGATATTTCTGTTAAAAGCAACAGAAAGGGACTAAAACAGAGTGTTTGTCTTTGTTGCTGGCCAATGGACATTCAGAGGCAGCAATAGCTAAGTCAGCATTAGTAAGTGTAAATACATGCCTTTGGATCCATTCGCAACCTCTGCCTCTGCTTTCATGTCCATTCCATTCATGTTCCCATCATAAACTTTCTGAACCAGATAATGATTAACGCTGCCTAACATAGGTGTTTGAGTTACTTTCTATACTTGGTTGTCCAGTACTTCTTCCATGGTGGATAATTTCCTGTGGGCATTAACATGTGATATGAAAATCTTCACATTTTGTACTCTCACACATCTACATCTACCCTGAATCCCTTGTCTCCTATTTTCCAGTCATTTTGTATTAGTGACCCCCTTCCAGATTGTCAGGGATTGGCACTTCCTAGAGATTTATGTATATTCTAATCTTGAACCACTTTTCCATCCACACAAAGTGGGTGACCAGGTGTACCCATTGGGAAGATTTTCCCTCTCCACCACCTTTTAGGACCAGCCATCCTGAATGTGACTAATGGAGACACCTTTTTTTTTTTTTTTTTTTTTTGGACTCTCATACCAAATCAACCCACATATAACCCAAACTTAGCCTTTTTTCCCCACCTTCAAGCTGGTCAGACAACACCTTACAAATGGCCATAAGTACAAGCTAGGGGAAGGTTATTTGTGCAGCAGCAGTGGTGGATGACAGAGGTCTGGGCTACCTGGTCATGCAGATTACTGATGCCCTCTGGATCTGCTCAGGCTTGGCCTGAGATATGCCATCGTAGACTAACACTGGGCTCATCCAACAAATCCATCTCATAATGGGAAGTTCCAGACACATAATCACCTGCTTGGTTAAATGTTCCATATACAGCAGAGTCTAGGAACCTGCCAAGATCTCTTTTTCAAGGGGAATTCAATTCTCCCTGTAGTTAGCATGACCTTAACCCCAGGACCCAGGGGTCTTTGATGTGATTTTCACACTGGATTATTTCATTTGTTCCATCCTGCATCTTTTCCTGCCACTGCCACTTCCACCCAATTGTGTCTGCTGGACTATATGGGCCAAGCTGTGGAGATGACTGTGCCACAACCTGGACATATGGCAGTAACTTTTCTTGCTCTTGGCCCCACTCAAACACAGCAGCTTTTTATGTCACCAGGTAGATGGGCCAGCACAATATTCCTAAATGTAGAATGTATTGTCTCTACAGCACTCATGTTGGCTTTCAATTTATTTGCTTCTAGGAATACCATGCTCTGTTAACTATCTCCACAATGACTTTGCAACAGCTTCCTGACTTCTGACAGTTAAATACCACCACCTGGCCTCTATTACTGTGGAGCCACGTCATTCCCTTAGATGCTAACAGACTCAACTCTGTGGCCACCTCTTTTAGGGTTGTTGCTAGTGTGCATATCACTTCCTAGTGATACTAGTGCCTGTCTGACCAGCATATTCCTGATGGCCTTGACAAATGGTGTATTCTCTGGCCTCTCTTAGAGCATAAGGCTCTGGTGGGTCTTCCAGACACACAAAATATATCCATTCCATCATACCCACTTTCCTCAGTCTTTTTATTCCTTCTTTTTGACATCTGCCATGTAGCATGTTAAATTTCAGGTCCCAAAAAGTGAATTCTTTCTTATATTGCTTTACAAACCAGCCCCATAATCAAGCACCATCAAAATCTAATCCCAGGAGTACTCTCCTTGTCTCTTGCTGTCATGCAAACGTCAGGGCACTGGTAGGATAGATGTCAACTAGTTCTTGTTATTCTTTAGGTTAGTAATTCTCAATTGCAGACATATTTTACCCAAGAGACATTTGGCAACAACTGAAGATATTTTCGTTTGCCACAATTAAGGAGAGTACTACTGATATATAGTGGGTAGAGGTCAAGGATGGTGCTAAACATCCTACAATACACAGGACAGCCTACACACACACACACACACACACACACACACACAAAATTGTACAGTACAAAATGTCGATAGTGCCATGGTTGAGAAGCCCCGCTTTAGGCGTGTAGTCTTTTTCCTCCCTTTTCAGATCCAGCATGTCCCAGCCAGGCTATGCTAGTATTTAATCCTAATTACTAGTCTGGCAGCTGGGAAAGGTGCCAGAGTGAAGCTTCTGAGGGGGCACCTTTTGCTTTGTGTCAGGGGAAAAGGGAAAGGCTTCTGCATAATTTCCATCAAATAAGTCCTAAACTTAACTAGGGAAAGGTGAGGCACCTCTTCAAAGGGAGAGTACAGGGAGGTTTTGAGAGTCAACATCCTCAGCAGTATCCATCTCATCTGGCCTCTGTTGCAGATTTCAGATCCCAGGTCTTCTCAGATCCCTGAGTTTCACATAACAGAAATGCTTTGGCTGAGAGTTGAAATATCTCTAGAGCTCTGCTACACTCACAATTAGGTCTTCATCCTGCCATTTGGTGTGTCTGCCCTTCCACAACAGGTAATGAGTGGTTCTTTATACACTACCGCCAAGGCTCTCAGGCTCTCACACTTAGCTATTTAACTGCTCGTTAACAGCTCTCAGCCTCTTATGTCAGTGTTAACACAACTCTGTAGTAACCACCCACTCTACTATCTTTGCGGGCGCTATTCTCCCCATGTTTTCAAAATGCCTGCATTATTGTACCTGCCATAGCATTTCATCAATACATTTATCTGAGTTACTACCAGTAAAATTTAGCAACTGAATCACCACCTCATATTAGGGTCTATCCACGCCCCACCTACCAACCAGGACATCTTCCTCTCCACCTGCTCGTTGGTGGGTGAGATCCCAAATTCCCATTTTACAGCCTCTTGGTTCCACTTGTGCTAGTCTGGGTTCCCCAAGAAGCAGACACCAAGACAGGATTAGACACACAAAGGATTTATCTGGGAAAATGCCTATGTGAAAGGAAATAGGGAGTGAGCAGAAGAAGAATGGGAAAACCACCAAACCATGATGCAAATCTTACCCTGAGTGTGGAAGAGAGGGAGAGGAGGCCGCAGTTTTGGCAAAGCTTGTGAATTTGTCATGCCAAACTTGGCCAAAAAAGGAGTCACATGTCTCCCAGAAATAAGCCTGCCTTTGTACTCCCACCTCACTCAGCCATTGGCATGCAGCTGTCCATAGGAGACAGAACTCTGCACAAAGTCAGTGACAGATTTTAATGTGCAGAAGTATCTGGGATGCTCAGCCAATTATACTTCCTGTGATAGGGTGCTTGTGAGGCCATTCTTGTGGGTTCCACAATGGCCAACACACAGTCAGCATCTGTGGGCACAATCATGCAACTCCTTCACAAGGGGAAATGTTACATCCCCCTTTTTTTAATTTTAAATTTTTATTGAATAATAATCGATTATACATATTTTGGGGTTCAACATTGACATATGGTTGATCAAATCAATATTACTAGCATATACATTGTTACAAATCTTACTTATTCTTTATGCCCCTTGTCCCATCCCTCCTTATCTCCCTCCACTTCCCCCCTTTGCCCTCTGATAACCCTAGATTTCTTCTCTCTTTCTGAAAGAATAATGGTTATTCTGTTGATTTGTTGCCTGGATGATCTGTCTGATGCTGAGATGTGTGTTCAGGTCTCCCAACATTATTGTAGAGCAGATGCTTCTTCTCTCACTCGGGAATGGGGTTTGTGGAGAGAGACATCTTCTTCTTTTTTTGGTCTCTGCTGGTGACTCTCCTTGTGTCAATGCACTCCAGTGGCTGATGGACCACCTGCATGGTGGTTGTGGAGTCTAGCCACTTTCACAGAAGCCAATGTTATTGTGTTGGCTGTGGTGGGCCACCCACATGGTGGTGATGTTTTTGGCATGCTCCTTGGTGTTGGTGGCGTGCCTGGTTGTGGGAGGTGGTCTGGTCCCCAGATCCATATCTCAGGACTCTGGGTGGGCCCAAATACATCCCCTTTTGAAGGGGATGATAACAGCCAATCAGAATTCCATTTCCTCATTTTATGAACTGAGGGGTAATTTCAATGGGCAAGTCCCTTTGTCCCTTTGTACTCTTTAATTGCAACATTAAGCAGTGAGGATAATTTCCAGAAAAGGTGAGAGTTTTCAACTGAGCTTGGCAAAGATTACCCAGTAATGTGTTGTAATTTATCACTCTCAGAAACATGTGCACAGACCTTGATATAACTGATTTAATTAACAGAGTGTATTAATTGTTAACTTTATTTTTCCTAGGGGAAAGAAAGAGCTATTAATTACATGATAAATATCAAAGAATCATTTTATCTAGTAAAGGGAATTTGTCCAAGGATCTCCAAAAACACATCCCAATCTCACAGCCCATGTTACTCTATCCAGCCAAAGACACCATGCTGTGAAAATAGAAATACTCATTCTAAATCCCAACCCCGCTTCACTATTTAAAAGTTTTTTGACTGTGGATGAGTGAAACTTCTCTAAGTCTTAATTTTGCTAGCAGTTGAATGAGAATACTAATAGTATTCTCCTCCTGGACTAGAAAATGAAATTACGTGTATAAGTCTAGCTGAGTGTTTGGCACACGCTTACTTCTCAAGAAATCTGGCTGGCTATTGTAAATAAAATTTGATCCACTTACCTCCATTCTAGTTAAAAAGAAAATAGATTAAAATAATATTTCTCTTTTGAGATGCAGTAGAGGGTAGTAAAGAATGATATAAAAATATTTGAAAAGCATGCACTTTACAATTCTAGAGATCAGATTTTGAATCACATTTCAGTCCCCCAAAGTTTACTGACACATAGCTCACTGATTACATCATTTGAGCCTTCCCTCATCTGTGAAATAAAAGCAACAATAATATCTATATCACATAGTTGTTTCAAGGACTAAATGAGATAATAAATGTATTTAAAGTTCCTACCCAGAGTCTGACACATAGTAAACACTCAATAAATCTTAGTTACCATCACTTGTTTTACTCTATTATATAATTTGATACTTTGTGCCTGGTGAGGTAAGTGATTCCTAAAGTAAATCACTGTAAATTATTATCCTTAAAGTTTTCATCATCCTCTTAAAAAATGCATTGTTCGGTCTCTTTTCTTGTTGTTATTCATCACTCGTGGACTCGGTAGTCACACTTGACATCCTCGCATGAGGCAATGAGCCTTTTGCAGCGGCTCCATTCCTCTCTTCTTAGATTTTACTTCTAATCTGCTAGACGCTTGGTAACCAGATATTCAAATTTAACCTAAATGCATATAAAAGAACAAATATATCATGAATGAGGGTCTGAGAGATTTTCCTTATGGAGATGGAACGAACCAGAGTATCAAGACTTCTATGAAATGCATTTTCCTCTCCAACAAGCCACTTCACCTGCTTCCTGACTCTACAATATTTCCCCATCAGAAAGCTGAGTTTCAGCCAGGCAGCAGTTGCTAAATGCAGTCCAGGGCATGTAGAAGACCAATAAATGGTTGTTAACTGAATTAAATGGAAATAAGTTGAATTTAAGTAACATTGCAGCCCCTCTCCTTTTGGTATAATATAAACTAACTGGGTTATAAATCTCCACATTATTTTATTTCTGTCAGTCACTTCACATATCTGGTCATGTGCCTTTAGTAATTTTGTCTACCTTCTACACCAACAGCAGAATGAAAAGTTCTGCTAGCCCTGTTGCTTTCCCTGCGAGGACCCATTCCCGTACACGTCTGTTTAGACAAGTGTTGGCATACAAACCTGCCTTTAGTCATGGCAAACATCCAATATCTCTCTGCTTATTTGTCTTTAAAAAGGTTTGTGAAGTGTTTGCCTGGATATTGTCAGCGCTTCATTTTCCTTCTTTTCCAAACAGCATTGAATACTAAACAAAACTGATCAGAGGTTTAGAATTATCCTTGGCCTATTGTGTTTCCATGGTTACAGGTCTGTGTTGTTCATCTTCCGACTCAGCCTCAATGACTTACCCTGTCTTTGTGACCCATGCCTATTAAACCTTGATTACTATGTTCCATCTGTGTTGTCCTCTTACTTTCACACCACAATCACTTCTAAAGGAGGCGTTCTTCCTATACTGTGATTGAAGTATCTGAACACAAACAACACTTTTTCAATATTTCTCACCTCTCATGACAAAGTCCACCATAAAATAACTGGTCTCTTTTAAAGTTACTCTTTGAGGAAAGCAACATTTTTGGAGCTCTTTTACCAATATTTTTCCTTTACAATTCTCTCTAATGTATGACTAATCAGCCACTTTTCTATCTCCCTATCTAGCAACACTATTATTTATTTGTTTGTTTGTTTGTTTTACTACCAGGATAGTGAAGAGATTAATATAATAAATCAAACAATAAGGTTATGCTGCACAATAAATAGATTATTACAACACTAATTAATAGCAGATATTTTGAAAATCAAACATAATTCAACTCATTTGGAGTGCCTGCTGCCCTTTGTGAGTGAATTTTTTTTTTGACAGTTTTATTTTTTTATATTATTATTAGTATATTCATTATTACAAATCATGACTTTTCTTCATGCCCTTTACCAGACCTGTCCCTCCCCAAACCCCTCCCACCCTCCCCCCATCTCTAATAACCTTAAGTTTGTTTTCTGTGAGTGAAATTTTGAGAATCATAGATAAGTATGTAAATAATGTAGAGTAAATTGAAGTAAATTATTAAAGGAAGTCAATTAAAAAGCATTCTGTGTCAGGATTAGGCACAGCGACATGTAACACTAGCAACAACAATAACAAGAAAAATAACAATGTCTTAGAAATAGTTTATTTCTTTCATAAAAGGAATCTAGAAGTAGGCAGAACAGGGAAGGGTTGGTAGCTGCAGTATCATGGGGTGTTTTGTACTTTGCTGCCACAGAATCCTAAGCAGGCTGATTCATGATCCAACATGGTTGGGGAACTCTAGCTCTAATACCCACATTCCAAGCAACAAGAGAAAAAGGGGAAAACTCCTTGAAACTTCTTTCATTAGATGTACTTACATCTCATTGGCCAGAACTTAGTTATATGATCACATTTAGTTCCGAAGGAATATGGAAAATTTAGTCTCCTAAATGGGTTACAGGGTAACCAACTAAAAATCAAAGCTCTATCACTACAGAAGTAGGGAAAAATAGATATTGAGAGCAACTAGCAGTCTCTATCACAAATTCCAAAAGATAGAAGATAAAGAATAAAGTGAACAGTAGGCATACAAAAAAGATTATATTAAAATAAGTGCTATAATAACACAAGAATCTATTTCAAATATTTTCTATTTCAAATATTCCTTTGTTTTAAGGGATATTTGACAAAATAAAGTTTAATCTCTTCTCTCTTTTCATGTATCACAGTTTCACTTGCATTTTTTTGTGGGCAATTTGAAAATGATGAAAATTGACATTTATTGAGAGTTTACTAAGTGCTAGGCAGTGAGCTAAATTATTTACATGCATTTGCTTTTAAATCTTCAAGCTAACCTTTTGAGATGGTTATAATTATATTACTATTTTACAGAAAACTAATTTAGTGAGGTAAATAATTTGACTAAAGTCATGGAACTGTGAAGTGATGAAGCTAGGATTCTAACCCAGGCAATCTGACCAGGGAGATTCTGTCCTCACTACACCACAGCACTCTTCACTTCCTGTAATAGTCTCTTGTGTATTTTTTATACACAATGCTTATATCCTTACCTTATACCTTTTACATCCAATTACATTTTTTCTACCCATTTTTCAGCCAACACTAAGTAAATAACTTTGTCTTTCTTCTTAGAGGCAATCTAGGGTTAGTTAGTATGTTCATTGTCTTAACCTCCCTCCACACTGCATAGTATAGTACTTTGCATAAAGTAGGTGCTCACTAAATAATTACAGGAAGAATAAAAGAAGGGTAGAGGAAGGTAATTGTTGATATACTGGTGAGTGGCTTCAGGCAAATGGTAGAGAAAGAAATAGTTTATAAAGAATGAGCAGAAATACAAAGTGGAATTGTGGGGTGAGTCTACATCTCTGAATTTTGCATTAGAAGGTTGGAGATTGAACAAAAGCCACAGGAGTGGCAAGGTTTTGTACAATTTTGGTTCTGATTGTTTGGTTTGGTTTGGTTTGGATTGATCATCTGGGAGTGTTGAAAACATTTGAGGAAAAATAGAGAGAGAGAGAGAGAGAGAGAGAGAGAGAATATTCATAAAGGAGAAGACAAAATATGAAAGTAATCCCAAAGGATGTGTGACAGGATAAGATGAGGGTCAGATGAAGAGCAGAGCCTCAGCAGAGAGAGAAACCAATTTTTCTGAGCTGTATGGAAGGAGAGACATAGGAACAACGATTAACCTCCTTCACAGAGGCTCGTTTGGACACTCTTGTTAGTTGAGGAATTGAGGTAATTGAGAAAATATAAATGAAAAGGAATAAAAGAGGAAAAAATGTTGATGTCCAGCCAAGAAATGACTCATGGCCATGGACTGGACATGGAAGGTTGGGTACCAAGGAACCATCAGAGAATATTGCTGCAGACGGGCAAGTCAGGATGGCAGCAAGAGTAACTCTGGAAGGGCTAATCAGGATGTCACAAGGGAAATGGAGACTATTAGTGTGAGAAGGAGCAATTCAGCCAGATGAAGATAAATGGTGACTGGAATCGGGGTCAGGATATCTGGAGGAAAAGACTGTGGTGAATAGGGGAGATGAGAGGTGAGTAGACTTCCCTCTCACCTTCTTTAGAGAGGTCATTGAATTCCAAGATAATCTGAAAAAATGTGTTATGTTAGCACCACAACAGAAAAAGAAAAGAGGAACATCCTGTACAGATTAAATCTTTGAGAATGGTCAATGCAATGACATATTGTTTATCATCATATTTCATAATCATTTACTCAGGTATTCCTTCTGTTTTCCTTACCACTATGTTTTACTTCCATGATACTGTTTACAACTCACCTCTCTGGTTAAATTAAGTCTTGAACTATTGCTCCAAGAAATAGTGAATGAATCAGTATATACTCCAGACACGAGGCCAAACTGCCACCCGTGGCACCTTTTAGCTGTGTGAATGCAGGGGATGGATTTCTCCATGAAGAGTTCTCTGTGTTTTTAGTACCACTGGAGCATTCATGTTGAATCATCTCCCCAAGACAAGTGGATTTACAGTAATTTACCCACACTTCCTCATCTGGTCCCCTTTGGAGTAATGAGCAAACATTTTTAGAAACTTAGGCATAGCCTTAGAAAAGCTTAAGATAGCAATAGTGAAATTTGATAAATAATGCAATAAAATATTCGCCAGACTCTTATTATGATCTAGACACTCTTGTGGGTGTAGTAGTGCACAAAACAAAGTTCCTGCCCTCGTGACACTTATATTCTGATGCAGAGAGCAGACAGTAAACAAATAACTTAGTGTATAGTATATCAATGGTAATAAGTGCCATGAGCAAAAAGGAAGAAGGGAAAGATAGGTCAAGTGAGGTGGGGGTAAGGAGGGAAAAAATGCAATGTCAAATAAGGTGATAATGTAAGGACCCCATCTGAAGGAGATATTTGGGCAAAGATCAGGAATTTAGGCAATAAACTAGACATTTGGGGAAGGAAGTTAAGTGAAACTGGGAATAACAAATTAAAAAATTCCTAAGAGACCCTGAAGTTGGAGTCTTCATGGTCAGAGAAATGATGGGGTTGAGGAGAGGAAGATCCTATAGAGCCTCGTAGGCCATTATAAGATGGGAAGCCGTCAGAAGGTTTTGTGCAGAGAAATAACATGATTAGAGTACATTCTACAGGGATTACTCTGGACGCTGTGTTGAGAATGTAGAGGATTGGCAAGAGTGGAATCAGAGAGATAGCAGAAAGGCTATTGCAATACTTTTGAGGTGAGAAATAGTGAGAACTTGCTCCAGGATAGTAGTAGAGGAAGAGGTGAGAAGTGATAGGTTTCTGGGTCTGTTTTGAACATCCATATTTGCCAATGGATGGGACGTGGAATATGAAAGAAATAACTTAGCAGTTATACCAATATTTATGGCATGAGCAACCGGCAAGTTGGAGTTGTCATTTGCAGCAATGGTGATGACTGCAGGAGGGACACGTTTATTGTTTTATTATTGATAGAAAATTATGCTATTAAATCTGGGAGCCTTGAAGACAATAAATTGGAATGTAAGAAATATGATGTGATTCTTCCAGATGGCTCCAATTAGATAGAGGAATAAGTAGTTAAAGTCAGTTTATTTCAGTCCAGTTGAATACTAATCAAAAGAATACTTATCAAACCCAGACCCTTGAAGCAAAGGCCAATTCATTTTGTTTCTAAGAACAAAAGAGGAGGAAGAACACCCAGTCCCCATCTCCTCCTATCTGTCACTTGTGGTTTTTTTATGCGAGGTTTCTCTCTAAGTCAGCATGTCCTCCCTCAGGCTGTGGAGCAGGGGCGGTGAATATAAGGCTGATAGTTCCTCTTGCAGTGGAGTTTGATTATGATGGGGTCCAATAACTTTTTCATAACAAGGGTGTATGGTGAGTAACCACAATCTGGTATTTGCTCTCATATTTTTATTAAAACAGGATGATATACAGGTCTTTAAGTTTTTTATAATCTTTTCTTTTGCTTCAGCATCAGAAGTAAGGATATGTGACTTGTTTATCTCACCTACCATCACTCCCCATCCAAGGTTGTCCATCAGTAGCAGGGGCTCACTTCTAATTTGCTTCTAGATTCCCAAGAGAAATCCAGTTTCCATAGAGGATTCTGAAAAGATGGCATAGTAGGAAGAATTAGCAACCTGTCTTCCCAGTTAGACAACAATTGCAGTAGCAGAAATGTCTGATGTAACTATTTTGGAACTCTAGAATCTAAAGAAGGTTTGCAACTTTCAGGGAAAGGCTTGGATGGTAAATTGTGGCTGAATTTGGTCAATTTCAGCTCTTAGCACAGAAGCTGCTACCCATCCCCCACCCCTCAGCCACATGTCAGGCAGCTGTGCATGTGTATCTGCAACAGCTTGCAGTTTGTAGGAGACAAGGTGGGTAAAAAAGGACTCTGACCTTCAAATATCTGGGATCTGTGCTTTGATTGTTTGTTGCTACTTCTCATCACAGAGGCATAGACAGAGAGGCAGGTGGTCATTGTTGTTATACCACCTCCCATTGTTGCAAGCTCCTCCACCTCCCACTGAAGTTACTTCCAGAGGAAACAGGCAGTGCCTTTTTCCTCCCCACCTCTTTATTTTTCTCTACTGCTCCATATTAGGAAGCAGACTAAAGACTATGAATTTTTTTAAAAACTTCATACATGGAAAAAGTTAGAATGTAGCCATGGACGGCCAGGAAAAGACTAAGATAAGACCTGAGAAAAGCATGATTTTACACCTTAACTTGATCTTTGCTTGGCACAGAAACATCCTACAACAATCAAAAGAATAAAAACAGTGATAACTGGATATCCATATGCAGGAGAATGAAACTAGACCCATACCTCTCACCATATACTAAAATCAACTCAAAATGGATCAAGGATTTAAATATACACCCTGAAACAATAAAACTTCTTAAAGAAAACATAGGAGAAACACTTCAGGAAATAGGACTGGACACAGACTTCATGAATACGACCCCAAAAGCATGGGAAACCAAAGGAAAAATAAACAAATGGGATTATATCAAACTAAAAAGCTTCTGCACAGCAAAAGAAACAATTAACAGAGTGAAAAGACAACCAACAGAGTGGGAGAAAATATTTGCAAAATATACATCTGACAAAGGATTAATATCCAGAATATATAAGGAACTCAAACAACTTTACAAGAAAAAAACAAGCAACCCAATTAAAAAATGGGCAAAAGAGCTAAGTAGGCATTTCTCTAAGGAAGATATACAAATGACCAACAGACATATGAAAAACTGCTCAACATCACTCAGCATCCGGGAAATGCAAATCAAAACCACATTGAGATACCATCTAACCCCAGTTAGGATGGCTAAAATCCAAAAGACTATGAACGATAAATGCTGGCGAGGTTGCGGAGAAAAAGGAACTCTCATACATTGTTGGTGGGACTGCAAAATGGTGCAGCCTCTATGGAAAATGGTATGGAGGTTCCTCAAACAATTGCAGATAGATCTACCATATGACCCAGCTATCCCACTGCTGGGAATATACCCAAAGGAATGGAAATCATCAAGTCGAAGGTATACCTGTTCCCCAATGTTCATTGCAGCACTCTTTACAATAGCCAAGAGTTGGAACCAGCCCAAATGTCCATCATCGGATGAGTGGATACGGAAAATGTGGTACATCTACACAATGGAATACTACTCAGCTATAAAAACGAATGAAATACTGCCATTTGCAACAACATGGATGGACCTTGAGAGAATTATATTAAGTGAAACAAGTCAGGCACAGAAAGAGAAATATCACATGTTCTCACTTATTGGTGGGAGCTAAAAATTAATATATAAATTCACACACACACACAAACACACACACACAAAAAAAACCGGGGGCGCGGGGGAAGAAGATATAACAAGCACAATTACTTGAAGTTGATGCGACAAGCAAACAGAAAGGACATTGTTGGGCGGGAGGGAGGAGAGGGAGGAGGGAAGGAGGTTTTGGTAAGGGGCAACAATAATCAACCACAATGTATATCGACAAAATAAAAGTTAAATAAAAGAAAAACAAGAATAAAAACAATAAACAAAAACCAGCAAACCCTAGGGAAGGGGAGAATTTGATTACCAGAGTTACTACATTATCAGATTCAAATGTCTAGTTTCAATAACAACAACAAAAATCACAAGTCATACAAAGAAATAAGTAAATATAGCCTAGTCAAAAGAGAAAAGTAGTAAAAAAAAAAAACCTGTTCCTGGAAAGGCCTGATGGCACATATATTAGACAAAGACTTTAAAAGAACTGTCTTAATGATGTTCAAAGATATAAAGGAAGTAAAGAAAGTCAAGAAAACAATGTATGAACAAAATAGAAATATCAATAAAGAGGTAGAAAACCTAAAAAATGAAAAGAAAGAGAAATTCTGGAAATGAAAAGTCCAATAACTGAAATGAAAATTCACCAAAGGGATTCAAAGGCATATTTAAGAAAGCAGAAGAAAGAATTAGTGAACTTAAAAATAGGACAATGAAAGTTATTAGTCTGGGGAACAGAAAGAAAAAAGATTAAAGAAAAGCAAACATGTTATGGAAAGAAGTCAGTGAGGAAACAATTCCAGTCACTCGGATAGATGGAGAGTCAGGAAGTTTATTATGCTAGTGGGACAGGAACACTACTGGGACCCAGGTGGACTCACGTCCTGAGATCCTGGGTCCCTGAGTACAGGGAGAGCTGTGGTAATATACTTTGCTTGAGCAGGTATGCAAGCCTTTTATTGGCCCTGATAGTATCTAGGCAGAATCACACTAACTGGGTGCTTCAAGCACTTTACATAAGCAGGAAGTGTGGTTAAGTGGGTGCTGTT
Source organism: Cynocephalus volans (assembly GCF_027409185.1). Taxonomy (NCBI): domain Eukaryota; kingdom Metazoa; phylum Chordata; class Mammalia; order Dermoptera; family Cynocephalidae; genus Cynocephalus; species Cynocephalus volans. The sequence continues at coordinate 32,837,988 of NC_084465.1, forward strand.
AGTTTCAATTTCTAAACATATCTTCTGCAAGCAGTTTCTGTGAATTTAGGTGGCTCAATCAAGCAGGCAGCAGAGCCACAGAAACCCAAGAGGCAGACTACTGTTTAACCAACTTTCAGGGGTCCTTTGCAAACAAGCACATTTGAGCTGCAAGGTTTACAAGCAAAGGGCCTTAGTTAAAAGAACTTTAAGACCCCAATATTCCACCTCAAATAGAGCCTAAGGGACCTGTGAAACACTATCAATACACATTGTGGGAGTCCAAAAAGGAGAAGAGAGCAGGGGGCAGAAAGAGGATTGAAGGAATAATGGCTGAAAACTTCCCCAATTTGATGAGGGACATGAATATAAAAATCTGAGAAGTTCAACAAACCTCAAATAAGAACAACTCAAAGACAGAATCTTGAAAGCTGCAAGATAGAAGCCAACAGATCCTCAATGAGATTATCAGCAGATTTCTCATCAGAAACTTTGGAAGCCAGTGGCCAATATAATCAAAGTGCTAAAAGATAAAAAAAGAAAAAAAAAAAACTGTCCAACATAATCCTTTATCTGGAAAAACTGTCCTTCAGAAGTGAAGAAGAAATGAAGACATTTCCAGATAAGGCTGAGGGAATTTGTTATCACTAGATCTGCCCTGCATGAAATACTCAAGGGAGTCCTGAAGGGTTAAATGAATGAAAGAACCCTAGATAGTAACTTGAAACTTTATAAAGAAATAGAGATCTCAGTAAAAGCAAATACATGAACAATTGTAAATGCTAGTATTATTGTAAGAATGCTTTGTAACTTCACTTTTTGTTTTCTGCATGATTTAAAAGACATATATTTTTTAATAATATTACTAGTCTAAAAGCTAAAATTATTCTAACTTTGGTCAGTAACTCTACATTTTGTTTTTTACATAATTTCAGAGACTAATGTATTTAAAAGAATTATTAGTTTATGTTTTGGAACACACAATGTGTGTATATAATTTCATGACAATCAAAACGGTAGAGATAGAGCTGTGAAGAGAATAAGTTTTGCAAATTACTGTAGTTAAGCTGATATAATTCAAATTAGGGTGATATATCTTTAGGGTGTTAAATGTAATCCCCATGGTAACCCCAAAGAAAATAGTTATAGAATATACACAAAAGGAAATAAAAAGGAATTGAAACATTTTACTACAAAAAAAAATCAACTAAACAAAAAAGAAGATGGTAATACAGGTAATTAGAGACAAATCTATAAGGCTTATCAAAAACAAATAGTAAAGGGCAAAAGTAAGTCCCTCCTTATCAGTAATTACTTGAAATGTAAATAGATTAAACTCTCCAATCAAAGGACAGAGATGGGCAGAATGGATAAAAACACACGATCCAACTATATGCCATCTACAAGGGACTCACTTCAGATCCAAAGACACAAATAAATTGAAAGTAAAAAAATGGGAAAAGATATTTCATGCAAATAGTACCCAAAAGAAAGCAGGGATGGCTATACTAATATCAAACAACATAGATTTTAAATCAAAAATATTTACAAGGATCAAAGAAGGGCATTATATATTAATACAAGTTTTAATACAGAAAAAAACAACAATTATAAGTATTTACATACCTAATGACAGATCATTGAAATATATGGAGCAAAAACTGATAGAATTAAAGGGAGAAATAGTTCTACAATAATAGTTAGAGACTTCAATACCCCATAGCAGACAGAAGATAAGTAAGGAAACAAAGGATTTAAACAACACAGTAAACCAATTAGATTTAATGGACATAATACAGAATACTCCACTCAACAATAACAACACAGACATTCTTCTCAAATGCACAAGAAACATTTTCCAGAATAGACCATTCATTAGGCCACAAATTAAGTCTCATTAGATTTTAAAAGATAGAGATCATACAAAGTATTTTTTCTGACCACAATGGAATAAAGTTATAAATCAATAACAGAAATAAAACTGGAAAATTTACAAGTTTTTGGAAATTTAGAAATACATTCTTATACAGGCAGTGGATCAAACAAAAATTTACAGGGGAAATTAGAAAATACTTATAGATTAAAAAAAAAAGAAAAAACACAACATACCAAAATGTGTAGAATGGAGAGAAGTCAATGCTAAGGGGGAAATTTACAGCTCTAAACACATATTAAAAAATAAAGAGACAGAGTGAAAGAAAGAAACAACAATCACAGCAATAGGTTGAACTTTTAGAAAACTAGAAGTGGAAAAGGGGAGGGGAGGGGGAGAGAGTGGGGCTAATGAGGAATTGGTCAATGGACACAAAGAATAATTGCATATTGTAATGATGAATAAACACAATTATTGAAAAGCAATGTTGTACCCCACATGTATGTATAATAAAAAAGAAAAAAGTTTAAAAAATTTTTAAAAAGAAATTCTCAGAAGAAAAAAATAAAATAAATTCATCCTATGATTTACCCTCCAAATTAAAAAGAGAGAGAGAGAGAGAAAGCTCTCAAATCTCAAATCAACAATCTAACTTTACATCTTAAGGAACTAGAAAAACAAAAATAAACTAAACCTAATGCTAGCAGAGGAAGGAAATAATAAAAATTAAAGCAGAAATAAATAAAATTTTGAATAGGAAAACAATAAAGAAAATCAATAAAACCAAAGTGTTTTTTTGAAAGATCAGAAAAATTGACAGACTTTTAGCTAAATGGACTAAGAAGAAAAAAACAAAGATTCAAATTGCTAAAATCAGAAATGAAAATGGAAACTTACTATAAATTTTACAAAAATAAAAAAATGGATTGTAAGAGAGTACTATCAACAATTGCATACCAACAAGTTGGGTAATCTGGATAAAATGGGCAAATTTCTAGAAACACAAAACCAACCAAGACAAAATCACAAAGAAATAGAAAATCTCAATAGGCCTATTAATAGTAAGAAAACTGAATCAGTGACAAAAAAACTCTACTGACAAAGAAAGGGCCTGATGGCATTATGGGTGAATTCTACCAAACATTTAAAGAAGAAATAATATGAATCATTCTCAAACTTTTCCAAAAAATTGAGAGGGAAGAAACACTTCCTAGCTAATTTTATGAGGCCAGCATTACCCAAATATCAAAGCCAGACAAAGATAGTATAAGAAAAGAAAACTATAGACCAATATCCCTTTTGAACACTGATGCAAAAGTTCTCAACAAAATATTAGCAATCTGAATTCAGCAGCATACTAAAAAGATTATGCACAGTGACCAAGTGGGATTTATTCCTGTAACGCAAGGATGGTTTAACACAAGAAAGTCAGTCAGTGTAACACACCACATTAACAGAATGAAGAGGAAAAAACCACAGAATTATCTCAATTGATTCAGAAAAGCGTTTGACATAATTCGACACCTTTTCATGACAAAAACACTTGATAAACTAGAAATAGAAGGAAACAATCTCAAAATAACAAAAGCCATATATGAAAAACTAACAGCAAACATTATACTCAATGGTGAAAGACTGAAATCTTTGCCTCTAAAATAAGAAACAAGGTAAGAATGACTAGTTTCACCACTTTTATTCAACATGATATTGGAAGTTCTAACCACAGCAATTAGATTAGAAAAAGAAATAAAAGGCATCCAAATTAGAAAGGAAGAAGCAAAATTATCTGCGTTTACAGATGCTATGATCTTATACGTAGAAAACCATAAAGATTCCACACATACAAAAAAGATTAGAGCTAATAAATGAATTCAGCAAAGTAGCAAGATACAAAGTCAGCGCACAAAAATAAGTTGCATTTCTATACACCAACAATAAACAGTCTGAAAAGGAAAGTCCAGAAATATTTTTATTTACTATAGCATTTTAAAAATAAAATACTTATTTTAACCAAGGAGATGAAATACTAGTACAATGAAAACTACAAAACATTGCTGAAAGAAATTAAAGATGACACAAGTAAATGGGAACAAGTCCCATGTTCTGAATATCATGACAACACTGATGGGTATACATTGTCTGTCTTCAGGAGAAGCTCAAAATAGACATAAAAGTAATATGTACACAAAGCCAATTTGGAAAAATCGAATAAACAGTTACTGCTGTGTATGTGTGTGGTTTTATCTCTGTGTGCATGCATGTATGTAAAGCTCATATTCATGTGCCTGATTCACAGACCTCCCTTTGGTGCCCCTCTCTGGACATCAAATTAAGAGCCCTGATGTAAAGGAACGCATAAAAGCTTCTGCCAAACCCAAAATCCAGTGTGATGATAAAGACAGATGTGAGCCCCGATGGTGAGAGAAACCCACTTTCCTGATGGCCTTAGGAAAGGCCTTCTGTAGCACCCAAGTATGGCTGCTCTTTCACCAGGAATAAGGAACTTGAGCGTCCAGGCTGTTGGGAAACAAAAAGCGGAGGTTATTCCCATCAAGGGGCTGCTACGTGCAATCTTGCAGACTACAGTCTTTTATTATCTCATGGTCAGTTCTGTAATTCTTTAACTCATTCTTTCATGTATTCATATCTGCCTCTCACAAGTTGGGTATTGTCTTATTCCTGGTCAGCTCTGACTCCAAAGGAAGAATGGCTAGTTCACCAAGTTACTGATTAGCTCTTATCACCTTGCTCTTCCTGAACACTAAGTTCTGTAACATTTTCCCACAAGCTGTACTGTGAGCCAAGCTTAGGAAAAGACTTCTTTATTGCTAGCCTTCTGTTTAAAGCTGTATTCTACAAAATGGCTCTTCTAATTGTCTATGATTATTTGGTGTGGTGGGTTCTTACAAATATACTTTTCTTTATCTCAAATACTATATTACTACCCTAAATATTTTTAATTTCTTCTTGTTCCCTATCTCTCCTCTTCCAAGATGACAATCTTTAAACTACTGCATCAAAAAGAGATCCCTCAAGTTAGAAATGCTCAGTCTTCATGTTTACTCTCTCTGTTCTCTTTTTGTTTTTGTTTTTGTTTCTTTTTTCACATTTATTTTTTTCACCTTTACTTGAGTTGTGGAGGCTAGTATGTGACAGGCAAGAACCTGCAAACACTCGTCTGAAGAGTGATTCCTTGGATACCCGGTGTATACTACCATGGGAATAAAGATTGCCTATATAAACTAAATAACCAGCTAATTCATCTAAGTCATACTTCCCTGTTCCTCATTGTCTAAGATGGTGTTTCTCTCACTTACCTAGATGCAAAGGAAATAAATAAGCTGATAAATCATACCCAAAACAATAGATTATATCGTGAAAAACTGGGACAAGATATTGAAACTGGCATGCTGTATGTTTTAACATAATGTGACTATATCACATATATACGACAATGTTTGAAGTAATTTGAGTCTTTTTGTACCCTATATCCTTCTCTAGAAGGAGATTAAAGGAAGATATAAGAAATTAAGTTGCAAGTATATGTATATATGAAAATAAAAGAGAACACAAAATAAGTGAAAATTTATATACACAGATTGATAGTAAAAATGTTATTAATTTGATATAATCTCCAAACACTATATGTCTATTTGCCTCGTTTTGTCTTTGTTAATAGAAATATTATAGTATTTACAAGCAAATCAAATACTGCAAATCACAGTTGGGAAATTCTGTTTTTAAAATCTTATTAGATGTTTTCTAAAGTCCTTGCTTTTACTATTTTAATAAAAAATAGGATTATTTTTTGGTTTTGTTTTTACCATGGATATTTTACTAAAAAAAACTTTTTACAGGAGAGGAGCACTCATAGATTTGGAGTCCAAAAACAACAACAAAAAGATTTCAAATTTTTAAGATTCAATTATTTTTATATTCCTTTTTGTTACACCTCAGGCTTATTTTTGAAGAGAATATTTTTGGCAGAAGAATGGGTATGCCAAAAATTTCAATAATTTTCAGTTATATTTTTCAGTGTGTGTAGGTCGTGGGGTGTGATAGGAAACAGCAGAGGTTCTGAAGCCAGAACCCCAGCTCCACCTGTACTGGCTTCCACATTGGTACCATGAGGAAGATAAACTCATAGGATTGCTTGAAAATTAAGTAAACAATACTTAGGAAGCACTCAAAAGAATGCCTGGTACGTAGTGAGTATTCCATTTGTTAGACTTTATTATTGTTGATTTCATATTTTATTTATACAGAGTACTAAAGATTTCTGTCTCTTCCTGAGACATCAGATGGACCATGACTAATTAGGGGTGGGCATGTTGAGTAATGGTTTTGTATCAAATGTATAGAATATTAAATATGTTCTCTTTTCTTAAATCTTTGAGTTGTGATGATAAGGTAGGCAACCACTTCTATACAAGTAGTCTAGAAAAGATCACTATAAAGAATACCAAGTATGACTAGATTTTCACACAAAATAAAAAATGCCTTAAATCCATCAAATGAGCATATCCTATGAGGAAAAAAATACTAAGAAAATATTTTTTCTCAGGTACGGCAAATATTAAAACTAATGTGTCCTCTCAAGCATTTTTTTTTCAGTAAGAAGTCTCAAGAAAAACATAAAAGCCTTCCATTCCTAAGCTTATTCTACTAATAAAGGGAAAGAATTACATGCCTAAAAACATTTTTTTTTTAAAAGCCCATCTGTTACAAACTAATCTCATTTTATAAAACAGTTATTAGTGGTACGTCAACAAATGCGTGTTCTCTAGGCAAGTGGAGATGAGAGATAACAGAAGGCTTTTCTCTTATTCTTCCTTTCATTGATATAAGACTTAAGATTATGGTTAATTGCACATTTCATCTTTGCTGACAATATCTTTCACTAGAAGTAAATTTGCTAAATAATCTGCAGTTTCTACCTCCCACCTTCACCCCCCAACCCCTAAAAGATTAGGGTAACCATATTTTTTTACTCCTATTGTGCTAGCAACTATGCTCATTTTAGATTCTTAATTACAGTTAGGAGCTCTAACTTCCAACTGGGATTCTCTACATATTCTTTTTAGCCATATTGTGTAAATTTAGCTTTACCTCCTCCTGATAATCAGGGTTAACTACTCTGAACGTGATGATGATGCCTTAGCTATTGGTTCTCAACACAAGGAGTTTAAACTGTACTCGTGGTAGTCATACGTTATAGTTCAATGGGACCCTAATAGGTTCTTTCACAAGAACAAGCTCCCACTGAGACCCGAACCTCCAACCCTGAAGATCCCAGAGCTGCAGGTATATGAAGCACAAAATACCCAGTAGAATTTTGGAAGTGAGGTTGAGTGGGACCACTCCTGCTTCAGTTATCAGTTTTCAGACCCATATATTCTTCCTATTTGTGTAACAGTGTCTTACAGAATTTTCTAATTTAATGTATATATTACATCCCAAAGGATGGCATTTCATCCTTTTCAATTCTTGCCTCTGAGCTGATACTGCAGCTTTGTCTTCAGAAATATATACCTTCCGGATGTTTGTGATAGGCGATCAGTGAATCCCATGGCCACGAATCCATTTCTACACCTTTGCCATGAAGTGGGTCCTTCGGTTAAATGCTATGCTGTGCAGGATTCTGTACCTGTGGATCAGGCATTCCATTGTTTCCTACAAGAGGTCCGCTGTCATTCTTACCTTTCTTTCATCTGTATTTAGTGCACCTGTTTTCTTGGGCTACTTTTAAAGGTTTTCATTATCACTGGTTTTAAGCAATTGGATTATAATATGTTTTGGCACAATTCTATTCATATTTATTGTTTTTGAGGTTCTTTGAGCTTCTTATGCTCAAAAGTTTATACTTTTCATGGAATTTGGAAATTTTACCTACCATTATTTTTTAAATAGATTTTATTTTTTTCAGAGCAGTTTTGGGTTCATAGCAAAACTGAGCAGAACAGAGTTCCCATATGTCCCATGTCCCCACACATGCACAGCTTCCCCGACTATCAACATTCTGCGCTGCAGTGATACGTCAGTTACAATTGATTAACCTGCATTGACACATTATCACCCAAAGTCCATAGGTTACATTATGTTCATTCTCGAAGCTGTACATTCTATGGGTTTTGACAAATGTATGATGGCCTGTGTCCACCATTATATAGTCTCACACAGAACAGTTTCACTACCCTAAAAGTCCTCTGTGCTCCCCCAATCCCTTTTAACCATTGATCTTTTTACTGTGTCCATAGTTTTTCCCTCTCCAGAATGTTATATATTTGGAATCACATAGCACATAGTTTTTTTTTTTTTAGATTGGTGTCTTTCACTTAGAAAAATGTATTTAGGGTTTCTCCAGGTCTTTTTATGGCCTGATAGTTCATTTCTTTTTAGCATTGAATAATATTCTATTCTGTGAATGTACCACAGTTTAATTATCCATTTCCCTACTAAATTGAAAAATATTTTTAAAACATATCTCCGGATGTTTTTCTGTCCCTTCCCCTCCCTCATCTTATCTTCTTAGAGGACTCCAATTACACATATACGAGAATTAGGCTACTTAAAGTTGTTCTGTAGCTCTGTTCTTTATTTCTTTTTTTCTAATTTTTATTCACTCTAAATTTTGTTTCAGATAGTTTCGATTGTTATTTCCTCAAGTTCATTAATCTTTTCAGCCACAGATCTAATCTGCTATTAATCCATTTAGCCAATTCTTGCAGTTCCTTTTGGGTTTGATCTATTTCCTCTTTTATCAGGCCCACCATGTCCGCCTCTAAGTCCTGCTATAATTTAACCTTTGTTATTGGCCTGCCACCCAAAAAGAGGAGATGGGGCAGGTTCTGAGAGCTGCATTTGTTGCTTTGTAGGGAGAGTACTCTGCAGCATCCTTCAGCATGGGAGATGTGCTAGCTCTTACAGGGAACGGTGAGATACCTCTGAGAGCTCTTAGTGTTGTCTGTATAGCCAAAATATCTGGGAGCAGACATTCAGATATCCTCCATCCCATATTTAAGAAGACCAGATTTCCAACCAGGGCCTTGGCTTTACCCTAAGAAACCTGCATTGGCCTAACGTTTAAGTGGCTCAGGGTCTCTGCAACACTATCAAATCTTTATTTTAGTGCTCAGTTGTGTATGCTCTTTGTTTTTCCGCTATAAGAGATAAGGGCCTCATTGTAAGCTACCAAAGGTGCCTCTGTCTCCTACACTTGGCCTTTAATTGCTTGTCAATGGTCCTTGGTTTCTATTTATTTCTCTACAGAGTGTCAACACAACTTAGTAGTAACCAGCCAATTCCATTGTCTTTGTAGGTATTGTCCTTCTGTCTTTTTCAAATGACTAAATGATTGTAACTGCAAAGACAGTTCATTCCACTGGGATGTTTTCGCAAGTCACTACTGGTGAAATCTTTATCAACCAGGTCACCATATTATGTCAGGGACTATTGCTGCACCAACTAACACTCAGATTGAGGTTCTCTTTGCCTGCTGGGATATGAGTGAACCATTCTCCAAACCTCATTTTATCATCTGTTTCTCAGACTACTCCTAGTACCACTTACGTTAGATCAGACTTTCAAGAAGCAGACATCAAAATAGTATTGGATGTGCAAGAGATTTCCTGGGGAAATACATGCAAAAAAAAAAAAAAAAAAAAGGAAGAAGCTGGAGAAGATGGATAGAATCCAGACTAAGATGCAGACCTGATCTCTATAAAGGAGTAGAGGGAAGAAAGAGGATTAGGTAGAAAATTTCTTGGACTACACTTCAGTTCTAAGAAAGTTTGGTTGACCAGGCTGATGAGTGTGTCCTAGATAGAGCCAAAGTCACTCAAATGAGGAGTTCCCCATCTCACAGGAATGGACCTGCACTGTTCTTCTTTCTACTCCCTGTGCTTAGTCACTAAGTGAGAGCAACCCATGGGGAGCATGCTCTTGGTGTAACTATGGCTGTGGATCTAGAAAGGTTAGAACCTGGGACCATTAGCCAATGATGTTTCTAACAGCAGGAAATCTGAGCAGTACATTTTCGTAGACAGAGCCGCCACAGCTCCCTTGCTGAGTAATCTATGTAAATGCTGCCCTCTAGAGCTCTGCACGGCCCCTAGATGTCCCTGGCTCCTAAATAACCACTGCACAAATTCATCTCTCTCTTTAAAACCCCGATATCTTCATCCCTTTCTCATATGATCTCATTTAATGGGACTTTGCTTCCAACTTTACTGAGAAAATAGGCACAATAAGAAAGGAACCTCCACTATCACTATGTATGTACTGCTTTTCCTCACAACTAGGGGATAAACATTCTTTCACACAGCAAAGGCCAACTCCTCCCTTTGACTAGATTCTACCTCCTCTTTCTATTCAAGGTCAAAGTTTCTCTATTTCTCTCTCTCTTTCTCGCCTGCATCATCAATCCTCAACCCATTAGATCTAGATCATTCCCATCATATACAACCATGCTGTTATTTATCTTTTAAAAAAAATTATAACACCAATCTGCCGGAGACCAGGTCCAGTCGAGTTGGGGGTCCTTGAAAAAGGGATGAGGAGACGGCGAAAATAACAAACACAGGCAGAGACCTCTGTTCCTTTGAAGCACGTTCTCACCCTGCGGGCTGTCAGCGCTGTCGCAGCCAGAGCAGCTAAAGCAGCTGAAGCAACCTTCAGACTGAAGACAGCATTTTTATTTGTTACACAACACGGGGGGGTTAATGTGGGCATTTTAACTACATAAACCTTTAAAATTATTAAGCCAATAGTTAAACGGAAACTTTTCTTAAAATTACGTCAGTTTTTATAAAATTAATAATCCACAAGGTTAAATAAAACTCGGTGGTTGGCCAATTCTTTCTGGCGATTATATCTGTTGTGGTTGATTAGACCGTGACTCGTTATTCTTGACGTTTTTCACCACTGTGTTTCTTTTATTCTTGCCCTCATGTTAACCTTAAACTTATTACTACCAGCAAGCATAAATTAGTTAAACAAACCTTATACATATTTTTAACTTTTAAGTACTATAAAAAAAATCTAACAATTATATTTAAAACTTATAAATCTAACAATTAAACTTATAATCAACTAAAAATTTAATGATTCTCATATTTCTATAGGCATGAACCTATTGTTCATGCGTGTACTTAATATAACAGCTGTGTGGCTCAATGTAAAGTGTCAAAGTGCACAGCACCATCCCTCACAAAACCAGGTGCATTCAAAATTCCATCTATAATCTTTATCTTTAGGAGGGAAAGTTCTGCATCATATGTGCATCATATTGGGACATCATTTTGTCCCAATATCTTCCTAAGATGTTTTTATTTAACTTAGGACACCAATGAGTAACAGGCTTTCTACGCATTCTTTCTCATAAACTTAATTCTTCCTATAGTATCTTTTTCCATTAATTCCAACCATTCTCTTACCATTAACGTAATCCCCTGTAAATGACGTTTGCCAACTTCAGTCATATTTAGGACATCCCCTAGGAGGGTACCAAATTTTTCCTTTTCCCATTTTATAACCCATATAATCATTTACCCAGATGGTGGGAAGAGGATGGGGATTTCTATTGTTTATTAATTTCTTTGGTAAAAATAATTGCTCATGGCTATTCATAAGGTGTTTTTAAAACATCCGTTGGTGTAATAAATTGACTCAAAAGGGACAATTTGGAATTGTTCAGTCTTCCCGGATCTTTTGTGGGATGATCTAATTTTATGACAACAACTGTGTATCATTTTTTGCACCTTTTGGAAGCTCAAGAAACTGCCACGCTGACCAAAACATCAAAAGAGAAAGTGAAAGCAGCACCACTGTGCCGAGGCAGAGATCTTTACAGTGAAAGCAAGTGCTGGTAGCTGTGGCCCTGCCAGCAGCTCTCCCTCCGGGGCCTTGCCAATTCGGAAAGGGCAGCCCAAGCTATTCTTTTCAAGACCCCGCCATGGCGTGGACCGTGCCACCAATCTCCTTCCAGGAACTGATCAATGTATCTGTTTCCCTGTACTTATTTTCAATTCCTCTCCTTACATTCTTTCTTGAACCAATCAGACTATTACTCCCCACAATTCTTCCAAGACATCTCTTAACATGGTGTATTAGTTTGCTAGGGTTGCCTCAACAAAGTATCACAAACTAGGTGGATTAAACAACAGAAGTTTATTTTCTCACAGTTCTGAAGGCCAGAAGATTGAGCTCAAGGTGTCAACAGGTTTGATTTCTTCTAAGATGTCTTTCCTTGGCTCGTAGATGGCTAGCTCCTTCTGGTGTCATTCCACTGTGTTGGCACATGTCTGTGTCTCAATTTCCTCTTTTTATAATGACAATAGTCATTTTGGATAAAGCCCACCCTAATGGACTCATTTTAACTTAGCTAGCTCTTCAAGGACCTTACTGAAAAATACATTCTGAGGTACTGGGCAGTTAGAACTTCAACAGAAGTCAGAGGGACACAATTTAGTCCATAACACATGCTTACCAATAACTTCCATGTTGCTAAAACATAGTGGTCAATTCTCAGTGGTCACATTACTTCATCAATCAATCACATTTTATACAGTTTGCAACTCAGAATTCTTTTAAACCCTTCCTTCTTTTGTGGGGGTAAGGGGGTGGCTGGCCAGTATGAAGGTCTGAACCCCTGATCTTGGTATTACAACACTTCACTCTAACCAACTGAGCTAACTGCCCAGCCCCCACTTCCTTCTTTTTCTACCTCACTGGTTCTGCCTTATTCATCTACTTATTAGAATAAAGGCAGTTTACACTATTTATGGCATTTTGTTCTTCTGTGAAACTACTAACGACTTTTATTCTTCTGTTCTTTATGTGTTTGGGTATTAAGTTTCAGAGAGTGGGAGCTGGTTTCAGCAGGAGAATGAAATGTGCTTGGCATCTACACCCTTGAGACATGATTGTTTCCAGATTCCATTACTTCCAGGGACATGGTCCCAGCAGAACCTTTATTGCCTCTGCAAAGGGACTGAGACAGCCTGTGAGCAAGTCTGAATGCTGGAATGGGACAAAGCCCAGGAGGTTTGGGGACTCTTGTCCTCTTTCTCTTCCTCATTTCTTATTCCTTTCCTTTCCTTCCTCTTCCTGTCTTTTATTCTTCCTGTTTCTTTTTTCCTATGTAAATCCAGGGCATCCATGAGGTTTGGCACCAGGGGTGAAGAGCCATCAGCCTGGTAGTTGAGAAAGATGCAGAAGATAACCAAGTGAAGGTTTCTCGCAGCTCTTCAGTAATCCAGGTACCCCTCATTCTCCTTTATCATATATTAAGTAAGGATTTATTCCAAAACCTCTCTATAAGGTAGCTAATCTCTGAAAATGCTACATTTCCTCAAAATAAGAACAACAACATCTTCACAAGGTGGGCACCATTTATTCAAAAAAAAAAAACAACTCACTTCTTTTATATGTTTGAGGGAGCCTAAGCTTTGGCCAAAGTTGTGCCTTCCATTGGAGTTGGACAAATATATTTAAAACTGGAGTATCCTGAGGAATAGCCATGGGATAGCCTGCATGTGCCAGGACTGAGTCATCCTAACACTGAATGGAACCAGACATGATGTGTTTATACCAATGATTCTCACACTTTATCAGGCATCAAGATCACCTAGAAGGCTTGTTAAAATTCACATTATTGGGTCCCATTGCCAGAATTTTTGATTCAGGAGGTCTGGAATAGGGCCCAGGAATTTGCATTTCTAACCATTTTCCAGGTGATGCTTATGTGTTATTCCATGGAAACCAACTGCTTTAGATGTTACAAGAGAAAAATGTCTCTGAGGGTAGTGTTTATCATTTTGTCCTAACGCCTCCCAGCTTCATGGACTTATACTATGTCCCAGGGAGACAGACACAAAGAAAATAAAACATCTCTGATGCTCTTGAGTGTGTGTGTGACTTTGGTGCCCTTTTAAATGAATATAACAGAAGAGAGAAGGGAGTTACTCTCTTCCTCCTCACCCCAGATCACCAAAAGCTCTGCCCCTTGAGTGTTCTCAAAGGTTCCAGGGCATCAGGCATAGTGCCTTGTAAGAGTGGTAAAAACAGAGGCAGTGCCAAGTGGGTGACATATGTCAGTTGAGTCATAGCTGCTTTGTGGTTGATAATGGAGGTGGTTCTTTCACTCCTTTTGGTGGAAATTTTACTTAAGGCCTTTGGGTGGCTTCGTTTCAGTATTAAATTACAGTTTTTGTATTTTCCACAATTCGCAATTTGCTAGTTGACTAGGTACATGCTTCCAGGGTTTCAATAAGGGGTGTATTCAATAAATTGGAAGCTAAACAAATTAATGCTATGATTTTTATTTAAAGAATGAGATAAAAAGCAAAGAAAAAAATTACTTGCTTCAGGCCACACAGGTGAATGACAGAATTAGAGATGGTGGAGGGAAGGTTCTCTAATCCTGTGATTGGACAACCTTGCCTTTTAATTACTATTAAATATATATTTTTTAAATGCACAGCATTTGGGAGCCATTGCCACATGAAAGGATCCGTTCTGATTATTATTGACTGCTAGTGACACAAGGACGAAATGTGTTTGCTAATTGGGAAACATCTGAATCTGCAGATTTGTGACAAATCTGGGATTGTTTTAGCTAAGGTCAAAGGCATAAAACTTCCTAACAGGACTGTGGGGGAAGGAGTTCCAGTTATTAGGATGGAGATTTATAAATGGAAAGGTAGATAAACAAAGCATGCTGTTCATTCTGGGGTGAGGATGAAATAGTTTTTTCCCTCCGTCTTGAAGGATGGATGCAATCTTCTTCCACAGAAAAGAAATATACCAGGAAAAATGAGACTGAGTCACAGGCTAAAAAGTAGCTTCCTGTACTAATGTACAAACAAGAGTAGATTTAACTTACCTCTAAACCTGAATTATCCCTGGACTTGTATAACACAAGGTAGCTAAATGAGATATACAGAGTATATATTTTCACAGGACCTTCAAAGAAAAGGCTTCGTTTAGAAGCCATTGCCCTACATTTGTATAATGCATAAGTTCTAATGCTATCATATTATTAAAACACATAGAGGTGTTGAATGCTTTGAAAAGACTGAAGTATATAACAAACATTCCATTTGTAGTCACAGAAAAGTTGTAGCTTTTCTAACATAATAAATATTGCAGATTTCTGGGTGATATCAGAAGAACCTGCTGCATATTTACAAAATTGAAGACTAAGAAAGCGCTAGCAAGATCCACATTGTGTGAGTGGACATAAGGATAAAACTGTATTTTAAAAAGGGGTGTCTTTAAAGAGGAGGATCAACAAAAAATATTTCCTGAAGAATTTGACACTCTTGTAATTCTTCCAATTGCTAATGACTTGTAAAATTAGGAACTCACTTTGCCCTGCAGATGATTTCCAAGGTAAAAATACATGCAGCAGTTTTGTTATTCTCACCATCCATGCAGGGTATTTTCTCCGCAGTGGTGGCTCTAAAGGAATGGACCTTGAACTGAGCTGCCCTCTAGAATCAGTGAGGTGATTTTTAAAATCCTGACATCCAACTACACCCCAGACAAATCAGAATATTACAAATGGGATCTAGGCCTCAGTTATTGGTTTTTGGAGGGGTTTTTTGTTTTGTTTTGTTTTTAAAGCAAATACATTTTTTATTTCTGCTAATAATAATTCTTACTATTAACCATCATTGTAGTACAACTTTTTTAAAATTTTATTTTATTTTATTTTACTTGTCAAAATACATTTTACTTGATTTTCATGCCCCTTTACCCGTTCCTCTCCACCCCATCCCCTCTCCCCCGCACATTGTATCTGTGCACTTGGCTTAAATAGTTCAAGGAATTTTTGTGGTTATTCTGTCTTCTTCCCCCCACCCTTTATTTGTTTGTGTGTTTATTTATTTATTAATTTTTAGCTCCCACAAATAAGTGAGAACATGTGATATTTCTCTTTCTGTGCCTGACTTGTTTCACTTAATATAATTTTCTCTAAGTCCATCCATGTTGTTGTGAATGGTAGTATTTCATTCTTTTTTATAGCAGAGTAGTATTCCATTGTGTTGACATACCACAGTTTCCTTATCCACTCATCAGATGATGGACATTTGGGCTGGTTCCAGCTCTTGGCTATTCTATATAGAGCTTCAAAGGGCATGATGATTTCCATTCCTCTGTGTATATTCTAGCAGTGGGATTGCTGGGTCATATAGCAGATCTATCTGTAATTGTTTGATGAAACTCTATATCATGTTCCATAAAGGCTGCACCATTTTGTAGCCCCACTGACAGTGGGTAAGAGTTCCTTTTCTCTGCAACCTCTCCAGCACTTATCATTCTCAGTCTTTTGGATATTAGCCATCCTAACTGGAGTGAGATGGTATCCCAGTGTGCTTTTGATTTGCATTTCCCAAATGTTAAGTGATATTGAGCACTTTTTCGTGTGTCTGTTGGCCATTCATATATCTTCCTTTGAGAAATATCTGTTCAGCTCCTTTGCCCATTTTTAAATTGGGTTATTTGTTTTTTTGTTGTAAAGTTGTTTGTGTTCCTTGTATATTCTGGATATTAATCCTTTGTCAGATGTATATTTAGCAAATATTTTCTCCCACTCTGTTGGTTGTTTTCTTACTCTGTTTATTGTTTCTTTTGCTGTGCAGAAGCTGTTTTGATATAATCCCATTTGTTTATTTTACCTTTAGTTGCCTGTGCTTTTTGGGTCCTATTCATGAATTCTGTACCCACTCCTACTTCCTGGAGTGTTTCCCCTATGTTTTCTTTAAGGAGTATTATTCTTTCAGGATGTATATTTAATTCTTTAATCCATTTTGAGTTGATTTTGGTATATGGTGACAGATATGGGTCCAGTTTCATTCTCCTACATATGATTATCCACTTTTCCCAGCACCACTTGTTGAAAAGGCAGTCTCTTCCCCAATATGTAGACTTGCTGCCTATGTCAAAGATCAGATGGCTGTAGGCATATGGGTTAATTCCAGGATTCTCTATTCTCTTCCATTGATCTGTGTATCCATTTTTATGCCAGTACCAAGCTGTTTTGGTTATTATAGCTTTGTAATATAGTTTAAAGTCAGGTAGTGTTATGCCACCAGCTTTATTTATTTATTTATTTATTTTGCTCAGGATTGCTTTGGCTATGTGTGGTCTTTTGTTGTGCCATCTAAATGTCTAGATAGCTTTTTCCATCTAAGAGAAAAATGTCATTGGAATTTTGATGGGGATTGCATTGAACTTGTAGATCAGTTTGGGTAATATGGACATTTTCACAATGTTAATTCTTCCAATCCAAGAGCATGGGATATCTTTCCATCTTCTTGTGTTCTCTTTAATTTCTCACAACAGTGGTTTGTAGTTCTCTTCATAGAAATTTTTCACATCCTTGGTCAGCTTTATTCCTAAATATTTTATTTTTTTGGTGGCTACTGTAAAAGGGCTAGCTTTCCTGATTTCTTTTTCTGCATGTTCACTGGTGGAGTATAGAAATGCTACTGATTTTTGTGTGTTGATTTTGCGTCCTGCAACTTTGCTGCAATCCTTTATCAACTCTAGGAATTTTTTCACAGAAGCTTTAAGCTGTTCAGTATATAGGATTGCATCATCTGCAAAAAGGGACAGCTTGACTTCATCCTTTCTAATCTGGACGCCCTTTATTTCCTTCTCTTCTCTGATTGCTCTGGCTAGTATTTCCAACACTATGTTGAATAGGAGTAGTGAGAGTGGGCATCCTTGTCTAGTTCCTCTTTTTAAGGGAAACTCTTTCAGCTTTTCCCCGTTCAGGATGATTTTGGCAGTGGCTTATCGTATATGGCTTTAATTATGCTGAGATGCTTTCCGTCTATTCCTAACTTGTAGAGAGTCTTTATCGTTTAAAGGATGTTGAATTTTGTCAAATGCTTTTTCAGCATCTATAGAGATGATCGTTTGTTTTTTGTCTTTGCTTTTGTTAACGTGGTGTATCACATTTATAGATTTGCATATGTTGAAACAACCTTGCATCCCTGGGATGAATTCCACTTGATCATGGTGTATAATTTTCTGTATGTGCTGCTGTATTCTGTTAGCTAGTATTTTATTGAGGATTTCTGCATCTATATTCATCAAGGATATTGGCCTGTAGTTTTCTATTTTTGATGCATCTTTGTCTGGTTTTGGAATCAGGGTGATATTTGCCTCATAGAATGAGTTTGGGAGAATATCCTCTGTTTCAATCTTTTGGAACAGTTTGTAGAGAATTGGTATCAGTTCCTCTTTGAAAATTTGGTAGAACTCTGCAGTGAACCCATCCGGTCCTGCGCTTTTCTTTGTTGGGAGCCTTCTGATAACAGCTTCGATCTCTTTTATTGCTATTGGTCTGTTCAGATTTTCTGTATCTTCTTGCCTCAGATTTGCTAGCTTGTATGCATCCAGAGATGTATCCATTTCCTCCAGATTTTCAAATTTGTTGGCATATAGCTGTGTATAGCAGTCTCTAATGATTTCTTGTATTTCTGAGGAGTCAGTTGTAATTTTACCTTTTTTATTTCTAATTTTTGTTATTTGGGTCTTCTCTCTTCTTAGCTGGTCTTTCTAAAGGTTTGTTGATTTTATTACTGTTTTCAAAGAACAAACTTTGTTTCATTGATCTTTTCTATTTTTCATTTTTCTATTTCATTTAGTTCTGCTCTGATCTTAATGATTTCTTTCCGAGTACTAGCTTTAGGTTTGGATTGTTTTTGTTTTTCTAGATCTTTAAGGTGAAGTGTTAGGTTATGTATTTGCCATCTTTCCATTCTTCTGAAGTAAGCATTTAATGCAATAAATTTCCCCCTTAAAACTGCTTTTGCAGTATCCCACAGGTTTTGGTATAATGTGTCATTATTTTCATTAGTTTCAAGAAATTCTTTGATTTCCTGTTTAATTTCTTCTTGGACCTACATGTCATTAAGTAGAATGTTGTTTAATTTCCATGAGTTTGTATAGTTTTCAGAGTTTCATTTATTATTGATTTCTAATTTTAATCTGTTGTGATCAGAAAAAACACATGGAATAATTCTAATTTTTTTGAATTTGTTAAGACTTGCTTTGTGACCTAACATGTTGTCTATCCTGTAGAATGTTCCATATGCTGATGGGAAGAATGAATATTCTGAGGTTGTTGGGTGGAATGTCCTGTAGATATCTGCCAAATCCAATTGGTCTAAATTACTGTTAAGATCTTGTGTTTTTCTGTGATTTTTTGCCTAGATGATCTGTCCAGTGATGAGAGTGGGGTGTTCCGGTCCCCGACTATTATGATGTTAGTGTCTATTTCTTTCTTTAGATCTAATAGTGTTTGCTTTATAAATCTTGCTGCTCCAACATTAGATGTATACATATTTATGATTGTTATGTCTTCTTGATGGATGGATCCTTTTATCATTATGTATTGGCCATCTTTATCTTTTTTAATGGTTTTTGCTTTAAAGTCTAGTTTGTCTGACATAAGAATAACTACTCCAGCTTGTTTTTTATTTCTACTTGCACGATATATCTTTTTCTATCCTTTCACTCTTAGTCTATGTGTGTCTTTACAGGCGAAGTGAGTCTCTTGGAGACAGCATATTGTTGGGTCCATCTTTTTAATCCAGTCAGTCAGTCTGTGTCTTTTGAATGGGGGATTTAGTCCCTTTACATTCAGAGTTATTATTGAAAGGTGTTGATTTACTCCTAGCATTATGCTGATTTTCATTTAAATGTCTTAAGTACCTTTTTTTCCTTTCTCTCAAATTTTCTGTTTGTCTTCTGTATTTGTTGCTTTCTTGGTATGATAGATAAAATATTTTTTCTCTCTTTTGTTAGCATTATCATTTTGCTGGTAGGTATTGTTCTTTCTTGTGTATTCATGGTAGTGATGGTTGTTTTTGTGATATCAAACCCAGTACTTCCTTGAGAATTTCTTGTAGGGCTGGTCAAGTGGTAGTGAACTCCCACAGTTTTTGTTTGTCTGAGAAATATATTATTTGTCCTTCATTTCAGAAGGATAGGCTTGCTGGGTAAAGTATTCTTGGCTGGCAATTTTTGTCCTTTAGTGTTTGAATATATCATCCCATTCTTTTCTTGCTTTTAGAGTTTCTGATGAAAAGTCTGATGTTAGTCTGATTGGGGCTCCCTTATAAGTGACTTGCTGCTTCTCTCTTGCAGCTTTTAAGATTCTCTCTTTGCCTTTGATTTTTGTCAGTTTGATTACACATGTCCTGGAGAGGACCTTTTTGGGTTGAATGTGTTTAGTGATCTTTGGGCTTCCTGAATCTGGGGATCTGTGATTTTCCTTATACCTGGGAAGTTTTCTGCTATTATCTCATTGAATATGTTTTCAATGCCACTTCCTTTTCCCCCCCCTTCTGGAATAACCATGATTCAGATATTTGAGTGCTTAAGGTTGTCAGTTGTCTCTCTTAAATTCTCTTAAATTTTTTTGATTCTTTTTTCTTTTTTCTGGTCTGCCTGTAATAATTCAAACAGCCTGTCTTTGAGGTCAGAAATTCTCTCTTCGGCTTGTTCAAGTCTGCTGGTTAAACTCTCTGTTGTATTTTTTATTTCGTTGAATGACTCCTTAAGCTCCACAAGCTCAGCTACATTCTTTTTCAAGGCATTGATTTCTTTGTACATTTCTTCTTTCATATCCTATATGCTTTTTCTCATTTCATTGTGTTGTTTCACTGAGTTTTCTTGTATCTCATTTAGTTTCCTTAGAATAGTTACTCTAAATTCCTTGTCTGTCACTTCAAAGACTTCCTGTTCTATAGGATCTAGCACTTGTAAGTTATTAATTTCCTTTGGTGGTGATGTACTTTCTTGATTTTTCATATTTTTGGTTTCTTTCCTTTGGTGTTGTGTCACTGTGGCCAGGGGTATTACAGTTCACTCATTTTATCCTGCTATATGGCTTGGATCCTGAAGGGTCTGCTGCTTCTGGACAACAGAAACTAGCCTGGACAGGAAGTCCTGCCCTACCTACCTTCACCAGCTGGTCGGGTGGCGTGGGAGTCCAGAGCATCTCAAGTCGCTCAGGAGACAGACAGCCTGGGCCAGAAGTCCCGCCCCACCTGCCTTCACCGGTTTGTTGGGCTCGGGGCTTGGAAGCCCATGCCTCTCAGGTCACTCACAGAGATGGACAACCTGTGCGGGAAGTCTTGCCCCGGCGCCACCTGCCTTCTCTGGCTGGCAGGCTTGGGGTGTGTAGGCCCAAAAGCTCCAAAGCTCCAAAGTCTCTTTAGGAAATGTGGAGCAACCTGAACTGGGGTCCCGTGGTGGGCGGCTCCTGTCCATTCCAGCACAGACCTTGGGTCCTCGGTTGCTGCTCCTCAAAGCTGCAAATTGGTCACTCTGTGGGAGAGAGCGATAACAACTACTCTGCCATCTTGACCCCTCCCCTGTTTATTGTTTTTAAAGCACCCCAGGTGACTCCAAAGTGCAGCTCTGACACTTACAGGCCTTTAAGGTGAAATTCGTGTGTGTAATAAATAGTTCCTGAATAGCCTGTCTTTGTCTTTTTTGCATAAGCTGATTTACTACCATAGTATTAGTCTCTTCTATCTATTGTCATTTTCCCTCTGTATAAACTCATTATTTTATTAGTTACTAAATATAGGTACCTAGCATCACAAACAAGTAATACTAGAGTTTAATTACCTTGTTCTTATAGTTGGTGTGTGTATTAGTTTCCTACTGCTACTGTAAAAACCGAATGTAACCAACTTAATGCAACCAATTTAATGGCCTAAAACAACACAAATTTATTATTTTATGGTTCACTTCTGCTAAGGCCCATTTGCCACATAAAGTAACATATTCATAGGTCTGGAGGATTAAGGCAGGGACATTTTAAGGAGCCATTATGTTACCTACAACAGTATAAGTAAACTAACACAATGGGGTATGACCAGGGCATTAACAAACTCAGATTGTATTTTGAGGTCTATTTAGCCAGTCCTATTGGTCTAAACCCTGGTCAGTAATGCACATTCCCAGCAGTATAGATCACAAGAACCACTCTTCTCACCATGTCACATATGACTTATAAGAACTTAAAACCACCATTTGTCTCATTCAGTTTCAATGCATGTGTTCAAATAAAATGCCCCAAGATACAAGTTTCTTCCTAAGAAGTAGCTACCAATTTGGGCACACATATTTTAGCATCTTTGCCAATTTCAGTTGTTTGAATGACATAAGAATATCATCACATGTAATAACAGTCTGTATTTCCCTATTATGTTAGGATGCTGGTTTTATGATTTTCCAGGCCCTTACACTTGTGGTATGGTACAACACATAGTTTTCGTCTGTTCTCCCTTTTCTCATCATTCCTTCAACAGATAATGTGTTGTGTCTGTGTCCAGTCGTGAGGGCTGTAGCATGGTGGCTGCTCTTCAGGAACCCCTCAGACAGAGGTTTAGAGCCTCACAGTCTTTCTAAGTTTACTCAGAAGGAAGCAGTATATTTAGGAGGCAACATGCTTAGTGTATCCAGAACATAAATCAGATGTTAATGCTACTTTTGCATATTTCAATTACCAACATTTCATATTTTATCCTTCTCCCTTCTTATGTTTGGAGACATCTCAGCAAATTCATCCATTGCAGACTATTGTTTTGTAATCTCATTCTTTTATTTCCTGTTTCATGCATTTTATTGAGAATGAAAACCAAATACTTTATAATATTTAATTCTGCTTTTTGTTATTGTATTTTTAAAGATATTGTTTACCTTTGCATCATGAGTACAGTGATTTCTTGTATTATGTTCTAGAATTCTAAGCTTCTTTTTTTCAATTTTATTTATATTTATTTTTGTAGGGTACAGTGTGTTGTTTCAATACATGAATATACTGCCCAATAATTCACTTAGGCTAGATAGCATAGTTTTGTACCCGTTAGCTCATCCCTTCCCAATCTTACCCACCTCCCCTCCCAGCCTCTAGTAACCATTATTCTACCCTCTACTTCTATGAGAATCACTGTTAAATTTTTTTTTAATTCCTCATATGCTGAATTACTTCTGTTTTCTCTTCCTTGAATGATTAAAAGTTCATACAGACTTGGAGTTTATCATGCATAGGATCGATGATTTTCACTTTGTCCTCCTGTTCTAATAACTAGCAATTATTAGAATTCACGTCTCATTTCTGAAGCCACTAATATTTGGTGTCTATCTGATATAGTCCTGAATCGAGGGAAAATGTATTCCTTCTCTAGCCTACTGGGTGTTTTTAATATGATTCGTTGGAATAGATAGGGCAAAATAATGTTTTTCAGAGTTTGGAAATGTCTGCATTATGTGAATTATTAATAATGTCAACTTAAGCAGTGCTTGTATTTGTATTTGAACCTTTTTTGTACACTGTTTTATCTGGAAAGGGCCATAATAAGTAGTTTATTCTGCTATCTGGTGGACTATGAATATTTGAACCAAACAAAATCTGATATAACAACTAACTTCCTTTTCTCTTTCTTTCTCTTTCTTTACATTTTATAAAGCATAGCCTACTCTCACTTTTTATATAATGACTTCCAAGGATGTGGGGGGGGGCAAATACAAATGCTAACAAGATGTTTTTCTATTCAGATAAGTCTTTCAGTGTCTCAGTCTTTAGACTAAATAAAATCATGGTCCTACATCAAGCCATTAGACATGATCATTAATAGTACTAAAGGAATCATATTAATAGGTTTTTTTAAAGATACTCAAAATTTAATCAATTTCTTTCAGAACACTAATGTTGCAGAGTTGTAGCTGTCTCCTGAAGGGCAGTGATGGAAACAATAAGGATTTCAAGGTGAAATGGACACATGAATACATCCAGGGGGTAGAGGCCATCCTGTGCTGCTGAGCCTTTGAGAGCTGTACATCCATTTGAAAACCTGGAAGTAATGCGTATTTTTATGGGTGTGGATATATCCATGCAAATATCTCTATGTATCTCTATAGTCATGCTTAGAGAGATATGACTAAATCCATGCCTATAGAGACATGCCTGTAGAGATAGGTTTCATTTACCTATGAAATAATCCCTGCATGTTTAGAAGTAATGTGCTTTATTAGTGGTAAGAGAGCTCTCTTAATCCATCTTGAGCAATGTGAGCAGTGACAAAAAGAATCTAGCAATGTAAGGAGAAAAAAAAATAGTGATGTTAATGGGAGAAAAACAATTTTCAAAAATATAGAAACCATATGCTCAAGGCTTTGGAATTGGCAGAAGAACAACAGCTAAGAAGGCCACATCTTGATTGAAGAGAGTGTAAGGGGGAGTGTACAGTGATTTCTCTGCAGTTTGATTTCTCTGAGTTGAGGAATTCAATGGCAAGTCATGAGTGGCTTGCATTGGATGGGGATACTTGAAGGTCTGGGGTTACAGCAAATTTGTGGGTGCAATCTCAGAGAAAAGACTTTTTATTATCATTTTTATTTGCCCTTACACTTTGTAGCACCCCAATTGTTGAAACTAGGAAGGCAGGGCTTCCGAGGTTGGCATTGGTACAGTGCTCAGCAGAATAGAAACATTACCCAGGACATGAATAGATGGTGAAAGACTTATTTTTCCTGTGGCTCAAATTGTAGTTTAAAAGTGTGGAGATACCATTTAAAGAAGATGGAGAAATAAGCTGAGGGCTCCTTAGACAGATAACAAGAAATAAATAGCATGGTTATGAAATAGGTATGTCGTTATGGCAATAAGCAAATCACCTCAGGAGCAGGAATCCACATTCAAACAATATTTACCTGCATCCAGATGTGATAACAAACCAGCAAGCAAAGCATAAACAAATCCTGTAGATAGGAAAATGGCAAATTCAAAAATGAGCTGGGGCAAATTTGCAGAGGGAGGTGATTTTTTGGACCAGATGGTGGTGGGACCAGAAACCTGTTTCCCTACCTGGAAATTGGTGAAGCAATTCTGAGTCTTTGCCCAGGAAGATCCTTTGGAGTACAAGGATGATACCCGCCCAGCTCTTCTTCATAATCATCTATGTGCTCGAGTCTGTAACAATACTGGTGCAGAGTAGCTTAATTGTTGCAGTGCTGGGCAGAGAGTGGGTGCAGGTCAAACGGTTGTTACCTGTGGACATGATTCTCACCAGCCTGGGCATCAGCCATTTCTGTCGGCAGTGGGCATCAATTCTATTCAATTTTTGCTTCTATTTTAACCCTAATCATTCATTTTGGTACTTATCACTCACCTGGGAATTTTTTAATATTTTTATCTTCTGGTTAACCAGCCTGCTTGCTGTCTTCTACTGTGTCAAGGTCTGTTCCTTCACCCACCCCATCTTCCTCTGGCTCAGGTGGAGAATTTTGAAGCTGGTTCCCTGGCTGTTACTGGGTTCTCTGATGATTTCTTGTCTGACAATCATACCTTCAATAATTAGGAATCACATCCAGATTCAGTTCATCAACATGGTGCATTTACCTGGAAACAGCACTATGACTGAGAGACTTAGGATGTTTCAGAAGCATATGTTCACACTTTATCGAACACTTGCATTGGGCCTTCCCTTCCTCCTGTTCCTGGCTTCCACCATCTTGCTCATGGCCTCACTGTCCCAGCATTTGGTGCAGATGAAACACCATAGCACTGGCCACTGCAACTCCAGCACAAAAGCTCATTTCACTGCCGTGAGACTACTTGCCATGTCATTTATCATCTTCACCTCTCACTTTTTTATCATACTTGCCTCCTTAATAGAAAGCGCATTTGATAGGAGACCGTGGTTCTGGATTTGGGAAGTCTTCCTCTACGGCATAGTCTCTATTCATTCCACTTCACTGATGCTGAGAAGCCCTACGTTGAAAAAGGTTCTAAAGGTAAAGTGCTGGGTCCTAGAGGCTGCCTGAGGCAGAGGGTATAATAAGACCCCTGGGCAAATGGGAGTTTGCATTGACACAACTACTACTAATAGCAGCACTGCTCCTATCAGTCCCCTCGTGACAGTGGAACACCATGAACCCCCATCTCATTCTCTTTCATCCCCACAGCCTCTATCTCTAAACAATCAATGGTTTCTCTGTTCTGTCCCAATCCTTTCCCTTCCACAATCCTCAGGTTGGTCTAAACTGTCTCATGACTGCCCCATCTCTCCTTAGTCCTCACCATCTCTGGAACCTCACTCCCACTGTATTCTACACAAGGCAGTCAAAAGCATGGTATCCACACATTATTTTATCCATCTCATGACTGGCAATTACTTTGCACATTAATATGAATCCTTTTTCCACGAGAATTTATTGCCCATACTCTGAGTGCACCTCATGCAAAGCCCTCGATTTACTTTTCTAACTTTAATCAAGGAAAGGTCTTCCCCTCTCTTTCTCTTTCTCTCTCTTGCTCTTGCTCTCCCTGCTGCTTCTGAACCTTTATCCAGTGACACAAATTTCTTTATTTGCCTCTCTTCCAAATACTTTACCTTCATTCCTTTAAAGCTCAGATCAAAATTTGACTCTTCTTTCATTTCCATTTGCCAAGACATATTCTTCCCCAGAATAGTGGGCCACTTACCCAGTCTAGTTTCATTCCTTAATACCTGTCCAAACATTGGTGACTTAATTATGTCAACCATATAAGGTTTTATTGGCTCGAATCTTTCCTTTCTGTTTACTATAAGTTGGAGTGAACTTTCTAGGAAGATTACCGTATTAAGGCATAGCTGGTTTTCTCCCATATATAACACAGATGTCAGCTGAGACCCCCCATATTTTATGACATCTGAGGGACACTGGCCTAAATTTTCTGTATTCTTTTACTTTGTGCTCTGTGGCAGTCCAAAGCCCTCCCCAAATGGATAAGAATACAGAAACCATATAGTAATCAATTAAAATCACCTATAAGACATTCCTGTTTTTTAAAAGTCATTTCTGCCTCCCCAGTTCAACATGTTTCTCTCATGCCCTTTTCCCTTGCAGGGCCCCATTTTGCCCACTCCTTATGGTATCTCTCTCCTCTCTTCTCTCTTCTTCACCTTCACCCAGGACCAACCAAGTGTCTTGGTAATGGCCAACTCCTAGGCCTTTGGGTCTCAGATTCTACCTACCCCAGGCACTCATCAAGGTACTTTTTTCCCGAAAACAGTTACATCTCTTACAGCATTCTGGTGCCAGGGGTTAAGAATATAATTTTCTCCACCCTGTATATATATATTGGGCATGTCTGATGAACCAAACTTCCAGCTCTGCCATTATAAGACTGAAACATCTCCTGAAAGGAAACCATCCTACAGAAAAAAAATGATGCAGGTATCTCAAGTTTTACTGTCAAAAAAAAAGACAGTCCCTGGAAGGGAATGGAAATTCTGATCTGGTCTTGTATCTATCATTCTGATTTGGCTTGGAGTTGAATCCATATTTGAAAATGAGGGTGTGAAATGTAAGTGAAAACTGAAAGACCACTTTCACCAAAAACTCTGTGGTATTTGGTAAATGCCAACAGCATTCCTACTGTTGCACAGAAAGGGTGCAAAAGCATAGTGTCCCACTGCAGAGCAGCACTCGGGCAGCCTTGAGACTTCCTGAGTGACAGTGGTTAAACTGCAGTAGAAGGTGTGACTGAACCTGGTGGGCAACCATTGAGGTGGAACTGAGCAGGAAAAAAGGAAAAGAAAAGGTAGGTACTGACATTGTGTTATCTGACCAGAGACTGCCAGAAATGCTTAGGGGACGGGTAGGAAAGTATGTTGCAAGGGTTTGGGATCCTGCTGGAATAGATTGGACAAGAAATTTGGATTATTTGTCATTTGTATCCACACCCAGATGAGGTCCTGCATGTTCTAAAATCTCAGATAGCTGGAAAAAATAGAAACGGTTCCCTTCATAAATAGAAAACAGGAAAAAAAGACATTCTCCCCCCACCCCCACACACACCACTATCACATATACAGACACTATTCCAGAAGCTATGAAATATTTTTAGTACTCTCACTGTCTTCTCTTATGTAAAGTTCAATGGGAAACTTATCCAAGATACACATGAAGTGAGGGTGTTAGAAGCAGTTGATAAGGGTCCAGAAATCAGGGGGAAAAAAGCAGAAAGAAATAATAATTATCCTTTCTATTGTGGTGTCTAATACTTCACAAAGATATTTTACATATATTTTCTCATTTGGAACTGAAAAAACAGGTCAAGATCACCCAACCCAAACTAACTAGAAAACAGACCTAAGAAGGTTGAGTGATTTACCTAAATTCACACTGCTGCTTAATGCCAAACCTAAGGCCAATGGAAAAGGAGTAGAAACCAAGGGCTAAATTTTAAAGGAGCAAAGAATTTTAACAGGAAAAAATAGTGGGGATTTGAACAGGAGGTACTTTAGAAAGAATAACAGAGAGGTTGTGACCAAGAACAATGAAATTTTTTTTTGAGAACTTTAGTTAGCTAGATATGGAAGTAGGGACTAATGCACCTGTGTTGTCCAACTTGTAAATACTCCACCCTATATAATGTTCATTATCCCTCACATAAAGTGTGTTGCCTGATAACTCATAACGAGCAGAAAGCAGAAGATTAAGAAAGCTCTATTCCTGGGGTTAAGGAGCAAATGTTTAGAAGCCCACAGGTGGTAGTAGTGGATTTAACAGGAGCCCCATGAGTGCTGCCACCCGGCACCTGTACACACACCATATACTGCACAAACCAAACCATTAGCAACTGGAAAGTAGACCTTCCATCCTTCATGAAATATTCCATGAACCTAATTAATGCCTTGTGATGCAGAGGAGACTGGCAACAATGGTGAATTCCTGATAGTACTTGGCATGAAACCTATTCCTAACTAGATATACTGTAGAATTTACTCACTGGATATTTTCTCTACCCCATGTCCATTCCTACTATACAGGATACATGGATTCAAAAACTTCAGTTGCACCTTTTTTGCCTATTTCTGAGCCTAGTATTCAAGACTTTCCAAAACCTGCCTCTAAACCACCTGCGCAGCCTTAACCCCCCAATAATCTCCAACCCAAGTGTTTGTACCAGACGTATCTCCTCATTCTTTCCTGAATATCCATGCATAGGATATTTGCATTTGCATTGGACATACCTATGCATAGGATTAATGCTCCTCACATTTGCTAATGCCAATTACCTTTCTTTTTCTGTATTCCCTCATTATGACCATTGCTTAATTCCTATCCTCTCTTTATGACCTAGTGCCAGCCCAGCTATACACACAAATGTCACACTGACTCTTGCCCATCAAGGTCACTCTTCATTCTATTACACCTGCTGTCTCTAGCACTTACTTGGCACCAACTGTAAGCTATGTCCTAAATTTCTTCCTTTTACTTCTGCCTTTGTAATACAGTTTTCTACATACAAGAAATTCAGTTACTGTTAAGTGATGACGATGATGACAAACGGATGACAAATTTTGGAATGTGGAATTGCAAGAGATCTCATCCATTCGGTAAATATTGACTGTCAACCTACTGTGTACTACTGGAAATACAAAGATGAGATGGCAGCTTGATCAAGATGTATTCCTCCTGACAAATGAGGGCCCCTTCCTGAGAGTTCCATATATGGGTTATTTTATACATGGTGGGTCTATTCTGGCTCCAAGAAGACCTCAGTAGAAGGAGGCTATGGCATTCCACAGTGGGACAAGAGCTCAGAGGAGTTTAGCAGATAAATGCCTCCCCCTTACCAAGCAATAAGGAACTACAGAAATCTTCTCTGGTTTCTAAAGAACAGGAAACAACCTGCATTCGGTCTCCTTCTCCCACAGAGGGCAACGATGGCCAAGTCACAACAGCACCAGTCAAACAAGAAGTTAGCCTTTTGTAAAAAATGTTTCCTACCCTCCTTAACTTGATGGTCCTATAAAAACAAGAAGAAGGGAGAGGAAGTTATAGGGGAGTGAAAGAATTGACCTCCGTTTTCTTCCCCAAGTTCGATATCAGGCCTAAGATAGGTGAAGAGAAGAAGCTTTGACTTGAATATGAGATTAATGTTTTGATTTAGACTCTTTAAAACCAGGAAATTAAAACATCCTTAGATACCTATGCAGTCTATAATGCCATCAAGGGATGGGAAATGGTGCTCTCAGGAATATGTTTGAAGGCAGAGGTTGGAGAAAAAATCTGTTCCTCCTGAACTCAGCCTATTCAACAAATTTGTTACATAAGACATAAGTCAGTAAGATGTGAACAGCCTGTACATTTTCTCCGAGATTGTCAGGTATTGTACATCACATTTCACTTATAAAAGACCCTAAGATAACATCCGTTCTCAGGAAGCGAGAAACCAAAGGCCAAGGGAAAGGTCCACCTGTGATGATCCTTAGTATTCTTGCCATCACGACCATCACGACTCTCCCCACCTGAATCCACGTAGAACAACATCAAATTCTGGGCTCAGTCACAATTTCTTTCTGTACCTGGAAACTCTTGATATAGAGTTCCGCTTTCCTTCCATTCTGGTATTTGTGTTTCTATTTTGTTAATGGTGTTTTGTTAATGGTCTTTATTGTTCTCATATTTCTACTGTAAATTATGGTAAGTTTATTTTTTTTTCAAAATTGGTCTTGCTGTTTTGAAAAAGGAGAAAAAAGAACAAAAGAAGAGAAAGAAAAACTATGAAGGATAATGGTATGAGGAGCATTGTAACAATAAAAGAATGATGACATAACTGCACTTGCAAACCAATTTTTAAAAATTATCTAGATTTCCTTTTGCTCCAGAAATTCATATTAAAGGACAGAATTTGGGGGACTCTTTCTTATAAAGTGTAGAAGAACATGTACTTATAATCAGCCTAGTATAACTTATTCCTGTGACTATTAATAATGCCAAAATGCTTCCTAATTGGGGGAGGGGGTAATAAATGCATCTTCTTTGGCTTTTCTACAAAAAGCTTTTATAGAGTCCTTGAGACTCATTTACCATCCATTAGCCATGTCTCAAACTGCCAAAGCAACATTTCTTTAAGACTATTTTTTCTATTTTTAATAAAACTTTAAATATTGATTCTAAGTGTTAATTGACTTTTTTACTAGTTTTGATGGCAAGTCAGATAAGCTCAATTGCAATGCCAATTTTCTTCAAATCATTTTTTAAGATAAAATTGATTTTAAAAAATGACAGGCTACATTGGTTGGATAAGAGATAAATCCTTTATCATGAATTAAGTTTTTATTTAAATTTTAATCTAAATGCTGGATTTAAAAACAAACGAACTTTTAAGAATAAGCTAAAAGTAAGTAATTGAAACACAGCCAAAGTGCAGTCAGAATGACTGAGAATAATCACTCAAATTTGCAGGGGAAAGTAGATCTTAAAATTTAAGTTTAAAATTAGAGGAAAGATAAATTTCACAGGCCTTCATTCTTAAGGCCTAAAGATAGACTGTGTAGGTAGATATTTCTTGAGAATATTGGCAGATCAGGGGTGCCAGAGCTTGAGAATTTGAATGAAGCTCATTCCAAGAACTTGGAAATAAGACTGTCTTCTGAAGGGTAAATCAGGAAATCAATTCCCCTCCCTACTTCTGCCTTAAATGAAACTATCTAAGAATTAACCAGAAAATGGGTGTTGAAACGTTCTCCAATTGAACCCCTGGATTTAGGTCAAGGCAAATTCCAGATTGTAGACAAGAAAGAGAAGTAAAACAAGTCTCAAAATAAACTTTAACAAACAAACAAAAAGGTAACAAATCTGAACTCACTTCATTATGTTCATCTAGGTCTGATCAGGGTAGGGGGATGTTTTTTCAATCGGCTTGAAGCTTTCTAATCCTATTGACGATCCTTCAAATGTTATCTGAGGGATTCGTCACAGGGTAATATAAGTTTCTTCAGCTTTTACTCCAGCCACACTCACTCATCTGATATGATGTGGCTTTCACGTTGTGATTGGCTATGCCCATGCCACTAAGTGGATGTAAATGGAAAATTCCTAGATCCTGAAGTATGGGTACAGGTCATGGAAGACGCATGACATACAAGCATACATGACAATGGCACAGCAAGACTTGGAGGGCCCAGGTCCAGGATATTAGGACTGGCAGTTCAAGCCCAACTCAGCCTTCTCTGCCAACTTTGCCACCACCCAGAGAGCATCCTATTAGAAACAAATACAAGGGCAACACCACAGAGCTACACTCACTCTGTGCCTCGACTATTATCATTTTTTTTTAACTTGATAAACATCAATATTTTGGTGTCTGTGAGGTTCATTTCTGCCATCACCACACTCAGTCCCAGTTTTCTTGACCCATGCTTAAGATCATGTAGCTTGAATTTAAGCGAAAATTTCCCTGATCCTTGATAACTGAATTAACTCCTAATTGCACCCACCTAAATCTCATACCTTTCAGCTTCAGGTTCAGTAGTATGAGTTTGTTTCTCAACCTGACCACCCTGGAGAACTAACAGGAATGGGTCTCTGGGCCCATAAAGCTAAGGAGCAGAACCTAGCATGTGGTAACGTCACTGAGATATTATTTTGAGAATAATCCAGTATTTAGGATTATTACTGTCACTGTCTAGGTCACTGTTCTTAGTTGAAGGTAATGAAGTCCAGTCTAGATGGTTTGAGGAGGGAGGACTGACTGCATGTTTTTAGGCAGCATATAAAGTTTCAGGGAGGATTAGGAAACTAGGCAGAAGCAGTGCAACCAGAAGAAATGCCCATCCACACAAAAGTGCTGTTCCAGCAGCACCACCTGCCACTTGACATCCATGACATTAGGGAACAGGCAACAGAACTTGCACCACAGCTGCCCCAGGAGCATCAAATGCCCCTGACCCAGGATCAGATCTCACCTAGGCAGCTACAACCCCACAACGCTTACTTCCTCTTCCTGTGACTCTGGCGGATGCCTCCACTTGGCTAAACGTGGATCATACATTCGATCACTCGCAGAGACTTAGCTGTTCTCTGTGTCTGGAGAATGTCATGTTTAGCTTTCCAGCCTTCACTGCAGGCTCACAGGAATGAAGCGAAAGGAGGAGTGTGAAACAAAGAGCAGTGTCACTGTAACTTTCCTGTGCAAATACCTACAATCAATAATATATGGGCTCCAGTGTACCCACATTTATCACCATTGTTCAATAATAAAAAATTAGGTATCAAACAAAACTTTTTATGCCTAAAATAGATATGAAAATGAATCGTGAAAGTTCTCATCAAGAAATTAATACCAGAAAAAAAATCTAAAAGAAACAAGGATAATTAAATATGGCTACCTCAACATTTGTTAAAATCAATGTCCTGAACTCAGACATTTTAACATAAATATGTAAAATAGCTGTAAAACAACAGTAAGCTTGACCGTACATGCTGCACCCCACCCCATACTGTTTGCATTCTATTTCAACGGGGAGAAAAACTTTAAGTTTAATGGCAAGAAAGGAGAAGAAGAGATTACTAGCTAGAATAGTCTTTACTTCCCTCCCTGATCCACTTTACCAAGTCAGTGCGCTTATTTCCCAGCTGTTGTCAGTATTGGGTGATAGGATCTTGCAGGTGCCCCCTTCCTCAGAGAACTGCCGACAGGATCAGCCTCACTTGGGAGATTACTGCCAGCCCACAGTAAATACTATAGCCTGCAGCTAATGACTGGATGATATGGGGGTATAAAAGTCCTGCGCCTTGGGCCAGACTAACTCTATGGTGCAATTCATGCTCAAAACACCCCCTGGGCTCAGTCCAAAACTGGTCTCCAGCTGAGACCACATCCTTGCCTATCTTTTATTCTCTTGCCCTATTCAACATTCTTCACTCATTTTCTCCTGAAAACATTCTTTCAACACATCACTTGAAGAAGAATCTGCTTAAGTTTGTTTCTAGGGAATAGAAACTAATGAACTAGCTAATTTCAATACTGTTGTAGTAGAAAATAAATAGAAAATAGCAAAGAAAAAAAATTATGTACGTACTCCTCTGTCAAAAAAGTGGAACTTAACTCTCTACCTTCACTGTGATTGTATTTAGTGACTCTTCCAAAGAGCAGAGTATGAAAAGAGAGACAAATACAGTGGAGAGTCTTGGCGAATATTACCTAGGCCAGGTGATCAAGGTTAACCTCATCAGTGATATGTCGTGCTGATAGTATATACCCTTCGTATGATGTAATGAGAATGACATTTACCTCTGTGGTCTTCCTCCTAAAACCCAGTCCAACCATGAGAAAAACATCAGATAAACACAAACTGAAGGACATTCTGCAAAATATCTGACCAATACTCCTTAAAACTCTCCAGTTTATCAGAAAGTTTGAGAAACTGACACAGACCTGTAGAGGCTAAGGAAGCAGGCAAATCAAATGCGGTGTGATATCTTAGGTAGGATCCTAGAACAGAAATGGGACATTAAGGAAAAATTGGTAAAAATCTGAATAAATTTCAGAGATTATTTATTAGTAATGTTGGCTCCTGAGTTGTGGCAAATATATGCACTGCATGTGTCCTAATTAACAATCGTGGAAACCAGGTGTCAGTACTCTTTGTATTATCTTTGCAATTCTTCTGTAAAATCCAAAACTATTCTAAAATGTAAAGCTTATTTTAAAAAATAACAATTAAATTCCCTCATACTTCAAACATGGGTCATTTTCTTTGTATCTTTTTAAAAATTTTTCTTTGTATCTTGAGAGTGAGTTTATTGTTCTTACTTGAGGGTTTTATAATTTTTGGTCGAATGTCAGACATTTCATGTAGAATAGTATGAGTACTTCCAAAAGTTCATGGAAAGATTCATATTATATTTTAATTCTATTTTTCCACAAACTTTTTGAAGTACCCTCAAAGTGGCTGAGCTAAATAAATTTTGTGCCTAGAGGCAGGCATACCATTTCTTCAATCAGGGTGTAAGTATGGTGGCTGACACCTTGCTGTGCCATAGGCAATCAGTTCTACACATCTCTTCTCTCTTTGGAGGAGGTTGCCTCTCCATGGATCTCATATTGCTCCATTGCCTTGTGTCATCAGTTCTCTAATGAGTTCAAGAAAAGTTATGATTTTTGTCATTTATCCAGCTCTTCCTCATTGAGAGATGCGAGCAGATTCTTTTCAGCTTTCTACATCCTAAGGATAAGCAGAACTTCAGGGGTATTTTCCTAATTCTCTATACCCAAACATCATATGTGCACATAGAAGGAAGGAAAATAGAGGGGATTAGGTAAAGTGATTGGAACAATATATTTTAGAACAAGATTCTGAATGTTTGAAAACTCACTGAATCTTAATGTTGAAAGAAATATTAGAACACATCTATCTAAGGTTTTAAAATTCAAACCATATTCTCTTTTGCTAAAATTAAATTTTACTTCTCACATTCCCTCTAGGAGGAGACTGCTTCTTGTTAAAAATCAATATGTCCTCAGTATATCCCCACCAATCAAAAAATTTCTGTTGTACTTTAAGCTGAAGTCATGAAAAGCATATAAATAATTTTTTCATTTTACGTATAAAAATTATATTATAATATTGAGAATGTTTTCAAACTATACACCCCTTTCCTAATTCTCATTAAAAATATCATATGAAATCTTCTCCTTCCTCAGAATGAAACTATTTCACCTATTTCAAATATTCACCAAACAGACATTTTTTGGTATATACATGCCTATGGAGAAAATGCATTTTGAAGCAAGGCCCATGGGATTCCTTTGATTAGAATATTTGGGGAAAAGTCTTAGAACATAGTTTCTTCACAATTTCTTGCCCTAAACAGAATTTTTGTATTACTAGCTAATCATTGCTGATCATCAAGTCATGATAATCCTGATATCAACAATGAAATATTAAATACTAGGAACAGTTTATGTGCTTGTTAACTATAATTTCCTTTCTGGAGGTATGAACAGAAGAATCTCAATATTAAATTCACCTTATAGTAAGGAAACTTTAGTGAGAAGCTGACAGCAAACTAAGCAAATATTTTGTT
This sequence comes from Cynocephalus volans, assembly GCF_027409185.1. Taxonomy (NCBI): domain Eukaryota; kingdom Metazoa; phylum Chordata; class Mammalia; order Dermoptera; family Cynocephalidae; genus Cynocephalus; species Cynocephalus volans. The sequence goes on from NC_084465.1 coordinate 32,873,743, forward strand.
TATTTTTGCTGGAATAATTTTCCTTAGAAAGGACAAGAAATAACCTATTAAAACAAATTATTCTGATGCATGTAAAATGACATGAGCAGGAACAAATTAAAATTTATTCATGAACATATGACTGACAGGTAGTAGAATCATTGCTCCAAACCTCTTGAAAGTATGTCCCTATCTGAATCTAGTTTGAGAGGCTCTTTCTGAAATTTCTAGGGTAATACCTCAGTGGAAATATATTTGTTTTAGATAAAAGAGAGCGTTTCTAATGAGGAAAACTTTCTCTTTTGTAGGAAAGACAAAAAGCATTGAGGTTTGGTTTTAATTTGGGAGAAAGGGATAAAAATACTACTTAGAGCTCCTTGAATTTTCCTACCAACCGCCTCTTGAGCTTTTATTGTTGATACTTGGGCAGTGTTTCTCAATGTTTGGTTCAAGTAATCGGAATTACTTCAAGCGTTTAAAATGCTAAATCCATAGGCCTAGCGAAATTAATATTTCAGGAGTAGAACCTAGGAGGCTACATTTGTATCCCAAATGATTTAGACAAACATGGATGAAGCTAGAAAATTAGTGCTCTAAAGCAGGGGTCAGAAAACTTTTTCTGGAAAAGGTTAGATACTAAGTATTTTAGCCTGTCTGGGCCATACTGTCTCAGTCACAACTACTGAAATCTACTGTAGCAGCACAAAAGGGGCCATAGACAACACATAAACTAACAAAATTGTCTATATTCTAGTAAAATTTTATTTACAAAAACAAGCAACCAGCCAGATTCAGCCTACTGGCTGTAGTTTGCCAACTCCTGCTCTAAAGGATGAATCTTTGCTCTTTGTCCCACCAAAGTGTTAAAAGGGAAAGCAAGGAGAGAGATGGGTTAGATTTGTTGAAGGGATGAGGGAAATGTACCCATTATCATCCCCTTCTCTTCCCTTCTTAAGCACTTAGGATAAATTCTGCCCGTGGTATAGCTATCCTGGTATTGATACAACCAGCTGTAATTTAATTCTCTTTTAATCATAAAAGTCACTCTCAGCATTCTCTGTTAATCCACTCCTTGTCTTCCCAAGCAGCAGAGAGCAAGAGAAGATGACAAAGGAATTAGATATGAGCTACCTCCCCTTTAAAAAAAAGTCTATAAATGTAAACAATGATCAAAAGAATAACATTAAAGTTAGTTTTATGTTTATTTGCCTGGTGGGGGGCGGGAAGCATTTTGAAATATCTGTTTTTAAGAAGACAGCAACAATGACTACTCTCTGTTAAACTATCCCAAAACAGCAGAGAGAATGAGAAGCTGAAATTGAACCTCCATTCTTGAAATTAGGATACAGCTATAACTCTAAAAACAAAGTATATTTAAAGAACGGTTGAAAAGTGCAATAAAAATTCAACCAAAGTGACATTGGCTATCAAGATACATTACATACATGTCAGCAAAAGCTCAGAAAGCTCAGAGTGCAATGTCCTACAAAATCAGCACTTAAAACAACAAAACTGGAGTTCATGGGCTACTTTCATAAGCCCCTCTGATAAACATCCCTTAATAAAAAGCCTAAACAAGCTTATATATACAGAGTCACAAAATCTGTAACATGTGATCTCTCCTTTGAGCTAAATAGAACTTTTGCTAACTCTGAGCACTATACTTGCTCCTCTCACACACAAATCTCTCTATAAATATTTCATCCAGGTAGAAATCATGCATTCAATAATGAATAATAATCCAATAGAAACTGATATCTAACATGCAAGACACACGAAAACAAAAGAAAAAACAGGAATGCAGATGAAGATTACATTGCAACAAATGTTTCAATATAGAAGATTAAAATCATTTCAATATAGAAGATTCCAAATATTCAAACAGAAACCATGAAAATATCTCCTCTATAAAACAAAAATTCAATTAAGAGATATGAAAATCATGAGGGAGAAATAATAAGAAAAAAAGATGAAAGTAAACTTGTGAAGTGAAAGACGACAGTAAAATCATTATGTTCATGAAAGAAGCAGCTAACAGGAATATAAAAGAAACTTCTAAATGCAAACTAAGAAATATGACAACAGACCTGAGATAAGAGAGCAAAAAGAAATTGAAAAAAACAGAGTTTACGTTAGGATGGTGGTTACTTTTGGAGAAGTGGAAGAGTTTTGGAGTATTGGCAATGCAATGTTCAATTTCTTGAAGTGGATGGTAGTTAAACAGATATGTTCACTCTTATATTATTTATTGAGAATATATTTATAATTTGTTCACTTTTATGTGTGTATGCTATACATCAAGAAAAATTAAAAAATAGAAATAATATCATTAACATGTAGCAAGATCCACCATATAAATTAATGATTCCTCCTGAGGAAGGGAAAAAAGAGTCACAGGAAAAATATTTAAAGATACAATTTAAGAAAATTTTCCTGAAATTAAAAAGATCTGAAATGACAAAACGAAAAAGTACTCAAATTTCCAGGGAAATGGACACATAACTTCAAACACTGAGGCATGTTCAGGTAAAATTAATGAATTTCATTTAAAAAGAAATAAATTAACAGAAAGCATTGAATCCCCTAAAATGTTAGTCTAAACATAAAACAACCCTGGGAATGATGGTTGAAAAAGGACATAAATGTTTTAAACTATGATAATATAGAAATACTAATATAACTAACACATTATTGGAGATAATGATGTAGGAAGAAGATTATATATATCACAGAAAATTAGTTACAAAGGTAATCACTAGAATAACTATGTGTAGATTGCAAGTTTTCCAAATTATCAGACTATAAATGCATTTACAAAATCAAGCAAACATACAGCAAAAGATGAAAAGCAAAAGACAAGTTAAAATATAATTTTTTCACAAAATATATCAGAAATAAGGTCCAATATATCTGTTATATCAATAAATTTAAACAAACACCTACTAAAATAAAAAGTTTTTCAGATTGAACTATAAAGCAAACACAATCATATGCTAAAATCAAGAAAAACATTTAAAATTAAGTGACTCACAAAAATTAAAGTTAAAAGGAGAGGAAAATATTTTTGTAGTAGAAGTCTGTAATTGACCTAATTTAATGATAAATTAAATAGTGAAAAAATTAGTAAGGGTATAGAATAACTAAATAATATAAAATAGATCTGATTGCTTTATGTCTACAACTGCACCCAGAAAACAGAAACAAAACATTTTTTTTCAAGTTTCCATAGATCATTCACAAAAAGTTATCACATATTAGGCAAACAAAAAAGCTTCTGCAAATTTTAAAAGAAAAGAAAAAGCACAGAAATCATTCAGTTACCTAACAGAGCAATGCTAGAAATTAATATCAAAACATGAAAGAAAAAAATGTATTAATCTTTTTAACAATTCTGAGGTACAAAATAAAAAGCAAACTAAAATTTCACCAAAATAGAGAAATAATAACAATAAAGTGCTAAATATCAAAAAAATCAGGATATGGCTAAAGTTCACAAAGGGGAACTGTAAATGTAAATATTTAAATTAATAAGCAAGAAATAATGTCATTGTATAAATTAAGCACCCAACTTATAACGTTAAATAGAGATCAATCTACTAAGGAATTTTTAAGAGAAAGATTAATAAATACAACAGCAAAATTAATGAATTTAAAATCTAAAAATTAAAAAATAATTAAAATAAAGAGCTGTTTCCTTCAAAAATAAATAAAATTTTGATGACTTTTTGTAAAAATGTACTAACACTAATACAAGGAGAGATAAAAAACTCACATGGATCAATCTCCATAGAAGGAATAGAAAAAAAAATTCATAACACAAAAAACGTTTGCATAAGTGAATTCTCCAAACACAAAAATGTTTGCATAAGTGAATTCGACCAAAATCTCGAAGTATGTAAATAAGAAGTACAAAAACCAGAAAGAAGTGAAAATTATTATTATTTGCAGATGATATCCTTGTAAATCTGGATATCCACTAAAAACTATTATGCATGATAAGAGAATTAAGTACAGTGGCTGGATAAAAAAATTAATGCAGTACATAAATAAAAAGGCTTTTTACAAATTAGCAATAGATAAAAAAAACTTAATTGAAGAAAATAACTAATATGTGATAACAGCAAGGTTAAATATTTCTAGGAATAACTGACAGAAAATGTGCAATGGAAGTATGAGGGTGCTTCAAAATGTTTGGAGAAAATGGAATTAAACAATAATACAAACTTTTCCATAAGCTTTTTGAAGACCCCTCATGTGAGTAGTCTTTAAAAAACACTGCTGAAGAACACAAACGTGGACTTGAATGAAGGCAAAGGCATTTTTTACTCTCGGACAAAATGAATCATACAGATGTCAATTCTCCTTCAATCACTAAATGTAATGATTTCTCTTTTTTAAATGTTCTCAACATTTTTTAAACTAGGTAAGCATTTTCTAAAATTCATATGCAAAAATAGGTTTTCAACAATTCTGAGTGGAAAGTGTAATAAGAGGAGATAACACATAAGATAAAATCTGTTAAATCTAAAAATAATCTTCAAGATCATTTAAATGAAAAAACGTAGTTGAGTAAATGTTTAGAATATGTTCTCATGTGTCTAGAAAATTAAGGCTTTCTGATTCTGTCTTCAATTATGCAGAAACTACCATCAGAAGATTGCATAGGATATTTCTGGGAAGGAAATGGAGGATTAAGGGATTGGAGCAAGGGTGAGGTGATTTACTTTTCACTACATTTCCTGTTTCTTTTTAGTTTTGTGCTATAACTACACATTAATTACTTTAAAATTTAAAGTAAATGTTTTAGTCCGTTTTGTGTTGCTATAACAGAATACCTGAGACTGGGTAATTTATAAAGGAAAGAGGTTTATTTGTCTTATGATTCTGGGACAGCTGCATCTGGCACGGGCCTCAGGCTGCTTCTACATGGCGGAAAGTGGCATGCAGCCGGTGGGTACAAGCCGATCACATGGCAAGAGGAAGCAAGAGAGAGAGGAGGTGCCAGGGTCCTATAAACAACCAGCTCTCACGGAAACTAATAGAGTGAGAACTCACTCATTAATCCCCCCTCCCCAAGGGAGAGCATTAATCTATTCATGAGGGATCCGCCCCCATGACTCAATCAGTTTCCAACACTGCCACATTGGGGATCAAATTTCCGCATGAGTTTTGGAGGGGACAATACATCCAAACTCCATCAGTAAATAATTTAAAAATAAAATTATAATTATGCATGTTCATTTAAGAAAATTATTAAAATTTAAGAAAAGTTAATCATTAAAACCAAAATTAATTGCAATCCCATCCTTAGGAGCTAATACTGTAAAGATTTTCATTTGTTTCTCTTGACTCTTTTGTCTATGTGTGTTTAATAGAAGCAAGAATTATTACATATGAGTGTTCCAAATAGGCAGAAGGAGGCAAGCACTGAGAAGATGCAGTGTGCAAGCAAAGAAGATGCACTTCTCCAAGCAAAGTGCAAGGAGAAGATGTGCTTTATATAATAAACAGCTAGGAAAGGGGGACAGCAAGAGGGAGGAAGAGAAGCTGATCTGGTTGGGACATGAGGAGAAACTGGAATGGCTGGCATATATGTCTTCAGAGGAGCTCCAGATTAGAAGAGAATTGAAGGAAATGAGGGAATGGATTAGGATTGTTTTTGGTTATCTGTTGAGACCATTACATACGCTTAGAGAAATATAGGGAACTATTAGAGTTGCCTTGTTTATAAGTTGAAGTTCCTAGGCCATTCTTCTTTAGCAATGACTCCCTATGGAGACTGAGCCATGTGAGCCCTGTGATTCACTTGCTTATTTAAAGAGTGTGTGCGTGTGTGTATGTTTGTGTGTGTGTGTGTGTGTGTGTTTACACATAGAAATCTCTTCCTTCATAAACATTTATATGATTTTTAATGTTTTTTAGTAGTAGCTTAGAAGTACTTATGCCTTTGCCCTTCCCACAATTAAAAAAACAATTTTATAAAACCACAAAAGATGAAACCCTAACTGGATCTACATTGCCTACCAGGCAAATGTCCTTTTTCAGAAGACTTCCTGCAGCAAGACCCACATGACATGGATGCTTGTACATAGGAAAAGAGCCACCACTCCTTGTTAGGTGCTACCAATGTGCCATTGATAACGCTCTTCACTCTTCCCATCAGCAGACCACAATTCTCCTCAAGCTTGGGCTTCCAGTGACACTCCTTCAGGATCAGAACTGGAGGGCAGGACACAAATCTGTGACTCAGGGTTGTGAAGGATTCATCTCCTCTGTACTTCCTTCTCCTTTGCCTCCTCTCTTATGTTGTCAGGATAACTTTCTGCTCATCTGACCTCAACACACCACTCAATCACTCAATCACTTGTACGTGCAAGTTGACAAAACTTAAGTGTTTCGGCTCTTGGTAGCTTTGGAATGAAGGAGGGGTTTAGAAAGAGCTAGTGAAAATAGTTGGAGCATTTTCTTTTTTGCTACCTTTTATAGCTAGAGAGAATGTACTTTTAGAACACATTTAGCTAGAGGGATAAACAAACGTGTACTTTCATCCAGAATATTTTTGTGTTGCCTACCTTTTAAAAAATTTAATTACTCTAATTACATTTTTAATAAAACTCACTTGGAAACTCTAGTGATAATTAAATGCTTATTTTATTTTTACTTTATTTAGAAAATGGCTTTGGCTTTTGGAGTTTATTGACAAATTATAATATTCCCCATTGGAATCTCCATCAGTAGCCTTTTGACCTAATAATTTTTTACCTTATGCCTTTAATATTGTTATGTGGGAAATGGATGAATGTACATTCACATTTTGAAAAGTTTACTTCATACCAAATACAAAGTTTTAGAGTTTTGTATTTTTTTATTTCGCATAACATTGTGAACAATTTCTAATGCCATTAAAATACCCCTTCTGGAACTCTCCCCTGCCTCCATCATGAACAAGATTTCAGGAAAAATTCCACAAAGTCACAGAGTATGGGTGAAGAAATAGGCTTTATGGGAGAAAGGGAAACTTACACAGGCTATGGCTCAGCAAGTGGAGAAAAGAAACAGGGCACCTGATCTGCCTTTCATTCCTCAGAGCCTCCTGCTGGAGCCAGTGTGCCAGGGTAGGTTTGAGTTCCAGTGGATCCCACCCCTCCCTGAAGTTCTTTTTCTAGAACAATCATGAGAAAAGCAGCCTGCTGCTGGCCAGCCATTCACAGCCATTCACAGGCATTGTCTAAGAATGACAGTGGCCAGGAACTCTGACACCTGAAGACCCTGGGAAACTGCAGTTCTGGCAGTGGAAGAAACCACCATCCAGTCCTGTGGGAACATGAGTTTGGCTGCAGCCCCGCCCTCTGGGAGAATAAGAATCCCAGATACCAGCCAGTTAGTTGTCTAGACAGCCCAGAGTGACTCTGCAGGACTATTTTCAGCAGTCCTGTAAATTATACTACAAATGCATAATAATTCATCATGTATAAGTGCCACAGTTTATTTAACCTTCTCTCTGATTGTTGCTATTTAGGTTTTTCTTTATTTTTCATTTTTATCAATAATGTTAAAATGAACAACTTTTGCATAAATCCTTGTGTGCATTTCTGATTGTCCTTTAGGCTAAATTCATAGAAGTAAAGTTGTAGTGTCGAATGGCAGTAATTCCATTATTCTTTATTTTCTGCTACCAATTTGCCTTCCAGGAAGAGTATACCAATTTTCAGTCTCACAAGCAGTGTATCAAAGTGCCTGTTCCACCAATTCTTCCCCAACTGTTATTTTTTTAATGTGTTCTCTATTCTGGTAGATGAAATGGTATCCTATTAATATTTAATTAGCATTTTTTTCATTAGTAATGTGAAATGAATACTGCTTTAAAAAATTGTTTGCTTGTTAATAAGTTCAAATTGCCTGTTCATGACTTTAGTTTATTTTTCTATTTGGGTATTAGTGTTCTATTATTGATTTTGATGAGTTCTTTGTACATTAAAAATATTAAGCATTTTTCTATCATATCTATGGCAGATATTTTCTCAGTTAATTTACATTTTAATTTAAGATGTAATTTCTATTATTCCTTTGATAACTGTACAAGTTATCAAAGTTACTTGCTAACTTTTGATCAATTATTTCTAATTTCAGACCTGTCTGATGTCATGAGGAACTTTGAGGAGGGAATATATATTTTTGTTTGACAGTGACTTTCTGTGCATGCAGATAACTAATAGTAAAATTAAATGCAATCTTTGAAGAAAAAGAGTTTGAGGGCAAGATATTTTAACTCATTTACTAACTTCTAGGAAAATATATTGCCAATGTCAGAAATAGTCTGTTTAATTGGACTTCATCTGGTTTCCATATATGCACTGTGATTTTCTAGTCTGAAAAGTATATAGTGTGAAGCTTATTTTTATTTCCTGAACATGAACTGCATATGTAGTAACAGTATATGGAGGAAGTATTAAGGAAAGGCATAAATTGTGCTTCATCAACCAGTCAACAGTAGAAACACAAGACTTCTCATAAGATAGCAGTCATATTGAGGCAATTTTTCTCATATTCACTTACTTTAAGCCTGAATTGATATCTCTAATATTTGAGACCTGTCAAATTATACGTTTGGTAATTCTGTCAAAATCTTTTCAAGTTGGCTATTCTAATTTACTCTTTTCTCCTGGGAGATAGGAAAAAGAAGCAAGTTGCCACTCACCAAATTAAACAAACTGTAATTTTTCTCTTTCCACCTATTAATTACTCATCAAGAGTTTGCTTTTCTGGATTATCTATCCTAAACGAAGTCAGAGGCTTAACTATCTTCTACTAACTAGACCTATAGAAAGTCAAATGTATGTCATTCTCTATATCCAATATTAGAATCCAAGCATCAGCTTTATTTTTATTTCATACTGAAAAAGTACTAAGAAGCCTAAAGTGCTTTTCAAAGGCAAACTTCTTCCTACTAAAGGCATCCCCAGATACCAAAGGTCCCTGACCATTGTGTCTTCTCTTCCTGCTTTCACTCTTCCCATCCTCTAGTCATCCCACATCCATCACATGCATGTACAAACACACTGACACACACACACACACACACGCACATCCTCTATTTTTCCATAGGCACCTAAACATTGTTAACCAAACATTGTTTGCCTACATACTAACCAAATGTTTGCACAAGAGAAAATTTGATGGATAATATCAGAAATAGGAAGGGAATTGGAAAGAATGGAGAAAGTGCTGTTTGGGGATAGCAATGAATGAAGTAACTTCATGAGAAGGGGAGTTGCATATAAATCTCTGCCTTCAAGACCTTGAAAGAATCTCATGATATAGATGTATTGATACCAAATTTTGAGAGCTAGGAAAGACCTTTGAGTCTTCTAGTGCAAAGCCTTGAATTAGCAGGTAAAGAAAAATACATGATCAGAGTAGGTGACTTGCTTCAGGAATTCAAGTAGTTTGTGGTGAAACTAGAATTAGAACCTATGTGAGTTTCTCTCGGTTTTCAATTGAGGTGCTATTTTTTTTCTACACATGCAGCCTCAAAAGAGGTTTTTAATCTAATAATGTAAGACAAGGCTGATAATGTCAGGTTCTCTCCTCCAGGATCATTATCAGCACAATACAAGTGGCAATGTGTTCACCATTGCCAGGGTTATAGGAACCTTGTTATATTCAGATTGCAAAAGGAACAGAGCTGTGTTTAGCTTATGCTAATTAATCTGGACTTACTGGATGGATTTACAACGAAGTTAATAAAATAGTGAACAGTATCAACTATGCCATAGTAGTTCACACAGCACTGAAATGTTAGTAAAAAGAAATTCTAGAGACCCAATTTTTTCATTCCCCTTCAGAAACAGGTACCCCTTGTTCCCTACTGTAGTGTTCCAATATGATATCAACTTGGCTACTCTTTAAATTTAATGCTCTTGTTTTTATTAATAATAGACTGCTTTCTCTTTCTATATGTGTGTCTAATACCAATTCCCTTAGAAAAATGGGAGTCACTATTCAATATGGAACAATCCTTACATGACAGAGCACTTGTGTGTGGCCACCTCAAAGGCCATGGTTTAACTCATGGATTTAGTCCCTTTCCTTCTTCAGTCCTTCTTCAGTCACCTGGGGCCGAGGTGGTGGCAAAAACATGGCATTATATGACCTAAAGATTCCTCAGTGGAGGCTATACATACAGCAGCTCCCTGGTTTCCAGAAGGGTCATTGTAACTGCAAGCACTTCACATGGTATAGTCTGTGCAAAAACAAACTTTGAAAAAGAAATAAACATGCACAATGAAATAATATCTATTATACACCTGTAGAATGCTTAAATTAGGGAGACTTCTGGTTGGAACTAAATGTACACAATAGTCACTACTTCCTCCTGAAACCACACAAAAATGATGACAAAGGGTCTGGGGGATGGAGGTACAGAGCATAAACTTAATCAAACAAAGAGAAAGAAAGGGGAGAAAACAAAACAAGATTTTGGAAGCTGGAAACAGATGGTTGGTAAGTGACTCAGCACTACTGAGAAAGATGAATCCTAAACTGGCATTATGGAAAGCTAAGAAGCAAGCCAATCTACACCACATAACCCCTGAGAGAAACGAAGAGACCAGGCACCTCTGGAAGTGGGAATGAAGGTAAAGTGAGGACAAGAAGAGATTCTGCTAAGATCTGTTGAAACAGTGAGTCCACAGTTCCCCGGCCTTCCCTGCAGAAACTGGGGGTTTATTCTCTGGAGAGGATCAAACTGAGGTTGCCTGAAATGGGGGACACTGGCATAGCTGAGGCGGACTACCATACCTAAAACAGCCTCTGTCAGAACTCAGCACGGAGAACCCAGCAGCCAAGTTTATACCTTACGGGCAGGAGATTAGAAATGTTTTCCTGGAGAATTTGACCAGGCATTCCCCAAGCAAGTGGCCCAGACAGATTGCCCTGCATTTGGCAAGCCCCAATTAGTGCTATATCCTCTAATACTATTGAATGGCATCTCCAGCTATTTGAAGAAAGATGCTAACAGAAAAGGCAAAGAAACCAGAATACAGGAAATAGTAACTTCGTGGAAACAAAAATTAAAAAGAACTTTGTGATAGACACTCCACTAATAAAACATGACTCTTTGTGCCCACCCTTTTCGAGGGTGTATTCCTGCCCTCCCATCAACAGTTAGACCATTTCTCCATCCCTTTGAATCTTAGCTGGCTTGTGAAGTGCTTCGACCAATAGACCAATGTAGACTAAGAGGAAGCCTGATAGTCTTTGATCTCACCCTGTTAAAACCCAGGAGCTGCCCAGACAACCCATGGAATTGTAAAAAAGAGTAAATTGTTTTAAACCACTAAGTTTGACATGTGTTCATTTTAAGGTTGCGTGAGAGTCATGGTATTAACCTTTTTAAAAATTATACTTTAGCAACAGCCAAATCTTCATCTTTCTCAACTAAAGAGATAATGCCTAAAACTGAAAAATGTTTAAAAAGGCAAAATAAGCACATTACTTACAGTAATGGAGATTAATATCAAAAGAATCCATTAGAACTGGAAAGTATCATTTTTCCTAACAAACTTTGCAGAACTCTTGCTCTTTTAAAGCCTTGTGCATATATAATTTGGGTAAAAACTAAAACTAAACTATATTTCAAGATATAAAAGCCAAAGAGAAAAGATTAAGGAAAAAATGCACCAAAATGTTCGTGATATTATCAGTTGTATTGATGGCAGATTGCAATGATTTTTTTTTCTTTTTGCTATGCATTTCTCCATCTTCCAAATGTTTAGCAATGCATATAGATTGTTTGCATATCAGAAGGGGAAAAAAGAGAACTTGGAGAGACAGAGAAACGAGATCAGAAAAGAAAGCTCTCTTGACCAGGTTTAATTCCCAGGCTCTCCCGTGCCCTGCATCCCTTCCTATTCATTTTCCTTTCTCTCCTGCTGTCACACATAATGAGACAATACAATCAGCTCCTCTACAATAGTTTAATTCATTCTAGGTTCTTGTTTCTTCCTGAACACAGGCTTGTCTAAAACATAAATTAGCCCAATATTTCAGCTTTATTTAATTTCTAAAAATAATCTGTGTTTCTCCACCATTTTTTGTCCCTACCCTATCCTAGCTACTGTGGCTACCTGGCTCTGCCTACCTGTTCTATCCTCCCCTCCCCCCACCAAGAGATGCAAACCTCAGATCCTCAATGTTCATGATATGAATGGCAAGTCAGTGATGCAACATATATCTGTGGGTTTACAAGCCACTTTTCCAGGCTGTTTTCCTCACAGTCTGACCCGATGTCACCCAGAGGAGTGACAGAAGTTTTATTTGTCTCTGCTTAAAAGGATGTGTGACATTGAATGTCATTGTTCAGCCTGTAATAGCACAGCCCAGGCCCTCTCCACTGTTGCCCAGGTTACAGGTTGATCTGCATGAAGCATATAATCTCCAAACCAAAAGGTCCTGTGGAGCCAATCATTCACAGAGACAAACCATATGAGACGAGACAGATTTTTGTAGAGTGTTACTTCTTTGATTCTTAGAAAAAAGGCTAATTTCACAAATAAAACCTGATGGAGACAGGGAAGGCAAGGAGGAAAGGGCAGATAAGGATTTGCTTTTCACTAACACATACATATTTTATATGTGAATGCTGAGATCAGCTTCTGCTCTGGTGTTTGGATTTTATTCTCCAGCTAGAATTTGCTTTTTTCAAATTGTAGCAGAAACATTACAATACAACGGTGTTTCTTAATATTTTCACCATGCATTACTTAACCATCATGGTTTGTCTCTCTAAATTTTGCTTCAATTACATATTCATATTCATATTCATTATTCATATTTTGGACATATGATTTATAAATTATTTTCTATACTTGCATTCTTGGAACAAAAGGTTCCCTAGTCTTCCTTCCCCACATACATGGGAGAGGGTTGGAGGTAGGAGGGAGAAAATGATTACAAGCTAAGGTTGTGGTCACGAGTCAAGTATTCACTCCCACCTGAAAAATATATTTCAGCCAATTGTTTGGTTAAACAATTCCAAGAGCATGAAAATTTCCTTGTATTTACATGGAGCACAGCTTGTATTTATGTACATTATAAGGTCTAGATGCATAAACACTAGAAGTTGATGCAGTCTCTCCCTCAGGAAATAACACCTAGTTTGTGCCAAGAGACTGGAAAGCTCTCTACTGTGTCAGGGAAAAATGACCCAAGGGAAGGAAGGAAGCAAGCAAGAATGGTTTCTAATTTACACTGGATTAAACAATTCTGAAACACAAAGATATTTTGATAAATACTGACTTATTTTAACTTACTGTAAGAGGGGTAAGCAAATATTATATGTCTGCTCACATAAAAAAAGTATTAAATTCTATCTTATAAAAGCTGTGAACAACAACAATCTGTAGTTGAGAATTTTCTTATAGGCACAAAAGAAAAAAAAAAGACTGAAAAGCAAAATTAAGTTGATATGACATCTCCCAGGGTCTGTGGGCACAGCTCATCATGACTGGGGCAATAGGGGATGAACAGAATGAGCACAGGACAAGCCTGGGAGACGTGCGTTACAGCATTCTTGGATTTACAGAGCTTTGGAGGACAACCATCTGGGTTGGGTTGGGCTTTTACTTTTTCCTTTTTATTTGTCAGAGTGTAGTAAATTTTTTCATTTTACAAAATAAATAAAAAGAAGTTAGAGAGATAGAAAACAATGTGACAGAGATTAAAATAAAAGAAAATCTCAAAAAAACAGGGATGGGATGGGCAAGTTTACCAATAGCCATTCTGATTCTCTGACATATATGTTGTTCAAGCTCTTGGATCTCACTCTAAACACAACCTCTGTCTTTTCCTTATAACCCCATTCCAAGTTTTCCTTCTCTTCCTTCCAGCTTTCCATAATTATTTCTCCACTCTTCTTAATTCTCTCTATTTCTTTTCTTCCTTCTCTTTCTTGTTCTAGTTCCTATTTTTCTTTCTCTAATAATGAGATATGCAAAGTATAGAACAAAGTGGATTATTTGTAAACAAGGTGGAAAAAATTTCAGGGAAATGTGGCAGAACATTTGGGGTATCAGTTCCATTCCGTTCCTCCTCTCCTCTGCAAAAGCAGGACCAAAAATAAGGAGGAAGAGAAGAGGAGGTGAAAAGGAAAGACAAAAGGGAGGCAGTGGAGGAGGAAGAAAGGGGAAGAGGAGGCAGAAGAAGAAATAAGGGAATTTCCACAAATAATATCCAGCGACCTTTGCGGGTAAGTGAACCTGAGCTTGCAACACTAAGGAGTGACCAAGACAAAAAATGAGGGGCGTCAATGGAGAAGCATCAGGGAGGGTGGAATTGAGGAAGGCAGAAAATAGTAATCCTGGTGAATGGAAAGCAAACAGGAAAATGTGTAAATTGGACTGTTAAAATATACATTCAGTGCTCTTAGTGGTGAAAGCAAATCTATAACAACCCATTATAAAGGTTCTACACATAACTATTCTGTCTCACAGGTCTACAGTAGTCAAACTACTAAAATGGAGACTCAGAGCTCCCATAGAGAATGTTCCAAAAGAACCTATGGGGATCTCCAAGGATTTTTATGACCTAACCTTAGAAGTCTCTTCTGCTGCAGTCCATTGATCAAGCAATTCATGAAAAGCCAGTCCAATTCAAGGGGAGGAGATTTAGACTCTATTTAATGGAGGAATAGCTAAGAATTTGAGACGATTTCTAATCTCCCACAGATATTCACTTGCCTACAGTCAAAAATTAGTTCCTCCTCTTATATGCTGTTGGTGGGAATGTAAATTAGCAGAGCCATTATGGAAGACAGTATGCAGGTTCCTTAAAAAGTTAAAAGTAGAACTACCATATGATCAAGCAATCCCACTACTGGGTATTTATCCAAAGGAAAGGAAATCAGAATACTAAAGAGATATCTGCAACCCATGTTTATTGCAGCACTGTTCACAGTAGCCAAGATATAGAATCAATCTAAGTGTCCATCAACAGATAAATGGATAAAGAAAATGTGGTATGTATACACAAAAGGATACTAGTCAGCCATAGAAAGGAATGAAATCTTGTCATTTATGGCAACATGGATAGGCCTGGAAGACGTCATGTTAAGTGAAATAAGTTAAGCACAGAAAGATAAATACTGCATGTTCTCACTCATATGTGGTAGCTAAAAATTTTGAGCTCGTAGAATTAGAGTAGAATTGTGGTTACTAGTGTCTCGGAAGAGTAGGGGGAAGAGGACATATGGGAGGTTTGTTAATAGATGCAAAGTTACAGCTAAATAGGAAGAATAAGTTCTAGTGCTCTATAGTACTAAATGACTATAATTAACAATAATGTATTGTATATTTTCATTTTCTTCCTTACATGTTTTTTATAGCAGTGTTAGGTTTACAGAGATATTAAGCAGAAAGTACCAATAGTTCCCACACCCTCCCCCAGACACATACGCTCTTTCTCCTCTTATTAATATGTAACATTAGTGTGGCATATTTCTTCCTATTATAAACCAATATTAATATATTCTTAAATCAGTTTAGAAGAGAGGATTTCAAATGTTCTCAACACAAAGAAGTGATAAATGTTTGAGGTGATGAATATGTTAATTACCCTGGTTTGATCATTACACATTGTATAGATGTATTGAAATATCACTCTGTACCCCCATAGATATGCACAATTATTACATGTCAACTGAAAATAATAATAATTTTTAAAAAGAACTAGTTCCTTAAATTTTATACCTCATATTTATATGATGTAAATCAGAATAGAGCTCCTTTTGATGACCTGTAAATGTGAATCACTGGGAGTATGAGTTAGGGTGCTTAGTTCACAGTCCTGATTTAATGATTAGGCAAATGAGTAATCTTAAACAAATAATTTAAACTCTATAAATCTCCATGTTTTCACCTGTAAGGTTAGTGTTAGGTTATTTTATTAAGAAACATTGTCTTTTTCCTTGAAGGATTAAGATTTTATCCTGGAGAGAAGATGCGGATCCTAAAGCCCTGGAGCAGAGCGTGAAGAGGATGCTACTGTCCTTCCTGCTTCCTGTGTGTAGCAGGAAAGTGACTTTTGTTGCATGGGCTGCATGAAGATCTGCCAGGAGATGCCTGGTTTAGGTGGTCTCCAGTTCTGTTTCAGCTTTTAAATTATCATCTGTCATCTGATACTTTTGATCATATCAAACTGCATTAGTCTAGGAACAACCTCAAAATACCAGTGGATTAACACAGTAAAGGTTCATTTCCTGCTCAGATGAAGTCCAATCAGTGGGGGAAGCGGGGCTTTCTACATTCTTTAGTCCCATCATCGCCTAGGAACTCACAGTCCTCAACTGACTTCTCCAACCCAATTGGCTGACAGAGGAAGAGAGAGAAAGCAGGGAAAATCATGCAGTCGTCCTTTATGGGCTAGCCTGAAAGTGGTGTCACCCTTCTGCGTTCCATTGGCTAGAACTCAGTTGCATAGCAACACTTAAAGGTGGGCAATGAAGTCTATCTGTGAGCCCAGAAGCAAAAGAAAACAGATTATGGAGAAAATGCAGCATCTGGCACGTAGTCTAATCTTTAAAGTAAGGAAATATCATGGTGGTGTGCAAATCCAGATGAATTTTACAATGAAAACAGAGGGAAAAAAAATTCTTTAAGTTTCCTGAATGGGGATACATAATATCAAGTGCTAAATGGAGAAGCTGAAAAACGAAACTCCCACTTGCTTGGTAAGCACTAAGATAAAAAGACCTTTCTGTGTGAATGCAGAACTTTAAATTACAACTAGAAACATTCATAAAATGTACTATGGATGTTAAAACATTTTGGAACCTACTGATGTTCCTGTTAACAACAAATCTATGCCAATAAAATTATCAACCCTTTCTGGATGACCCAGTGTATAAGTGAAGCCCTGTTGGAAAGCTCCTGTAACATCTGTCCACACCGTGTTCTTTTTTATAGGCAGCACTCCTATGCCTCCACTTTTGTAAGCAGCACATTTACACACCCTTTCAGCAGAAACACATCATTGTGTTCTTAACAGTTTCCAAACAAGAATTACGCAAAGGTTTGGAACGTGCTCTGTAATCAGAAACCATTCAAATTAAACAAATCTATATTTGCCTGTAAAATGACCCACTCTCTTTTCATCTTGTTTTTTAATGATGCTTATTATATTTATATCCAAGGTTAAATGTTCATTCAAGCTTAACCAGTTTGCTCCTGACATTCATTTCAAGCTTACACACAACGATGTCATGATTTTACTCTCGAGATCACAAATTGGTTAGCTAAAGTTATTTTAAAATTTTTTAATGTATAGCTCAAAAGCAAAAATTGGAGAAAATATAACAAGTAGCAGGGACTGCTAACATTAGGTAAATGGCTATCTTCCTATCTACTTTCAGAGCAATGGCTTATGTAGGAACAGAGTAAAATTATACTACCTAACAGAGCTGGAATATAGCTAACACCCCACATCCACAATATTTTTACTTATCACTGCTATCTCATTTGTTTATGAGAAAAAGAATCAGAGAGCAGCAAGTGTACAATGGGTATTCCTGAATGATTTTAGGCTTCATAAAAAATTATATAAAATTTAATCACATGGAGATAAAATTTTTCCAACTTCTTCCTAGCGTGCATTAAATATACCTCTAGATCCAACTGATCTCTTTAAATAATCAGAGATAAGGCCTTGGGCCCAGGGACTTTGGCAGGCATTTTACTATAACTTAATTTTTGTGTATTTTCAATATGATTATTTTTATAAATGCTGTCTACTCCAAGTCTTATCAGTATCTATTTAAATAAGTTATATAAAGTTAATTTAAGGAAAACATTAAATGAATGATATTAAAAATGAACAGCAACATGGCAAATATTATTGTAACGGAATGGGGTCCATTGCCCAATGTGCAACAAACCACAAACTGAGACACTGGTCTTTGTAGCAGGGAAAGAGGTTTAATCGTGAGGTGGCCAAGCCAGGAGACAGGAGAGCAAGTTTCAAATTTACCTCTTCAATAGTGGGGAGAAAGGGATATTCGTGGGGTAACAGGTAGGGATGAGCTTGGATTTAAGGAAGACCTTCAGCTATCTGCAAACCCAAGTTGCCTGCATGCCTCTTCGCAGGTCTCCTGTTCAAAAACTGGCAGTGTTAACATGATCTGGAGGTGGAGTGTTCAGCCCTTTGACACCAAAAGGTCACTTAGAAGAGAGGTCTGTGGGCATGGTCACTTCAGACCACTTTGTGCTGGACAAAGCTGACTCCAAGGGTCCTGCAAAACGTCTTAACCAAACAACCTGTGACTTTTGTGTCAGACATTATCTTGAGGAAAAGGACAGGAAAAAAGGTCTTACGATCTTAACTGTTCTAGCTATGCAGGGATCAACAATTTTACGGGAAGAGACTGTAAATGGAACTCTACTAACAAAGCTAAAAGCAAGCAGGGTAGAGAGCTTTAAATTTTCCTTCTTAAATGTCACCAGTTTCATTATGAATGTAATATAAGACGAAATGAGGAGAGACAGAGCCAGGGGAGCAGAAGCCCCCAGGGGCCTTAAAGACACCAGGGGGCTGAGGGTCTCAGCGCTGCCCCCTCCCACCACAACCAGGCCAGCAACGGAGCCATCCATCAGCCAGACATGCCCTTCCTTCCCCTATCTGCCCCCTTCCACAACAACATCTTAGAATGTACTTATTAAATTAAAAGTAAAATAAAATAAAATTTCAAAAAGACTGAATGATCTTTAGGGAACAGCATATGGGGAAATTATGCAATATAAACACCATATTTGTGGCTGTCATTGCTATAAATAGCACACACAAAGTGATGATGCCATCAGAGGTCTTTTTTTGCACTAAAGCTATTGTAGTTTTTTTTATAATATACATATACTTTTATTGGTTATAAATATTCCTGAGATACAAAGCTGATCATTACCACTTGGGCCCAAGATGTGAAGGCCAGATACATGCTGACAGCATACCTGTTACCACAAATAGCGTGTGTACCTACCCCATGTCCCCCACCCAGTTAGCCCCAACCTCCCTCTTCCTCCCCTTCTCCCACCTACCCCACTCTGTAGCCCAAAGAATGTTCTCTCCCTCTGCAAGTCCAGCGCACCACTGTGGTCTTTCTTTCCTTCCTTCTTTCTCTCTTAGCTCCCACATACAAGTGAGCACATGTGGTATTTATCCCTCAGTGCTTTGCTTATTTCACTCAGCATAAGTTTCTCCAGGCTAATCCATGTTGTTGCAAATGGGAGAATTTCATTTTTTTTTAATGGCGGAGTAGTATTCCGTGGTGTATATATACCACATTTTCCTTATCCAGTCATTCACTGAGGGACATTTAGGTTGGTTCCATGTCTTGGCTATTGTAAAGAGAGCTGCAATGAACATGGGAGTGCAGGTATACGATCTTCAACATGATGATTTCCATTCTTCTGGGTATATACCCAGAATTGAGATTACTGGATCATATGAAATATCTATCCATAGTTGTTTGAGAAACCTCCATACCATTTTCCATAGTGGTTGTACTAATTTACAGTCCTACCAACAGTGCAGGAGTGTTCCCTTCTCTCCACACCCTCACCAGCATTTGTTATTCACTGTCTTTTTGATTACAGCCAGTTTGACTGGGGTAAGGTGGTATCTCAATGTAATTGTAATTTGCATTTCCCTGATGACTAGTGATGTTGAGCATTTTTTCATGTACCTGTTGGCCATTTGTATGTCTTCCTTTGAAAAATGTCTATTCAGCTCCTCTGCCCATTTTTTAATTAGGTTATTTGTTTTTTTACTGTATAATTGCTTGAGTTCTTTATATATTATGGATATCAATCCTTTATCGTATGCACAGTTAGCAAAAATTTTCTCCCACTCTGCAGGTTGTCATTTCACTCTCTTGACTGTTTCCTTTGCTATGCAGAAGCTTTTTAGTTTGATATAGTCCCATTTGTTTATTTTTTCTTTTGCTGCTTGTGCTTTTGGGCTCATGTTCATAAAGTCTGTGCCCAGACCTAGTTGCTGAAGTGTTTCACCTATATTTTTCCTTAGTGATTTTACAGTTTCTGGTCTTGTATTTAAAGTCTTTAATCCATTTTGAGTTGATTTTAGTGTATGGTGAGAGGTGCAAATCTAGTTTCATTCTTCTGCATATAGATAACCAGTTTTTCCAGCACCACCTGTTGGAGAGGCAGTCTTTTCCCCAATGTAGAATTTTGTTGCCTTTGTCCAAAGCATTTGACAAAATTCAACATCCATTCATGATAAAGCCTCTCAACAAATTAGGTATAGAAGGAAAGTATTTTAACACAATAAAAGCCATTTATGACAAATCCACTTCCAATATCATTCTGAATGTAGAAAAACTGAAGGGCTTTCCATTAAGAACCGGAACAAGACAAGGATGCCCACTCTCACCACTGCTATTTAACATAGTACTGGAGGTACTAGCCAGAGCAATCAGGCAAGAGAAAGAAATAAAGGGAATCCAGATTGGAAAAGATGAAATCAAACTTTCACTATCTGCAGATGACATGATACTATATATCGTACTTTTTATATCATTCTTCATAGCACTCTCCATGTTAAAGAATAATTATTTGCATATGTAAAACCAGATTCAATTAGTTATAAAAAATGGCTCAGATCTAATAGAGGTTTATTTCTTTCTTCCGTAGCAGTCACATTGCAGATAGTCTAGGAAGTTCCCATTCTTCTTGTTGCTCCCTGGAGCAGCTACAGGTTCAAAGATACCTGAGCACACTGTCTATATCCCAGGTAGCAGGATGAAGGAAGACGCCAAAAGAGAGAAAGCACCTTCTCCTTAAACGATATATCTTGGTAAGGACTAATTCATATGGTCACATTTAAATATGAGGAAGGCTAGTTGAACATATGGCTCACTGAAAATTTTATTACTATAGAAGGAGGAGAGAAAATATTGATGGACAAATAGCAATCTGTTTAAAGCTCTAAGGGATTTCTCAATCCACAGAAAAGATGAAATTATATTTGATATAATTCTATCATTATCACATTTTATGATATCTTACTGTTCCATTACATACCAAATTAAATACAAATCCCTTGGCATAATGTTCAAGTCCCTTCACAATTGTCCACCATATAAAAATATGGCATTAAGCTGCAAAGACGGTTTGAAATGGCAATATATTAGAGCTGCTTCTTTAAAAAACTGTACAAAGTGACTGAATTGATCCAGATGAGTCCGACAGTTAAGCAAGGTGGGAATTTGAGCACTTAAAAGCAAAGCAGATGTTAACGTTTATTTCTTAAAGATCTTAACTGACACTAAAGCCTAGAAAGGTATTCTTATACTTTTAGCTCTGCTAAACGACCAGCAGGTCACAGAAGGTAAACTTAAGACTCCCACAGAAGAGGCTGACACTGATAAATAAAAATGAGGTTAAACAGAGTCATTATAAAAATCCCTCTGGTAAAATTTCAGAAAAACGGAAGTTAAAGCCAGATGTTTCTGTTCCCCTGCTCATCCAATTTAAGCCTACTCAAGATTCAAAAAAGCTCTATTCTGAAATTTCATAGCAACTGCTCAAGATTTGGGGAGTAGCAGCAAGCTTGATTAGTATTTGCCAATGCTGGGACATTTTGTAGGAGAGCCCCCACATCACATAATCTGACTTATGGGAAGTTGCTGAAATCTGTCCTAGATATATCAGGATGCCACCACTGGGAAAATAACTTCATAATTTTGCATATCTTGGAAATGATTATGACATGTGATAAAAAGAAAGTTTATTGGGATCATCCTTCCCTGAGAAAGTAACATAGATTCCAATGAAAACAGGGTAAAAAAACAATTAACAAAATAGAGCAACATTATTACTTTTTATTCAAATGGTATCAGAATATAATAATTCACATATTTTATGGCATAACATGTTCTCATTCAAACATATAATAAAGTCAGATAGCATTCCAGCTGTCCTGAACACTTGATAACTTTCTCTACACCATTTCTCTTTCAAATCTTAGAATATGTTTTAAATGTGCGGTGTTTTTGTCCTTATGTAAAAATTATCACTGGATGTGAGGAAATCAGCTTAATTGTTATTAGGTATAGCTCTAAAAAAAATTGCAGAGGAGGCGGAGCCTCTGTCTTCACTTTCAGCCCAACTGTTCTGCAATTTCTTCTTGCTAATCTCTTCTCCTAAACATTTAAGTACCCTGTCTCCTTATATTCCTTTCTACCGTAGGCTTCTACTTCTTTCCTCCATCCTAGCCTCTGATCTGCTCCATTCTATTCTTACTGTCAGGGAAGTGTCTTGTAAGTAATGGCAATAGTACGTTACATTTTATATTAAACTTTGTAGAAAAAAGACTATGAGCATTGTGCTGCATATTTGCCATGCTTTCATTCCCACTGTCTTCCAACAACAGCACTCTGGTTTCCCATGAATGAATACACTTCCCTCTCATTCTCGGTCACGTGACTTGGGTTGGATACATCCCACCCCCAGATCTAGGGGTGAGCCATAAAATCCCCTTTTGTCATCTGGAGGCAAGTGCCTATGGAAAACCAGGTTTTTAGTGGAAATAAAGAATATAGAAACTATGCAGTTGGTTGCTTGCTTGCTTCTAAGAGCACTAAAAAATTGCATTGATGGGAAAAAAGTGGGAACCTTGAAAATTGTACTGAAAGCATCTGAGCACATGCCAGGGAAGTGGAAGACCTTGAATTTCCAAATTCTACTGTGCCTTGTTTGCCATACAAGTAGCCAATTCTATCCACGGAGATTCAACTTCTCTTGCCTAAAGAACCTGTAATGAGCTTTCCAAGAGAGTTGCCTTGCAGGAAAATCTTAACCTTCCTCTTCTTCTCATTACTCTTGACCTATAACTACACTAAAATCCAGGGCACTGGGCACAGAATATGACCTGAGAGGAAGTAGCATACATACTAATTGCAAGATTTTGCCAATATTTATTAATTATGCGTGTGGAGTATTTATTGTAACAGATTCTAAGGGGTTTGGCTCAGGTAGAAGAAATGTAATACAAGGCCAAACTTATTGATGCAGTGGAATTTACCAGAAATTCTGTATTTAATGTGTTAACAAAAGTAGCTTAAAGTGGTTCTGTGGGTTCAGTTGCTTAACTGAAAATTGGAACCAAAGGTTGTCTCGGCTGACTGGAGTTGAGATATGAAAATTATCTTGGTACTCTGTAGAGAAAGTTTTCAAGTATTTAGGGAAGTTAGAATGCTGTAGTGACTTTATTATGTGTTATCTCCTTACCCATCTTCCAATTATGTCTCCCAGGAAGGTCCAGAAGACACTTTTATTTATTACTATGTGACTTTCTATTATTTATTTTTATTCATTATGCATATTCATGGAGTACAAAGTTGACCATCACGATCTGTGCCCAAGATGTGAGGATCAGATCAATACCACAAGCATGTCCGTTACCACAAATTGCAATTATTTGCAATTATTCCCTGTGTCCCCCACCCAACATCTCCCCAACCTCATTTCCCCTCCATCCCTTCCCCTCCATCCCTCCACCTAGGTATGTTCTTTCCCTCTGCAAGTCCAACACACAACTATGGTCTTTCTTTCCTTCCTTCTCTCTCTCTTAGCTTCCCCTTATGAGGGAGGACATTAAAGGCTTTGAGACATAAACTAGTGAAGGAAACACCAACATCCTGGAAGACCTCTCTAATAGCTATTCTCTAGAGGCCAGAAGTAACAGTGGGAAATGCTACTATTAAAATAAGCTATCTGAATTCAATGTGGGATAATGCAATCCCAGTGTACTAAGAGCCAAGTTGCAGGTCTTAATTTCCACAGTCAAAGTAGATATGGTTACCAAAATGGGAAGGAGACTAGTATGAACAGCAGTGAACTCTGGTACTGCTGTGCCCAGACTTCTCACCTGTAGAACTGTGAGCTAAAAAATGGGCATTGCTTTAAGCATCTACATTTACACAGAAAACTAATGTACGGTCTATTCTTGCTTCCAATACCAGACAAAGTAAGAACTAATCTGTTCCTTATTTTCTCCATTTATGGTATTAATTTTCTGCTGCCATCACCTCTGTTAATGTTTTACCCTATTGTTGTTGAAAATGATCCATTCTGCAGGGCTAATATATCCTTGCCCACCAGTGTAATAAAACATATGCTGTCCAGTTCCCAGAATAGTGTTATTATTCCTAAGGGAAGGCTGGACTCACAAGCTTACAACCAAAGAGTTACAACTACATACTCACTGGCTCAGTCATTGTTTTGAAGTATACCACTGTGCTAAGGTGGCTTGGTCCAGGAGTACTTCATGCTTCAGCCATTTCTGTGCTGGAATCAGCCTTGCTCATTAACAGCCTAGCCAGTGGTAAGAAACTTGGCCATCCAAGGTACAGAGTGTTTTTGTTTTGCCATCACACTTAAACAAGGTTTAATTTGAATGGCGGTGTTGAATTGTCTTTCTCTAAAATTTGTTTGTTGAAGTCGTAATCCCCATTACCTCAGAATGTGATCTCATTTGGAGAGAATGTCTCTACAGAGATAATCAGGTTAAACTGAGGTCATTAGGTTGGGCTTCAATACAATATAACTGGTGTCCTTATAAAAGAAGAAATTTAGACACAGATAAGCATAGAGTGAAGATGACATGGAGAAACACAGGAGGAAGATAGCCATTTCCAAGACAAGGAGAGAGGTTTGGAACAGGTCCTTCTCTCACAGCCCTCAGAAAAAAAACAATCTTGCTGACACTTTGATTTTGGACTTCTAGCCTTCAGAACTGTGAGACAATAAATGCATGTTGTTTAAGCCACCTGGTTGTGGGACTTTGTTAAGGCAGCCCTAGCAAACTAACACAATGGGTTTATACTTTCCACAGATCACACCATTTCCTTTCATCTTATAACCAACAGCTATAATATTTATTTTACCAGCCTGGACCCCTGAAGAGAGTTGATTTGTAGGCTGCAGCAATGAACTTAGATAAACAGTCCAGACTTGCCTTCTCCCTGATGCACATCCCATGACAGTGTTACTAGTTTATTCTGGTTTGCCCAGGACTTTCTCAGTTTTAGCATGGAACATCCCACATCCTGAGAAACCCCTCAGTCCCAGGCAAACTGAGATGGCTGATCTCTATGTCCTCTCTTGCCAGAAAACCTCAGTTGGAATCATATCAATCAGAGAAGTTCTAATACTGTTGAACACCCAAAATGCAGGGTTGGTATCTTGATCTCTTTGCCTTCAAAGGACAACTTAGCTCCTAATCACATTTCCTCACCTTCTCTCTAATGGTCTATTTTCTCAAATCAGGAATACTAGGAAACGGTAACTACTTTAAGCTGCTATTATCACTTCTCTCCCAGAGCAATGACTGACTACTTATGTTACATCAATACAACCAAGACAGGCTCCTAAAATTATTCTTTCCAGAGCAAGTAAAAGCTGCTCAAGCAGACTTACAATCTCTACCTAAACAGAGAAGTGGCTGTCATGCTTTAATAGAATCCTTTCTCACAAAAAAAATTTTTTTAAGTTTAAACCTCCATTATCTTCCCCACTCTATGGAGAACTCCTTGAGAAAAGACTTTGTCATGTTCATGTCCTTATCTGTGATGTCCATGATGGAGTTTAGATGTATTGTCCTCCCAGAACTCACGGAAATTTGATCTCCAATGTGACAGTGTTGGAAAGTGATTGAGTCATGGGGGCGAATCCCTCATGAATGGATTAATGCTCTCCCTGGGGGAAGGGGGATTAATGAGTGAGTTCTCGCTCTATTAGTTCCATCAAAGCCGGTTATTTAAAGACTCTGGCTCCTCCTTTCTCCCTCTCCCTCTCTCTCTCCCCCTTTCCCCTCTCCCTCTCCCTCTCCCTCTCCCTCTCCCTCTCCCTCTCCCTCTTCCTCTCCCTCTTGCCATGTGATCTGCTTGTACCTGACGGCTGCCTGCTGCTTTCCACCATGAGTAGAAGGAGCCTGAGACCCATGCCAGATGCAGCCGTCCCAGAATCGCAAGCCAAATAAACCTCTGCTCCTTATAAATTACCCAGTCTCAGGTATTTCTGTTATAGCAACACAAAATGGACTAATACAGTCCAGGACAATTCTTAACAAATATCAGTAAATGTTTGTTGAATGAGTCCAAGCATGAAATAGCTGGGGCGTAGACAAGGAATGTGGGAATTGGGCATAAAGGTATTGATAGTTTAAATTAAATTAATGGGAAAGAGTTGAGGGGAGTAAAGAGCTGAACACAGTTCAGAAATTTTGGAATTGGAAAGAAAGCAGACAGCATGAGTAGCATGGATAACATGAATGAGAGTTCTATTCTTTCAACTGAATTTAGGGAGGAAAAATTACTTTTTACTGGAAGATATAAATGGAAATTTCAGAAATAGTCAAGGAAGTCACAGTGATGTAATGCACTTTGGGAGGTGTTTGAATATAAGATATAAGGAGCTTGGAGAAGCAATTCGTATCCCAAGGAAATAGTAGGTCCTCTAGAATTGATTATAACCAAATTAAAGGTAGTCAATGGAGAGCTGGCTGGTTAGCTCACTTGGTTAGAGTGTCGTGTTGCTAACATCAAAATCAAGGGTTTGGATCCCTATACCAACCAGCTGCCAAAGAAAAAAAAAGAGTAAAGACAGTCAATGGAGAAGGAGCCATCAAAGAAGAAATTTCAAGAGCAAATAGAAAGATAAATGGAGAAACAAGAATGATGTGATCGTGCCAAGGCGGGCAGCTCTGCAACATCATCAAATATGGAGAAAGGAGGGATGTGAATAGATTCTTTGATTTAGATACATCTGGTCATTTTTTAATTTGAATGACTTTAATAAAATTGGAACAATGGAAACCACAATCGAGAACCACAAAATTTGAGGAAAGTAGGAAAAGACTGCAAAGACATTCCATTCAATCAAGATGAAGCAGAAAAAGTAAAGGCATAAAGTTTGAATACACATGGAGCCAAGGACATACCTCTACATGTTTAGGTACAGCAGTGCTGGAAGTCATAAGGGAAAAATGGAACAATGAGAGAGAAAGCAAGAAATACAGGCATGAGGACAAAGTTGAGGGCAGGTGGATGGGTGAAGAATAGGTATGTCTATGGAGGACAGCTGAGTTATCATTATAATACTGCGAGATGAGGAAAGTGAAAAAAAGATTAAATGCCACAATCAAGAATGTTTTGCTAAAAGGTCACCTTATAGTGCCTGGAAAAAAATGGTTGATGGGGAATAACTGATTATCAAAACTGTGAGTTGTCACTGTGATAAATAAAGGAGAAATAAAAAGAAAGCTAAAGATTGCTGACAACCATGGATTGCTTCACCTTGATTTGCCTTGTGAGTCTCATAAGCTTTCATTTTAATTGTATTCCAAGCGTGCAGTAGTGCACTTGATCATAGCCATACATTTTGGATTAGTGAATATTTAACAATAAATTTATCAGGACTTTAGTGCTAAATTATTCTGTGTACTCAGTAACCTCAATTATAAAATATAATTTTCCAGATTCTAGTTCAATAGCAAAGTATGTGCACATTATAGTATTTAAAAGACTATACATATAAATCCCAAATTTATATATGAAAATCATATGTATCATACAATCTTAGGTTTCAGAGAGATAGAAGGATCTAAGAAGTGCTGTTTTCTCTTTCCCATTGAGGACTATGAGATTAAATAAAGTTTTAGAGACTACAATGGAAGCAAAGGTTACATTTCTCAAATGCTTTCCTTCCACTTAGATATTCTTTGCAATCTAAAAACTCAATATAGCCTTAATGTACTTTGAGTTTGTTTATTAATTTCAATCACCTTGTTTAAGAATTCCAAGAGAGAGGAGAAGAGTACTCTTCAAACTTCTACACTAATGCTGCTTTCATTCTTTCACTGAATCATGTTCAACTAATTAGCACCTGAACTCCACACCTATGTGCATCCTTTTCAGGAAAAAAAAGACCTTAAAATTTTAAGAAAATATTTTATAAACATGCTCAGTGCAAGCTTATAAGAGTAGTTTTTCACACAAATTAGGCTTCCAGTTTATATTAGACGAGAGCAGAAATAAACATAACTAGTCACTAGAGACTTGTTTTTTTAAAATTTTCTTTTTAATTTTTGGCCACAAAAGAAGTCTTAATACATTTAAAAAGACTAAGATTATAGAAAATATGTTCTCTGACCTCAATAACAGAAGGAAATTTAGAAAATTCACAAATGTGTGGAAATTAAACAACACTCTCCTAAATAAATGATGTGTAAAAAGAAATACCACAGAGAATTTAGAGAGTACATAGAGCTACAAATCAAGGCACAACATATTAAAATTTATAGGATGTAGGGCTCATGCAGTGCTTAGAGGAAAATTTATACTTGTAAACACCTATATTAAAATGCTACATTCTTTTTTAAGGTATTAATTTCTTTATAAATTTCCTCCTTCATATACCAGATTTTTTTTTCTTGTTTCATTGTGTTATCTGATTCTTCTATCTTGAAGTTTCCTTAAAGATGGTTGCTCAGAATTCCTTTTCAGTCATTTTAAGGTTTTCCTGCTCTATAGGGTCTGGTATTTTGAGAATTACTGTGTTCTTTTGGTGGTGACATATTTTCTCAGGTTTTCATATTTCTAGTATGTTTATGTTTACGTCTGGTCATCTGGTAGAGCACTTGCTTCTTCTATTACTCTGGAGTGGGCTTTGAGGAAACAGACGTCCTCTTCTTTTTCCAGTCTCTGATGGTGACTCTTCTTGTGTCAATGTAGTTGAATGTTTGGCAGGCCACCTGCATGGTAGTTGTGGCTACTGCTGTGGCATCCACCGCTTTTGTGTTAGCCATAGCTGTGGCAGTGACTGTGGTGGACCACTACATGGAAGTGATGTTTTTGGTATGCTCCTGGAGATTCTGCCCTTGGCTCCTGCCTTTGGACCCTGCATGCTCTGTATGTTTTTTATAAAATGAAGAAAACAATGCTTTGTTTCTATTACTGGTGGTCTCTTACCTTTTGCTGGTACTGAATAATAATTATTAAATGAGTTTTATACTAATTCTTTGCTAAGCACTCTGAGGTTGCAAGGAAAAGACAAGCCAAATGAGAGGTTATTATAAGGGTGCTATGCAAGGTAAAGAAGCATTGGAACCCACCTCAGTGGCTGTATGCCTGTAGAGAGGTGCATCACCTCCAGGACTCGGTTTGTATTGAGCTCCATGAAGAACTGGAACAATGGCTGATTTTCAGCCAGAATATTTTAGACTAAAAATATGAAAATATCAAAAACTAAAAGGCCTAAAAATCCACCTCTTATTGAAGAAGCTTCACATTGATAAGACAATCCAATATGAAGCAGCCCAATTGGACCGAATTTTATATCATCATTTCAGTAGCAGATGGCATACTTTATGTCTACTCCATACAAGTTTACTCTATGGAGGTGCTGTGGATTGATTAAATTGTGTCCCCCAGAGTTCATTTATTAGAAGGTTAATTCCTACTGTAAGTGTTGAGGGTGGGAAATCCTATTATGGTAATTGAAAGGTGGGGCCTTGAAGAAGTGATTAGATTGTAGGGCCACACTGTAGTGAATGGATTAATAATGATCAGGGGCATGGTCCTGGGGGCTTTTAAAAGGCGAGTGCATGAGGAACTCTCTCTCTCTCTGCTCCACCATTTTCTGCCATGTGAGATCCTTGGGTCACTGTCACTATCACCAAGACCTTCACCAGATGTGTTCCCTGAACTTTTGACTTTCAGCCTCTTAAACTGCAAGGAATAGTTTTCACTCTCTTATAAATCACACAGTTCCATATATTTTTGGTATAAGTAACAGAAACAGAGTAATACAGCAGGACACCCATGGCTGGATTCATGGGTAGCTAGCTATATTGCACCTGGAATAAACCATAGTAACTTAAACCATTAGCTCATTTCCCTAGATCTGCTTGTCCCCAATTCCTCTCTGATATCTCTGCTTCACTAGGTAGATGCTGTCTAAATAAAAACATCAGTTTTCAAACATGGGTATGTAAGATTAACCTCTGGTGCTTACTTTAAATGCAGATTTTAATCCACAGTGCCTAGATATTTTGATTGAATAGGAAGGCCAATTCCTTCTTTTTTAAAAACCACCTTCAATGTTCTGATAAGAGATGGTAGAGGGTCAAACTTTGACAAATTTTGTATAGAGAAAATTAAGAAATGGATGTTTTCTCAGTGTTCTCTGCTTTGTCCAGAGTCACTTGAAACTATTCAGAGCTTGACCTGGCCACATAATCTTGCACTTAGGTTCTTTAAAGTCTGTTTCAGTATAGAACCAAGATACTCATAGAATGAGAAGAAAATTCATTACAGAGAAAAGACGGTTTAGATGTTATCAGACCAACAAAAAATGCTGTATCAGAGATGACTCTATGCAAAGTGGATATAATTCACCACTGTCATCACTTCTACACTGTTAGACGTCGTTAGAATGGGGGCCATTAGAAGGCCCAACTCAGCCGGGCTTGGAAGCCTGATGAGATCATTGCCCAGCGGCAGATGGCAGAAGGAAAAATAAAGCAAAGCACAGCTAATGACAGCAGGAAATGAGGACTTTCATCAGGAAGGTGCACACCATAATCTTTATCTAATCAATGAGAAACTAAGTTCAGTTAATTAAGCTTATCTAAACTTTCAGAATTACATACTATGAGATTTTAGGAAAAATCTTGCCAAAGAAGAACAGACTATTTCTTTTACTGGCAACTTAAATGTAATCATTTGTCTTCTTATATTTTTAATAGATATTTTCATTACCAAACTTTCCTTGAAATACTTTTTAATTGACTACTTCTGTAATAATAGGTAAGTGCTTATGAATAAGACTAGAAAGATACATAAAACACTGCTGGAAAATTTTGCTGCTGGGTGATATTGTGAAACTTGTGAACTATTTTATTAGGAAGCAGGAGAGGCAAACTCTTCCCAGCAGGTAACTCCCTCCAAAAAACTAAATGGGTAATACTTGTAAAATATTATGGGAGGTTTAATTAAAACTACATGATTCAGCATATAGGATTTGGAGAAGCAGTGCCAAATAGCAAGAATGGGAAGATGAGCTCTGTAGGAAAGATAAGAATGCTTAAGCATGAAAGAGGATTGGGTAGGTTGAGAACCAAGACAGCACAAAGTTGGGGCCAAATAATGGAGGGGTTGAGAGCATGGAACTTTTTCTTTTTCCCTTTTTTGGCCTGGGTTCATAATCCTGACTCTTCCACTTTAACTTCTCAGTGCCTCAGCTTCCCTATTGGTAAAGTAGGGATAATGATAATATCTGGTTTATAGGGATATTGCACAGTCAATGGAAACATAGAGAAAGGCCCTAAGACAGTGCCTGACTATAGTTAAGTTCCAAGTTGCTCTTAGCTTTTATTATTGACTACAGGAGGCCCATGCTACTCTAAGGCACAATGGTTTCAATAAGACAAACTTCCTCACAGGTAAGCTAAATCCCTTTCTCTCTTTCAATTTAAACTCATATACTCTTCTTCTGTCATTCACGGAGACAGGGAATAGTCAAACACGTTTCTCTACATGATGACCCTTCACACTGTGAGTGATTTCATGTAATCGGAAACATTTGTGAATGTAGAGCTCTTCAGGGAAAAGCATGTCCCGATCTAATTTCACAAAGTAATGTTAGGAAGGAAACAATCATTGAGGCTCCTCCAAATCAAAGCACTTTAGAGAAAGTCTTTTAATCCATCTTTAAGCCAGTAAAGCATGAAGAGAGAATCACGGATGTCCAAAATACGTGTAAAAACGGGTTTCTTACATTTACACTCTTACCACATTTTGAGGCTGAAATCAAAGGTTAGAGAAAGGTCTAATCTCTTAAATCAGAATAATTTAGGGTCTATTTCTACATTAGGATATCTTGAATCTTGTGTTTTATAACACATTTAGTTTACCCTTATCTTACTTTAATTTTTAATAGTAACTTGAAGGCCAAGGACACCACTACATATATTTGGATTCCCACAAAACCTAGCAAACAATTTGCCTATTACAGGTATTCATTAAGCATTAATGCTCAGTGAGTCCATAGCGGTCAAATTAGAAACTTAGGAACTAAATAACATCTGAGTGTGTTTATTGGAAATAGCAGCAATTGGCAAACATCAGAGAGTAATATAGGTGTCCAATAAACATACGTTTCTTTAAACAGTGCAGACAAATAGTAAAAAAAATGTAATGTTATTTTAGGGGAATTTTAAAAAGTAAAAATTTGATTTCTATCAACTGCCTGTTCAGTTTAAAAAATGGTGAAGATTTTGCAAAACAAAAATCAAGATGCATGGTATAATTTTACAAAATTATTTTCTGGTTTGGGTGTATATTTTAAATAGTTTTTTCTAAAATTATTTTTAAACTACACTCAAAAAGTAGATTGTTAGCATTTAAAATTAAATGCTAATTAATCTTTTGATAAAAATAAAGTTATATGAAGCTGCTTGCCCATGTTATGGTTCTAACTCCTACAAAACACCCTTATTTAGTACCAATGGCCACGTTTGCTTTAGAAGGTTGCTGCTTCTCTGGAAAAGTTAGAGTAAGGAAGATGGAGAACTGAATGGCTAGTGAAGAATCTGGTATGACTTAAGACCTTCTGTTAGCTGTGGGCTGTTGCTGTCCTGCACTGGCATAGGAATGAAGAGGTCAGGAAGAAAAATTAGGTCAGGTATTCCACCCCCATCTCCTCCACCAGGCAAGTGAATAAATACACTTCTAAAGTTTATTCTAACTCCCAGACTTTTTCTAGAACATGTCATAGGTGACTGTCTCATCTCATCTAGGTATGAGCCTGTGCCCTTTGACTGATCTGAGTTACCCTAAAACCAAATTATTTTTCAATATAAAAGGAATAAAACTGTCTTTATATATTTAGGATGTATGCTTTTCATCTTAACTAATACAGCATAGTTGGATGTTTGGTGTTCATTCCATAGAAATCTAGATAAATATTTCTTTAATGTATAACACAGTGGCGGATGGGAGGAGGAGAAAAGACAGTTTAGTAAAACTTCAGAACACTGAACACAAACAGAAAATCTTCAAAACCAGCAGGCATAATATTATGTCAACATAAAGCTATGCCATGTTTTATTTAACACATATCCTAGTTTTTGACATTTAGATGGTTTCTGATTTTCTACTATTGTGCAAAATGAACTTATGATTGTTGTTGTAAATAAAACTTTAGACATGCTTCTGATTATCTCCTTGTAGTAAATTCATGTAAATTAAATTGCTGAGCCAAAATGTATGCATTTTCATAGGCTTTCACACATGTAGCCCAATTGCCCTCAAGAAATCAATTTACACTAACAATTTGTGTATGATAATTCTTACCTCTCAAGAAAAATATGGCAAAACATATTTTAAGTTATTACATATGGACTTCATTATTATATATCCAACATCGATCAATTTAAGACAAAATTATATTAGAAGTTCATAAACACTTATGAGGTCAACATTTGCAGCAAATTCAGAGCATATTTTGTACCATCTTTTAAATGTATCCTCCCTTAAGTATATAACAATTAATATATATTTATTTTAGTTCTCACATTACCTTGCTTTCTCCTTCTCCCTCTCCTTTTTTATCCTTCAAAAAGATCTCCAATAAATCTTTCAAATGTCTAATCCCATGTATTTTGTGATATGTTACTATGAGCTATTTGTTTTCCTTAGAACTCCATTGCAGGACTTATCTTGAGGCCAATGTTGATGACCACTGGCTCCAAAGACCTTTTTCTACTGCCAGGCAGCTGAAGGTACTACAAGCAGTCAATATTTGGGCTGCAAATCCACCTGAGGATCATATTACAGTTATTAACTTTCAGGGGAGATATCCTTGCCCACCCTATGTAGAACCAAGTTTTGTGAAAATAAATTTTTCTCAGCAGTCACATTTCTGGGTTCCCATCTTGACTTATTTTTTGGTCTAATCTCAACAATGCATTTAAAAATAGCAAATAAGTGTGAATAACATAGTATATTTTGTCCAGAATTTTAGTTGTTTTGGTCGGAATGTCAATCAGGGTATTAGTCTTCCATATTGTCAAAAATAAAAGTCACATTTTATTTAACAAACCATTAGATTTTGTTGCAAAATTAATGACATGAATATTATGCACAGTATCTTTGAAGTGCAGGAAGCAGTATGATGCTGTCAACCTAAATAACAAACAGGGACAGACTCTGAAAGAAAATGATATTCATTTGGGTATAGGGCATTGCAATGGGAATGCACTTTTCACAGTAAACTATGTGTGTATTCAAGAGGTAAAGGAAGACAAACTTTTTAAGAGAAAAATGATGGCAGGATGACATAATAGTTTGGGGAAAATTATCCTAGGCTACAGGAACAATAACAAGGGTGACACCAGTCCGAGGTCGGACAGATGTTCTTGCAGAAGTATTTGTTTTTGTAAGGTTGTGAAGGCCTTTGTGCGAGGTCATGGTTTTGCAGAGTCCTTTGTGATAATTTTTATTAACAGGCATGTATGTGTGAGAATCCTCCCTTCGTGGGCTTCCCTGGCTCTATTGGTCAGGGATTTTAACACATGTGACTTCATTTTGATTTTGCCAATTTTCACATTGCCAGTTATGTAAAGTGTGCAAACTAGAGTGTAGCGTTGTAAGATCACATGACTGGGAAGTAAATGGAATTGTAACTCTGACACTCTCTAGTCTGTGACTTTTGACCATTGAGGCCGTAATGAAGATGTGTTGCTCAGATTGTCTCTCAAAATAATGTGCTGTGAGGTATGTAGTTGGCTCACGGCCTCCAGCTGCCCCATTTGTAGATCCGCCCCGGAATCCACACCAAAACCACACTTTTTGCAAGTGTCCCCCAGCCAAAGACTGAGTGTGGCTGGAGTACGAGAGCCAGGCCATTTCTCCTAGACGCAGGCACCCTTTGTTCCAGAAGATAACCCTCCTCCCGTGTCCACTTCGGGCCGAGGTTTGTGACAGCCTGTCTGAGACTTGCTCAGGGCTGCACAGCTGTCCAGGGTTCTTCCTACACAACCTTCCATTCTTCCCTTCCCCTTTCGCAAGTGTCTGGAGGCTCTCCCTTCCCTCTCCTACTCCTCCTTACCCTTCACAAGAACCTCTCCTATAATAAACCTTTTGCATGTCTAATCCCATCTCAGGGGATACAAACTAATTTAGTTAATTTCTCTGCTTTTTAGTTCCATTGTCTATAGAAGAGGATAATAATACATAACTGAGGTTTTTAAGGATGAAAAGAAATAACATATTTAAAATACTTACTACAGGTCCTAGGACATAGTAAGTACTCAATAAATGGTACTGCTACCATAATTATTATTAAAAATACCACAAAAACAACAGAAAAAAACCCACAAAATATGGACTGAATTAGGGGTGATTTTTGTTTTCTCTCTGCTTGCCCATATATTCCAGAATTTCTTCAATAAGCTAAAAAACAAATATGATAAGCTCAGATATTAGATTTGGGTAACCTTAGTTCAGGATTTTTGTTAAAGCATTTGGTAAGCAATTTTCAACTAACAATTATAGAAGTGATCGATGAAATGATTTGCAAATTTCCCCAGCTGAAAATTTCCATTTGTATCCAAGCAAATTATGCTTCGTAAGCAAAATATATTTGAAATTTTGCCCCAAAGCCATTATGTTCAAAACTTTACACCTAGGTAAAGCACTAAAGCAGCTTTAAAACTTACATGTACAGTAACATATTTAAAAATCTTTCATAATGCTTATGTGTAATGTATCTGCTTCACCGGTTCATTTTAGCTATCCGTGTTGTGTTCCGTGTTTCCTACCATTTTTATCCTCTTGCATTCTCTTCTAGTCTTACGAACGTGTGAAAACTAAGTCCCAGCTCTAGTCTATACCGTATCACTACAAAGGTGCCCTTTGGGAATTACTACACACCGTCATGCAGCCAATATCTGCACGGGTGACTTTGGGTGCATTAGTGGAGGGATTTTCTAGTTTGTAACTATAGATTGCAGGTGCCAGAAATTCCCAAACTCACTCTTTACTGCTACATTTCTCTCACTCTCAAAAGACGCTTTTCTTCACAATGCGGATTTTATGAATGAGCCAATGAGAGCTCTCTCCCATTCCGTCTCTCACTCTGTCTTCCATTCGGACACACACATGCACACACTCTGACGGTAGCGTCCCAGACCCTCCTTAAAGGACCTGAAAACTGTATTTGACAGTAATGGGAGCATTCCATTCTTTATGTTTCAATCGTGCTGTGAGATATTTCTCATGCACAGGCAGAAATGAGAGATTCTGCTCTCTTCGAGCATGCCCGTGTTTCCCAGAGAAGTGATATCATAACTCTTCATTTCAGGTGCTGGAAAGATCCTGTTGGTCCAACCAGAGATTCGCGTGGCTCTTCCACCTCCCGAGCCTGAGAAGGGAAAATCGGAGGTCTTCAAGGCCAAGTCCGGTGACACAGACCCTTGGACGCTGCCTGGTGACCACCGTCAAAGTAAGGATGGCATCATGAAGGGTGACAGAGCCACCTTACCTCTGAAACCAACATCGGGACACAGATGGTGGCTGGGAGGGGGCACTTATTCCTAAGAGGACCCCCCTGCAATTAGAGCCTGGCCGCCAGAGAAGGCCTTTGCACCTCCCGCTGGGGGCCTCCAACCCTATGTCTTCTAAGCTGGCTGGCAGCTCTCCAAAGAGCCCCGCTGAGACCCCAGGTCACGGAGGAGTCACTAGCTAGTGAGGACTGTGCGGTTTCACAGGACATGACTTGCTGAAACTTGCAATGTTTCCTTTACTTCAAAGGGGCGGCTTTTTCGGTCCTCAATCTCAAACACACCACACTCCACCCCCACACACATATACACACAAACCACCACACACACACACACACACACACACACACAAACACACACAAAATCAACATCGTACTCTATTGGAGCTCAGAGCATTTCATTTAGGGGTAATCAGTCTCATCCACAAAGCAATCTGGTTAGTTTTCCTCGTCTTCATGGTAACACTGAAAATTGAGTTTCTCACGGTTCAGTGGTGAAAGTCAAACCACCTTAGTTTTTGAGTCCCGTTGAGCACTATTGCCAGTTGGAATAATGGATAGGTAGCTCTTCTCACTTCCTTATGCCTTGGAAGGATTTTGGGGGCATTCACCACTGACAGAAGAGTTTGTTACCGGTTTCTTTTTAGTTTGATAGTGTGTTCACCTTCCTTTCTTCTCCTCCCCATTTTCTTTCCTTCCTTCTTCTCTGTTCTTTCCTTCTGGTTTGTATTTGTTTCTTCAATATTGAGGCAAGAAACTATTATCTTAAAAGGAAGGGAAGTTTGATTTTACCTCAAGTGTTCCATGTCACCTGTTCACCACCTCACCTTGACCCCAAGCCAACTTTGTCAAGTGGCACTTTTCTGTGGGTGCATGCATTCATAAAGCGTCTCCTACCATAGCAACCAAAAGCAGGAAAAATAAGTTCTATTGGTATACAGTAGTGCAAGGAATTTGTAATTATCAATAATTTATTGGATGTCCTCAAACGGCTAGAAGAGAGGAGCTTAAATGTTCTCATCACAAAGAAATGATAAATTTTTGCAATGATGAATTTGCCAACTACCCTGATTTAATCACTACACATTGTATGCATATGTTGAAATAATTGAAATATAAACTCTGTACCCCATAAATATGTACACTCAATGTGTTTCAATTAAAATTTTTTATTATAAAAGAAAATCATAAAGTTTTGAGATTGCATCAATTTTTCCTTTTATTTTGAGCCTACCACATATCAAAAATGTTAATTTTAATTAGTCTTTAGAGAATAGTTTTGTTTTGAAAATACAAATATTTTGTAATTTCTGTGAAAATTTTGAGCTTCATTCATTATATATTTACTAGTGAAAACTAAATAGTCATATAAATACCTCTGCTAATGACTTTTAATTTTT
This sequence comes from Cynocephalus volans, assembly GCF_027409185.1. Taxonomy (NCBI): domain Eukaryota; kingdom Metazoa; phylum Chordata; class Mammalia; order Dermoptera; family Cynocephalidae; genus Cynocephalus; species Cynocephalus volans. The sequence goes on from NC_084465.1 coordinate 32,911,751, forward strand.
CAAAATGTCTCAGAGTATAAGGCAAAACTATGCTAACTATTCAATTACTTATTCTTCTCCCCATCTGGGGGGGCGGGGCAAAATAACCTAATTTTCTTGAAATTGATGTGCTGAGGTAGAAACTCACTTTCCATACTTCCTTGCATCTAATTGTGTTCATGCAACTCGATTGTAATGAATGAAATGAAAGTAGAAATCTGCTGGGGATGAGGGGAGAGCAGAGTGTTTGTATTAGTCCATTTTGTGTTGCTATAACAGAAATACCTGAAACTGGGTAATTTATAAGGAAAAGAGGTTTATTTGGCTTACAATTCTGAGACAGCTGCATCTGGCAAGGGCCTCAGGCTGCTTCTACTCATGGCGGAAAGCAGCAGGCAGCTGGTGGGTACAAGCAGATCGCATGGCGAGAGGAAGCAAGAGAGAGAGAGAGGAGGTGCCAGAGTCTATTAAACAACCAGCTCTCACAGGAACTAACAGAGCAAGAACTCACTCATTAATCCCCCATCCCCCAGGGAGAGCATTAATCCATTCATGAGGGATCCTCCCCCGTGACTCAATCAGTCTCCAACACTGCTACATTGGGGATCAAATTTCCACATGAGTTTTGGAGGGGACAACACATCCAAACTCCATCAGTGGTCTAGGACAGTTTATGTTTCCTTGAGAAAAGGGCAACAGACAGACACACCTGGTGAACTCTATCCATGGTGAACAATCCGCCCCATTTCTTTCCTAGAATTCAGATGTAATATAGTACCCTGGACTGCAGCAGCCATTTGTGACATGAGGAAGGAAGCATAAGGAAGAAAACCAACACCAAGCATAAAGATAAGAAAGATCCTTGGTTCTTGATGGCACGTTAAATAACTGAACATATTCTTAACTGATAGAGATTCCTCTCTGGTTGAGAAATGCACTTTGTTCCCTAAGTTCTATTGGCATCTGTCTCCATTGAACCAATACCATCCTCAGGCCTTCCCTGACTTCTTTTCATTCTCATTAAGCTGTGAGGTTGTTTCATTAGACTACCCTAATCTCTATAAGAATCAGAGCTTTTGACAATACAGACCCAGACTTCTTCCTTTCAGGCAGTACCAGGATATGTGTTACATCTTAAACGTTAACGTGTGTCATTCTTTGTTGTTTCCCACAGACACCTGGAAGATGTATAACAAAAGAGGATCAGCATGTTTTGGGGTGATTTTTTCCTAAGAAGCCTAAAGTGCTTTTAAAATTTGTTTTAATCACTGATAACATCTCTGCCAATTGTACTTGAGAAATGGGCAAAGAGCTTTAAATTACTAGAGGTAATGCAGCGAACGTGAAGATAAAAATTAGCATCCATTGACTACAAACAATTAGAATTACAGCTTTGCAATAATCTTCCAGCAAATGCTGGTCTTAAAATGTTTCCCTTGCATTTTGAATTCTTTTAAATAAAAGTTTATTTTTATACTTCATGTTCTGTAGAATTTTACCTTGCTTTCACTCATGTGTGTTTTCATCTTCTATATTGAAAGTTTAGCCAATTTCCTACTGAATTGTCATCTCCAGATGAGGTTGGTGAGTGACTGCTGATGATATTTGAACTGTGCAGAATGTACAAAGTGTCCAAAATATGTCCTACTTGCATGAACTTTCCACTATTTTTAAATTAAAATATTTATTCTCCAGAAATCTCCTGTTAGAATTCAAATGTGGTTCTTGGAATAAATAATATTTTAAGCCACTATCACTCAATAACAAATCTTGTAATCAAATTAGTTAACATACATAGTTCATTGAGCCTTAAATAGATAAGCTTTACGAGTAATTCAATTCCTCTGCTCATGGATTTATTATTTATTATTTTTGAGTGCTATGTATTAAGAGAACTGCATTTTAGCTTTTGACTAGAATTACAGCAGGTTAGTATCCGATTCCTGATAAGGTCATAAACACTTATTTCGGAAATAAAAACTTTAGAAAATAAAATTGTAGATTGAGATGAGAAGGCAGAGAAATTAGCTTAAACCTCAATGGTACTTGCAAAATAAATATAATGTGAATTTAAAAAGATGATTGGCTCACAAATCAGACACTAAAACCTAAAATGGAAATTGAATATCTTCTCCTCAACTATTATAAATTACTCTGACAAAAAACAGCTCTATAGGAAAGGGGACACACACAAAAGAAAAACATATTGTCAGCAAATATTTAAAATCCTTAACTGAATATTTGGAAATAAAATATACATTAAAATAACAATATGATACTATAGCTTTTTACCTCTGAAATTGTCATGTATTCAAATTTGATAACAACCATTGTGCTGAAACCAAAAAAAAAAAAAAAAATTCCCCAAAACCAAAAACAGATAATCCCTTAAATGGATGACGGAGGCAATGTTAACAGATATAGACTTCCTGGCAACTGGTTAATATATACAAAAGCAAATATTTTCTAAGCCTTCCAAATTCTTCTTCTAAAAATTTGCTCTGAGGAAATAATTAGTATCTGCCAAACCTTAACTGCATTATTAAAGGCTGAAAATGTCCAGTGATCCAGGATTGGTTAAAGAAGTAACTGTGTTTCCTAAATTATTAGGTAGTCTTTTAAAATGATGTTCTTGAAACATGTTCATTGATATGTTAAGTTCTTCCAAATTATTACTAATGGGAAAACCTATTTTTCTAAAAAAACTTTTCAAAATACGCAGTTTTAAAATAGATGTAATTTGGGCAATATACATCAGTGTGGTGAGAGTATGTATGATATCCATTTTTCTTAATTTGGCTCATCTATATTTATAATTTTTGTGGAGTGAACATGTACTTAAAGTTTTTTAAGTAGTCTAATAATTATTATACACAAATGGAGTATGCCTCAAATATATCCCTTGAAAAATCTTAAGTTTTATTCCTTTTAATGAAAAAAATTGGAAAACGTATTAAAAGCTCGTTGAGCCATACACTCAGCACAAAATTCTTATCTCTGACCGCTACCCTTTTTAACCCCATGGTAGAGCTCACAACTATGTTTGTAAGAGCTAAAGCTGATGGGGCCAGTTGTAGACCACTCAGGGTCTCTTTCCCCCCATATGGAACTAGAATTCCAATCGACCAGTAAGCATCACTTGAACAGAAAACAAACCCAAAGCTATGGAGTGTTGTGATACAGGCAAAAAAAAAAAAAAAAAAAAAAAAATGTGTCTATTGAAAGAGAGAGAAAGGTGAGGAAATAAGAGAAAAGATGGGAGACCACGTAATCCCAGAAAGACAAAAAGTAGTAACTTTAGTTACAGGCTTTTTCCAAAGTTTACAGACCCAGATTGCACTTCCTGTCCCAGGATTCCAAGAGAAACCTATATTCCGATAAAGTCTGTTTTCTTCTTAACCTAGTTTAAGTAAATTTCTGTAATTTACAAGGAGAAAGCATAGATTAAGAAGTGCTCTGTCAGTTATGAAAACAGAAATTACACCAAGTATTTTAACAAGAGAATCAAATGGTTTAACAGGTACTGGAAGATCAAAAAGATAGAAATTGAATACTGAAGTATCATAAAGGCCCCAGTGACAGTAAGCAGCTACCACCCCGAGGGCTGGGGTAAAAAAGGAGAGAGCCTGGGAATACCAGAAACTAGCAGTTTGAGCAGGGACAGCCTGGCTTGTGCTTTTAATTAACAATCTTCGAGGAGAGGCCCCAGGAAGCTGAGACTCAGATATCTGAAGACAAGATGTCAGCCAACTGGTGTTGGTCTCTCTGAAATGGCGAAACAAGGCTGGTTACAGGAGTTTGAGGAAAATAAGTAGAAACTGGAAATAATTGTTATTGATACTCTCTGCCATTTCCAGGATAAATAAAGATTACACAAGTGATGTTGGTAGTCATGGAAAGAAAAACAGGAAAAAGCCTATCTCTTTTTCTTCCTCCAGACTTCCATTCTTCCTTCAGAATTCTCTATTGTCAAAGTTGAACAGGGAGGCAGCTGGTAAAGCAGAAATGTGGTTTGCAGAGTGCCAGCCCTAGTGAGACAAGGCAGAATACAAAACAGTAGGTTTAAAACTGGAAAAAAAAAAAGGCTTAATACCAAGCATATATGATAAAAGTAAATTTTATTTTACTTTTTAATTCCATGTTTTATGCCAAACACAGTGTAAAAATAGTTGCAAAATGAATGAATAGCATTATAGAGAAACCATAGAAACCACTCAATAGATAAGTTCAGAGGAAATTTGCTATCTTGTCAGTCTGTGTTGTACTAAAATGTCTTTGAATTAGCTTTGTTTAGTCCTAAATGTAATTAAGTTTGTGAATTTAGAAGCAATTTTATGTTTTGGTTGAATAAAAATGAAAAATTAAATTATTGCATTTTTTGTTCAAACATATTCATTTTGATAGTGTTTGTATTTAACATCTTCTGTCTATTGAGACATATCAATTAAAGTGTTTTATTTCTCTTATTAAATTCAAAAAATGTACAGTAACACTGAAATAGTTTTACAAACTTGCAGTTCTGCAATCAGTTCTTACTACAATAGCAGTTCTTGCTATTGTAGAGAGCAATAGGCCAAGCTGCCACTGAAATACTTAAAAGAAAAAAACAAAAGAATTACAGAAATTATATTTTTAAGAATATACTTTAAATAACACTGTGGAATCAATAAAGACAAGATGAATTAAAATATCAGAAAAGAAAGCTCTCTTCTTGGTAATCTGACTCCAGACATTTTCTTCACTGGAGACATTTGCCAATTCTGGGAATAAGCCATAGATTGCAAAGATGGCTGTGATAATTCATCATATTCATGTATGCATGCCCTTTGCAATGTGATATTGACACTCATCCCAGTAAGAGGTAGAGTCTATTTCCATATTCCTTGACTAAGAGCTGGTTTTGTGACTTGTTTTGACCGAAACGTTGTGGCAGAAGTGAAGTTATGAGTTCTGGAGCCTAAAACTCAAGATGTCTTATTTTCTTAAAACAATGACCTGAAATTGCCATGTAAAGATGTCTAGTCTAATCAACTAGATGATGATAGGCCATGAAGAGAAGAAAAAAGATGTCCAGTTCTATAGCCAACATCATGTACTGAACATGTGAGTGAGGCCCTCTTGGACCACCCAGCCCCAATGTGCTGAGAGATGACACAGCTGCATGAGGACCCCAGGTGAAGCCCACAAATAAGCCACCCTGCTGATGCCAGCCCAAACTGATGACCCACAGAATTATGATCAAATAAATAGTTGTTTTATAAGCCACTAAGTGCACAGTGGGTTATTACACAGTAATATATAACTGATACAGTTGTGCATGGCCGAGGCAGAGGGACTCTACTGGAGGAAAGCAGCAAGTGTAGCTTTTGATGTCCATGTGGGCTGGTATAATGAGTTAGAATCTAGAAGATCCACAAATACATTTCTAGTTTTCCTTATGAAATTTTCTAAGGGATGGAATGAGACAGGAGGGTGGGATGTGACTAAGACAGAAACTTCTAAGAAGCAGAAAGGAAATTCTTACAGTCTTGCAATGATTAGTAAACAAAGTCTTGTCAATGGGAGGAAGTTTGCATAAAATACATGCTTAGTCTGAGACTCAAGAAAACTGTCAGACTTTGAAGCTGCACAAAGTGGAAGGACACAAACCTAAGCTTAAATTTCTGAAGGACCAAAGTACATCTCCCATATGTTTCAAGTCACAGAGAACTGCCAAGCTCTCAATCAAAAACTCAGGAGCCTCATGCTCAAGAAAACAGACAAATCAGAAGTAAATCGAGGCTAAATAAAGAGTAACTCAACTTAATCTTTGTTTAAATTGAGGTTATCAGCTCTACACTATTTCTACCTAACAAAAGAAAGGACAAAACCTCCTTGGGAAGAATAATATCAACTTCTATAATATGCAACCTCTAAAATTATTTTATACACAATGTCTAACAAAGAATAAAGAATTATGAGATATGGAAAGAGAACAGCATGATCACAAGAGGATACAGAAGACGATAAAGGCAGACCTATAGATAATCCAGATAATTGAAGTTAGTAAATAAAACTTAAAAAATAATTATTTTAAAAGAAATTTTTAGTAAAATGGACAAAAAGTTGAAAATAGTTTAAAAGAGAACTGAAATCTTTAAAAAAAAAAAAGTAAGAGAATATTCTAGGACAATAAAACATAATACCTTCCATTAAGAACTCACTGGATGCATGTAACAGTAAACTAGACACAGCAGAAGGCACTGTAGAATAACAGAAAAATCCAATCAGAACCACAAAGAGAAAAGAATGAAAAGAACAGAATGCACTATAATAGACATATGGGAGACAAACTGTCTAAGTCTGATTAATTGGAGTCCCAGGAGAAGAAAGAATGGGGATGGAGTATTATTTGAAGATATAATGGCTGAGAATTTTACAAAACTAATGAAAAATATAAGACCACAGATTAAAAATGCTTTGCAGAACCTATGCAGGATATTACAAAGAAAACCACACACAGGCACATAATAATTGAACTGTTGAAAACCAATGACAAGAAGAAAATGTAAAAGCAGGTAGAGAAAAAAGATATATGAATGTCAGAGAAACAATAAGAATGATGGTTGACTTCTCAAAAGAGTTGGAGGAATCCAGAAGACAATGTAATGTCATTTTAAACCAGTAAAAGAAAAACCAAATTCATAAAATATAATCAAGTGAGCATTCTAAAACTGAAAAGAAATGGAGTATCTAAAATTACAAACTTCTATAAAAGTATAACAGCAGATTAGACACAACATAAATTATCACTAGTAAACCTGAAAACAAAAACAAAAATAAATATATATCCTAAAGCACAGAGAGATAACATAATGGAAAAGACAGTTGAAAGGTCTAAGATATGTATAATTGAATTCCCTGTAAGAGTGAGGATGGAAAAAGAGAAGCAATATTTGGAGATATAATAATCAAAAATTTCCCAAGATAGATCAAAGAAAGTAACCCACAGATTCAAGAAGCTCTGTAAGCTTTAAGCAGAATAAATACAAAGAAGAACGTATCTAGGTATGACACAAAAATAAAAAAGGAAAAGAGAAAATCTGAAAAGCATTGAGGGGCAAAAGTCACATTACATTTAAATGCACAACAGTAACAGTGACAGTATAATTCTTAACAGAATGAAAAAAGCCAAATGACTATGGAACATAAGCTTTAAAATTATGGTGTGAAGGGGATGGCAGACAAATTAAAATTTTACATGCAACAAAAATACTTTTCAAAAATAAAAATAAAATAATTTGTTCAAAAGTGGTATTCATCCTTGCCAAAAAAAAAAAATAATAAGAGAACTCATTGTCATCAAACCTAAAATAAAAGAAATAGTTATCTAGACAGAAAAAAAATTATGTTAGAGAGAAACACGGCCCTAAAGAAAGGCATAAAGGATAACACTAGTGGAAAATTAGGGGGTGGGGTAAATATAAATTTAGTCTTTTACAAAACAATATTAGTAACATCACTGGGATTTAAAATATATGTGAAATTAAATTTCTGTCAACAATGATTCAAAAAGCATCATTATAAAAATTATCAATCTCAGAAATAAAAGAGTCCTACCAGACTTAAAAATATAAATGAACATTAGATGGAAACAAAATTACAGCTAGATAGGAAAAATAAGTTCTAGTGGTATACAGTAATGCTAGGCATCTATAATTGACAATAGTTTTTTGTATGTTCTCAAATGGCTAGAATAGAGGAGATCAAATGTTCATAGCAAAGACATGATAAAGTTTTGTGGTAATGAACATGCTAATTACCTTGTTTTGATCATCACACATTGTATACATGTATTGAAATATAACTTTGTAATACATAAATATGTACAATCAATTTGTTTAAATTGGTAGGCAGAGGAAGATGGCCAGCTAGAAGGATGCATCCCTCTTCTGTCCCACAAAAACGGAGAATAAATACATGGAATATGCAACTATATTTGGACAAAATGGCAATGGAAGAGAGCTGGAACACATCAAAAGAGCAGCAGAGACACTGGTGATTGCAGAAACTCAAGATAGCCAAATAGAGGATGTCAGAAAATTCCCAGCCACCACCAACCCATCCCACTACTGGGAGCAGTAAGGACCCAGGAAAAATCCCTGCCTGCAGGAAAGAGGTGAGTATGTGCAGCTCCATGATCCAGTAGCCCCTGCAGCCACACACCTCGTGGTGGGAACTACTCATGGAGTCCATGTGACTGCATTGACCTAGAAAGGATCACACACGGAATCACCCAGATCCCTGAATCCCAGGCCACTGCAGTGATCAATCACAGTTTGGGTTCAGTCCCAACACATAGGGAATTATTTTGATTCAGTCCTGGCAGCAGTTCTATACCCCTGCGGTCACATCATTTTGATGGGTTGCCTACCCCAAGAGGTACCTGAGCCCTGGAAACAGGTGGTTCAGTGCAGCAAGGGTGCCACCCTCAGGACAGAAAAGGTTGGCATGCACAATTTACAGAGCCAGAAAGTCACCCAATCACCACCTCTAGCCACTGCTGGCAACCCTGCCTTCTTTGATGAAATGCCCTTGTAGTTGTTACTCATGCCTCTCTCAAGCAAAGGCCCATGACTGCAGCTCCAGCGAGCCTGCCCAGAGCTGCCCTCTGCAGCAGTGGGACTTCAGAGGGACTCAGCATCTCTCTTGGGGGTACATCAACCCATCCATAGCCCCAGTGACCTCATGGAGGGCTGCTCCTCAGCCCAGCTGAGGATCTGCAGTGTTCCAGTAACACTCCAGGTCACAGGGGCATGTGCACAATAGCAGCAGCCTTGCCTAGAGTGGCTACTCCAGCTGAACAGCTACAGAGGGCTCCAGTATCCCTCTTGGGGGTGAAGGGTCCCACCCAAAACTGTATACACCTTGTCCAGAGTAACCAATTTCAACAGCGGTGCTGCAAGGTAACTCAGTGCCACTTTTGAGGTTACAGGGCCCCACACACAAATCCAGTGACCTCATTCCATATTTCCCATTTCAACAGTGAAGCTACAGAGTACCCCAGTGCCTCCCCTGGGGGTATAGGGCTCTGCTCATAGACCCAGAGGACACCACTGAGTCACTCACTCTAGATGAGGGTCTGCTGAGCACCTCATTGTCTCCCTCAAAGCATAAGATCCTAACCCCAATCCCCAGAAACCCTGCCCAGTTTTGTCCATTCAAGCTGAGGAGCTTCAGAACACCCTGGTGCACTTATAAGAGTCACAGAATACTAGTCAGGGTGCTAGTGAGTCCACCAATGATCATACACCTCACTCAAGGAGTAACAAGGCTCCCACCCACTTCTTCAAAGAGCTCAAGGGCTTGCCCACAACCTCGGTGACCCAACACAGTGTTACTCACTTCAGCAAGGTACTACGGAGTGCCCAAGTACCTAGACCATGGAGGCACTCACTGACAGCTCCAACATTGAATACAGTGAAAGTAACCACATGGAGACTACACTAATGTGTCTACCCAGAACCAAAACAAACACCCTACCCAATGGTCAATATAAAACACATCTACAAGAGGGTGTCTGTCTCCCTACAAGCCACTTCAGAGTATTTTAAAAACTGCTCCACCAGATGGCCATATAGCAAAGTAGGGATACTAAAAATATGAAAAAACAAGAAAATATGATACCCTCAAAGGAATACAATAGTTATCTATTACTAGACCCCAAACAACAGGAAACATTTGAAATGACTGAAAAGGAATTCCAGACAACAATCTTAAGGAAACTCAGTGAGAAAAAAGAAAACTCAGACAGATGATACAATGAGATGAGAAAAACAATCCAGGATCTGAAGAACTAATTTTACAAAAAGATAGATACCTTAAAAAAGAATGTAGCAGAACTCTTGAAACTGGAGGATTCATTTAACAAAATAAAAAATACAACCAAGAGCTTAAGAAACAGGCTACAGCAAGAAGAAAAAAGAATTTCTGATCTCTAAGAAAGTCTTTTTGATAAAACCCAGGCAGACTGACAGATCAAAAAAAAAATTAGAAAAAAGAATTTTAACAAAAAGAAGAAAACCTAATGAGAGCTATCAAACAACCTTAACCATCTGAATCATGGTGTTCAAGAAGGGGAAGAGAAAAGAAAAGGCATTTTCAGACCACATTGGAGTTAAACTAGAAATCAAACAAGTGAAACTTCAGAAACTATACAAATACATGAAAATTAAACATATGGGTCAAAGAAGAAATTAATCAGGGAATCAAAAACTTTCTTGAAACAAATGGAAATAAAAGTACATCATACCAAAACCTATGGGATACCACAAAAGCAGTACTAAGAGGGAAGTTTATTGCAATAAATGCCTACATCAAAAGAATAGAAAGACTTTAAATAAACACTTCAACGAACTAGAAAAAAAAAACAAGAACAATCCAAAAATTAGTACACAGAAATAAATAATAAATATTAGAGCAGAACAAAATGAAATTAAGACAAAATAAGTACAAAAGATCAATGAAACAAAAAGTTGGCTTTCTGAGAAGATAAACAAAAATAGACAAACCATTAGCTGAAATAACTAAAAAAGAAGAGAGAAGTCCCAAAAAACAAAAATCAGAAATGAAAAAGAAGACATTACAACTAATACCATAGAAATACAAAGAATCAAGGACAAAAACTATATGATCATCTTAATAGATGCAGAAAAAGCATTTGAAAAAATTCAATATCCCTTCATGATAAAGACTTCCAACAAATTAGGTATAGAATGAAAGTATCTCAACACAATGAAAGCCATACATGAAAAACCCACCACCAACATCATCTTGAATGGGGAAAAGCTGAAAGCTTTTCCTTTAAGAACAGGAACAAGACAAGCCTCTATGGAAAATGGTATGGAGGTTCCTCAAACAATTGCAGATAGATCTACCATATGACCCAGCTATCCCACTGCTGGGAATATACCCAGAGGAATGGAAATCATCAAGTCAAAGGTATACCTGTTCCCCAATGTTCATCGCAGCACTCTTTACAATAGCCAAGAGTTGGAACCAGCCCAAATGTCCATCATCGGATGAGTGGATATGGAAAATGTGGTACATCTACACAATGGAGTACTACTCAGCTGTAAAAAAGAATGAAATACTGCCATTTGCAATGACATGGATGGACCTAGAGAGAATTATATTAAGTGAAACAAATCAGGCACAGAAAGAGAAATACCACATGTTCTCACTTATTGGTGGGAGCTAAAAATAAATAAATAAATTCACACAGACACACAAAAAAAACCAGGGGGGGGGAGAAGACATAACAATTACAATTCCTTGAAGTTGACATGACAATCATACAGAAAGGACATTGTTGGGTGGGAGGGGGGAAAGGGAGGAGGGAGGGAGGTTTCGGTGATGGGCCACGATAATCAACCACATTGTATATCGACAAAATAAAATTTAAAAAAAATAATAATAAAAATAAAAATAAAAAATGGAAGGAAGGAAGGATGTAAGGAAGGAAGGAAGGAAAGAAAATCATAATAACACATTGAACTTTCAAAAGGAGAGAAGAGAACTGTGGTTACTACAGCTTGGGAAGGGGATGGGAAGAGGGACCACAATAAATGGCTTAATGGACACAAAACAGCTAATTAGGAAAAATAAATTCTATTGACATACAGTCAAGCTAGGCCCCTACAATTAAAATTAATTTACTGCATGTTATCAAATGACTACAAGATAGGTGATCAAATGTCCTCAACACAAAGAAATGATTAAATTTTGTAATGATGAAAATGCTAATTAGCCTGATTTGATCATCACACATTGTATACATGTATTGATATTCAGTTCTGTGCCCCACAAATATGTATTATCCATTGTTTCAATAAAAAATAAAATAAAAATAAAAATAATTTTTTAAGATTCAATTAAAAAAATTATTTTATAAAAATAGAAGAACATTAGAAACAACTTTACATTAATACTTGGAAACCATAATATACCAAAATTAATACAAAAAGAATAAAGATAAATTAATGCTCATAAACCTACTGAATAAATTGAATTTTCAAAAACCCAAAAAACAAAGAAAAACATATTTTTCAAAAGCTTCACTAGTAACAATTTCCAAATATTTAGAGAAGAAATAATATCAAGCTTAGACAAACTTTTTCAAAGAATAGAGTGGATACGTCTCACTTTATTTTATACCAATATGTTTGTGACAAGAAAGAGAAATTACAGACCACTATCTCTTGCAAACATGTATGCAAAAATGTTTTTTAAATTTTTATTTAATTAAATATAACAATATATAAAAAGGATAATGTATCATAACTAACTTAGGTTTAATTCCAGGAATGCAGGATTGAGTAAACACGCAAAAATTAATTAGTTTAATTTGTTACATTAACAGAATAAAGGAGAAAAAATATACAATAATTTTGATAGATGTGAGATTTGGTAAAATTCAACATCTACTCATGATTAAAAAAATATTCTTAGCATACTGGGACTGGAAAGGAACGTTCTTACTCTTATAATGGTCGTTTATGAAAAATCCATAGCTAACATTATACTTAATGATAAATGAGTAAATGCCTTTGCTCTGAAGTCAGGAACAAGACTCAAATGTTCACTGTCACCATGTCTTTTCAACATTGTACTAGAGGTCCTAGCATGTGTAATAAGGCAGGTAAAAGAAATTATGGGTATGAAGATTAGAAAGAAGTAAGCAAAACTATTTATTTTCACATCATTGGTGTATATATATTTAAAAATCCAAGAAAGCATACAGGAAAACTACTAGAACTAATAAATGAGTTTACCAAAGTTGCAGGATTAACAAGAATAATATAAAAAACAATTGTACTTTTGTGTGCTGGCAATGAATAATTGGAAAATAAAATTTTAAATCAATGTCATTTGCAGTAGCATAAGATCATCAAATACCTAAAAGCAAATCTAATAAAAGATGTGCAAGACCTCTGCAATGAAAATTTCAAAACCTTATTAAGAAAAATGATATAGGCATTGACCATATTTACAATTTGGAAACCTCAATATTTTCAAAATGTCAATTCTCCCCAAATTAATCTATGTTTCAATGTAAGATCAACCAAAAATCCTAGTTGTATATAAGTGTTTGTGAGTGTATAAATTAACAGTATCAATTCAAAGAAACCTGAATAACCAAGACAATCTTGAAGAAAAACAAACTTGCACTTAGACTATAATATTTCGAGGGCCCTGCTTGCCTAGGTCTAGAGGAAGTATGCTCCTGGAGTTCAGTGATTAGATATATTTGGTCTGTATCCGCAGTCAGCAACAAATGAGAAGCTGTTTCTCAAAAGAAAGAGTTATTTTCCGAAGACAGCGTTATTTTGCTGTAAAAACCTGGAGCTTTGTGCATACTTTTTCTTATCAGGGTTTGTCATAGGGTTCATAACTTTACCACAATCACTTCAAGTAGCAATGCGTCTGCTGGATCATGTGTGTCAGAAGACATAGCAATTTGTACTCCATCCTTCACTAGGTAAAGAGATTTCTTTTCCTCTATATTTCACTCAAAATGGCAGCCTTCCAGGTTATTTCCTAAATATATTAGATCAACATACTCGAATATGATGCAAACTATTTCCGAACCTCAAAGAGTTTCAACAAACATTGTTCCTCTTTCTTAACTCTAAGGAGTGCAAATACAGCAATTTTTAACTTTGGAGGGGATGTTTCAACTTGTTTTAGATTACTAAACACCAGCAACTTTATTGAGGTGGCAGGCTACAATATTTTTGCAGGTTCTGTTCACCATCTTCTGCACACATGTGTGTGACCATGGCATCTAGAATACCTAATACTTGACCTCATAATGACAGCAATATAGTGGTCTAGCATGCTGTCTTGTAGTATGATGAGATTATTGAGGTCCTTGTGGACGAAGCTGTCGCACAAAGCAAGGCAGCTGATATTGCCTTAAGACAGGATAACAATGTTGTATTGCTGTCCCTGTTAGATAAAAGCAAACTGCTTTTGATATTCTCCCTTTATTGGTATATTATTAACAATGCTAGCCAGATAAATATATTTACAGTAGGCTTTATTGATTTAGTCACATAAAGAGACTACATCTGCAATAACAGCTGTATTTGAAGTCACCACCTGATGAAATTTACAATTATATTACTATTATTCTCCAAGCCCCTACTGTTTTCTAAACAAATCAAATAGGCAAATCTAATAGGGATATGATAAAAATCACCATCCCTGCATGTTTCAGTCTTTAGATAGTGGAACTCATCTCTGCAATTCTCCTAGAATGGGTTTTGATTTTAGATTCAAATTTTGGTAAAGCGGGGGAGTACCGGAGGTTTCCATTTGGTCCTTCCTACAATAGTCATGACTTCACATTCTAAGGAGCCAATGCAGCATTTCTGCTAGGTATCAAGTATATCTAATTAAACTATATATATATAAATATATTCAAGCACTTGGGGGAAATTAAAGGATTCTTTTGGGAACATCAGGGCCCACTGTGAGACATACTTGGACCAAAATTCCATTTATCACCCTGTGGCCTGGTTGACTAGAAACACGTTAGGTCTCCAAATATTGGAACTGGCCTATAGTTAGTGCCTAATAACCTTTCCTAACAAAGTTCAGGTACTTCTCCTTCCCCACACATAGTTATTCTAGTAAATGGTTAATGATTCTTTTGAAAGAGGCGGCAAATTTTCTGGCACATTTTCATAATGTTATTGCTTCCCTTTCAGTCAAGGTGTTTTAGGTCCATGAAATGTAGTAAGTCTGTGAACTACCTCCAATTTAGTAATCGGTTGAGAGACCAAGGCTGGGAATAGGCTGAGGCAAGTGAGATGCCTAGAGCACAAAACTGAAGGAGGCACCCACTGCTCAAACCTGAAAGTGTCTCTTTAAATTTTTTATCCTAAATGCTTTATTTGCCTCATTTTAGTCCCACTCTTTTAAGGAATAACGGTTGCTATGAACTGAATCTGTCCCTCCAAAATTAATATGTTGAAATTCTAATCACCAATGTAATGGCAGTAGGAGGCAGGGTCTTTGGGGTTTTATGGTTAGGTCGTAAGTGTGGAGCCCTCAGAAATGTCTTTATAAAAGAGAGCCAAGTGAGAAATTCAACCCTTTCACCATGTGAGGACACAGCAAAAAGTCACCATCTATGAACCAAGAAAGGGGCCCAGACACCTAATCTGCCACCACCTTGCTCTTGGACTTCCTATCCTCCAGAACTGTAAGAAATAAATCGCTGTTGTTTTCAAGCCACCCAGTCTATAGTATTTTGTTATAGCAGCCAGAATGGACTAAGAGTGGTTCTTTTATCATGGTTGCTAATTTCAGAAGGTTTCTTTTTGCCAGACACAGAGGGTTGTTTTTATTGTCATTATATAGTTCAAATAAAATCTTAAAGAACTGCCCAGCTGATTCAGTTCAAATGACCTCATTATCAATAAACCCTATGTGTTAGATAATGCTGATTATCTCTACTATTGTCTTAGATTGGAGAAATGCCAGGTCTCTTTCATGTGTGATCCTATAACTTTCCCATGAGAGATTTTCTAAGACTATAAATTCAAATAAAAATGCAATTTTAATAGCTTTTAGGATGAATCTGTCTTTGATTTCTCTTCTATATAAATTAAATTAGAAGAAATGCTTATAGAGCAGTTACAAAAATTCCCTGATTCTCTGACCAGGCCTTGAACAGAGAACTTAAAATGACTTTGCTGTTTTCTTTCTTTTTGCTTTTTCCCTTCTTTATAGTTAGAAGCAGCCTTGTATCTCCCAACTCTTTACAATGGTCAATGGCCACAGACTCTTCTGTCTGCAAAACCTTACCTTTCGCAGGCACACTTTCTGTTGGTCACGGGCGATAATATAAGATATCTATTCACCATGGAGGATCATGAGCTACTGGAGCCCCCTCCTGGTTGCTGGATCCTCATTATCTTGTCTGATTAAATTTTAAGATAAACAGTCTCAACGTCACTTCCTTGAGGTTCCATTTTCTGCAATCACATCTAGTCCCAGTAACTGTATCAGTCAGGGTTCTCAGCCACAAACAATACAATCCATTCTGGTGAATTTAAGAGAAAAATGAATTCATCAAAGGATATAAACTAATTCACAGACTCTCTGGAAAGGCTACAGAGCCATGCCCTGAAGCTGCACAGCTAGAAACAATTCCTGTTTACACTGTGCAGCCTGCTCTAGACTGAGTATATGTGAAGCTCACGAAAGGATGCTGGAAGTGCCACCAGTACCATCCTGTAGAATGAAACAGCCACGTAACTTCCCCACATGGGCCATTTCCTCACATTGTTCACATGGATATATCTAATTTAAGAATCTAGTCAAAAATCAAAGGTCAGGCATACCTTTTTGCAATGGAGTCTACTACAATGAGTTTTCTGCCTTCTGCTTTGGGAAAACCCAACTCATAATAGATGAAATTATCAAAATGGAGGAAAGGTATTCTCCACATAACTGATAAGTGTTTGGTACAGTTTCAGAAGCAAGTGATAAAGAAATAGTTCATCCCGATGTTGGGCACATTTTCCACCTATCTGTCCGTCTGTCTATCTAACCACATGTCTTGTGTACTTCTTGAAAACAGGAAATATATTTTTCTGGAAAGAGATTTTCTTTGTGGTCTCTAATATAGCTCCAACAATAGCACCTGGCCTGTAATATTCTCAAAACCTGTTTGTAGAAAGAATGAATGGACGGATCTATGTATAATTTATCTGAGTCATGGCATAAAAGCCACTCTAAAATATGAGGATTACTTTTTCCTCCAAATTATGCCATTTGCTGTACCTCCAATTACCCCCATCACTATCCTCTGCATTCTTCTAGAACATTATTTGAAACTAGAATGGGTTTCATCACATTTTCACTTTATAATCATGAAACATTAGGACATTATTACTTATAATAATGAAATATTACAGACAACCTAAGTGGCCAATAATAGTGGATTAGTTTAATATGTTTTCATGTATTACCCCATACAATTGAATACTATTCAATTATTAAAAATCATCACAGTGGACATCTCTTTTTTTATTCTTCTTTCTTATAATACAAGTATCCCAATTTTTCTTTGGGATAATATCCCTGCCCACCTTCCCTTAGCCAAATGGTGTGCCTGTGAGCCAAGATTGGACAGATGTTCTGAGCATGTAATTTGAAAGGAAAGATTTCTGGAGCTGAAATTTATTCATCCCACCATGAAGAAATTATGTATGGCATTCTTTTCCCTCAATTCATGAAGCAAGATGATTCCTTGAGACTGTTCTCTAGATTCTTTGAATTTTATGATTTTCCCTGTTTTGTTCGCATAAATTCCTTTTTTGTTGTTGTTTAGGATAACTAAAGTCAGTTTCTGTTCCTTCTAAATAAAAAGTCTAAGTGATAAAACTGTGTTTTAGAAGAATGTTTTGCTGACCTGGAAAAAGATTTGTAACATATTACTTCGTTTAAAAAAGTAGGTTGTGAAACCATGTAATATGTTCAGCACAAATTAATACATTTATACAGAAAACATTATAGATGATACATAAAAGCAATTTTTTTTTCTGGAAGACGGTATTATTAATTTTTATTCTCTTTGCTAATTCTTACGTTTCAAATATTTTAGAACGCCAGTGCATTACTCTGTCAATCAGAAACAGATATATTTTGGAAGGAAAAAAACCTCCCAAACAGATGTTGATTTTAAATTTCAATTACTTATTTCAAAACCTTACGAAGAACATTAAATAAATTCAAGAACCAAAGAAAAAAATAAAATGAGTTTGCTTTACCCGAATGAGACCTGAAGCATCAACATGGAAAAACAGGTGGACCATAATTGGCGTAATGGATTCTTCTGTAAATTAGCTAGTCCTGAGGTAAGGGGGGACCGTGACTAGAACTTTTGGAAGATTTAATTCCTCTCCTGCACTTTGACCATGGCTGATGAAACTGGAATATTTCTCGCAATTGCCCCCTGAATCCTTTTTATTTCTTCAACTTTTATTTCTTCTGCTTTTTACATTAAGATTTCTTTCATTTAGAAACCCAAATCAAATCTCCTTAAGCCCCCCCCCCAAAAAAAAAAACAGAAAGAAAAAGAGGGGATTTATAAGCTCCCGTAATAGAAAAGTCCAAGGATAGAGGTAACTTCGTAGATGGCATTCCAATAATGTCTTCCGGACTCAGTCCCCTACACTAGCTCTTTCTTCCTATGTTGGCTTCATACCCATAAGGGCTCTCTTAGTGATGTACCCAGAGGCTCCATATCTATGTCTTTTTCTGATTAAGTGTGACATAAAAGATATTTTTGCCTTTGAAAATTCAACAAAGTTCCAAAGTTGAGTCTTTTTGGACAATGGGTCACATGCTCACCTGTGAACCAACCTCTGTTGACCAAGGGATTCTGATTGGTCAGGCCAGAGTCTCCTTCCCATGGGGCCAGAAGGAATGTCAGTCCACCCCATCATGTGGACCAAGAGTAGAGGTGGAGTGGATGTCCACTGGAAACCAGAGAAGGGCAATCCATTCTGAGCAGGAAGAACTAGCAAGTAGTTATCCACCATTGCTTTTCAAAATCTGCACAAATATGGAAAGATGGGAGTGAGGAATCAAGTTTTGAAAACTTGCCAATTCTTATCTTTCCTCCTTGAAGCTCTGTCTATAAACAAATAATAATAATAATAAATGACCAGCATGATATAAAAGAATGTCAGGAAATCTGAGCTGTGCTCTTAGCAATATCAAGACGAGATTATTTAATACCTCTGAACATCAGGTTCCTCACAGTTGAAAAAATGTGAGAGGGAGAGGAGGGAGAGAGAGAATTAATTAAGATGAGTGTTAAAGGTCCCTATCAATGCCAAAACTCTATGCTTCTTGATCTATTAAGATTCTTGATTAGACAAAACCTCATTTTACTTTTTCCTTTTAAAAATTGGTTATGATTCATATATATGCCATGGGAATAATCTTATTGTCTGATATTAGGTTTTGAGTAAGAACTAAGCTACACTATTTGATGACAAATATGTGAGGAACATTTTTTACAGATGCATGGATACCTATTTTGATGGGATTGTTTTTCAGATCTAACACATAATATAGATGCTTTTGCAGGAAAAGGATAATATATCAGGAACAAATTAGAGCTCATTATGAAAACATGTTGCACTAATATCAGGTACAGAAATTAGGCCATCAGGGTGCAGGAGAATAGTACCAACCAAATTATAATCACCATTTTTCAGTGACTCCTACACAGGATGCCATAAAACCTTTGGTAGGAAAATAATAGTAGTTACCCTTTATTGAACATCTGCTATGTGTCAGAAGTTTTGTGTGTTCTCCATAACACTCCATTATAAACCATATTATAGTGTTGTATGTAGTCACTATAATGTCACATGTATGAGAAATGAGAAGGAAATTTGGGCTCAAGGAGATTAATCGTTTACCCAAGCTCACAGATCTGATCATTGCAGAGGTGGATCTGTTCTCAGGTCTCTTAGACCTTTTGAGTCCATGTCTTCTTATAATCTCCAAAGGAGTGCCTTGCATTCTTGCCTCATATCTGCAAAATTGTTCCGTATGAAACATTTTTGCCACATTTGAATCTCAGGCAAGTTTATACCAAATGAGGGAAAGTCTATAACAACACAGAAATAATATATAGAGAGAAGTTGTGGCTTTTTACAAATTGTTATTTGTTAATTCGTGGAGAATACAAAATCTTGACATAAGAAAGAGAGAATTGGCTCTTATTTCTAAATCTATAAATGCAGTTGGTAGTGGTCTTGAAGAAAATGTGTTACTAGAATGTCTTGCAGAAACATGACATTTGGTTACTAATTTAAGATCTGTTTAAAGACAGCAATATTAATTTCTCTTTGTTTTCATGTTATCCACAACGAACAACTTTTTTTGGAAGAAGATGCCTCTGAAGCAAAAAGCACAACCTGAGGTGAGGTGGTATCTCAATGTAGTTTTAATTTGCATCTCCCTGATGACTAGTGATGTTGAGCATTTTGTCATGTATCTGTTGGCCATTTGTATGTCTTCCTTTGAAAAATGTCTATTTAGCTCTTTTGCCCATATGTGGGAGCTGTGAGAGAAAGGAAAGAAGGAAAGAAAGACCACAGTAGTGCAGTGGTCTTACAAAAGGAGGGAAGATTCCTAGGGCTGCAAAGCGGAGTTGGGGGGAGGGGGGGGAGAGTGGTTGGAGGGACAATTGGGTGGGGACGTGGATTATAAAAGCAATTTCTAGTAATTTGCATCTCATGAGTATTCATAATAATAATTAATAAATTAAATTAAATTTTAACAAAACAAAAAACAAAAAAACCCTCAAAACACAAACTAACTTAGCAGCTGAAAATTTCTTACTTTTGAGAATGGTGATTGTTCCTTATTAAATCGGTGGACATAGATCAGCAGAGCTGCCTCCAAAGGTAATGTTAGATGAATCAAGCCCTAAGGGAATCAAGGCAAAGGTTTCCTATGCTCACGTTAATGTGAGTATGTCTCA
This sequence comes from Cynocephalus volans, assembly GCF_027409185.1. NCBI lineage: Eukaryota > Metazoa > Chordata > Mammalia > Dermoptera > Cynocephalidae > Cynocephalus > Cynocephalus volans. The sequence goes on from NC_084465.1 coordinate 32,932,290, forward strand.
CCATGCCAAAGGCAGTAACAGAACCACAGTAATGAGCATGCTAATAAAGAAGCTGGATGTACGTACAGGGTAAGAGGAGCTAAACAGGTCACCAATCCTAGTTCAGCCGCAACATTTCTTCGTATTCTAAATTTTCACAGCAAAGGGATTATAAAAGCTCAGATAAATCTCAAGAGGTTGAATAATGATTCACAAGCCAACTGGAATGCTTCCATTTTAGATGTAGTCATTATTTTGGTAATGCTATTGATTGCTTAATTCTGCTAGTTTCTTTAACTGCGATGGGAAATGGAAACCATTCCTGTAATTGCCAATACACCGCTTTACACAGAAACCAGCTGAACTGGAATGAAAGCAATACCAGGCTTACAGTTAATGAGGTTTCTCAATCCATCAGCAATAGTAGCTGAGGGCCTCTTCTAGGAGTGCGCCACTCCAGGTAATGCTGTGCTGTTGGTCTTTTGTTTGTTTGTTCGTTTTCACGTAGAACTACAAGAGGCTCTCAAGAACTTGGAAGAAGGGGAAACGAGTTTGCCTTAAGAGACAAACTGAAATCAGTGTTTAAAGCAGCAGTAAGCAAATTTGCCTCAAAGAGATTGAATAGCTCCCCTGGCTAATGGTAACCTGATTGAATGAAATAGCAACATATTGAAAGAAAGAGTATGTTAATGAATGGAGATATAAGTTTACTGGGGGGGAGTGGGGGGAGAAACTGAAAAGCAAGGATAGGAAGTGAAAATCCAAGCATCTAGAGGGGAATCCAGCCAATGCAAGTCTGATACAAATTGAACACTGGAATATTTTAATTCTAAAGGCAAATACAAATAAAAATAAGAGATTTAATTCTCTCTGCTGAAGAAAAGAGGAAACTTCCTCCCCTTCCCTTTCCTTAGGGTATTTACTTTAGAAAGCTTGTAAGTTCCCTCCCTTCTGTTTGAAATATATGTAAATATTTTTTAAAGTTAGGTAAGCCTCTTGACACCTTAATGACCAGAAATGTCTTTCTCAAGGACCTGGAAACCATCTCTCTGAAATGTAATCGTTAGGGAAGGTAACACTCCTTCCTCTCTCTCAGTTTCTGTGGCAGAGTAGGATCCTAACTTCCCTGGGAGCCTCATTCCAAGTTGCAAAAGTACCTCCAGTCATAAAGATGTGAGAAGTTTATTACCCCAATTACCAAGCAAAATGAAGATGAACTAGGTGTGACCAATGGTGCTGTTAAGTCCTCTTACCTGAGAACTAGTTCTTCATCTTGAGAACACGTTTGAAATGATTGCATCTGCTTGGCTGTATAAAAGGTTGAGATCTCTTTTTGTCTTTGCAATCTTAGTGGATTGCTTTTTTAATGACAAAATTGTTTTTTTCTCTTCTACCTTTGCAGTGAGGTTTTCTGGGTTTGAGAAGAGACTTTATTTCTAAATATATTTCCCCAACACAACTCCTTTGTTCTGGTTCCATGATCATTCCAAACTCCTGGTTATAAATGATTTTTCTTAAAAAGTCTGTGTTCAATGCATTAAATAAGTGCAAGAACTTTGATTTGCATGATTATTCTCCTCATTGTAAAATAGTATTTGATTATATACATCACGAGTTTGATTTTTGTTAGTGCATTTCCAAAGAATAGTCTGTTCTTAATATGCTATCAAGTTTGTAAGGCTGTAAGTCTGAAAACCACCCTCCACTCTCATAAACTGTCAAGATTAATGTTATTCTGTGAGGACTCTTAAAAACAGCCAACAAGCCTTCCCTATTGAATTCCTTTAGATATACACATTTTCATGCAAAATTTCTTCAGAAACAAGAAGATATTCCATATAAAAAAATTGATCCCTATCATTAATTGTTACTTGTTAAAACAAATGTTGTCTGTCCACATGTTGCTCTTGGTTTTATACTAATAAAAGGTAAGTATTAAAGAACCAGCTGAATTCATCAAGGTAGAAAGAAACAGATATTCTAGTAAGAAATTAAGAGAAAAGAAAACCATTACTTGTAGTTTCCCCTTCCTAACATCTCTCAGACACAGGGCTTGGAGACAGCAGATGGAGGACACCACTTTATTTTGACCTTAGCTCTAGTGTTCACTGTTCTCTATGTACAATAGTGCTTTTGTGCTTTAAATCAACAACCTCACCACTGGCAGAATGTGATACTCTACAATTTATAGAGGTTATATTGTATGTACCTCTGGAAGTTTTAGTTCTTGAAAATTATCATTGGGTATCCAGACTCTTAGGTAGCACTGAAAAAAGAAAGAAACATCAGTTTTCTGGGAAATTTCAAGATACCATTGATTATCTGGAGCTGCCCTTTTAACTTGATAACATATTTGGGTCACTGCTCCCTCATTAGAAGCTCTAATAAAAAGCTCTCATTTCTATTTATTCTCTATATGTTCATTTTGTCATCTAGCCTGCCAATATGCTAGAATTCCTTTTTCACAGCAGCTCATCCTTAGTATATTAGGTTTACTCTGTACTACATAAAACCTAAATCTGTGGCTATCACCTCACCTAGCTACATCTGGGCTGTACAGCTATATATTGCTTAAAATACAAAGCCACTGAGATTTATGTTCATTCAAAGTTTGGGGTACTTCATTTATATTCTAGAGTATCTTACTCTCCAGCTTTTCAATTATTGTTTGTTTAATAAGAAATCATTTAGTTGCTAAATTTTTGGTTTCAAGATTAGGTTGAATTTTGGTTATGAAATATTTTGATGATATGCCCTGCCTAGACTGAATTCTATTTTTCAAAGTTATTATTCATGACAACCTCATTCAGAAACTGGAAATCTTTATGAATATAGTGGCTAATTTCATTTTAGTTTTTCATCCCTAGTTTCTATGCTTTGTAAAAAAAAAATGGTAATAGAAGAGTAGGCTAATAATCTCACAGGTTTACCCCAACCTCAGCCCCCAAATGCATAATATATATAATCATTGTCCATCATACTTATCAAAGGTAAAAAACAACAAATGCAGAAAAATAGGGGTATTTGACAATGGGAGGAATATTTAGTCTATAGACTTCCTTCAACATCTTTCGTATATTTTTTAAATGGAAAATACAGAGCTGGGGGAGAAAATGAAAGAGAATAGAGAATGTTAAAAACTCATTCTATATTTCAGGCTCCAACTTAAACACTACTTCTAAACTTTGCCATAATATGTATGTATCTATATTTATATTTATATGTATATTTATATGTATGTACACACAACATATATAAACATACACATGCACACACAATTTCTTCTTTTTTTCTGTATTCCCCATCATATTTTGCACCTATCTTATTATTGAGATGCATCTTTGAAGTTTTCTTCCTACAGTTTTATGTAAATTCTTACTAATCTTAGTTTTAACTTGTTAAAAAGTGTTCTATTTTATCACACATTACACATAATTGATTACTAAGGTGACCTTTTGCTTCACTATAGAAGGTCACAAATCTCATTTAAAATTTTAAAAATGTGTATCTTCATCTCCACTTTCAAACAAACCCACCTGATTTTTAATTACTCTTCAATTCTACAAACTTTTCATAATAGCCTTAATCATCTGTTTCGTCTTACCCTTTTCAGTACTAATCATGCAAATTATACACGGAGAATGTGGCTGTTATAATTAAAATATGATCTTCACACTATTACTTCATAAGGAATGTGATTTCTTCAAAAAAGTGTAATAAAATTGTGGGATTTAAGTAACTAAATTATATTTAGCAGTTAAAATGTTACTTCATCTCATATTGTTCTAGAGTGTATTGTGATGCTACATTCAGTCATCAAGACAGGGAGAAATTTGGGATTAAATTGAACTGTGATAAATAGTGTAGAGCTAGAGCCAGGGTCTGGAGCTCGCAGACTCCTTGAGCCCATTCACAAACCCTTCACATGCAGGTCTATGAGGTAAGTAACGAGCAAAAAGGTCCTAGGAGCCTTGGTTGAAGAAAGAATAGTATTTATTCAGCACACACATGTCTAGGAGCTAGGCAGTACAAAGGAGAAGCCCAGAAACTCAACTGCTACCAGCAAAATCCAAAGAAAAACTGAGCAGCTGCCAGGAGAGTAAACATGCTCTATGTTTAGAGCCGAGCTCTGCGGCCAGCACTACTTCACAAACTCAAGAACACACAATAGCAAGAAAACTAAAAATATACATTGGTGCACATGTGCACCAACTCCACCCACACAACTTGTTTGCAAAGAAATGTGCTGCACGACCCCCAACCAGACCCGAGCCAGGGAGCCTGACTAAATTATCCTATTTTCCCCACAAATAGTAAGACTTAATGGCATTTAGTAGTACCTGAGGTGCCACAAAAACAAAAACATCAAATTATATTCTTATTTTATCCTAGTATACCTGGGGCTCAGTTGCAAGGAATTCAAATAATCATGTCTGATTATTTAAGTTTGTTTCCATGCTAGCTCAGTGAAGTCAGAAAAAGTTAACTGAAATAAAACAGAGTATGATATGGTCTTTCTCAGGTTCAGGGCATATGGTTGGTCATACACAGCCCTAGGGGGTGCCATTTACATTCAAGGTTGCTCTCAACTTGTGTATTTATTACCATCATTGTCTGTCAGGTAGCTGTACACGTCTTGAGGAAAAGGAAGTTTTTTCTCCTAATATGAACAAAAGCACCATTCAGGCTATAGCAGGGCTAGACTCTGATTCTACATACACTGAAAGGTGTAATACAACACACTGGAATCTCTATCTGATTAGATTACACCTTTAATTAAACCTGTATCCCTTCTGAAAATATGTGGAAATGCAAATGTAATAGTTCCTCGGGAAAACTAGTGACATCAAGGAGGATATCATACTCTGAAATACAATAATAAAAATAATAAATTTCTCTTACAGTGAGTTAGAAATAGAAATCCAATGAATTCATTATCGATTCTTTCCTGTTGCAATCAATAATTCTAGTTTATTTCAGTCAAAATATGGCCAAGAACTTTTAACATCATTATATTAAATGGAAAACAATTAGAAAAAATACCAGAAAATTATTAAATGAGCTCTATATTCAAAAAGTAATATAAGAAATAAAGTAAAAAGAAAAGTACAACTGGAAAAATAATGTACATTAAAATACCTAAGAAGATTATAGGGAAAAAAAAATAGTTGCCTATTAAATGTTACTAAAAAGAATTGTGTAACAAATAGCATGAACTCACAAACAGTATGTTAATATAAAGCTATGAGGGAAGGTAAAGTCCATGCATTAACGCTTACTCTCTGATTTAGACGATATAGGGAAAGAACACTTGTTATAAACTCTCCCAAATTAGAAAAAGATAGTTATAGATGAAAGTGATATCGGAGGTAGCGTCCAGGGGTCCCATTAGCCTCAACCCAACCTGTCCTCTTACGAGGTTCTTGACTCTGCCACAGGAAAGAACTCAAGGGCAGAGTCACAGTAGAAAGTGAGAACAAGTTTAATATAACAGATAAGAAATACAGGTTCCACAGAGAGTGCAGCATAGCTCCAGAGACTGAGCAGCGCCCAGACCAAGTTTAACACAAAAGTAAGTTGTCTAACTTACAAGTCTAACACAAAAGCAAGAAAAACACATTTAAATTTCAGTACAAAGTGCAGGCTGGCTCAAGAGAATGAGCAGCCACTTGTTGAAAATAAGTTAGATACAAAGTAAAGTATACACACCTCTGGCAGGTAATACACGTAGCCTCCAGGAAAATGAGCAACAACCCCACCTTCAGCAGGATTCGGCTTTTATAGTTTATCTCATAAATGTTCAATTAGGGGGTGTCCCCCAGTTATGTAACATTTAGTCTTGCACATGCTCAGTCCATCTCTTCCTGAAGCATGTTCATTGGTCAGACCCTATCACATGCACCAGGCATATTCAAGAATATTCAGTGCTCTCTATTGAGCATGCCCAGCCACTGGATTTGCATAAGCCAGCCCCTTGTGGTCTCATTTTCCCCTTGTTGGTGTTGAAAATAGGTCTAACTTGCAATAGAAATTTCTTTCCAGGGAAGAGCTGGGGGTGGGGGGGGGGTGCGGGCTGAGACCTCAGGGAGTGGCTGGAAACCCAGAGGCTGTCCTGAGACCTGAACCCAGGGAAACTGAGCTCCTCCTAGAGCAAAAGGACAGGTACAGATGCTTATAATTGGTGGAATGAAATAGATGGGGAGAAACCATGAATAATAGAAAACCCATGGAAAACTGTCCTGGGAACTGAGAGATCTTTGGGGGAAGCTCACTGCAAGAGATGAGGAACAATAAAGAGATCAGAGTAAACCCGAGAAGTAAGAGGAAAGGAAAGAGGGTCAGAAAAGAGAAAACAGGAGCAGTAGGAACCTAATACAACCATGTTGTAGTCAGTATAGGATAGTAGATGTGAATTCTAAAAAGAGAGAATAGAAAAGTAAGATATAGTAGTGTTTCTCTGTTATTATTAGGAAGAATATATTGGTTAACTAATATTTCTCACTTATTTACTGCAGAGAACATCTGTAGGGAAACAAATTGCATTTTACACAGCTAGATGAAAATATCATTTAAAATTATCTAAATTTGTTTGATATTCACATATATCAGGAAAATTTCTGTTTTTTATTTCATTTCTACTGTACGTTTCAGCATTAAGTAGAGAAGACACTGAATGTCCATCTCTCAGTTAATTTCTGCAGATCAGTTCTATAAACTAGCTCTACAAACATTAAATCAATTTGCTGGAGTCCTTATTTTGTGCACATCTGTCCTTTGATAATCTCTGTCTTACCTGACAGAAAGAAAGGCTGATAGATAATTCTTACCATATGGTTAAGAATATTATTAATCATGATTCTTTTTTTTTAACCCCTATGCAGTTTAGAGAGAAAGCCACAAGGTTTCTGTTGACTGTACCTAACACTTCGCCTCCTTAGGAGTTACTTTTTTCCCCCAATTTCCTCAAGATACTGCTGAATATTTACATTGACAGTTAAATTGACAGTTTGGGGGTTGATAATATTTATTTGTTCCTACCATCTAGCCCTTTTCCCTTTTCTAACAAAAACCCTGTCTTTGATCATATCTATCCCTTCTTTTCAGAGCCCCAGCCCTCAGGAAAAGCTGACTTTTTCCCCAGCTCTAGGGTTTGCCTGATGGGTCTAAGAAGGAAGTTGAATTCCAGTGATCCTGGGAACCAGGCCCAAAACAATTAGCACGTGGCATGTCTCTGGTTACAAGATCCAGTCAGAAACGGTATGTGACAAAATTCTAGCTAATTGGGAGAATTTTGCTGAAAGCTGCTGGGGAAGAAAGCATCCTTGATCTTATAAAATGGCTCCCTGAATCTTGTCTCCCTGTTTTTGGTGTGAGAATAGGTAATGTGCTACAAGATTTCTCTGCTGTGAAGGGAGAACTTGAGGAAAAACCCAACTCTCAGAGGAAGGCACAAGACAGGAAACTGTGAAGAGGCAAAACCAGAATTACATACTGAGTTAAATGGACCTAAAGTCTGTCTGTCCTCTGGACTTCTGCCACATAAGCCAATAAATGTTCTTACTGTTTGAGCCAATTTGAATTGGATTTTGAAGTACTTATGTGTATTACTTGGGCTTACATATCAGAAAAGTTTTGGTTCCTCCTCTGATCAGAATGCCCTTGATCCACTTCGGTTGACCTTACAAAATAGTGAAATTTAGCCGGAGGGATTATTGATCATAAAATCTTGAAGGATCTCTGGTTCAATCACAGTCTTATAGTGGCGTGTTAGAGAATGGACCAAAGGATTAAAAACTTCTTAGATGCCATTTTTTAAGGAAAATCTTCTACTTGTTGCACTAATTTGTCTTTTTGTCCCAAATTAACAAATAAAACAATGAATTTATTTCTAATGCCTTCTTTTGCTAATGTAAGTAGAGCTTGATTGTGTTGCAAAGCCAAGAGATTTACCCAATGGTTTCCCTGAGTCCTTGTCTTTTAGATTAGTATGTGGCCAACACAGGGTTTCTAATTTCAGAACTGTCATTCTTAGAAAGCAAGCTGCTGGGAGAAAAAAAGCAAATGATTCTAACCTAAGAAAGCTTTGCCTACATTAAAAAGTAAAACAAAAATTAAAACGAATAGATTATAAATTTATGTTATATTTTAAAGTGAATAGAGATGTATACTTTGTATATTAAATATGCTAAAATTTTTGCCACATTAATAAAACAGAATACTATTTCAAATTAAAGAAATGTACATTAGAAGAAAAATAATTCAGAATTAGTGCTTTTGTTTTCAAGAGTCCAAGAACTTTTTTCTTCTTAACTTTAATTTTCAAATCTCTATCCTCCCTTTCAAAATGCATTTGATTTCCAATCCATGTAAATGATACTACATTTCTTTTATTTTAGTAGAGGATTTTCTTACTATTTGTTGACCAGTACTTAGTTAATTACTCTCTAGAAATAAACTTTAGGGGAAAATATGAATAAATTCCAGGCCATAAGAATTTACTTAGTTGCTATACTATTGGACCAAGTGCTTGACCTTAGTGCCACAGGCCCTGCTGCTGGAAGTCTTCTGCATCTTATTTGTTGCTTCACAGGTATCTGATCACACTTTAAAAATGATTTACCAAGAAAACAATTCATTGATGAGTTTACATACTACCTCCTCTGGGAAGAATGTATGGAGTCTCCTAAAGCCATTCAATCCTCTCCTACTCTGTGCTTACATAGCAGTCTCTTCATACCTCTAAACTATAGCATTTACCTTGTTTACTTCTATTTAACTTTTTATATAGCTATCTCCTTCACTAGCTTATGGGCTCCTCAACAGTAAATCTCCAGTGGTATAAATTTTTGGACCTCAGTGCCTAGCACAAAACCTGACACGGGTGTCATCAATACAAGCTTCTTGTACCCTAGTTACATACATTAATGACTTCTAAGGAGTGTGCCTAGTTTCTGCCATTCTTTACCTAAAAAGTTGGAGACAGTTACCTTTCACCTTTTGTATATGTGGCAAATATTTGCAATTTGCAGTGGTTAAGTGACTGTGTTCCAGAGTTGGACTATCTGCATTCAGATTCCAGCTCAGCAGCTTACTAGCTGAGCAACCTTGAAGAAGTTACTTATCATCCTAAATTTCACTTCAGCTGTAAAGGTGGTATAATAATAGAACCTACTTCTTGGGGGTTTTGTGAGAATCAAGTGAATAAGTTTAAGTAAAGCTCTTGGTAGGGTGCCTGTAGTATGCATTTTCACCTTTAAGTAAATGGCAATGTTTCTGCATTTAACATTAGCTGTTGTTATTACTGTTGTTCCTATTAGCTACTGAAATATTTTACTTTCAGTGTGATTACATGTTAAATTTCAAATAATAATGAAACTGCATTATGGGAACAAAATCTATGAAATTGGGGTAGCTTTGGAAAAATTCCAGGTAATTTTATAGCTGAAAATTAACAATTACAATAAGAAGCAGTCATGCCAGGATTGTACTTTTCTTGTTCATTGGCTGTCTTTTTGCAGGAAAGCAAATTTTGTATTTCCAGGCAGTATTCAATCCATCATTTGAATTCATTGGTAGCTATCTTCAGGGTAGTAGCATGTGGATATCTTATTACTCAAACTCTAGAATTCAAATGAACTGTTGATAGTGATGGGAATGAATGTTAATACTGTTTTGCTGTATATTCAAAATGCTACAAACTTCCCTATATTCACATACATAATATATCATTGTGGATAAGCCTGGATTGTGAAGATTTTGGATAATGAATCATTAAAATGGTCCACTAAAAATACTATTTAGTATTGTTCCACAAAATCATTTTTTTCTTGCCAATTTCAGCTCTTGAAAATGTGTAAGTGTGGTGGACATATATGTAGGTATATGTGTGCCAGAGGAAAATTTATTTATGTGTAAATGCTTCTAAAATCTCCAAATTATGTGTATTCTATTATAAATCCAGAGATCTCATGTGATTGTGTTTACAGTGTTTTTTTAAATATTCATCCTTTGAAATATCCAAATTGAAAAAATTAAATTAATTAGAACTAAGCCTGTTCTGTTAAAAGCTTACCTGTGACTTTTGGTTGGACTACAGAAAAAAAAAAATGGGTTTATTTTGGAAATGGACCCTTAAACCCTACTCTGCTCTCTGTAGATTTCCAAAGTAGGAAAGAAAACAAAAACAAAAGCAAATGTAAGACCAACTTGCAGATTCAAGTGTGCCAATTGTAAGGTAAAGCAACTAGAAACCAGCAATAGCCTCCTCAGAGATACACTAAATTAGGTCTGAATTTCATGAGCTTTTTGTAAGCACTTATATGTTATCATGACCTTGGGAATACTTTCTCTGAATTCTGGAGACTGTGTATGAAATGTATAATTCATTCTTTTTTTTGTCAAGTACTTCCAGTGCTTTAGTGGGATTTCATGTACTAACTCTTATATTCTAACTTTATACCTGAAAATCCTTTTCCAAATTTAAAAAAAAAAAAAAAAAAAAAAAAACACTCTGTGTAATCAGCAGTGCCTAATAGATTTTTTTTTCAATGTGTGGAGGAAAGGGGGATAAAGAGAGAGGGGAAAGGAGGAAGCAAAAGCAACGTCCATCAAGATGTGAGGCAGGAGTAAGAATTTCTTAGAACCAGGAAGTGTGGATAAAAAAAATTATATTTCATTATGCTGCCCTGCATCAATGATGCTTTTAAAGTACTAACTGCAGTATATTTTTTACAAGTGTATAGCAATATTCCTTTTTTTAAAATTTTGTAATAAACATTATCTGCCAATAAAGTAACTTTTTATTTTATAAATAAACTTTATTGAGGCATAATTTACAAATAGTGAACTGCGTCCATATAAACTGTACGATTTGTTGAGTTTTGACAGATGTATGCACGTATTAAACTACTGCTACAAATGTTTTCATAACCCCCAAAATATTCCTTGTGGCCCCTGGCAATCTATCTCTTTCTCTGCTCCTGGCCCCAGGCTGACACTGACTTGCCTTCTGTCATAACAGGCTAGTTTGTAATTTCTAAAATTTTATATAAATAGAATTACACATGTGTACTTTTTGTGTCTGGCTTCTTGCACTTATCATGATATTTTTGAGAATCATGCATGTTGCAGATATCAGGAGTTCATTCCTTTTTATTGATGAGTAGTATTGTATTACATGGATTTACCATATTTTTAAAATCAATTCAGCTGTTGATGAACATTTAGATAGCGTCTCACTTTTGGCTAATGTGAATAATGTTGATCTAAGCATTCATATACAAGTTTGTGTACGGACATAGAGTTTCATTTCTGTTAGGTAAATAAATACTTAGGAATGGAATTGCTGGGTCATACGGTAATTATATATCTAACTATATAAGAAACTGCCAGACAGTTTTCCAAAGTGTTTTTACCATTTTACATTCCCACCAAAAGTGTTCACTCTCCTCTACCCTCACTTCTCCATCTCATCGATGCTTGGTTTGGTCATGTGACTTGCTCTGGCCTCATGGAGGACAGAGTGTACTTCTTTGTCCCTTTACTTAGAAAGACGTTGGTCATGTCCATGTGATTTGCTTTAGTCAATGGGATGTTAGCTGACATGACACAAGCAGAGGCTTGAAATATACATACAGGAATGGGTTCTCCTTTTATGCCTCTGCCATCATTATGAGAAAGAACATACCCTAGAAAGCCTGGTCCAAAGAGGATGAAAGACAGATGGAGCACACCTGGAATCAACTTGCAACTTAGAGCACATCCTGGCTTAGTTCAGGTAACCCACAGAGAAGTGAGAGAAAACAGTTGATTGTTATTTACTCCACTGAGTTTTAACATAGTTGCTATTCAGCCACCTAAGTGGCAAAAAGGATTTGAACCCTGGCACAATAGGTACAATGTCTACTACACTGCTACTCCTCCAGGAAATAATGGGCTATTGTCAGACATCCAGGTAAAGCTAATCAGTTGGTAGACAAAGTAAAGGTCAGCAACTTAGGAGAAAGGCCTGGGTCTGGAATTAAAAAAATGTCCTCTCGATGATCTAAACCTCAGCAAATCATTTTAATCTCTCTTTGCTTTCCTTATAAGACTTGCAAAAAAACAAAACAAAACAAAACAAAAACTAAATAGTCATAAAAGTTCTTTGAAAAGTTTAAAAGTGTTACGGAAATGCAAGTTATTTTAAGTCTGTGTTGTTTCCTGCTATATCCTCAGTGCCTAGAACACTGTCTTGTGTGTGGTAGGTGCTCAGTAAATATTTACTTAATTGAATAGGAATGAATTCTTTTCAAACAGTAACCTCAACTCATAAACAGCAAAAACACAAAGTATGTTTATTGTCACCTCTCCCAGGGAGACTGAGACGCAAGGATTATTCAAAGTCCATTTCTCCAGAGCAGTGAGAGGCCCAGAAGGGGTTAATCCCAAGAACAATTTCTTCAAGCGAGAAGAATTCCTAGGATTAACCCCCAATGAGGTTTTCTCTCCGTTTTTATTCTCCAGGCAAGAAAGTTACAGAAAAGGAACACAGGTGGTTACAAAAAGAACAGTGAGATATCCATCATGGCAACACTTAGTTCCCTGAGAAACTTAAAGAAACAACTGAAGGTGAGATGAGGAACATCCCCCAACCATAAATCTTGAAGTTTTTAGCTCACATACTTTCCCATCATTAGGTTTAGCTACACCAAGGACGACTGCCCTTAGAGCAAGCATTTTTGCTGTGTTACAATTTTTTTTATCTACAATAGAGACTGTAGTCCTGGGAAAGTTTTCTGTTTTTCCCAAGCTTAGCATTTCTGTGTGCAATACTAAAAGGCTAGGCTATACCTAAAACTACAGGGCTGTGGCCCCACTGAAACTACAGGGCTGTTGCCCCACCAAGCTAAAGCCTATGCTAAAGGGCTTTGGCCCTTCTAAAACTAAGGACTGTGGTCCTACTAAGCTATAAGTTAGGCCCTGTGAAATACATTTGCTTTATTAATGTTGGTATCCTCCACAGTTTATAATTAGGGAAATAATTAATTTCTGCTCTTGACAAGAACTGGAAAAAAAGTTAAGAAAGTTGCTTCCTTTTACAGCATTAGACTTGTATTCAATACAAAGGGTTTTTGTTTCCTACCCCTACTAACCAACTAATGGTACCCTGACTAATGTTCTGTAAATCTTAACATTGAGAGTGTTGCAGTCTTGTATCAGGATGCTTTCTGGTCCAAAGAGTGTTTTAATAGCGGGCAGCTATCTGAATTTAATATTTGCTCTGCAGTTTAAAAAAATAAGCTTTATTTATAAAACAGAGATGGTTGAGAAAGCAGCCAAATGAACATCTGGATTGGAAAGTTAGGTTACTCTGTTGGGAAGAAAATGTCCATTTATCCTTTTCCCTTCTCTCTTTACCATAAAGCAAGACATAGCTTAATAAGAGGTCTCACTTTGGGGACATTTGCATTTAATTCAGTTAGTATTCAGGTCAGGGGTATGATTAGAGTTTAGGTTTAGGTTAGGTGAACAGTTGGTTTCTCACGTCAAATCACAGAGAAATTCAAATTAAAGATGTTATTTAACTTGTTCTACTTTCTATTATAATATTGGCTGCCTTTTTATTTCAAAACATCTCTGATGATTTCCTGAGAAAATTTTTGGTAGTGTACTTAAAGGGTTACTTCAGCTGTAAACTTTCATGTTAAAATATTAAACTGGAACATCTGAACAGTATTGCATCACTGGCATGTAACTGACTAACAATCTGGAAGCAATAAATTTTACTTAGGTATCCTTCATAGTAGTAAGTGTTTCATCTTGTGACAGAAGCCTCCAGTGAGGGTTTTGGGTGAAACTCCTGTCTCAGCTAAAATCTTTGATAGCTAACCCTAATCCTGAACCATTTCTGCCTCCAGTTAATATGTGCTAGCAAGGTAATTTAATCTTTCAGTGTCATTAGTATATTAAGAGTTATAGACTAACCATAGCATTGAAAGGAAGGAAGGAAATGATCACTTTTCTAATTATTTTTGCTGTAGATTTTTATCATAATGACTTTAGTTTATTTCTTGAATATCTATATATTTTATCTGTTCAAAGATTATATGCTTGGAATTCTTGACATGGAAAATCTGTAAGATGATAGAAGGGAAATAAACAGCAGGAATATAAATATAATTCATATCCTGGATTCCTTAGAGTATTAAAGCTGATTTTACCCTAATCACCAAAGCTTACGTAATTTTATGGTCCTCAGACTCCAGATGAAACCAAAGCTAAATGGGAAGAATTTAGTACTATAATAGGTATTTACATGTTTTAAAAGAGAGAAGAAACCAACTTTTTGATTCGTTGATCTTTTGAATTGTTTTTTGGTTTTCAATTTCATTCAGTTCTGCTCTGATCTTAATGATTTCTTTCCGTCTGCTAACTTTAGGATTGGATTGTTCTTGTTTTTCTAGTTCTTTAAGGTGAAGTGTTAGGTTGTTCACTTGCCATCTTTCCATTCTTCTGAAGTGAGCATTTAATGCAATAAATTTTCCCCTCAATACTGCTTTTGCAGTATCCCACAGGTTTTGGTATGATGTATCATTGTTTTCATTAGTTTCAATAAACTTTTTGATTTCCTGCTTGATTTCTTCTTGGACCCATATGTCATTAAGTAGAATGCTGTTTAATTTCCATGTGTTTGCATAGTTTCCAGAGTTTTGTTTGTTATTAATTTCTAGTTTTAATCCATTGTGGTCTGAGAAGATACATGGGATAATTCCAATTTTTTTGAATTTATTGAGACTTGATTTGTGACCTAATATGTGATCTATCCTGGAGAATGATCTATGTGCTGATGAGAAGAATGAATATTCTGAGGTTGTTGGGTGGAATGTTCTGTAGATATCTGCCAATTCCAATTGGTCTAGAGTCTTGTTTAGATCTTGTGTTTCTCTACTGATTCTTTGCCTAGATGATCTGTCTAATATTGACAGTGGAGTGTTCAGGTCCCCTGCTATTATGGTATTAGTGTCTATTTCCTTCTTTAGGTCTAATAGAGTTTGTTTTATAAATCTGGCTGCTCCAACATTGGGTGCGTACATATTTATGATTGTTATGTCTTCTTGATGGATCAGTCCTTTTATCATTAAGTAGTGTCCCTCATTGTCTCTTTTTATGGTTTTTAGTTTAAAGTCTATTTTGTCAGATATAAGAATAGCCACTCCTGCTCGTTTTTCTTTTCTGTTTGCATGGTAAATCTTTTTCCATCCTTTCACTCTTAGTCTGTGTGAATCTTTATGGGTGAGGTGGGTCTCTTGTAGGCAGCATATAGTTGGGTCCTGCTTTTTGATCCAGTCAGCCAGTCTGTGTCTTTTAATTGGGGAATTTAAGCCTTTAACATTAAGAGTTGTTATTGAAAGGTGTTGATTTATTCCTAGCATTTTATTGGTTGTTTGGTTGTCTTAGGTGTCTTTTGTTCCTTGCTTTCTGATTTACTGTTTGGTTTCTTTGTTTGTTGGTTCCTTAGGTTGTAGATAGTGTTTTTGTTAGCTTGTTTTCTCTTCATGAATGCCATTTTTATTGTACTAGCGGGTTTAGATTTTTCTTAGGTTTTTATGGCAGTGGTAGTTATTTTTCGGGAACCAAACCCAGTACTCCCTTGAGGATTTCTTGTAAGGGTGGTCTTGTGGTAGTGAACTCCCGCAGTTTTTGTTTGTCTGAGAAATATACTATTTGCCCCTCATTTCGGAAGGATAGCCTTGCAGGGTAGAGTATTCTTGGCTGGCAATCTTTGTCTTTTAGTATTTTGAAAATATCATCCCATTCCTTTCTAGCTTTTAGGGTTTGTGATGAGAAGTCTGATGTTAACCTGATTGGGGCTCCCTTATAGGTGATTTGACGCTTCTCTCTTGCAGCTTTTAAGATTCTCTCTTTGTCTCTGAGTTTTGCCAATTTGACTATGACATGTCTTGGAGAAGGCCTTTTTGGGTTGAATACGTTTGGAGATCGTTGAGCTTCCTGGATCTGAAGATTTGTGATTTTTCCTATACCTGGGAAGTTTTCTGCCACTATTTTGTTGAATATGTTTTCAATGGAATCTCCATTTTCCTCCCCTTCTGGAATACCCATGACTCGGATATTTGAGCGCTTGAGGTTGTCTGATATCTCTCTCAGATTTTCTTCCATGTCCTTGATTCTTTTTTCTTTCTTTTTGTCTGCTTGTGTTATTTCAAACAGCCCATCTTCAAGTTCAGAGGTTCTCTCTTCAACTTCGACAAGCCTGCTGGTTAAACTCTCCGTTGTGTTTTTTATTTCGCTGAATAATTTCTTCAGTTCAGCAAGTTCTGCTACATTTTTTTTCAGGACATTGATTTCCTTGTATATTTCCTCTTTCAGATCCTGTATACTTTTCCTCATTTCATCATGATGTCTAGCTGAGTTTTCTTGTATCTCATTCAGTTTCCTTAGAATTATCACTCGAAATTCCTTGTCAGTTATTTCAAGGGCTTCTTGTTCTATAGGATCTAGAGTATGAGATTTATTAACTTTTGGTGGTGTACTTTCTTGATTTTTTGTATTTCTGGTGTCTTTTTTTTGGTGTTTATTCATTGTGGCAGGGGGTTTCACAGTCCACCGGTTTGAGACTAATGACTAACTAGGATGTTGCTGTGGTTGCTAATTTGGTATGGCTCCCGCCGTGACTGCTCAGTTGGCCTCTAGTGTCTTGTGTGTGTGGTTGCCTCGGGTCTTGGGCTTCTCCGGGGATCCACCTTTCTGGTCAGCTTGTACTCTGCTGGGCTGGTGGATCACGTACCACAGGGTGTGTGATCTCTGTTGAGCTTTCACTTTCTGTACAGGACTTCTCCCCGTTCCGTGTGCTCTGGCCCAGGCTGTTAGATCGTGCAGTGGCGACCCCACCGGGTGTGTGGTTTCTGTCGAGTCTCCCCCCTCTGTGCACACTGTGCTGGGCTGGGGCGTGTCTTCTGCACCCCTCGTCTATCAGCTGGGCCTTCAAAGTTGGTTTTTTGAAAAGATAAATAAAATTGACAAACCATTAGCATGGCTAACAAAAAAAAGAAGAGAGAAGACTCAAATAACAAAAATTAGAAATGAAAAAGGCGATATTACAACTGATTCATCTGAAATACAAGGAATCATTCGAGACTACTATAAACAACTATACGCCAACAAATTTGAAAATCTGGAGGAAATGGATAAATTTCTGGACACACACAAGCTCCCAAAACTGAACCGTGAAGACGTAGAAAATTTGAACAGACCAATAACAATAAAGGAGATTGAAGCTGTTATCAGAAGGCTCCCAACAAAGAAAAGCCCAGGACCAGATGGATTCACAGCAGAATTTTACCAAACATTCAAAGAGGAATTGACACCGATTCTTTACAAACTATTCCAAAAGATTGAAACGGACGCAAATCTCCCAAACTCATTCTATGAAGCAAACATCATCCTGATACCAAAACCAGGTAAAGATATAACCAAAAAAGAAAACTACAGGCCGATATCCTTGATGAATATAGATGCAAAAATCCTCACTAAAATACTAGCAAACAGAATACAGCAACACATACGAAAAATTATTCATCATGATCAAGTGGGATTCATCCCAGGGATGCAAGGTTGGTTCAACATACGCAAATCAATAAATGTGATACACCATATTAATAAACTCAAACACCAGGACCATATGATCATCTCTATAGATGCTGAAAAAGCATTTGATAAAGTTCAGCACTCATTCATGACAAAGACCCTCTATAAGTTAGGTATAGAGGGAAAGTATCTCAACATAATTAAAGCCATATATGCCAAACCCACTGCCAATATCATCCTGAATGGGGAAAAGCTGAAAGCTTTTCCTTTAAGAACAGGCACTAGACAAGGATGCCCACTCTCACCACTCCTATTCAACATAGTGTTGGAAGTACTAGCCAGAGCAATCAGAGAAGAGAAGGAAATAAAGGGCATCCAGATTGGAAAAGATGAAGTCAAACTGTCCCTGTTTGCAGATGACATGATCCTATATATCGAACAGCCTAAAACCTCTACAAAAAAACTGTTGGAATTGATAAATGATTTCAGCACAGTAGCAGGATACAAAATCAACACACAAAAATCAGTAGCATTTCTTTTCTCCAATAGTGAACATGCAGAAGGAGAAATCAAGAAAGCCTGCCCATTTACAATAGCCACCAAAAAAATAAAATACTTAGGAATTGAGTTAACCAAGGAGGTGAAAAATCTCTATAATGAGAACTACAAACCACTGCTGAGAGAAATTAGAGAGGATACAAGAAGATGGAAAGATATTCCATGCTCTTGGATTGGAAGAATCAACATAGTGAAAATGTCCATACTACCCAAAGTGATATACAAATTCAATGCAATCCCCATCAAAATTCCAAAGACATTTTTCTCAGAAATGGAAAAAACTATTCAGACATTTATATGGAACAATAAAAGACCACGAATAGCCAAAGCAATGCTGAGCCAAAAAAATAAAGCTGGAGGCATAACACTACCTGACTTTAAGCTATACTACAAAGCTATAATAACCAAAACAGTATGGTACTGGCATAAAAACAGACACACTGACCAATGGAATAGAATAGAGAATCCAGAAATCAACCCACACACTTACTGCCATCTGATCTTTGACAAAGGCACCAAGCCTATTCACTGGGGAAGGGATTGCCTCTTCAGCAAGTGGTGCTGGGATAACTGGATATCGATATGCAGGAGAATGAAACTAGATCCATACCTCTCACCATATACTAAAATCAACTCAAAATGGATTAAGGATTTAAATATACACCCTGAGACAATAAAACTTCTTAAAGAAAGCATAGGAGAAACACTTCAGGAAATAGGACTGGGCACAGACTTCATGAATACGACCCCAAAAGCACGGGCAACCAAAGGAAAAATAAACAAATGGGATTATATCAAACTAAAAAGCTTCTGCACAGCAAAAGAAACAATTAAAAGAGTTAAAAGACAACCAACAGAGTGGGAGAAAATATTTGCAAAATATACATCTGACAAAGGATTAATATCCAGAATATATAAGGAACTCAAACAACTTTACAAGAAGAAAACAAGCAACCCAATTAAAAAATGGGCAAAAGAGCTAAGTAGGCATTTCTCTAAGGAAGATATCCAAATGGCCAACAGACATATGAAAAAATGCTCAACATCACTCAGCATCCGGGAAATGCAAATCAAAACCACATTGAGATACCATCTAACCCCAGTTAGGATGGCTAAAATCCAAAAGACTATGAACGATAAATGCTGGCGAGGCTGCGGAGAAAAAGGAACTCTCATACATTGTTGGTGGGACTGCAAAATGGTGCAGCCTCTATGGAAAATGGTATGGAGGTTCCTTAAACAATTGCAAATAGATCTACCATACGACCCAGCCATCCCACTGTTGGGAATATACCCAGAGGAATGGAAATCATCAAGTCGAAGGTATACCTGTTCCCCAATGTTCATCGCAGCACTCTTTACAATAGCCAAGAGTTGGAACCAGCCCAAATGCCCATCATCAGATGAGTGGATACGGAAAATGTGGTACATCTACACAATGGAATACTACTCAGCTATAAAAACGAATGAAATACTGCCATTTGCAACAACATGGATGGACCTTGAGAGAATTATATTAAGTGAAACAAGTCAGGCACAGAAAGAGAAATACCACATGTTCTCACTTATTGGAGGGAGCTAAACATTAATATATAAATTCACACACACACATACACACACACACACACAAATCGGGGGGGGGGAGGGAAGAAGATATAACAACCACAATTACTTGAAGTTGATACAACAAGCAAACAGAAAGGACATTGTTGGGGGGGAGGGGGGGGAGGGAGAAGGGAGGGAGGTTTTGGTGATGGGGAGCATTAATCAGCTACAATGTATATCGACAAAATAAAATTAAAAAAAAAAAAAAAAAAAAAAAAAAAGAGAGAAGAAGAAATAAGTTGCTCAAGTTTTCATGCATGGGGAAGACACCAAGAGTAAAGTGTTACTTTTCAAATCTGATAAAAACAAAAAATTTTTTAATTAGAATACCTTCAGTCCACAGTTGCGCAAACTCAAAAATTTGGGAGACACTCTTAATACCTTTCTCTG
Organism: Cynocephalus volans; assembly: GCF_027409185.1. Classification (NCBI taxonomy): domain Eukaryota; kingdom Metazoa; phylum Chordata; class Mammalia; order Dermoptera; family Cynocephalidae; genus Cynocephalus; species Cynocephalus volans. Next base: position 32,952,408 of record NC_084465.1, read on the forward strand.
ACTTTTGCTTAATATCTATTTCCTCATCACGGTATGTCAATTGTGTATTCTATATTACCTAATTTAGTTCATTATATCTCTTTCCAATCATTTCATTTCCTCCATCTCCATTACTTTAGCCTGTTTGTTCTTACCTTCTAATCTCTACAGTACAACCTGAGTGATTTTATTATAAAAAATGAAACATATGAATATAACTCTGTTGCTTGACACCCATCATTGCTCTTAGGGTAAAGGCCACAACCTTCAGTGCTGTCTGTAGGGCCATGCCCCATCTGCCTTTATCTCCCTGCTTTCCAGGCACTCTGGCTTTCTGTCAGGAAATTAGAACATAACCAAGCTCCTTCTTGCCTCAGAGCCTTCAGACGTGACACACCTTCTGCCTAAAATACTGAATATATTTTTAAAGTATTTGTTATTGACATTATCTAATATATTTTATTAACAATATATGTCTAATCTTATTTAATCTATAGCACCCCCAGACCTCTGCACTAAGTAACTTTGAAGCAAATCTCAGATATACCATGAAATACTCTAACTCGTGCTCATCCTTCGGGTATCTGCTCAAACACCATTTGCTTCCCTCATCTTCTGTTAGACTGGGTGATATTATATGCTCTCATGGCACTTGGCACTTTTACTTTATTGCAGTTATTTCAATGTGTATTATATCTTTATTTGTGTGGTTTTTAAATTAATGTCTATCTTCTCCCTTAAACTTTATGTCCCATGAGGGAGAAATTGTATCTATTTTGCTAATTATTCTGTCCCCTCCACTTATCAGAGTGCCTGGCTTAAAGTGAATTTTTGATAAATATTCATTGAATTAACCAACCTGTAGAGATTTCCATAGTAGAACCCCCTGGCTGTTGCTGCTTTCTTGGCCTTCTTCATGGTCTTTTGACTGATATCAGAAAATTTCCTGTGTGCAATTCCTGCCCTGCCATGCCTCTAGTCTCTCCAATGGAGACATTTATCTTTTCTTTAATTTCTTCTGAAGCACCTGATAAAGTATTATTTTTCCAACAGATGCTGTTGGTCTATCTTTAAAATAAATGCACAAACAACACTTACATGTAATGTTTATCTTCTTAATCTTTTTAATGCCTATTAGCTATTTCTTACACATCACAATACTATTTTCCCCCACTAAATATAGAACAACATTGTCACAGAAAGCAGATGGACATAAATGTTTATTGTGTACCATGGCATAACCAACACTATGATCAAGTAAGTGGAAAAATAGTCAAAAGGTTGGTGAATCATCTTAATGGAAATGGTTGTCAGCAACATTACCTAATTTTAGTTCATTAATTTATTTTTATTCTAAAATAAACAAATCTAATTTTTGCTGAATCTTTTTTTATATATAAACCCTAATATTATGTAAACTTTCTATTTCAGTTTGAGTAAGAAAAATGCACATTAAGAAAAAGTTAAGAAAATTAAATTCTGGGAAAATTTTGACACGGTAAAAATGCCCTCACAAATTTGGCGTCATGTATTTCTTCAAATTGTTTTATAATTTTTTAAAAGACCAGTATAATTTCTGACAGAAAAATCTAGCTTAATTATATAAATTCTTAACAATAACTATTCATTAGGTTTTTCCATTTTGCAATAAAACAGGATTCTCTGCTTAATCAGACTTCATAATTTCTACTAATCTATTCAAAGTTTTCTGCAAAATTATAGTATCATTTTGGGTTAAAAGATATAATGATGTCATTCAGAAGGTGGCACTGTTCAGAGGGAGAAGAAATTCTTAGAAATTGAAAGAAAAGCAAATCTATAAAATTAAATACACTCTCAAATTATAGCATCAAATATTTCATTTGAGATTTCCATGTGGCTATGTGATAGGGATTTGTTTTCTGCCTTGGGTACACCTATACAGATATTATTGCCCTTCCTGATTCCAAATATTTCCTTCCATGAAAATGCTTTCCCTTGTCACCTATACTACAAAAGATTTCTATTCCTTTGGCATCAGATTGTTCATCTTAAAAATAAAGGATTATATAGCCAGTTTTTCAGCACTCTGCTTAAATCTGTTTATGAGCAATAAATTAAACAGGAAATGAAATATTACTTCTCTTGACTATATCACCCTAAATCAGAAATACATTATACAATTAGCATATCTTATATTACCTTCCTCTCACTGGGTAAATAATCTTACCAGGTTTGGAAAATTATTGAGTTAATTCCTCTACAGTTCTTTGACATTTGAAAGGAAGTGCTTACATACAATGTCATTTCTAATTTCCATCGAATTGGATGTTTCAAAGGACTTTAAAAGACTACAATTGACCTTAATGAAAATTGATACCATGTGTAATTTAACGGGTTCATTTGTCTAGTATGGTATGTGCAAAGTGGCTATTCTTCAAAAAATGGCAGTTGAAATGAGAATTTCAATTATTTTTTTCACCAGTAGTTTGCAACTAGATCTGGAACAAAAATACTTTAGCAATTCTACGACATGTGAAAAGTAAGTTACTTAAAAGATTCTGACTACACGTACATTGTCAGCTGCACAGCACAAGACTTATTAAAGATTAAAATCTAACCCGGTCTTTTAACCACATTTGTTAATAGATGCATTTTAACATTCAAGTATCTAACCAAATTAAATTAAAGATACAGCACCATCTTATGGATGTTTCTATATTTGTAAAATTTGGAAATACAATAATCTCTTTGAGTTTGAGAATGGAAAAGCTTTATCAATAAAAAAATTGTAGGAGGAGAACATTTTACTGTACCAGGGAAAAATGATACAGTATTGAACAGCTCCAGTGTGTGTATGTGCATGTGTGTATTCATGATGGCAAATAAAGGCACAAAGATTCATCATTCTTTTTTTCTTTCAAAATTAAGAATTCTACTAAAAGAAAAATTTTAAAAATTATTACAATACAAATTCATAACTTTGTTAAACAGCACATTTGGCCAAGAATACTGTCAGTCTCTAAAAAACACTGGAACATCACTGTGTATCACCTTGCAAGGATGCTATAAAACTAGGGAGTTACTGTACTGAGAAGTGTTCTTACTAAGCCATACACCACACTTACTAAAGGCTGCTGACAAATTGAGATATGATAATAAAACTATTTAACTTTTAGCTGAAACTGCGTAACTGGTAATGAAGTCTCTTTATTTTTATCTATCCTTTATTTTCATAAGTGGTTTATACCCATTATTATTGTTCAGATTTTAGATAAAGACATTTTTAAACACTTTCTAATAATCCTTTTTATTTTAATATAGAACACATTGCCAGTTTGAGGCTATAAAAAAATTGATAAACAAATCTCTCCAATGAATTATTAAGGCATAATTATGTATGTATGATTCATATCCTTAACCTTTAGTTCACTTTAGTTATCAAATATAGATCTGAGGCATTATGTAATTTATCCAGGCCATATAGTGTACAATTATCCTACTCTAACGAAAATACAGATACAATGGTTCTTTGCTCTTTGATGTCTTGGATTCCATGATAAATATTTTGGATCCTCTCCTTAGAAAAAAGTCCTTGTGTATAACACATTTTGGACACAGTTTCAGTGGTTTCTGGACTTCCCAGAGCTCATCTATACTCTGTGGTTTTAAACAGTATTCTCCTTATTTTGACTTTTATTTCTTTTTTGTTACAATTTTGACAAGTGAAAGCCAGGGGCTTAATTACAAAGCTATGAGCAGTCTTCTTGTGGTGGAGAGGATCCATAATTTTACACACACACACACACACACGCACACACACACGCACACACACACTCTCTCTCTCCGTCTCTCTCTCTCACACACACACTGTCTCTCACATACACACACACATATTCTCTCTCTCACAAACACTCATACATACTCCTACTTGGTTTTGATTCCCTTCCTCGCACAACTAAATAATATAAAAAGAGTAGTGTAAATAAATTGGTTCTTACAGATTTTTTAAATAGATTATTTTTATATTACTTACTTTAAAGTTTAACTTGTTAAAAATATGATGTTGACTACAAAAAATAATATAAAATTTTGGGCTTTATCTTCCCAGAATATTATGGGTTCTAATAATGTCTCATTAGGAATCATTCTACACTATGTAGACTTGACTGTAACTCTCTAAATTTTGTTTCAAATGTAAACTTGTCACAGATTTAAGAAAACTAAGTTATTCCTAGACGTTCACATTAATAGAAAAAACATAAAGTTGAAAAATTGTAACCATACCATATACATATTTTCATGTTCACTTCTCAGATGTGGACAGGTAGTTTTAGCTTAATAAAATATTCAGGGAAATTTCAGATTTATAATAATAGCATGGTGTTTAAATTCAGATCCAATTCTATATTAGATGTTAAATGAAAATTTTCAGGTTATTAAATGCAAAATTATCTTTATGTAACGTTTTTATTTGGTTAGTAATATTGTAGAACAATCTTGCTAATTTAATGCAATGCTTTCATATCCAAGGGGAGATTGTATAAAAATTCATTAAAAATTTGACACCTGATTATTTAAACTAGGAATGAAAACACTTTCAGAACCTCTATCTTTAAGTGTCATACAATCCACTGGATATATTTGTTCAACATTGTGTAATACCTACTTTATCCTGAAATCAGGCTGAGAAGAACATTTGAGAGAAATATTTGCTGAGTAATAATAATGCTTTAGTTGTACAATAGTAAAATTAAAGATATAGCCCTGAAGACTAGGGGTTCTCAAAATGTGGTTCTCAAACACCTGGGGGTCACTGAGACGCTTTCAGAGGGAATCTGCAAGGTCAAACTGTTTTTATAAGAATAGTAAGACATTATTTGTCTTTATCATTGTGCTGACATTGCACGGAAGGTGTGGAAGCAGTGGTGGTAAAACTGCTGGTGCCTTAGCATGAATTAAGGCAGTGGCACCAAAGTGTGCTAGTAATCACTTGGTACACACTCAAAAGGAAAAAAAAAAGCCAGTTTCACTTAAGAATGTTTCTGGTTAAACAGTAAAAATTATTAACTTTATTCAATTTCCACCCTTGAGTTTACTTTTTAAAATATTCTGTGAGGCCACACGGGAGATATGAATGAAGCCCTTCTGCTGCATAACGAAGTACAATGGTTGTCTCAAGGAAAAACAACTCTTTGAGTTGCAATCTGAGCTGGCTGCTCTTTCATGGAAACTTGTTTTTACTCCAGAGAACAATTGACACACATATTATAATTTTTCCAACTTGGATATCAGGTAGACATTTTCTCAAAAGTGAGTAAAGCGAGCTTGTAACTTTAAGAAAAACAACTGAAGGTATTGTTGCCAGTGATAAAATTCAAGCTTTCAAGTGAAAATTGGAATTTTGTAAAACTTGTATCTGCCACTGTGAGCTTGATAATTTTCCAGTAAAGACTTTTATGATGAGACTGATGGTTACTTATAAATGTGATTTTTTTGATACTATATAATAAACTGTGTCAAACTTTGGAAGATCTTTATAATTCAGTGATGTTTTCCAAATGACCAACAAATGACATTGAAAAATCATAAATGGTTAAAAGATCCATTTAAAGTACAAAATAGACTAATGGATTTTTTTAGTATCACAGAGTAAGAAAATTTTATTGATATGTTTATTATTCTGTATTGAACTTAACCTTTAAGAAACTATCACTTGTTGAGTTTTGGTGTAATATCAAAGAATATTCATAAATATATTTAAAGGCTATTAAAATACTCCTCCCCTTTTCCAAATGCAAATCTATGTGAGGTGTGGTTTCCTTCATTTACTTCAACCAAATCATTACATTGCATTAGACTGAATGCAGAAGTAGATATGAGAAAGCAGATGAGTTCTATTAAGCCAGACATTAAAAAAATTGTTAGAGTGTAAAACAGTGCCACTCTTCTCACTCAATTTACATTTATAGTAGTTTTTTTCACAAAAATATGTAATTTGTGTTATATAATAGGTTTTTGTTCTTAAATGAATAGTTATTTCTAAATTTTCTTAGTTTTATTTTTCTAATATTAGAAATACTGATAGATAAAATGTACACAAAGTTTTAGGGGTCATTAATAACTTTTAAGGTGCAAGCGGGTCCTAAAAACAGGAAGTTTGGTAAGAACTGCTGTAGATTAGAGCAATAGTAAATAGTTACCAAGACATATCTTTATCTTTCCCACTTAATGTCATTCCTTATATTTTTCACCAATAAAAACTCTACTTCACTTTAATTTTCTTGACCAACGTGGTTGAAATGGTGTAAGTTTTTTATATAAGAGAACTCTCATCACTTAAGTGAGATATTGATTGAATTCCTTTTTAATCAATGCAATTCTCTTTTTTAAAGTGTTTAAGATTTTTAATTGATAAATAATAATTGTGTACATTTATGGGGTACAATGTGATGTTTTTATCCATCTATATATTTTAAAATATATTCAATCAAGCTAATTATCATATCCATCAACCTGCCAATTTACCATTTTTTGTGTGTGGTGAGAATGCTAAAAATCTATTTGAGCAATTTTGGAATACATTATTATTAACTATCATTAGCATGCAGTGCAATAGATCACTAAAATTTACTCCTAATTGAAACTTTGCATCCTTTGATCAACATCTTCCCTTTCCCCAGCCTCTGGTAATCTTCTTTCTCTTCTCTGTTTTTATGAGAATGACCATGCTGTTCAATTCTCTCTTTACGGTGTCCTAGTGTAGTACTTAATATAGAATAGGCACTCAATATATATTATTGACTGGCAGAAAATGTGTTTAACAACAAAGTCAATATAAGTACAAAAGCTATGAAAGCTGGAGGAAAAAATGTCTTTAGCTACTTATTGCTTTACCCATTTATGATTCCTAGATTTTATCCATTGCCACAAAAATCTCACATAGTTTGTGGCTCTATTAACTCTTAAAACACAAATATCTTCTAGGCTAAATATCCGCTTCTCTGGAGACCATAATAATCATCACGTACATGTATATCTTGAATTAATGCACAACTTTTCTCGTAACACTCTGAACACATAGGTCACGATGTGCATCCACCTTTCCTTCCTGCCTGCACTTCAGAATCCAACTCACTTCCATTACTTCCTTCACATTTCTTATAACATGGAAAATTAAAGAACAACAGAACTGTACTCAATCGCTAATGAATGCATCAGATTGAATAGGAGCAGAAGAATGGTAGCTTCTTATTTGGGGTCAAACCTTCTTATAAAAATTATGAAATTTCTTAGATCTTAATAAAATATCTTAATACACATTTGGAAATTAGTTTATTTTGTTCATTTCAAGGCTAAAAACCCAGAAATACAAATTCTGCGCTGTGTAAAATCCAATAAATAAATGCATAGAACCATTTGTAACTTTATCTACATTTTGTAGATATAGTTCATGGCTAAAGTGAGCTTAATTATAAAATAATTAACAACAGCAAAATACTTGGCATTAACTGAGAACTTGCTATATACCAGATAGTCTTTTAAGTACTTTGCATGCATATTATTTAATTTTCACAACAACCTTTTGAGCGTATCTTTAGTCTTGAGTGTGTGTGTAAATGTGGACTACTTATTTATTGGTCAATTTGTGCTTATCATTTGCATATATTTTCATCCATTAGCTGTAAAAAGTGGGGTTGCAGAACGGTTCTTTGCTAGGACTCAGATTCTAACTAGAGAGAAGAAAAGGAAAAAAGCTGAATAAAGGGAGAAAGGGGGATGTAAATGTGGTTTTCAGGAGAATTATTGCCTCATAAGGCATAAAAACTCATCTTAAAGCTTTAAAAAATGTATTGTTTTTATCTTACTTTTATAAATGCATACTTCTTTTATTAGCTGGTTTGTGAGTTGACAGTTTTCTCTTACATATTGCAAAACTGGTTTTTCCATTTCACCTGAAAAATATTCTCTGTTGTAAAATAATTTTGGCTATAACTATACCACAAAAGATAATAGAATTTCCACTTCCAAAAGACTTAAGGGAAATTTTGAGAATTTTTTCTCCAACACTACAAGGGCATATATTACCATAATTGTTTACTTGGTGCTCATATCTGTTTCATGCACATCCTTTCAGGGCTAAATTTTATTGTTTTTATCTACTCAGACCAGTGCATAGCCTAGAGTGGGGGCCTGAAAAATGACTATTCAATGAAAGAATGACTTCACCTGTGACTTTAAAGAGTTAATACTTTCCTTTCAGGTCAAATGCTCAAATTAATTCTCAACTAGAAAACAGCTCACCTATAGGTATTCAGGTCATGCACCTGTTTTCTTAAATATCATCGCCAAAACACATTTTATATTCTATTTTATTGCTGTGCATCCATCTTTCCTAAGCATTAGAGGTGTTTCATTAAAAAGCAGTCTAACTTAAATTTGTTTTTATGCTCACCTTGACAAAAGTAAAATTGAATCACTGAATAAGTTCAAGTAGTTCAAGTGTATTCTGTGTATTTATGAAATGGTGCACACCAATCATAGTCTTATATTGGGCATCAGTCAATCAATTATTCCAGAGCATCAACCATTATAATGACCTAAAAAGTTAATATGTAAGGTAGAAATTTGGCAAGAACAATAGTATAAGCACAAAATTGAAAACTTCAGTAAAAATTATTAAAGTGCAATTAATTGTTAATGATTAGGTCTTCTTTTTAGGTTCCTTTTCTTCAAAACATTCCTTAACTAGAGTAAGGGAGGTTTCCCCAGAGACCCATCATGGGCCTTCTTCTCACTCTGAACAAACAATTTCTGGGCCTTACCATCCATATGTGTAATTTCAATTACCACCAATATGCAGACGATATTTTTATTCCGATTTGAGTAAGAGGTTTGCATTTCCAACTGTGTCTAGGATCTCTCTGATATGTTACATAGGCTCCTTGATGCTTCTCCAAATGTATGTTTTCTAGAAATCCATATTTCAACTATTATTAATCAAGTAATCCTATCCTGGGGCGCATATTCTATCCTCCACCCTCTTCCTCAGCTCCTCATACATATTAATTCCTTTGTCAATCTATAAGCTTTCTTCCTCCTGTTGTCCTCTCTCTTAAATTCAAGCCTTCATTGTTTCTCTCCCAGATTTCCTTAGTAATCTCCTCTTTGTATTTTGCCTCTGGCTTCACTGCTCTTAGATTGTTCCAGGTTGACTCTTTAGAGTTACAGGTACACAGTATGTCTTACCTTACTCAAAACCCTTATGTGTATGTCCATTTTCTTCAGGTTATGATTTAAATTCCAGAGCATGACGTACAAGGCCAGTCCCTAATTTGCTTCTGCCTGTTCTCTAGTTTCATCTCCCCCATCTTCATACTTACATATATTCTTCACTTCATGCATTCCGCTTTACCTGCAGTTCTCCAAATGTGACAAACAATTTAATGCCTTTGCAAATGCTGTTCTTCCTCTCAATAGTGTCCTTACCTCAACAGCTCTGGATCATTCTTCAGGATAAGTCAAGCATCCTGGAAGTCTTCTCTTTCTATATCCTGAATGCATTGTTTCTTCTCTGTATTACCATTATCTCTTGGGTTATTGGAACAATCATCGGATTGCAATTCTGATATTGATTTTTTTTTTAATAAATGGTTTTCTCACTTGTCATTTCTTAACCTGTAAACTTCTTAAGGACTTTATCTTGTTCTTCTAAATATAACTAGTATAGCTTTAACATATGGTAGTTTCTTAATCAATGTTAGGTTTAATTAATGAAATCCTTAAAAATTATCTTTGTTGTCTTTTGGTTATTTCTTTAATTTATGCTTCATATTTTCATCTTCATGGAAAAAAAACATTGTATATGCTATTCTAAAAGATGTTTTCCACTGGGATTTTTAAGGCTTGGAGATTTTTGATTTGGTAACACGTTTAATAGAATGGAATAATAAGCTATCACATCAAGAAGTATTAACTAATTCATAAAAAACTAAAAAATATACCTTTGGTTGGCAAGAAAAGGAAGGTCAATAAAGACGCTATATTTAAATTGCACCTTTATGTCCCTAGGAATTAAAATTTTATTTTAGTTATCAATGTAATAAAGATCATACATTTAATATAGTGATTTATTTTCAAGACAAATTGCAATAGAAAAAGCCACTATTTGAAACTAGAAAATTATGTCGGGTCCTTATCCCATTAGTTACTAGTTCTGTGACCTACGATAATTCTGTACGTCTCATGTTCCTTATCTGTACAATGGAACTAAAAAATAGATGAGATTTATGTACATAAAGAGCTTAGTGCAATAGCCGGTACAAAGGGAAATCATAATAATAATATCACCTGCCTCAGAAGGTTACTCTGATGACGGTATTAGATAAACAACTTCACAGAGCTTTGCAAATTGCCACGTGCTATATAAGCATTAGATATTATGACAAATGAATTTACCTTGCCAAAAATAACAGTGCCTTTAAATGCATCAGTTTTTGAGATTTCCTATTCCTTGGCAGTTGGCGATCAGCGAGCAGCTGTGCCCTTAGTGAAGACCTCTATGTACTACCAAAAAGATAGATAAATAGGCAAGGCTCTCCAGGGATTAATGTCATCTTGTCCTTTACCCCATCTAGGGAGAATGTCAGTCAATACAGAAGGAAAGTCTCTCTCTTGTACACCTAACTGTGAAAGTGGCCTGAAAAAGCTAAAACTGTTATTTGGCCATGGGGCAGACGAACACTGAGCTGACAGTCGCTGTGTTTGCTCGTTATTACTTTCACTGAGCTTCATCACCTGCCAGCCTGGCCGCTCGTTGCACACTCGACCTTGTGTTGCATACAGTGTTTTGCCCATTTCCCCCTCTGTCATGACTAACGACACAAAACAGACGCACGAAAACAAAGTCCTAGGTGGTGCTGGCACTGGGACTGAGAAATCAGCGCAGATGAAGCAGACCGCCGTGCAGCTAAGAGACGAGACGCCCACTTGAGGGCAGAATCCACAGCGACCAAGTGCTGTGTGCCCCAGTCCACTGCGGGCTCAGCCAGAGGTTAGCAAGGCTGGACCCCGCGCGGGCGCTCAAACATTTGCTGAATAAATGTCTACACTACACGAACTGTATTGAGTCGATCGCATCCCAACCCAGAAGATAATCGAGCTATTTGAGCTGAATTGGAGCTTCATTTCGCAAATAAATAAAATCTATCTTGCCAGTGCGTCTGCAGGAATAAAACGGTTTAAAAAGAAAACCTCTCCCCCCCCCCCCTTTTCTTTTCATACACGTGCCCTGATTTTTATAATTTGGATTTCGGCATGAGCGTCCAACAGCCACAGAGCAGGGCGAGAGACTTTTCAAAGTCTGCTCGCAGCGACATTTCGAGGTGAACGGATCCGGTTCCACTTTTCCGCTCCCAGGTTCAACGCTGGGCATCACGTTCGCGTCTGAGAAATGTCCCGGCCGCTTCCCCTCACCTCTCGCTGGGGGACAGCCTTCCCTGCGCCCCATCCCACCTCCACCTCCCCAGGAAGCTTGCGGGAGAAAAGATGACAGCTAGCGGGGGTCCCTGCAGTCCCAGCAGCCTCGGGGGTGGCCGCTCCCCGCCTTTGCAAACGGCGCGCTCCGGCACCCCGCACCCGGGCCCGGGCAGCGGCGCGGCGCACGCACGCGCACTCCGCGGCCCCGCGCCGGCTCCTCAACGTTCCATTCCACGTGTTGCTTGTTGTAGGCGCCACAGGTTCTCCACCTGCGCCCGGGCGCTCCGGCCGCTCCGCCTCTGCCGGCTGCCTCCGGGGGACCACGGTGTCGGCGCGCCCCGGGCTGGCCGAGCCATTCCCGAGGCGCCCAGGCTCACTCCCACTAACTCCGCCTATTCGATCCCGGCGGCTCCCCGGCCCCCCCTCCGCGTCCTTCTCCCGGCTCCTGCCCGCCCCTTTCGCCCTGGTGGTAGGAAACACGCCCGTGCCCAACTCGACGTGTCCGGAAAGCCCTGGCCAGTTTCCCTTTCGTTCTGCGGCCGCTGCTACCAGCCCCGCGGCTCCCTCGGACCCGCGGGCGCAGCCGCCGGGGGTGAGGCGCCTGGGGGCCGCGGGCCGAGCGGCGGGACCCCCCCGAGCACCATGCTGGACCCGTCTTCCAGCGAAGAGGAGTCGGACGAGGGGCTGGAAGAGGAGAGGCGCGATGTGCTGGTGGCGGCCGGCGGCTCGCAGCGAGCGCCCCCGGCCCCGGCTCGTGAAGGGCGGCGGGACGCGGCAGGGCGCGCGGGCGGCGGCGGCGGCGCGGCCAGACCCGTGAGCCCGAGCCCCTCGGTGCTCAGCGAGGGGCGAGACGAGCCCGAAGGGCAGCTGGACGAGGAGCAGGAGCGGAGGATCCGCCTGCAGCTCTACGTGTTCGTCGTGAGGTGTATCGCGTACCCCTTCAATGCCAAGCAGCCCACCGACATGGCCCGGAGGCAGCAGAAGGTGAGTTGAGGGACCCGGCGCCTCCTGCCGCCACTTCAGTCCGGGGTTTTCTCCCGGTCGAGTTTTGGGGTGCCTGCCCGCCGTCCTTTTGCGAAACGCAGGACACTGTGCTTATATTAGTTGGGGAGGGGGTGGGGGGCAAGGGCATCTTTTGGGGAAAGAAGGTGCTTTTGCCCGCCGAGTTTGGGGTTGCAGGGGACGCGTCTTTAACCCCATGGCAGGGCTGGCAGGAGGTGTCAGCTCCCCATTCATGAGACCGGAGACCGAGACCGGCCATGCCGAGGTTGCATCCGTCAGACTTAGCTCTGCCGGATTAGAATGCAACTCCCATCAACTTTAATTTCTAACAGCAGTGGTGCATTCCTGTCCACTTAGCTCGGCCTGGTTTTGCTGGAGCTGGGCTTTGCCGTGGGTCTGAGGGTGTAGGTAGGTGAAACAGGTGGAGTCTGAGCACTTTTCTTCTGTGAGCTGGAGAAAAATTCTTCACTAGGGAGAATGGCTAGAAATTGTCCTCAGTGAATAAAAAACAAAGTTAAATGGATAAGTTTCCTATGCTGCCATACAACCAGGACATTAAATCCAAACACTGAAGAAGGTATGCAGGTTTGTAGAGTGGCTGTGGGTAATTCCTAGTCTGAGCAGTTCTAATTATATGCACTGTTGATGAAAAATGAATGGTGCATAACCAATTCATAAATGCTTTTTTTTGGCTTCCTCCTCAAAGAGGTAAGGACTTTCTTTTAGGTGAAATGTCTGCCAACTTTGGTTTTAAAACAAGACCCCAGAGATCTGATGTTCTGTATCAGACAGAGGTAATAACTCAAATTGCTCTCACTGGGTAAATGTTTACAATAGAAACTGTCTAGGAAATCTTTTTAATGGAATGCTGAACCTGGAAGGTTCTGTAGAAATCTGTTAACAGTCCCCTCAGTTTGTGACAAGAGACCTAGAGAGATTGTGTAGTTTGCTCAAGGCATACATAGATGTGCAGACGTTTATTGGGTTTCAGAAATACTAACTTCATGTGAGACCTTTTTTTTAGAAATTTGGACAGATTTTTAATTGACTTTTGAAATATAATTGTAATTTAGAGTAAATGGAGTTTCCCCACCCCTTCCTACCCTCATTTACACTACCTTTATTTTTTTTAACTTTTTAAAAATCACTTTATTGAGATATGATTGACTAAAAATCTGTACATAGTTAATGTATGCAACTCATTGAGTTTGGGGATAAATAAACACCTATGAAACTGCCTATAGTTAACAGCACTGTATTGTATACTTAAAATTTTCTAACGGTAGATCTTATGTTGTGTTCTTACCCAAGCTTTTAAAACTGGCACCAACTGAGCAGGTGTTTTGGAATTATTCTCTGGGCGTGCTTATGAGATGATTCCCTACACTTGGAGACTAATCACACATATCCTTCAGGTAACCTAGCCTTCAGGGTAATTCAGAGTCACAGAATGCAAGGGATGGAAAAGATCTCGAGATCCTCTAGACAGTCTCGTCATGTTGGAGGAGAGAGGTCAGAGAAGCACTTCCCAATCCCAAACCAATTGACATGATTAAGCCAGCATTGTCAGGTCGGTTTTGAATGCCCTGTGGTGTTTTCGTGAGTCTGCTTCTCCACTCTTAGATGAGTACCATACTTCCTAATCCATTGCTTGTGTTGGGGCTGGTTTGAGGGACCACTCAGAACATCTCACCAAGTCTATAGGTCAAGTGACTGTCAACTTCAGTAGTCATTCTTAAACTAAGTGTAATTTTTGACATATATGTTGTGGTATGACTCCATATAAAGTTTATGAATATCATCCAGTCTCCAGTTTTACCATTCAAACTGCATTTAAGCTTATTTTTAGTGTATTAAAGTGTAAAAATAATGTGTGGTAAAATTAAGAGGCTATTTCTATTTGGAATATTACCCTTAAAGATACTTTTGCAAAAACTCATTTACTAATGGTTGATTTATACTGTGAATACTTGTTGCATTTTGTTAATGAAGCAGACTCTCCCTTCGTTGTTCAAATAGTGCAGTTCTCTCTGACTCCTCCTGTGTTTAAATAGAATGTTTGTTTCTCCAGAAATTATTTGAGTTGGCAAACAGGTACATTCACAATACTACTGAGGAGCCTATTGTTAAAACCTTATACAAGCATTACCCAAAATAATTCCAAACTACAAAACAGAAGCAAAATACTGCGTATATTCTATAAAAAAATATTTGGAATGTATAGAAATTTTTTTTTTCTAACTGTTGAGAGCATTGAGCATAGGTTACCTTTTGTGAATTTTTATTTTTTATTAAAATGGAGGCCCGGTAACAAGCTAAGTATTTACCTTATTCAAAATGTATTCAAAAGCCCTCCCTCCCTCTTTTTAAAACTCTTTAATTTTTTTTTTTTTTTAAAGGTAGCTGGAACAATTCTTGGCAGTCAGATTCCCCCTTATGACAAAACGAAATGGGAATTTAACTATGTTCATGTGAATTTGATGCACAAGCCAATAATTAAAGCCAAAATCTTACTTTAAGCCTTGAATTATACAGTTGGGTCACATAAAAGAAGTAACAGGATAATTGCAAAATCACTAATCCATTGTATGTTTTTATTTTGTATCTTCAAGTAGTCAGACATCCAGTAAAAAGACTTAATAGCTTAAATTGTCGTCATTGAAATGTGTATTGCTGCTTACTCACTTTTCCCAACTTTGAGAGTTTAGAGATTCTGAAATTGAGATCTGAAAGGGTCTTCATTTTATAAACGAAGAAAATTAATCATAGAGGT
The DNA here is from genome assembly GCF_027409185.1 of Cynocephalus volans. Classification (NCBI taxonomy): domain Eukaryota; kingdom Metazoa; phylum Chordata; class Mammalia; order Dermoptera; family Cynocephalidae; genus Cynocephalus; species Cynocephalus volans. The sequence goes on from NC_084465.1 coordinate 32,967,619, forward strand.
GAGGGCTTTACCTTAGAGGCCAGGACTCAGGTTTCTAGTCAGTTAAAGCCTTTTCACAGGGCTGATGAGTTCCTGTGGACCAGAGTTGAGCCACTGTGTTGTTTATTTTTTCATTTGGTTAAAATGTTCCACAGAGCTAATCAGAGGTTTTGTTCATGAACTATTGAGAAAGCTTAATAGTATTTAAGGCACAGTTAGCTGAAACATGTATTTCTTTGCTTTTGGCTGGAATATTTTAACTCTGAGGAATGACAGTGGTCAGGTTATGGCAGTCAGTCATTTTGATTTACTCTCGATGCCTTTACAGAAATTTCTGGTGGTGAGTATGAGCTGAACACTGTGGCAAAGCACCATACCAGGTGGTCACACCTCCTAAGTGTTCATGCATGATGTCAGCATGAAGTAACAAACAGCTATTGCAAAATGACTTCAGCAGTGAATAGTGCTTGAGCCTCTAAGCTTTATTACCTTTTTTTCACCTTTGTGCCATCACAAAGGTAACAACAATAATTTTGAACTTTGGATGATTCTAGATCATTGGTTAAAGGTGGGATCAGTGTTGAAACTAGAAAAGTATTGTAGATCAAGCAAGTATTTTAAGTATTACTTAAAGGCAATTTGTCAAACTTTTAGAAAACATTGAGACCCCAGAGGAAAAAGTAATACAGGGGGTTGTTGGTGGTTACAAAGTAGGGAGACTCCAACAAGCATAATGACCAACATAGAGGAAGTAAAGTTTATTCACTTATAGATGTGAGTTTACAGAGTGCAAGTCTGAATTTATACCTATATTTAAGGTGGGTATGACTTAAAGTGCTGATAGTTTGGGGTAGCCAGATTCTATAGGTTTCTTGTCAGTGATTGCTCTATTCGTAAATTTTGTTTTTATTTAGTAAAAGTTAGATGTTGAAAAGGAGCTATTATTTTTTTAGCTAGAAATGAGGGAATTAAAAAGACTAAAATGATACCTAATAACTTTCCATATGTTTCATATAACCATGCTTTTTGCACTTCTACATGCATTGCCACCGTAATCACACTAAATTGTGCCTTATTAAACGTTTTATATAATAAACACTCCCATCACTTGCATACTTGTCTGTAATAATTCTAAGTTTGGAGAATATATACAAATAGTACTGTGAAATTGCAGGTGGTGGGGAAGTAAACTTAGGTGAAATTGATCTGGAGGAGAGCATTGTGGGGAAATGGTATTGGATAAAATATGCAGTGCATTTTTGCTTCCAACTCTCTCATCTGAATGTTATATTACATAAAGTGGCCACTTTTATCTCCTTTTGGAAACAGTAGTCCTTTCTGTTTCTCTGTCTTCTGACAACTTATGTGATTCCCATGCTCAGGGAAAGAGCCAGTTTTATTAAAAATGAGCTACAGGTTTGCAAAGACTGAGAGTCACTTTTCTTATGCTAGGCACCATTGTGCTGTAGTGCTATGTTGCTCTCCTTCTGAGAGTTAAGATAAACTGTGGCCTGATACATTCTTAGCCCCATGCATGGCCTCTAAGAACTGTTGGATACATGCAAGTCTCAGATTTAGTCCATGCCTCAAAGAATTAGTGAGGTACAGGAAGAAGGAAAGAGAAATATAGAGGCAAAGTACTTTTACTGTTCTTTGAAAACTAGTGTTCCTAAACATGTTTGGAGAGCTCCAGGATTCACCTGGAGCATCCTTCTAAAGAAAGCCAAAAAAAATGGTAATACCTATTGGCGTAGACTAATGACTTCAAAAGGACACTTTCCCAGTGCTATTACCAAACCCCAGAGACAAGTAAATGGAGTTGCATTCTTGCCTGCAGGTTTCCAGCAGATCTTGTGATAGTCTAAAAAGCCGCTCTCTTAGGGAGCTAGGATCAATTTTCATTTTTGCTCCATGGGCTTTGGTACATTATGGTGCAAATACTAAAAGAGATAGAAGGGATGGGTTGTGTTTGCAGCTTTTCATAATAGGGAATACCTTGTCCTGTGGAGAGTGGGTTGGAAGCCACACATTAAAGTAAAATCTCAGACTGGACTTGAAACACTCATAAAAGTGCTTGTTGCTTCAGCTGATTCATCTAACCTTCCACAGGGTATCTTGAGACCGCGGCATTTAATTTGGTGGAATGAGTTGTGCTGATGAGAACTCAAATGGATTAAGTGATATTGGAGTTTGCTTCTTCCTTTCAAAAATGAAATCAGCTGTAATTTTGATAGATGATGACTTTATTAAGTGAAATAATATTATTGTAATTGTGTGTTTTCCCTCTTCAGTTTCTTTTTTTGTTTGTTTTGTTTTAACGGAAACAGCTCCCTTTATTTGTACTCTCTCAAGATAAATACAGTTTGTAAGGTCATTAAGGACTTTGAAAAAACAAAATTAAGAAAGCTGACTGCCAGGTTATGGCAATTCTGAATAGAAAATCCTACCAGTTATCATTTGCTAGTGAGGCAGGTCACTTTGAATTATCGCCACTGTAATCATACTAAATTGTGCTTCTTTGTATGCATTTCAAATTAATTGGGACCTTTCTCTGGGAAGGAGGAAATAGGTTGTATAGTCATGTGATATTTCTGTTTCAGTTTTTAGGCTGGGGAAGATGTAATGATGGTAAATTATCAATGGACAAGTGAAGTATTACCTAGAGTTTGAAGAGTATGCAGGCAACAAATTATGGAATTATTGTTCAATATCTGTAATACTTTATCTTATGACCACTGTGTTTAAGTTATCTGAAGATTTTATGATTTCCTTTCTTTAAAATAAATAAATAAATAAAGGTCTGTAATTCTTTTTATCCTTGACTGCACATTAGAATCACCCAGTGAGCTTTTAAAAATCCCATTATCCAGGTTATACCCCAGACTAATTAAATCAGTCTCTGGGGTGTACTTGTAGAGCTTCCCAGGTGATTTCAATATATAGCCAAGGTTGAGAACCATGGTTCTAAAAAGAAGCAACAGAAAACTGGCTTAATTTCACCTACGCAGGGTGAAAGTATTTGTAATAGTGAGATTACTGAGTAATTAAATGGTTATTCCGTATTAAAGAAAAGGCAATAGGGGTATTCTAAGCAAGAAACAAACAAAAAGACATCTAAATAATATTCTCGAGTTTCTTGAGTCAGTACAGTGGGGAGGCCAGTGCATATTCATTTAGACTTTTAAAAAGTCTTTCAATAGGTGATATGCTGAAGTTAATTAATAGTTGTGTAATTTATTCATTATAAAACCACAGATAGGTCACTACATTAGCAACCAAAAATAAATATTGGATACTGAAGGTAAGCATGAGTGTTGATTTCCATTCCAAAATGAACAGGAATGTAGAGAAATCTCAAAGTTGGAGCTGACACTGAGTAATTCCTAACTGAAGAATAAATTTCACAAAGGTCTTACAAGATCTTTGGTGGGTGGACTGTTTCCTCAGTGTATGTAGTAGTAATGCATATAGGTTTTTCAAAAAGTAACCTTTAGAAGGCATTCTCAAGTAATCATCTTATTAAATTAATTATAACTATTTAAATGAATTTAAGTTCTGCCATCTCAAAAATTCTAACATTAGGTGGACAGAAAGGAAAACCTATTTTCCTCAAATTCCATTAATAGGTGAAGTTTGCATTTGAGAGCCTTCTACTTTGTAGAGTGTCGTTGATACTCTGCTTTGCTTCTTGAAAGTATCATATCATTTTGTAAACATCATGGTTTGAGTTTTTTCATTTTATAACCTTGAAGTTGGTGATGAATTTTTATAATGGAAATATTACTGGGGCAAAGGACCTGAACGACTTAAAGGCTGTCTTTGCCAGTCTCACAGCTGAGATATTTAATTTGCGTCTTTCTGATTGTTTGTGATGATAAATGTGTGTGTGTGCACGTGTGTGCTTGTTTGTGCACATGGTCGGTCTAATATCCTTATTTCTCTATTGAGATTTTGAGTTTACGTATTAATTGATGTGAATCATTTATCAATTTATTGAGGATAGCATTCCCTTGTGGAGGATGTTTCTGTCATCAGCCTTTCATTTTGTTTTTAGGTGTACTTAGATTGATCTTTTCCTTAATAACTTATTTCTCATTTGTGCTCTTACCCATCTTACCATCAGTTACCCATCTGAAATTAAAATTTGAGGGGAGGAGTTGAATTTACTTTTTTTCTCCAAATAGCTAAGCAATTGTTGCAGCCTAATTTTTGATTAAGCTCTACTTTTATTACTAAGCTTTAAGGCCCAATTAATCATATTAATTCTTTTCTTCATTAATTCATTGATCAACTGATTATTGAGACCCTATTATGTAAGTTTAACACTATCCAATGTTCTGGAGATAAAGTAGAGAATAAAAGAGGCAGAAATCTTCTTGTACTATGTTCAATAATTTATATATACATTATGTGTGTATGTATGTTTCTCTTTATATCTGTTTCTGAGTTTTCATTTTAACACGTTAATGTAGTTCTTTTTTCTGGATTTATGATAACTTTATTACATATTTTAATTTCTCATGGGGTTAGTTTCTTCTGTGTCAAAATTTCTTTTGAAAGTCTATTAAACTATAGCTGAAAACTTCCCTAATATTGGGAGAGAGAGTCTTACAGATCCAGGAAACTCAAAGAGCCCCAAATAGATTCATACCAAAAAGGACCTCCCTGAGACACACTGTAGTAAAATTATTGAAAGTCAAAGACAAAGAGAGAATTCTAAAAATAGGAGAAAAGCGTCAAATCACCTGTGAGGGAGTACCCATCAGGCTAACAGCAGACTTCTCAATAGAAACCCTACAGGCCAGGAGAGAATGTGATGGCATATTCAAAGTGCTAAAAGAAAAAAATCTGCCAACCAAGCATACTATATCCAGCAAAGCTTTCCTTCAGAAATAAGGGAGAAATATTATCTTTCCTATACAAACAGAAACTGTGGGAATTCACCACCACAAGAATAGCCCTTTAACAAATCCTCAAGGGAGTCCTACATCTGGAATCAAAAAATAAATAAAATTTTCTTACTTTCATCACTCTTCTTGCCCCTCCCCCCCTTTTAAAAATTACTGGCCCAGTATAACATATTGGTTAGGAAATTACTCTTTGTTTTTAGAGAGTTTGGGCTTCATTCTTGTCTAGTATTCATTCACTGAATGTATAGGGCACTTCTCTCTGGGCCCTGGCTGCTTCATTTGTGAAATGAGGATAATAACCTCATAGAATTCTTGTTATGATTAAATGAGATGATGCATGCAAGTGTTTAGTACAGTTCCCACTACATGCATATTTTCAGTTTTAGGTGCTGTCACTTTTACTTGTCAATTAAGCTCGTTTGGGAAACTGATATTTTTACTATAACATATCTCTTCATTTAGTAAAAATATTTTTGTAATGTTTTTAGTTTGCTGTTATAATCAAGGTTATTTTTACGCATTTTATATTTTTTGTTTTTATTGTGACTTATCTTTATCATCTCATTATGGATAAATAGGAAACTAATTTTTTTTATATAATTGGTCATATTAATTGTACGTATCGATGGTACGTACAAAATTGACTGTTTTGTTTAGTATTTATCCTTCTAGATTTTCTAGGTAGGTGGTTGAATCATCTGCTGATAGTGATGACTTTTGTCTGGTCCTATCTAGTAGCTATACCTATTCTGTTTTACCTATCTCTGTACTGGTTAAAATATCCATAACAGTGTACTTGTTGCCAACACCCTTGTCTCAGTCCAAGTTTTACTGGGGAATGTTTTTTGGTACTTTACCAGTGAATATATTGTTGGTTAGGATTTTAGGGTAGCTATTATTTATTGTTTAAATAACTATCTTTTTATTATTACATTAAGAGGATAAAAAATATCAGAAAATAATGTTAAATGTTATCACATTCCTATTTGTACCAATGGAGGTGATTGCCTAGTTTTGTTTTACATGTTGGCTAACTAGGTTTCCTATTAAACCGTATTTGCATTTCTAGGGTCATTTCTACCTGATTATGATTGTTTTTTACCTTCGATTTTGAGTTCCCTATACTTTTAATTTTTTATTTTTACAGCTATCTTTATAGGAGAAAGGTATCTTATTTTCTATTTTGGACTGTCATTGTTACAAGTTCAGTTTTAAGGAATAATGATGTTAATTGAGAAATATTTTACCTTTATCGGTATTCCTAGAATAGTTTTTTGTTTTTAGTATGTAAAGTACCTGATACTTGGATTTTTAAAAGAATTCCACTTGTAAAATTATCTACATACAGAATCCATTTCAGATTTATTTTTCTTTAACCTGTTAGATTTTCTCCTTATTCTAGATTCAAATATGGTAATTGCATGATTTCAGAAAAGTGGTCATTTCTAGATTCTCAAGTATATTAACATTGAGTTGAACATATTTTGTGCTTATTTTCTCAATATCTTTTAAGTTGGTTTTATATAATCTTATTTTATATTATATTCTTTAAAAAAAATTCATTAGCTTTTCCAGATCCTCTTGTTTTTACAAGTATACCTGTTAACTTTATAAGTTGTTAACCTTATAAGTTTCACTGTTTTATAAACCAGTGGTTTCTGTTCTTTCTTTGTGTTTCCCTTACGTGTTTTTTTTGGCAGGGGGGTTGTTATCCATTTATTTTTTTAGGGAGGAAGAGACATAAGAGAGTGGTTCTTTCATCTGGTTTCTTGGTTAGGATGCTTAGTTTATTTTCTGCTTTATAATAAGATAATGAAAATACACAAAGGTACAGATTTAACCCTGAGTACCGTTTGCCTCAGACCACGTGTAACATTATGAAACTTATTTAAATCCTGTTTCAGATTTTTTTCCTTGAACCAGTATTTACATTGATAATCAGAAGAGTACGTTAAAGATTTCAACCGTTGGAAATTTTTTGTTTTTTCTTTCGTAGTAGATTTCAAATGTTATGTTGGCAGAGAATGTAGTTTAGTGAACTATTCTTAACATTGTCATATATAACTAACTTTAAGTTTTCCATCACAAATTAGTATATATTATGACTTGTAAACGTTGCTATATATGTTATAATTAGCATTATTATAATAACCATTCCTATCTTATTTTTGTCTTTTTTATTAAATTATACTACTCTAATTATATTTGCTTTGCATATTTAACTTATTTAACCATATTTAACCATATTTAACTTTTTTCCCAGTTTACACCACCACCCCCTACCCCCAACAGTATTTATTTATTCATGAATTTTATTTTTTATTTCTTAATTTATCAATTAAATTAATTCAACTTAATTTATCAATTAATTTAATCAGTTAATCAATCATCAGATAAGTGGATAAGGAAAATGTGATATATCACACACACACACAAAAAGAATAAAATAAGATAAGTATAGTTGATTTTCTGGTCCCTTTACTAATTCCTCCTTTTCCCCAGTCCCTCTCCCCCCACATCAACATCATATCTGTTCACTTATCTTAACAAGATCAAGGACTATTGTGATTGTTGTGTCTTCCCTCCCACATTTATTTGTTTGTATATTTTTATTAGCTCCCACATATAAGTGAGAACATGGGGTATTTCTCTTTCTGTGCCTGGCTTATTTCACTTAATATAATTTTCTCTAAGTTCATCAGTGTTGCTGTGAATGGTAATATTTCATTGTTTTTTTACGGCAGAGTAGTATTCCATTGTGTGGATATACCACATTTTCCTTATCCACTCATCTGATGATGGGCATTTCGGCTGGTTCCAATTCTTGGCTATTGTAAATAGTGCTGCAGTAAACATGGGAGTACCTGTATCCCTTCGATATGATTTCCAATCCTTTTAGTATATACCCAGCAGTGGGATAGCTGGGTCATATAGTAGATCTGTCTGTAATTGCTGGAAGAACCTCCATATCATTTTCCGTAAAGGCTACACCATTTTGCAGTCCCACCAACAAGGTAAGAGGGTTCCCTTTTCTCCACATCCTTGTCACCATTTATTATTCTCAGTCTTTTGGATATTAGCTATCCTAACCAGAGTGAGATGATATCTGAAAGTGGTTTTGATTTGTATTTCCCAAATGCTGAGTGACATTGAGGATTTTTTCATGTGTCTGTTGGCCATTCATATATCTTCCTCTGAGAAATGCCTATTCAGCTCCTTTACCCATTTTTTAATTGGGTTACTTGTTTTGTTGCTTTTAAGCTCTTTGAGTTCCTTGTATATTCTGGATATTAATCCTTTGTCAGATGCATATTTTGCAAATATTTTTCTCCCACACCGTTGGTTGTCTTTTTGCTCTGTCAGTTGTTTCTTCTGCTGTGTGGATGCTTTTTAGTTTGATATAATCCCATTTGTTTATTTTTCCTTAGGTTGCCTGTGCCTCTGGGGTGGTATTCATAATGTTTATACCTAATCCTACTTCCTCAAGTGTTTCCTTTATGTTTTCTTTTAGGAATTTTATTGTTTCAGGATATATATTTAATTCTTTAATTCATTTTGAGTTGATTTTTGTATATGATGAGAGGTACATGTATGGTTTCTTTCTTCTACATATGGATGTCCAATTTTCCCAGCACCATTTACTGAAGAGGCAGTGTCTTCCCCAGTGTGTGTTCTTAGTGCCTTTGTCGAAAATCAGATGGCTGTAGGTGTGTGGGTTGATTTCTGAATTCTCTATTCTGATCCATTGGTCTGTCTGTCTGTTTATATGCCAGCACCATGCTGTTTTGATTACTATAGCTTTGTAAGTTAGGAGTGTTATGCCTCCAGCTGTATTTTTTTTTTTTTTTTTTTTGCTCAGGATTGCTTTGGCTATTCATGGTCTTTTCTTATTCCATGTGAATGTTAGAATTTTTTTTTTTTTTTCCATTTCTGAGAAGAACATCTTTGGAATTTTGATGGGGATTGCGTTGAATCTGTAGATCACTTTGGGTGATATGGACATTTTCACAATGTTAATTCTTCCAATTCAAGAGCATGGGATATCTTTCTGTCTTCTTGTGTCCTCTTTAATTCCTCTCAACAGTGATTTGTAGTTCTCATCGTAGAGATTTTCTACATCCTTGGTTAACTTTATTCCTACGTATACGTATTTTATTTTTTTGATTACTATTGTAAATGGGTTAGCTTTCTTGATTTCTTTTTCTGCTAGTTCATTATTGGAGTATAAAAATGTTACTGATTTTTGTGTGTTGATTTTGTATCCTACAACTTTGCTGAAATTCTTCATCAACTCTAATTAAGAGTATTTTTGTATAGTCTTTACGCTCTTTTATATATAGGATCATATCATCTATAAACAGGGATGATTTGACTTCATCTTTTTCAATCTAGATGCCCTTTATTTCCTTCTCTTCCCTGATTGCTCTGACTAATACTTACAATACTGTGTTGAATAGGAGTGGCTAGAGTGGGCATCCTTGTCTTTTTCCTGTTCTTAAGGGAAAAGCTTTCAACTTTTCCCCATTCAAGGTGATATTGGCAGTGGGTTTGTCATATATGGCTTTGTGTTGAGATACTTTCCTTCTATACCTAATTTATAGAGTCTTTATCGTGAACTAATGTTGAATTTTGTCAAATGCTTTTTCAGCATCTATAGAGATGATGGTTTTTGTCTTTGATTTTGTTGATGTGTTGTATCACATTTATTGACTTGTTTATGTTTAACCAACCTTGTATCCCTGGGATTAATCCCACTTGATCGTGGTGTATAATTTTATGTATGTGTTGCTGTATTAATAAGTTTTGATGCCAGACTCTTAGTACTTTAGAGACTCATAAGTATATACTTATAGTCTGTGAGAAGTAACACCTTTTGATCCATTTAATGTGTGTGTTAGATAAGGATTTTACTTTGTCCAGGTTTAATGTTGATACTACTTTCTTTTGGGGAGTTTATTAGAGATATTGATGAATATCCATAATACATATATGCCTGCACTTATATGTTCACATATATATACATATAAACATGTATACCACATACATCTGCATACATATGTGTGTATACATACATTTCTGAATTATTTTGTACTGAAGAAAATTATTTTCTGCAACAATTTTTGTAGAGTCTTTGCTTTAATAAGGGCATTTGGAACATTTTATTAGTCATTACTGATATGTTTCATCTTATTGTTTTCTATTTTGTTCAGTGTTTTCTATTTCTTTTGGTTTTTATTTTACATCTCTTGCTATATGTGCTCTGTTTTTTGTTTGTTTGCTTTTGAATATATCTGGAAAAAGAGGAAGTGGCATGCAGGTGCAATGGGTAGGTTTTGCTTTCTCCAAAAATCATTTTCCTTATGGGGGGATTTGGCTTCTTGCGTTTTCAGGGCATTTCAGCTCTCTCATCCTGGAGTTAGGGACTGGTAGAGTAATACAATATAATTGTTTCTCTGCCTTCCTCAGGATTATGCTTTTTGTTTTGATTCAAAGGGCAGAGCACATGTGTTTTAAGGGGCTGTGTCTCCTTCTTCATTGATGGGTTATGAAGTTAATGGAAATTCCTCAGGAAATTGGGTTATAGTTTTATCCTTAATCTGTAGTGTTGTTACCCTGTAGGGAAAAAAAAAAACAATTTTCTTGATCTGCATGCAATTTTTTATTAAAAAGTGGGAAAATTAGTTCTGCTACCATGAAACCTATATTCTTACTACTTTAACATATTTATGGGAATATATTCCAAATTTTATTTAAAAAGATGAGAGTCTTAATTTGTCTGTCTGGAAAAAGAAATCTAAAACTCAAAATACCACTTTAGCTAAAAAGGCTTACAAAATGCTAACTATCATCAGAAAGAATTCTGAAATATAACAAGACAACTCTGGTCTACATTTGTGAAGCTCTCGTGTTCTTAACCAGAATGATTGCATATATTCTCAAGCAGTAGTGAGTACTGAGATTGAGATAAAGCCCTTTCTTGCTTCAACTGAGTCAACTCTACTTTTACATGTTTTTTTTTTTTGATAATGTAGAGTTTATTACATGTTTTACTTAACAAGCTTCTGTATAAAGCTTCCTTTGAAGAAATAAAGTTTCCTATTTGCTTATAATGAAAATCATTGTTTTAGTGCAGTACCCCTGAAATGACAGGCCAAAATGTCCAAATAATTACGAAAAACTAACAGAATTCAAGTGTACAATACCATAACAATTTTCATGGAGTTTGATCACCAAATCATAGAATCCTAGGCTTTGGATCTTGTTTCCTTCCCTTTTATCTGCTTACTACTATTTAAGAGGTAAGTGATGTGGGGATATACAATTTAAAATAGTATAGATCTAATGTTGGAGGAAGAGTCTGGGGAGTCCTGATAGTCGACCTTAACCCATCCTGTCCTCTTACCAGTTCTTTACTCCACCGCAGGAAAGAATTCAAGAACAGAGTCACAGTAGAAAGTGAGAACAGGTTTAATATAATAAGAGACACAGATTTCACAGAGAGAGTGTGGCCTAGCTCCAAAGACTGAGCAGGATATCCACTCCAAGTTTGACACAAAAGTAAGAAGTACATTTTTAAAGTGTAGTACAGAGTTTAGGCTAGCTCAGTAGAGTGAGCAGCCATCTTTTGAAAGTAAGCTTAACACAAAAGTAAAGCATACACACCTCAGCCAGAGAAGTATGTTTTCGCCCCAGGAAAGTGTGAGCAACAACCCCACCTTCTGCCAAGATTTGGCCTTTATAGTTTCTCTAATATATATTCATGTGATCTAATGGATAGTCAACTAAGAGAGTGGTTCCCTGTTATGAATCATAGAGTCTTGCACATGCTCATTTGGTCTCTTTTTGGAGTATGTTCATTGGTCAAATTCTGAGACATGCACCAAACATATTCAAGAACATTCTGTGCTCTTTAGCACCTCTAGTGGAAGGTCATTCAAAGGATAATTTCTATGTTACTGAGCATGCTTGACTACCAGGGTTACATAACCTTTCTCTGCTGAGTGTGCCGAGCCACTGAATTTGCATAAGCCAGCCCCTTACATGGTCAATTTCCCTATGTTGGAGCCCAAAATAGGCCTAACTAGCAATAGTAACTCTCCTCTAGGGGAGGGTCTACAAGAGGGACTCGAGACCTTTGGGAGTGACTTGAAACCCAGAGGCATGTCCTGTAACCTAAGCCTATGGAAACCAACCACCTCCTATCTCAGAGCTTGCTATAAGAATCAGAGACTAATAGGTGAGGTGTTGAATTTGTGGTCCTTCTAATGAGAAGAGATCAAAAAGTCAAGTAATTGGAGCTCAGGGGAGATATTTGGGCACCAGTCATAAATCTGAGAGATGACATATGAATGGTGGTTGAAGTCATGGGTTGGATGAGGTGGCCTAAGGTCAGAATCCAGCAAGGAGAAGATTTTGACAACTGGCCATAGAGAACTTCAGGATTTAAGACAGGAGACAACACTGAGCTGGAAAAGGAAATAGAGAAGGAACAGCCATGTGTAAGAAGAAAACTAAATGGCCTTTGTCACAGAAACTAAGCAGAAGAGCTGTTTAACAGAGGGAGAACAAAGCAATGTCAAGTGCTTCTGAGGAGTCAGGTGAAATGGGGATTGAAAATGTTAATGGAGATAGCATTATGATTATTATTTAGGATTACGGAGATGACCCCGACATTGGTAACCCTAGCTGCTCATTTTAGGTTCAGTTTCACACAACCCACTTCTTCATACATCAACATTCTTAAACTGTATTTTGTATGCTGAATTCAGTCTTTCTTACTTTAGCTGATGAACAGCTTTGCCACGCAACAGCTAAGATTCAGCAGTTTTGCTCTTTGTATAGAATTTTTTTGTGGGAAACTAAATATAAATGTGTGTGCATACACATTTGTGTCACACACATATTTGCAGTGCATTTGCTTTGAGTAAAAGTGAATTTTAAATTATTAGTGATAGGCATAGGCTTCAAATGTGGTACAGATGAGACAAAGATTATGAAGTATGCTGCAAACAGAAAATATCTGACATTTTTGTGTACTTGTTGTTTTTTTCATTTAATCGTGAATGAAAAAAACAAACTCAAAGAACTTATGCAAATACTAAAATACATATCAAGAAGTGGGATGAAACCAGGTTGTGGTTTTTTTTTAGCTTAATGGTAATCTCCCCTCCTCCATTGTCCCCTTTCTCTCTCTGAGTGACTTTCCCATTTTAAGTTTTCCGTGTTGTTATGGAACGCCTTTCTGTAAGAGAGTAGGGGATCTGCCCTTCCTTGTCCTTTCTAAATTGCTGTCTCCTCATCTGCAAGATGACTAATACTCTCAGCAAGATGCTATGAAGATTATGTAAAATAGTTTCTGAAATTATAACCTAGTACAGGGCCTAGCGTGGAGTAGTAGATCATGAAAGAGTTTCCTCTTTCAATTTACTAATAATTTACATTCAGGGAAAAAATATTTCACGCTATAAATCATATTGAATTTAGTCAAGAAATATTGAAGCAATGCTTGAACTGATGTTATGTGGTAGGCACTGGGAGTATAGGTGTAGACAAGATAGCCTTTTGAAGCTTATATTTTTAGTAGAGGAGATGAATAATCAAAAATACATGTATACATTCCTATGTAAGTGATAGTGACTGTGGGAGGAGCTTGGCTTCAATAGCTATTTCTCATAGGGTAGTCAGGCAAAGCCTCCCAGAGGAGTAGGTAGCTGTTGAGCAGGACTTCAGTTAAGTGAAGGATTGACCACTTGGAGATGGGGAGTGGGAAAGGATGTCTAAGATGGCCCTAAAAGCAAGTGCAAAATTCCCTGAGGTGTGGAATAAAATAAATTTTTCTTATAAAGAACAGCAAAGAGTTGCAGGGTGGCTAGAGTAGAGTGCATGGAAGAAAGTGGGAAGGAATTGGTCTGGAGAGGCGGGTTGGAGCTAGCTTATGTAAGTACTTTAGGCGATGGTAAGACATTCAGTATTTAAGCGTGATCGGAAGGTTTTGAGCTGGTTCAAGAAATAATTTGATTAAGATTCTAAAAAGATCTTTTTATCTGATCTGAGAATAGACAGTGCCACTACATGGCACAACTCTGGGGGGTTCCATTTACATGGTTTTTAAGGCACTTCCTCAAAGTTGCATAGCCTTGACAGTAGACTGTAGGGGGCAAGAATAGAAGCAGAAAGAACAGTTAGGAGGCTGTGGCAGTGGTTCACGTTTGAATAGGTGGTAGCCTGTTCAAGAGGCAATATAGGATATAGGTAGAGAATTACACATTATTTGATTATTTCATAAATCTTTTAAATGAACACAGGTTAAAACTGTGCTATTTTGAGATTATAACATGGCTAAAAATAAACTATTTAATTAAAGTGATACATGTATTCATGTGGTTAAAAGTGCAACCCTTGCTTGCAGAACTTACAATAGAAAGCATCAGTCCCCTGCCCCACCCATTCCCAGTCACATCCCCTTTTAACTCTTAATTATTAATGCTTAATTCTTCTGGAAAATACTTTGAGAATAATAATAATAATAATAATAATAATAATGCCTCCTTCACTTTTCTTGATTCATCCTTTAGCCATTACTTCCTGCGATGGGGGTGGGGTGGGGGGATTTAGCTCATGCACACAGCATCTGGCACTCTTTTCTTCTACTTGGAATACAGTTATTTCCCATTATTGGCTTCTGCTAGTGTAAATGCAATATGTTCTTCCCTTCCTACAAGCAATAGAATTTTTAGTTGGGCACATGGCTGTCCAGCTGAAGACTACATTTATTATCTCCTTCTCTCCCCCTTTTGTTAGCAATGGTACTAAACACAATTGTTCATAGAGAACGTGGGTCAAGAGCACAGCCCTGGGGAACAGCTTTGCTATTTCTTCCATGTAAAAACAGGACCATCAGTCTTAATGAGGAATTGTAGAAGCAATGTCTTTGTTTTTGCAGAATTCAGAAGACATCCAGAGACTGCTGAGATTTCTCTGAGAGCAGAAAGTGAGTCCTGCCAGAGTAGGAGCAAATGGCTTACAAATTGTTGCCCCAAAGATGTGTCAGTAACTAACTGGGAACATTCAGGATCTCATATTTGTCCCACCTCTCTTGCAGCTAGATACAGCCAAAAGACTAAGTTCAGGCTAGTGGGTTTTGAATGGAAGCACTGTGTACAAACCTGTGAGCCATTCCCTGAGAGGGGAGGAACATGTCTTCCCTGATCTCTTTCCTGTTCCCACTAGCTAGGATACCAGTGTCTGTGTGGCAGGAGTTACAGCAACCATTTGGACCAGGGCATGGCTGCTACTTGTTGAGGTTAGCAATAGCAGCAAGTTAGAAGGAGCCGAGGACCCTGACATCTTTGCAGAGGAGTGAGTGCCACCACCCCAACTCAGGCTTCTATGTGAGAGAGAAGTGAACTTCTATCATATTTAAGCTAATTTGTTGAAGTTAACTTATTTAATTTTTTGTATTTGTTATAGTAGGTCTCTGTTATGTTCATATCCTAACAAGAATTGGCCTTGTAATTTAACCGATTTACTCATCCCTTTAGTTCTTATTCCTTCAACCGTAGACATTATGGCCGTATTTTTCCTGCTTACAATGTTAATTGCCTACTTGATAGTCATTTGCCCTCCTTTCCCTACATTGCTTCCAGCCCTGGGTAAGATACTTGCTCCTCTTGTTTCCCTTGCAGCTGCAGGTGGTGGCCATGTAACATAAGTTTTGGTATATGAAACAGGAGACAGACATGGTCAGCATTCCCCACCTAGTGTCTGGAGCTGTAGCAATCATCTCATGACTATAAGGAAAAAAACAAGGGAATTTCAGAGGTGCTGGTTCGGACACATGTGAGTCTGAATCCATTGTTGACAAGCACCTGCATCCCGACATTTTTCTGTGAGGAAAATACCCTCCCAAGGCTGATAAGTTACTTTATGTTCTGTAACCATCATTAAGATCTCTGCACTTTAGGTTGTTGATTCTACAAATGGAAAGCTACTTAATGGAGTTTACATAATCAAGATTAACTACTTTTCACTGTATAACCACATAGTATGCTTTGGTTGCATTTCTTTTCATTTAATTTTTCTTGTAGTTCTTACTTGTTTTTTCTTCCCTACCTTTCTTGTCTTCCTTCATTGCCGCCTTCAGTTGTTCCAAATTATAAAGCAGTGGTTCTCAGTGGGGATGGCAGTATTCCCTAGCAGACATTTAAAAATTTTATGGGCACAACCACGCGAGCATTGGAGCCAGCTACCCCCACCAGGATCCCAAGATGGGTACCATGGGCCTCAAGCCCTGCCCCGACTCATGACCAGGCAAGCAATGCGCAAGCTGCCCCTCCCTGAGACAGGAGCCAAGGGCCAGGCCCGCCTCTGCCCCGCCCCCCAACAACCTCTGAGAATGTACTTGTTAGTCACGTGTGCATGTGTATTTCCTTCGGGTGTGCGACTTATCTGTTCATGTCCTTCACCAGATTCTAGAAATACTGAGATGCATGATGAAGAATTGTCCTTTATCCTACATGACATCACAATGTCCTACTGGACATTTATGTAGGTAAAACCTGTTTATAGTTATTTGAGCTTGTAGCATAACTCTTTATTTATAAAATGCAAATTATCTTTTGTATGGTTTTAATATACAGCAAATTTTTTTTTTTTTTAGATATGCAGACAACTCCCAGGTAAATTGAGGGAAGATGTAACTTTATTTTGTTAGGAACTTTCTCAAGAATTGCTCACCATTTTGGAAAATAATGTCACCTGTGGCAATGATACTTTTGATATCTGTTTTACTAATACAGGATACATGTGTCAGCATTCATTTTCACTTAAAACATTCTCCTTGATTTTATGGGTATGTACAAAAACTATTTAGCCTTTATTTCAAAATGTCAAAAATAAGAAATAGTGTTGACGACATTCAGTTAAATGTTGCCAAATACCCCTTAAACCCAGACTTCATCCTGCAAGTGGGTGTAAGCATCTAGTTTTTTTTTTCTTTTTGTCCTCTAGACTAGTTATGTCTAAGCATTTACATACTGAAATACATGTTTTTCAGCTATTTTATCATTTTATTGTTTATTTCTAGTCCAGTCAGGATAATTTGTTTGTTTATATTTTTGAAAATGTCTATGTGGGTAAAATAAAACCTAACTTTAAATTTCAGTTCTGTGTAGCAAAAAGGGTTATTATTTATCTTTTTTGTGTTAATCATAGGCAGGCTTTCCATTAAGGTCCAGCAAGAAATTGCAGTCACACTCTAAGGGGCAATCACAAATTACAGAATGTTGGGCAGGATTTAAGGAACCAATGAAGGATGATGGTGAAATATCCAGGGATTAACTGCAGAGGGAAGCCCTAAGCCTAAATGAGCAAAAGTGGGGAGCTGTGGCCAGAACTGGCTGGGATCGATAGCCGTGGGAGCAAGGCTGTCTGACAGAAATCTCCAGTGAAGAATCCAGTCAGTGTCAAACCCTGCATGTCAGGGAGGGAGCCGAGGGAATGAATCTCCTGTCTTCTTTCTCTTTTCTCCTTCTGATTTCGTGCTGGTACCTCACCAAAAGGGAAACCCCAAAAGAAGCCAAAAAGCAAAAATGCCAAGCTGTTGTGGTTCATTAGCCTCCCAAGGCACAGACCAGGGGAGAGAATAGAGGAGAGTGGGTTTAGAGGACAAGGGGGAATATCCCGGTCACAGGATGTTATGTGTACATTAGGTGTGAGAATCACTCTTCCAGAGGATAGCATTAATCTCTCTGGTTTTGCCGTTCCTCCCAGTTTGTCCTTCCTGTGTCCTTCTGCTGGCTTGCTCTAATTTGAGCTGGTGTTCAGACAGCAAGCTGAGAGCTGTCATTCTCTCTGCATAATTCTCTTGAATTGGAGCCTCTGTTTTCTGATTCCCTCATTCTGTTTAAACCTTTTCACATGTACCTTTGTAAGAAAGAGTATGTGATAAACTTTCTGATTCCATGCAGGTCTGAAATTTTCTTTATGTTGATGGAGAAATTGGCTGGGCATAGAATTTTGGATTGAAATCATTCTCTCTCAGAAGTTTGAAGGCATTACTATACTGTCTTCCAACTTCCAGTGTTGTCAATGAACAGTTTGAAGTCTAGTTTCATTCGTTTTTAAATGACCCATTTTTTTCCTTTTGCAAATGCTTTTAATGTTCTTATCTTTACCCTTGGGGGTTGTAAAATGTTACAATAATCTTTAGCTTCAAAAAGTGTCTTGCACAACACATTTTTTTTAGTTACAATCTGGAAACAGGAATACGTCCTTTAACTCTTGGATTTTCTCTTATTTTTGTGAGTTTGAGATTTGAAAAGGCTGGGAGGTAAAGGTGGGTAGGGTGAGACAGACAGCTCCTTGAAGTCATTCAGTCTTTATTAACACACTTATAAATCCCAGAATGTTCTATTTGGATGAATTTTCTAATCATGCCATTAAGATTGTTGGTAACAAACAAGTGTTTTCCCCGCCCTTTGGCTTTTCTTTAGGTACGTAGAGTAATATAAAGTTTGCTTTGGAGAATTACAGAACATTAAAATTGTATGTTCACATTGTGTGTGTAATTAAAATACTCTCTATTTTTTTTATGTTTTAATTTTCTATGTGACTTAGTAGTTTTACCTTTGACTCCCTTATGTATGAGTACTTCAAAAAGTTCATGAAAAGATTCATATTATCTTTTAATTTTATTTTCCACAAATTTTTTGAAGTACCCTACTATTAATGGAGCTATTACGTGGAATAAGGCCCATAGATTCTGAAGTGACCTTGATGTGATGAAACATAAACATCTGGCTGTAGAAATGAACTTCAAAAGAAACTTGTTGCTCTTTCAGCAGTATGTTTTTGCCTAGAGACATTAACCAGATTTTGTACATTAAAAATAAAAAATTAAAAGATTCTCATCTGATTAATTTTATTCAGCTTTTTTTAACACATTACTCCCATGTTCTATCAGTCACTTATAAAACTTTGAGTCTTTTGGGATGTTTTTCTTTAATGTAAAATAGTGTGAACTTTCAATTAACCAAAACTCAGTCAAACTGAGAAATTGATGCAGTTTTAGAAGCAAAACAATAAAGGAGGGATAGAGGGAAATCAGGAGGATGTTCTGAAAAACAATTTCTGAGGCATGTGCTAAGGTCAGAGAGAGACCTGAATTCCATTAGACACGTTTTGGCAGAGGTTGCCCAATTCTTTTTATGTGCATGGCCCTCAGGCCCTGCTCCCTGACCATATCAATATGTAATGATTTCAGTAGGTAGTACCATCTGTGTTTTTTCCCCCCAAGAGCCATGTACGTGACAATGAGAACATTTTAACTTTTTATGAAGCATCTTCTTTTATCTCATTAAAGATAGCTCTCCAGCATATTTGCTTAAATAACATACTTTTTACTTGGATTTTCTCTCACCTAGTTTCACTAGGCCTTCAGTGTTTTTATTAATTTTAGAATCATGTATTGCTGTCTAGAGGCCTCACAATAGTCTCAATATTGTCACGAAAATGTGTAGTTTAAAATGTCAGCTATTCATAATGTGCCTGGAATATTAATGCTTACCAGATTCTGGAATGTTGTTCTTCAGAGAATGAAGGTTGTTAAAAATCAAGTGATAAAACACATATGACTTTTAAAGGAAGTGAGTATAATTAAATGACACTTTAAAGTCTGAGAATTTGAGCTCATTTTATTTCTGTTTCTGTATTTGCTCAGAGAATGTAAATAATCTAACGTCACATAATTTGTAAGTGGTTGTGTTTGAATTTGAACTCAGGTTTCTGTTTCTGACAATCCTTGGATCTTTAGCTCAGGTGTTTCCTAAGGTATCTCTCTTTTCTCTTGCAAAGTTAGAACTACTTTCTTGTATAAAAGCTCTTATTTAAAATCATTTTATTAGATTATAATGAATTTGCTAGTATGTGGGTATATTGTAGGACAAACAAATCACGGTTCCCTAAAGCATTATGTATTAGTCCATTTCTGTTGCTCATAAAAGAATCTTAAACTGGGTAATTTATAAAGAAATGAAATTTACTTCTTACAATTTAGGGGCTGGGGAGTCCAAGGTCTGGGTATCTGGTGAGTGCCTTCTTTTGGGTGGTGACTCTCTACAGTGATACAGGGTGTCACATGGTGAGAATGGGCTGAGAAAGAGAAATCTAAACTTCTCACTTGCTCTCCTTATAAAGCCATCAGAACCACACTTATTACTCCATAAATGGATCAATCCATTCACAAGGGCACAACCCTCACAATATAATCACTTCTTAAAGGCCCCACCTTTCAGATACCATAATTGGATTTCCCACCCTCTTAGCACTGTTACAGTGAGAGTCAAGCTTCTAATACATGAACTTTTGGGCGAGACATTTAACCCATAGCACATTACTACATAATTAAAGCCTGACATAAGGTGATTTAAGTATTTTTGTCATCTTCAATGGTGGTATCATAAAGAGTTATTTAGGATTGTTTGGGAAACTGAATAGGAAATCTTAAAATGTCAGGATCTCATAATCGCAATTCTAAATCTCATAAACTGTGACAGAGTCTGTCTCAGTGCTAAGGAGGTTAGTGATTTTGATTGCAGGTGCCTGCCCTTAGGGCCTCTGAACTCAGGGATTCTCACTCTCCCCAGTATTCCCCAAATAACATTCAATCTGGTTATGGAAAGTTGTCATTTAATAAATAACGCAGCCTGAAATTCTCTTTTACTTTTCAGTTTTTATTAATGCTTGTTTATCATTCATAAATCTACAGAGTTGTCATTTTTTTGAGTGTAGAAGCAGTACATGCTTGTAGTAAAGTATTTGGAAAATTCAGAAACATAGAAAGGAATAGAAGGGAAAACAATCTGACCAGGGGTAACAGCGAGTGCTGAGCAATTCATCCTTATCGTTATTGTCTCCATGCCTATTTTCCACCACTGATCATGCCACAAACAAATTTTATATCTTGCTTTTTCCCTCACTTAGCATTATATTCTGAATATTTTCCTGTTCAAAAACCTCTTCCCAGTACTGTTCTAATGGTTATATAGTCTTCCCTCACATACACATATCATAATTTACTTAACATTTGTTCCATGATGACCATCTGCATATTCCCTATGGGAGAGGAAAGGTGGATGTCACAGTATTCCCAGACTGGGAATAACAAGTTAAAGAGTGTGTGTATTTTGAGACTTGTAACAGATATTGAATTATTGTCTAGAACAAGGATAATATATATTCATAGGAGTCTCTGAATAGTTTGTAAGAATGCCCATCTTACTGTAGCCTTGCCAGTCTTGAATATTATATTAAAGATGTCTTTGAAAAGTTTGTTTCTTTTATTTATTTTGTTTAACAAAAACATATGTAGTGCATACTATGCTGCATAAATACTTTGTTACAAGTATTTGTATGAGGGTACTTCAAAAATTGTATAGAAAAATAGAATTAAAAGAAAATATGAGTCCTTCCACAAACTTTGAGAACCCCTTGTATATTGGGTGAACACAAATGGTATTTTGTTGTTTTACTTTGTATTTACTTTTTAAAAAAAAAAACCTTAGTTAAAATACCCACTTTTCATGCTTTTTAGCCATTGGTGGGCCCTGGTATGGTAAGTGCTCTTGTGAGGCCAGCTGGGAGCCACGACTTAAAGGTTGGGGTGTGTGAAAAGCCTGTATGTAGAGGTTTGCACATCCAGGAAGAATAGTAGGTTGGAGGCAGGGAGAGGACTTTGGTGGCATTTCAGTAGTTCAAGGAATGAAAGTGTGAATGGGGTAGTGAAGGCAAAGATGGACAAGATGGAGAAGAAGGAGAGGGGCTGTGAGAGATGTTTAATGAATGGAATGAGAAGGGTTTAGAGATGTTTCTTAGGATCTCGCTCTTGCCATTTGCTGGATGGGAATATCGTTACCGAGATGTGAAACAGGAGAAGAAAAGGGCCTATTCCAGCGAGGTTTATGCTGACTCTAAACAGAAAGCATGTCTAATAGTAGCTTAAACCCCTGGGCTTTCTCTGTAAGAAGGAAAGGGGACAGACACGCCATGCAGTGGATCCTGGAGACACTTTATTCTGGAAAGACGCACCCCTCCCCACCTCAACTTCTTTCTACATCTAAAAGGCAAACCATAGCTGTATAGCTGTAAGGAAGGCTGAGATATTAATATTTTTCTTAGCAGTCTGTGCTGGAGGAAAGGAGTGGAGATGGGATTTGGAATGGGAATTGGGCTACAAACAGTATGCCAACAGGGGAGTATATAATAAATTTAATTTTGGCCATGTTTGTGGAGGAAAATTTTATGCAAAGGAAAATAATGCCAGAAGTTGTCAGGGCTTGAAAGATAGATGTAGATGCAGTCTGCGTTTGTTTCATATTCAATCTTACTTCTAAAAGACTTCAAAATTCCTGTTTCTAGGTCTTTTCTCCTATTTCCATGGCTTTTCTTGTTTCCTCATTCCATTCATTAGTTCTCACATCTTGTATTAGGACCATCCCCTATACCTTCAAGCCACATGGTCAGACTCTCCATGATACTCTGTCATTCTGGCCCAGTTTGCCACTTTCATTTTATTAATTGCCCTCAGGATTCTCTTGGGTGTGCTTCTAGTGTGAATGGGAGGATCCTTTGTCTGTATTTGGAAATTGAATTCTAGTCTATTAGAGGTATGACAATAGCTAAAATCTTCAACCCCTCTGCATATATACCTTTTCGCATCTGAGGGAAGGGATTGCTATTAGGACTAAATACATTAATGTGTGTATAGTATTTCTCGCTTCCAGTGGCTGCTCCCTTCCTTTCTCTCTCTCCATGATTTTCATACAGGAAGAACTAGCTTCTAGGCAGAATACTGCTAAGAAATATTCCTACTAATACTAAGGAAATGATCCCTCCAGGAAATTAGCAAGCCCTTTCTCTAGGGTCTTGTATTTTCTCCCTTCACTGTTCCTCTCCTGCCCTGACTACAGCAGGTGGAGATGAAAGTCACACTTGAAAAGCTTTCAAACTCCACTGCAAACTACTTCCTGTCCAGGGAGAAACCTTTTAAGTAATTTGATGCCTTTTATAGGTTATGTTTGTATGGGTTATATTTTCACATATGACAAGTCAGTAAACATTATCTAATTTTTTTAGGTCTTACACAAATA
Source organism: Cynocephalus volans (assembly GCF_027409185.1). Classification (NCBI taxonomy): domain Eukaryota; kingdom Metazoa; phylum Chordata; class Mammalia; order Dermoptera; family Cynocephalidae; genus Cynocephalus; species Cynocephalus volans. Next base: position 32,990,654 of record NC_084465.1, read on the forward strand.
CAGTGATGTTCCTTTACACTATGATTTTCAAGGACACGATTCTTTTTTTGAATTAAACTAAGTGTTATCTAACAGCTGTGGTGCTGAAACAGTGTTTTCATGTCCGTGAGAGTACCTGTTCCCCTGGGTCAATTCAGCATTCCCTTTATACCAAACACATGCAACATAATTTAACCTTAAGTGTTTTCTCTAGAAGCTTTTGCTCTCTGCACGTACTTGAAGTTAAATTGTCTGTCATTGTTTATGTGTATGATTTATCCGCAAGGATAATGAGCGTTAGTCCCGAGGTTGCTCATGGAAACCTCTCTGGTCCTCGCGTATGTGTGCAGCATACCTTGTTGTGGCACAGCGAAGCCCCATGATGCCTGGTGTGCTGTTTGGCCACAAACTGTAGCAAAGGTGTATAGTATCTTTGTTTTGACACCTCAACAGCTCAGGTTTCTCTCTACTGCTTTTTTGTTCATACACGTCTACTCTGACTTTTGCATTCTCGTATACTGTGAGTGGAGGGCAGGTAGAGGCAAGACCTTCATTTCTGGCTCTCCTAGGACATTGCTCCAAGAGTTACTGTGTTCTGGAGCCTGTTGCTATGGACTGATTGCAGTAGGCTCTGTGAAGGAAGGAAGGACAGGGCTGGGTCTTCCATCAGTCACCCTCTATAGCAAGAGGCACCTCTGGGCATTTGCCTGGGGCTCCAGGTAAAAGAATGTTTGCAAAGCACTGAAACCATAGCACCCGGTATTTGCTCTTCCACCTCTTCTCCTGCCCTTCCTTCTCTCATTTCTCCCTTTTTCTCCTACCTCCCCCCTCTTCTTCCAGCTTCCCCCACTATCCCCTACGCTAATTCCTCTGGGAAGGATTTGATATGACTTGTGTGGATCTTAGAGAAGGGTGTATGCCCACCTTCAAGATTTTAATGGAACACAGTGATATATGTGTACATTCATTTGTGAATCTTTTGATGTAGGGGTATATTAGCCAGGACCTAGTCAGGAAAGCACCATCATCAAGTGGTTCAATAAAGGGGATTTAATAGAGGGATCCAATTACAAGGGTATTGATAAAGCCAAAAGAGCAAATAGGGATCTCTTGTGCAATGCAGAGGTTACCAGCTGCAGGAAGCCATTACCACCACTCCTTGGGCTAAGGGGACATAGGGAGGAGTTGATGTCATTAGAGCCAGGAAGGGAGCTGCCTGGTGGGAGCTGAACGGTAACAGAGAAGCTGCCTGCTGAGAGCAGAACCCAGGATTGAGGGCCACCCAGTGGTGACTGGAACCGTGGAGGAAACTGCCCACAGGGAGCTGGAATTATGGAGATGTGGCCACTTCTGGAGATGCTATGTGGCGCAGAGGAGGTGGGAGAGAAATACCCCAACCTTTCTCCTCTTCATCTGTCCAGTCTTTTGCTGGTCTCTTATCAGCCTGTTGAAATCAGAAGCCACTGTCAAGGAAGGCTGGAACTGTACTGTGCAGGATTCAGTCATGTGACAGGAAGGCAGGAGAACAAACAGGCAAAGGACTGGCACCAGGGCCTTTTCCTTAAGTATGATCTGACAGTGGCAGTCATGCATTATCTTCCTAGCATAAGCTACGTCCCTAATGTACTTTCTAGCATTTCCATTTTAGATTCTTTACCGTGGGAATTTTGGAGTAGAGATTGCAAAACAGTCCACGTGCAGGATTCTGCAGGAGCCTCCTAAACTTGTTTTCCTGCTTCCATCCTTAACCACTCCTGAACCCTGATCTGTTCTCTGTAAGCAGAGTGATTTTTTGTTTTTGTTTTTTTAATAACAAAAGTCAGATAGTTTCTCTGTTCAGGACCTCTAGTGGGTTCTGTATCACTCCTAGTAAAAGTGAAAGTCTTTACAGTGGCCCACCAGGCCCCATATGATCTGCCCCCTTTATCTCTCTAGCCTCAGCTCCTGCTACTCCCCACTTGTGCTCTCTGCTCTAGCTAAATCTGCCTCCTTGCTGTTGGTGGGACATGCCAGGCACATTCCTGCCTCTGCCCCTTTGTTCGTTCTTAGCCTTCTTTGTACCTTGAATGCTCCTCCCCCAGGTATCCCTCGCATACTTCGCCTTTGCTCAACCATCAACTCAGTGAAGCTCTAACCAGCCCCCTATTAGAAGTTGTGCCCCACCCCACAAACTTCTACAATGCACAAACTTCCTACTTCCCTTCTTTGTTTTTTTCCCATTTTGCACTTATTACCACCTAATTAACATATTCATTATTCAACCCTATGTACCTACACACACACCTCCTCCCCACCCCACACACAGAGTAATGAGGGCAGGGATTTGTTTTGTCTGTTTTGTTCACAGAACATCTGGCACATGTCATTGAATGAATAGCTGAATTCAAGAGTCAATGAATGACTTCTTAGATTTTTGAGATTTCTTTCCACCAATTTTTTTCACTTGTTTTAATTATATTTAATGTGACAGCAGTAATATTAACTTGCTTTTAATGAGTGTTTCTGAAGTGTTTACCTTAATTTTTAATAGAAACAAAAAACTGCTTTTTCCACTCAAATTTTTTAGGTAGTAAAGACTTCTGGATTCAAATTACACTTCTGCCACTTACTAGCTGTTTGACTATGGACACTTATTTATGCCTCAGTTTCCTGGTTTGGAGTATAGGGATAATAAGACTACCTACCTCAGTATGATTATATTAAACTGATGCATGAAAATCACTTTAAATAGTCTACACAGTCAGTGCCCACTAAGTCTTAGCTGTTATTATTAGCATAGGTTTATATGCTGAGACAACCAGGAAAAACCAACACCTCGGGTCCCCTGCTGTGGGAAGTGTAACTGCCTGCTAGCCCAGCTGCTGCTCCTCCGTGTCCACCTTCACGCTGAGGCCCTGCTTTCTGCAGGCTTCTCTTAGCCAGTGACTGCACACAGAGGGATAGTAAGGCAGGCTCATCCCTGTGACTTGTGAAGCTCCTCTGTCAGGTGACTTTAGCTTGAGGACTCCGCATTGGCCTGATTGAGCCTCTTTTGGGACTGTGCTGGAGTCCAGTCCTCCTTCCTTTCCTGTGTCCTTCCATAGCCATCAGATCTGCATCTTGTTCTGAGGACACTCTCTGCCTTCACCTGCTCTTTACCCTAATATGTCTTGTGCATACCTAATCTTGTTTTGGTGTCTACTTGTTGGCTAACCAAACTGATGCACATGATCCTGAAACAATTACCACTAATTACATTAAGTAAAACTGACATGAGCGAGAAGAGAAACAAACAACTATCTCAATGTAGGCATGCCAGTTTGGCTGGGCAGGGTGAGAAGTTTGCCAGGGTGAGCAGAGAGCTCCTATTAAATTTGTGTCTTCCCCGGCCATTGTTGGAGCTTCTACTGAGAGACATTATTGGCTCTTTGAATTGAAAGCATCTTGAAAACAAAAATTCAAATGTTTCTTTTATATCAGTCACAGCAGCTGCCTACAGTAGTAAACATGGAGATGTTTAATACAAATTTGTTAAATTGACATTCCTTAATCGATAGACTCCGTTTTCTCTTTGCTTGGGAACTGTGAGTAGGTAATGAAGATGCTGCTGGTGGCTGGGGACAGGAGGGACTGAGGAACTCTAGAATTTATGAATTTTACAACTTTACCAGGGGATAGACCCTGGAAATCTATAGCAATGGCATTTCTGTTGTCCTCAGGACAAATAGTCAAGCTTTCAGAATTCTTCTATGCTGTAAATATATTTTAAAAGAGGCTTGGTAAAATGCAAATTAAAATGGTTTTTGATGACTTTTGACTAAACACATTAAATATAGTGAAAAAATAATGGTTTCCCCTATTTTACAGATTGAGGAAAGCTTCAGAATGCTTCAACATTCTTTATAAAGAAAGCTTTAAAAACTATGATAAACATGAATTAATTATATTTGTGTTTATGAAAAATAGTGGACAACTAACATGCTTATTAAGTTAATCACTAGAAATGCAAATTCTTGAGTTGTCTCTTGATAGCTCAGTAAGGAGACAAGCTAAGACTGAATTTCTCTCTTAGCCTTCAAATGAAAAGTGTAGATGGGGAAGGTTGAAAGATTTAGTAGTTATTTCTTAACCTGCCTGGGACTTTGGAAAGCAGGTTCCATGCTCTTGCATCGAAACTCTTAATAGAATATGAAAAGCTGTTCTAAGATACTTTGGAAGCTTTTTTTTTTTTTTTTTATTTGTTTGTGAAGTCTTCAGAAAAAAAATAGCTTTTGTGTGTAAATCTCCTGGTTTTCTAGGTGTAGTTTTTCTTCCTTTCCCACCATCCTTATCTCATTGTTGTTTGAAGCTGCTGGTTGCTTTGGTGTCTGAAACTCTTGGGGAAAAAGTCAGATCATTAACTTTTACACACAGATACAAAATATTACCATAGTCCACTAACTTGGAAATATTTTAACCTGCAGTGACCTCTGAATGAGAGAAAGAGACAAAATATAGTGGGGAGAAACACGTAGGCATTCACGGCTGTGCCGTGATCTTGTTATAGCCCTTGGGGTCCCTGGCTCCTACTCTGTGAAGAGAGCACTTGGAGTAGAGCTTGCCCACAGTAGCCTGTAGATAAATGGTCTCTTCTCTAGGAGGTTGTGCAGGTGTTTGCCAGTTTGAGGAAAGACTTTTTTCTACTTGACTCTTTCCATTGAAATTGAGGAGAGATTTAGATTCTCTTTTCACCACTGTTCCAGCAGTGACCTCTGAGGGCTGTGTCTCTGAGGAAGGACTTGTCTTCTTGGAACGCTGCGTCAGAAGATACTTCTCTCTTAGTTATGCTGGTTACTGGGCTTGAGAGGAAGAGCATTGGTTTTATCGGGGACGTTTATCAAACTGTATGACCTTAGCAATAAGCAAAGTGTTGTTTATTCTAATGAGATCAAGTCCTTAGTTATAGGCGAAGTATTGAGCATTCTAATGAGATTTAGGCGTAGGCGAAGTGTTAAGTGTTCTAATAGGTATTCTAATGAGATGAGGATAGAAGGTTCAGGCCTTCGATCTTGTCAAATTACCTTGTAGTTGCTCTAGAACAATGGTTTTTTCCTGTACCCACCTAAAACTGCTGCCTTCATCTAAGCACAGTGTTTTATTTTGTTGCTTTTGTTAGATTGCTCTGAATTGTATGCATTAACAAATACTTCAATACCTTTACAACAACTGTTACTCTTCTGTGCCAGGCACATTTTTTCTTGTTTCTTTTCCATGTTGTGAAGCAAAATTTGCTTCAAGGAGATTAAAGTCTAAGAAAGTAGTAGTTCAGAGCAGTAACCCATAAGGCGGTCTGGGTTTGCATTGTACCTTTACTATTTTCTAGCAGTGTGAGCTGAAACAGACTTACTTTTGAAACCCTCAGTTTTTGCATGTGTTAAATGGGCATAAGAATAGTATCTTTCCCGTAGGGCTGTTGTTAACTAAGATTTTTAATTTTACGTAATCATTAAGTAGGTATAGCAGAGACTTAGTACGCGTTGGCCATTTTTATTCAACAAACAAGTGTGATTATAAAAGAATAACAAATACAATAAAATGAAAATATACAGAGCTTCACACATAATAATTAAAGACCTGTTAGAGTTGAAAGCAGTTTATCACAGGAGATTTCTGATAGGAGGTGAATTTTGAACTAGATTAGAACTGATGAATATGAGGAATAACAAAGAGAGATTAATCCAGGTCAGTAGAGTGGTTCTCAAACTCTAGCGTGCATTAAAGTCACCTGAGGACTCCTTTAAAACACACATTCTTGGGCCTGCTGCTAGGCATACTGGGTCAGCAGGTAAGGTATGGGGCACAGGAATCTGCATTTTAATAAGCACTCTACCTTTAGCTACCGGCCACACTAAGACATTTTTGGTAGAGGTTGGCTGTAATGTCTTGAAGAGCATGTCTTAGTGTTAGAAGCAAGTGGATGACAACTTGAGGGTCATCTCAGGAAGTGAAAGAGAACTTTCATTGTTGCCACATACACAGCTTTAGTATTTTGTGTTTTGTTTGGTAGGACCTCATTTTTCACCGTGTGCAGCTATTTGCTCTTGCTTTTTTCTTATCAAGATATAAATAAATATTACCCACCAGCTGCCAAAATAATAAATAAACTGGTCTGCCTATTCCATAAAATTTTTGGCTACTATATTTGGAGGGTTACCAATGCAGTCTTCAGTTTCATAGTTTATATTCCAATTACTTTACTTCTATATTCTCATGTTGAATCTGAATATATAATTCATTTAAATATTCTGAGGCAGCATTTCAAACACCTCATTCTCGGCTTTAGCTTTCCTGTGTTAGGCAACTTTTGCATCTAACTAAACTCAACCTAAAGTTTACTTTTGAGATTTACAAAGCACCCCCACCAAGATTCTCAACATATGTAAAATATTTACAGTGACTTTCTTGGTATTTCAGAGATTTATACCTTTTGCTTTAGGCTGCAATTTAGTATACAGTCTATCCAGCATATGAAGCAATTTTTCTTGCGCAGTTGTTAAATCGATTTTACATCTTTTTATTTGTTGGAGAAGAGATGAATAAACTTTGCTTACTAGATTTTATAGAACCTCTATCGCTTAATATTTAAACATCCTCAGCACTTTAATTTAAATATGCCTAAATGGAATGTGTAAGATGCAGTGCTTGCCATTTAGTACCTTGCATTACAATAAAGATTTCAAAAATTTAACTGTGCAGTCCCTACAAAGAAACAGTTAGAACCCATCCTTTTTCCTTACTCCTGAATTTTTAGAATACACAGATGCTCCTGTTTCCTGCTTTGATGTTATTTTAACCGTTGTGTTGGATGAGGGAACACAGTGTGCTGATGTGCAATCGTAAGGCAACTTTATGCTTTCCTCTTTATCCCTTCAAACACTTTTTGATGATATTTTTTAACCTTTCTCCTGGGATGGAATCTCAGGTAGGTGCCATAACTTTTCCCAGATAATAATATGGAAAACATACTAAGTTCTCCTGTCGCCTGTGGTCCCATTAAAGTCTCATTTCAATAACTAATCTCCAGTCCTATGTCATAATCAAAACCTCAAACTCCATTTAAAGTTGAAGATCCTCCCCTCCGCAGGTGAACCTGCTCCAGGCTGAAAGCCTGTGGTGTGGTGGCCAATGAGTTGGGCTTCTTCTCAACTCCCACTTGCTGGCTTGAGGGGAACAATCTAAGTTTCCAGATGGCCACCTGTCTGGTCTCTGCCACCAGACAGGCAGCTCCTGTCTTGGTTCTTTACCTTAAAGGTTTGTGGACTTGGATCTAACTGTGATGCCTTGTGATTCCCCTACGTCCAAGGGGACATGTCAGGCTATTCTAATGGTCCTCTTAAAGCTTTTCTCACTTAACTGAAGAATGGAGGGTGTTGATAGGGGGAAGGGAAGTCACTGTATTCCAGGAGCACTTTTGGATTAAATTCTTTCTTGGCTTCTTCAGATCCACTCATTTTACACCCTCAAGCTGGGTATTTGACTAAGGCCCTCAAAATGTTTTATTTTTTTAATTTTTAAAAAAATTTACCACCTTCTCTAAATCCTGCACCTTACTTTGAAAAGTAAAAGTGTATGTCACCTATTGTTTTCAGTCTCTGTCTTCCCACACAGCTAGCACAAACAGCTACATAAGGTATGACCTGGCTCCCCTTCATCCGGGCCCCAGCCATTCCTCTGGCCCCCGAAGGGTTAAACCTGTGCTGGATTTCAGCTCCTCTTGCTACTTCTGTTGAACATCTTGCTGCAAAACACAACCTCTACAACTCTGTTTGGTGGCTTAGGTGGTTTTGTTTTTGGTCTTTTGATGCCTTGAGTAAAAGTGGTATTGAAAAAGCCCTGCTTTAATATCCTGTTGTGTTCCATTGGGCCAGACCAGCAGCAGTAAAATGAGTGGACAGTAAGTGAGTACCTACTATGTGACGGCTGTTAGGAAAATGTGACTGCAGTTATCAATTTCTGAGCCCTGGGGATATGGCAGGCACCCAACAAACTTTTGGTTGATCTGATTTGGCTGAGCTTACAGTATTATGGTAGAGAAAAACACATATAAAGAAATATAATATGAGGCATATTATGTAAAAACTGAAGAATAATAAGAAAGCATACAACATTTATGCAAGAGGGTTGATTTTTAATTGGGATAATTAGGAAAGACACCAAGGAGATGGTGGTATTTGAACTAGATTTTGAATAAGTAATATTTTAATAAAGGTGATGGGTTCAAAGGAGGAAAAGTAAGTAACAGCACAAGCCAAGACATGGATGCAGGAGAGTGACAGGTATGTTGGGAGGCCTCTGTGTAATCTGGTGACATTGGAGCATATAGTATACATTGTTGCAGGGGATAAAGTGAAATTGGAAAGCTGAAATTGTGAATGTCCCTGAGTGCTGTGCAAAGAACTCGGGACTGTGTGAAGGTAATACTTGAGCTGTAATGAGATCCAGCATGATGGTCTTTGAAGATGAGAAGGGATTCACTGTGGTGTTAAGTTAATGCAGCCACCAATCTGAGGAGGTGGGAGAAAGATATTTATCACCTTAAGTCTTTTGTGTTCATTATACTGCTTCTGACCAATGGTGAAGACCCCTCTTGTCCCTCACTTCTGGGATTTGCAGTAGAGAATGTAGGATATTTATTTGGCTTAGATTTTTATCGGTGGCGAATAGTGACTGGGAAGCCTTATTTGATGTTTTAAAATCTCTGAAAAGCACCTTAATCCTGCCCCTACTATGAGCTTATGGGATAAAAAAAAACTAGGAAAAAATGCAAGAAAGAAGCCTTACAATAAAATGTGTTTATTTTTTTTAACCTCTTTTCATTTTGATGTTGTTGCTTTAGGCCACATGTCTGTCTTTACCTCTGAGCTTTGCTCTATCTCTGAAGCCTTATGTGAATCCTCCCTCTCACTTTGTCTCTTAAATATCTGTCTGACCTTTTAATCACATCAGACTTCCTGGATTTCCAATTCATTATCTAATGTGACTTTGGATAAACTCTTGATTGTATTAGTGATTACACATTATATCTGAGTCCCTGGCCACAAACTATGTAAACTGTGTAATTTAGGATATATCACTATAGTTGTGTACAAAAAGAGTTTTAAAAATTTAGTTGGTTAATATTTCTATGCTGATATTTGAGTGCCAGCCTTCTAAAATGTTTCTTGTGCACTAATGTGATGCAGGATACCCAATGATATTTTTAACCCCTTTTACAGTATTGACTATGGCTTTGATTGCATTATTGTGATGTTTTTTTGAGAAGGAAACTGTTAGAAATAATGTGATTGAAAATATGTCCTTTAGGTTATTCATCAATTGGAAATAAGGGATTTGTTAGTAAATAAAGAATCATCATTTTCAGCATATAATTGAGTATCGCTTTTGGAGTCAAGGGTAAGTGGGGTTTTTGTTTTAACTCTAAAACTATGAAAGGAGATGTTGACCACTTATTTTAAAAGATGAATTTTCATGTGAATGTGAAATCCAACTTTGTCATATCTGGATTGTGTCCCTACTCCCATAGTTCTCTTGCTCTTACCTTTGTGACACTTACCCCAACTTGTAACTTCAGCCTCACCCCCAGGCTGGGCTAGTTCTGTCCCTAGTGGGACCATATAAGGAGCTAGAAGCAGAGGGCCAGAGACTCAGCTTTTGGTTGGGCCTGTGTTCGGTCCTGCACTCATTAAGGTGCCTAGTTGCCTGGAAACTGGATTCTTGCCTTACTCATCTATGATCACTTCTCTGCTGGGGATCCGCATTTCCTTTCAAACTCAGGGTACTCATCTGGAATCCTTTGCTTGCCTTTTCGTCAGGCTTCTCTACTCATAATGCCTTCAAGCTTGCCAGCCCTGACCTAGATCCTGTTTTCCCTTTGAACACTTGCCCCCTGGTGATGCCCCACCTGCCCTTTCATGTTGTAGACTTGTCTGCCTATTTCAGATCTGCTGTTAGGCCCATGGTCCTCTTCACCATCTCTTCATTAACTGACTCTGCTCTTTTCTTGCTCTTGTGTTCTGATCAGTGTGGAATTGCAAGTCAAGCCTTCCCTACCTAGTCTGTTTTGTTAGACTGCTCAATTTTATGATGAAGTTACCTTTCCTTTGTCAAATGTCATAATCTGGCATGATAACATCATAATTTCCCAAGGAACTGGAGTGTTTTTTAGAGAAATCTCACATTCATTGTTTGCTGTGCATTTAAAAAATATTGTCCTTTGTATCAAAGCACTGATTTTCTTTCTTCTTCATTTTGTTTCGCTTTCCAAAAAGTATCACTTTTTATTATCCTGATACAACTTGTCTTATAATATCAGATCAAGGATATATATACATATGCCAGGTCTACAACTGAAGAATTTAAAAAGCTCATGTTTACATAGCTTAACCAAGAACACATTGGAAAGCCAGGGATACAACAAGACTATATAATAAGTCTTCTCTCCTGCTGATCTTTGATTCATATAGCCCTCTCTAGGAAGAATGTTTTAAAAAAAACTTTTTTGGAAACAACTTTAGGTTATTTGATGCTAATGCAAAATCCATTAAGGTGGGTTAGTAGGTAAGCTGACATTCTTGATTTCCTGTCTTCTCTCTTGCCTCCCAGGAAGCTATCACTGATGCTACATAAGCTATGACTCGATTCTCATGCTAGATTTCTTCTTTCTGTGGCTGGGAAGTAACTTTATGTGCCAGTGGGCTGGTGTAGTTGCCGTTTAGAGTCTTAGGGGCCTAGGGATACAGAGAAATGATGAGGAATTCTTGTATCATGAGAGTAAAAGGAAATAACTTTTAACTGTGTGAATGATTAAAACCTAAATCACCATGCAAAGTAACGAAAAACTGTAATGTTGGAGAACTAGTGTGCAAATTTAACTGTTTGTTAAACGCATGCATTTAAAGTCAGAGTAGTGACTCTAAATCACTTGTTCTCAATTCCATCAGGACCAGTGCTCCCTTTTTTAATAAAAAATAATTTTTAATGCCACCTTCCTGTCCTAAAGTAGAATTCAAAAATAATATAACTTTTATAATTGAATAAATCAGTACAATGATATACTATAACATAAAGAAATAAAAATAATTTTAATAAATTAACATGTATATCAAATGTAAATACTTGGACACTACTATCCTAGGAGGTATAATTTAAGGTGCATGCACACATATTTGTATAAAATCACTGAGTATACTAATCATCAGTACAGTCTGATGTAAGCATATTCTAATGTTGATTTGAATGCCATGGCCAGCAATGTGATTTTCCAAACTGGTGAATAACCATTAGTAAATTTCCTAGTAAAACAAAATACATTCTTCTCTTGATTTGCACAGTGGTTGTATTTCTGAAAAATTGTGTGCATAATAAAAACATACTAAAATACTTGTATTTATGTAAACTTGTGTTAGTGTTAGACCCAAATCATCATAAGTAGTTTTTAATTTATGCAAATGTCCTGTAGGACTTTTAAAACCTAAGGACTGTCCTTTGTGTAGTAGATCATGTAGCATCACAGGCTCTTGCTCACTTAATACCAGCTATGCCCCCAGTCACTGTGATGACCATAAACAACCTCACACATCTTCAGAATGCCACTCAGAGAGAAGGATATGGTCTTCTTTGAGACCCTCTGCTCTAGTCAAGTGGCTAGTGGTGTCCATCTGTAGATGAAATACCTTGGAGCAGGAAACAGGAGCCATGCCTTCCTCACCATCACTCTCTGGAAGGTTTTGGTTATTTGGTGCTAACCTCCATGATCCGCACCATGAGAGCTTCTCTGAAACTGGACGAATCCAAAGGCTGGTCATTCATGCACTTGTACTTCTGTAATGTAAGTGTCATGTTCTTTGAAATGATATACATCTTTTTCCCCTTGAATATAGAGTTTTGTTTTAGAAACTTAAATTTGACATTTTGCATTTAACATTTGGGCTATAAACTAGGTAAGCCTAAGGCATTATTATTTTTTTACATTGGAAGTGTTCATTTCTAGGCTTATAAATTTATACAGTTTCTTTTGAGATGTCTGTTCGGGTCCTTTGCTCATTTTTTAATTGGGTTATTTGTTTTTTTTTTTTTTTTTTTGCTGTTTAATTGTTTGAGTTCCTTATATATTCTGGATATATTAGCCCCTTGTCTGATGTGTAGTTTGCAGACACTTTCTCCTGTTCTGCAGGTTGTCTCTTCACTTCGTTTATAGTGTCCCTTGCTGTGCAGAAGCTTTTTAGTTTGATGTAGTCCCATGGTGTATTTTTGCTTTAGTTGCCTGTGCCTTTGTAGTGTCACTAAAAACCACTGGCCACTCCCATTTTGTGTAGCATTTCCCCTGTTTTCTTCTAGTAGTTTTATAATTTTGGGTCTTAAACTCAAAATGGATTAAAGACCTAAATTTATTTTTGTGTGTGGTGAGAGACAGGGATCTAGTTTCAATCCTCTTCGTGTGGATATCCAGTTTTCCCAGCACCATTTTTTGAAGAGGATATCCTTTCCTCACTATATATTCTTGAGACTTTTGTCGAAAATCAGTTGGCTATAAGTGTGTGGGTTTATTTCTGGGCTCTCTGTTCCATCGGTCTATTTGTCTGTTTTTTATGCCAGCACCATACTGTTTTGGTTACTATAGCTTTCTAGTATATTTTGAAGTCAAGAAGTGTGATGCCTCCAATTTTGTTCTTTTTGTTCAAGATTGCTTTAGCTATATGGAGTCTTTTGTGGTTCCATACAAATTTTAAGATCATTTTTTCTATTTCTGTGAAGAATATTGTTGGTATATTCATAGGTATTGTATTGAATGCATAGATTGCTTTGGATAATATGGACATTTTGATGACGTTAATTTTTCCAACTCATGAACATGGTATATCTTTCTACTTATTTGTGTCCTTTTCAATGTTTTCCACCAATGTTTTATAGTTTTTATTGTAGAGGTCTTTCACCTCCTTGGATAAATTTATTCCTGGTCAAGTAGCACATGAAAAAGTTTCCCAAATCACTAATCATCAGGAAAATGCAAATTAAAACCACAATGAGATATCATCTCACTCCAATTAGAATGGCTATTTTAAGGAGACAGAAAATAAATGCTGGTGAGGAGGATGTGGAGAAAAGGAAACACTTCTACGTTTTTGTTGGGAATGTAAATCGGTACAGCCATTGTGGAAAACAATATAGAGGTTCCTCAGGGAACTAAAAAATAGATCTATTTTATGACCCAGCTATCCCACTACTGAATATATACTCAAAGGAATGAAATCAGTCTATCAAAAAAGACACCTGCACTCCCATGTTCATCACAATACACAATAGCCGAGAGATGGAATCAACCTAAATGCCCATCAACAGATAAGTGGGTTAAAAAAAAAAACCAAAAAAAAACTGATGTGTATACACAATGGAATACTATTTAGCTATAAAAAATGACATTCTGTCCTTTGCAGCAACATGGGTGGAATTGGAAACCATCATGTTAAGTGAAGTCAGTCAGGTACAGAAAGACAAATACCACATGATCTCACTCATATGTGGAATCTGGAAAAAAAAAAAAAGTGATTCTCACAGTAGTAGAGAGTAGTATAATGGTTACCAGAGGCCAGAAGGGGATGGGGGGGGTGAGGGGAAGGAGAAGTGGTAGACTAACAGATACCAAACTATGTTATCTACCCTAAGTGAATCATTGTGCAGTGTATGCATGTATTGAAACAACATACTGTATCCCACAAATATGTACAAGTATGTTAAAATTTACAAAAGAAGGAAATTATGACATATGCTACAACATGGATGAACCTTGAGGACGTTATGTTAAGTGAAATAAGCCAGCCATATGAGGACAAATCCTGTAAGCTTCCACTGATATGAGGTATCTAGAGTAGTCAAATTCATGGAAAGAAGAATGGGGGTAACCAGGGGCTAAGAGAGGGGGAAATAGGGAGTTATTGTTTAATGGGTACAGTTTTTGTTTTGCAAGATGAATTCTATAGATGGATGGTGGTGATGGTTGCACAATATTATGAATGTACTTAATGCTACTGAACTATTATTTAAAAATGGTGAAGGGAAAACAAACAAACAAACAAACAAAAAAAGCAGTGTGGCAAGGATGGAATTTCTAGAAAGGAGAAAGAGGTTAGTGTTTTCAAGACAGATGAGTGTATGCGTGTGTGTGTGTATGAGTTCTTATAGACAGGTACACAGGTAGACTTACCTCTTTGGTGTTCGTAGTAGTGGCTTAGCCAATGGGATTTTAGCAAACATGACATAAGCAGAGCCTTAAAAAGTACTTGTGCATGGGAGTTTTCTCTTTTCCTGTTCTTTGAAACCCGAGGATTCACGTCAAGAAATCTGGGCTAGCCTACTGAAAGATGAGAGACGATGTAGAACAGAATCTTGGCTTAGGCGCCCCATACCAAACAGCCTGCTACCTTCCAGAAATATGATTGAGGCTATTTTGAGTTATAAGTCCTAGCTGATTTATCTGGGAGCAGAAAACTTGCCCAGCTGATCTATAACGTTATAAGAAATAATATTTCTTATTTAAAGTTGCTAAGTTTTCAGGTGATTTATAACAAGCAAGAGCTGATTAGCAAATGAAGCAATTCAGCAGAAAACCACCCTGCTTCCCAAATTGTCAATCACAGAATTGTGAGCTAATGCATGATTGTTTTCAGCTAAGTTTTGGAGTGATTTGTTTCACAGCAAAAGCTGACGGATACATGTCTATATACAACAGAAGCTTTAAATTTTTTTCCCTTTCTTTGTTGTCAGAATCATGGCATCTTCCAAATCTTTCTCCCTTGAGGTCCACAATCTTATAGTTAATTCTTTTCCTTCTCTTGCTGTGTGCAATGCTTTTAGTAACATCTTTGAGTCTGTTGCTTCTTTCAGTTCCCATAAACAGTGGGAACACGTTAGAACTATGTCTGGTCAAGAATAAAAACTTTGCTATAGATTCTCTGTTATAGCTAATTCTGTGACCCTTATAATCACATGTAACTTCACAGTGGGGTTTTACTATGAGGCAGACATAGTATAGTGGAATGAATATTAGCTAATTCTGAAAATCAACACAATCTCTTAAGAACCTTAGTCATATGAGATTAGGACATCTTTCCCCTGAGCCTTCTTCTACATTCAGATACTATAGTTGTGTGATTTCTAACCCTGATTAGAGTTCTGTTTTTAATAAACTTCCCTAGTACTGTGGTTACTAAAAGGCTTAGCAGGCTCTCTAGCTTATTTTCTTTAATTGTCTTTAGAGCAAAATCATGGCTAAGCATTGTCTGGACCCTTAGTAGATAGTGTAGGCAAGTTTAGACAAGTGTTTCTTTTTCCCTTCTTGTTGTCTTCCTCTTTATACCTTCTAGCCATATATTGTGGTATAACCATCTTTGAATTTCTAGAATGTATTAAGATATACCATTTTTAGCATATCAACTTTCCATTTTTCATTTTAATCTGTATACTATTCATATGATCATAACATTATCATATTAAAAATGTGTCCTTTGTTTTTCATATACAGCATTGTAAGCACCTGCTACATTGGACCTCATAATAATGAGCTTAATGATCATTTCTATATTGTCATTGTTGGTCATCTGGGTTATTTTAAAGTGATATTAAGCATCAGAGTTTTTATTGTCGTTAAAGAAATAGGGGAAGGCTTCAGATTGTCAAGGCCCTTTCCCTGGATTTCAGGGCAGGACTGAAAGTGGCAAGAACAAAGCTGCAACCCAGAACTTGAAGCAGAAGAGAGGCGGTGAGGATGGATAAGCAAGGTGCCTAACCTGTTGTACCAGGTTTCCTTCATTTCCTTCCTTGCACCTGCCTCCCACTCTGCTTCCCCCTGCTTTCTGCCCCAGAGGCTGACCTGCGTGGACTCTTGCTCTCTGGCGTCTGGTTGAGTTTGGCCCATGGGGAACTGGCGGAAGCTTGAGGGAGAAAGGAAGAAGTCAAAGTGTTCATTCTCCTGGCTCTCCCCTTGGAAGGGCATCTTGAGCAGGATGTGTTCCTGAGCCTAATCTGCTCTCCAGAAAGCAGCCAACTGTGTGATTGTTTCCCAGGGTTTCAGTAATGCTCCTCACCTGCTCCTTTCTAGCCCTGAATGGTAACAGCTCAGCTGCTAGCCAGGTCACTCACTGCCCCTCAGGATTCCGCTTAGACCCACACCTTGTAAATCACCCTTTTGAAAGTAAACCATCCTCATTATTCCATTTTGAGTGTCACATCTCTTTCCTATGGAGACCTTGACTGGTAATACTGGATACTTTGCTTAGAGTGGAAAAATCTGGATACCACCCCTAGAGGGAATTAAACTCTTAAATACATTGCTAATACATTTACAAGGGCTGAACATCTTCAGCTCTTCCTTCTTAGAATGGCTTTAGAAGGAATAGCTGAAAATCAAAGTTAGCATTTTCGTAGAGAGTTTCTACTTTTTTTTTCTTTTGCAAAATGTTTAGATGTTCTTTTTCAGCTTTGTGTTTTCTCTTGGAGCAAAGCTTGAAGGAAATTAATATCCCTGCAGAAACCTAATAAATGCGCAATTTTCGTTTCTACCTCTACTTTGATAAGTTGGTTTAAAAATTTATTTATTGCAACTATAGCATATTTATGCTGTAAGGTGTAGGTTTAAATGGAAAGTTCTCTATGGTGATACATTATCTGGTTATTTATCAAGTAATTCTTCCCAATCCTTTGGCTTGTGATATCTAATTAACAATATATTAAATTCTGTATAATTAGATCTTATCTGGAACTTCATATTTTTATATCGATCTGCTTTTCTAATTTTATGGCAGCACACACCAGGGTTTTAATGATTGTTATTTTGTAATAAATCCATCAAGTAGGCTAAAATGCCTTGTTCCTTCAGAGTTTCTCTTTTAGGGAATTTGACAGCATATTTTATTCTTTCAGATTAAGTTTTGATTTATTTTGTCGATGAATTTCTATTGACGGTTTTACTAATATTCCAGAAAATATAGGAATTAACTAAAAGAGAATTGACATTTTTGCAATATTTACCTTTTTTACTAAGAAACGTGCGTTCTTCATTTGTGTTATTTCTTACATCAAGTTATTTCTTACACACACAAGGAAATGGAGGGACTATGAAATTATCACTTATAATTACATGTAGAACTGAGTAGAGGACCTAAGTTTTCAATTAGTTGTTTTCATCTTGATTTCCTGCTTTTCAAAAACATAAAACCAAAGATAACTTGCATTGAACATGTAAGGGATTTCTTTTTCTGTAATAATCTAAGATTTATGAAAATAATATATTTCTGTTATGTTTCTTAGTTCCTTTTCCTGTAAAATTGTAACTAAAATGCTTATACAGATAATCAGGCTTGCCTACCTGTAGAGAGTGTTTCCTAATCTTTTCCATGTCATAGAACACTTAGAGAAATGATGTTTGTATGACACCTTCAGGTGAGTGGGGAGGCTTTATTTACCCTCATCTGGAGCTGATGGTGCCAAGTGATTTCCTGCTGCTCTGGGCTGAGGCCTGTTTCTGGCTCAAGTGTAAAATCAGCACAATTAATGCAAGTTTTTCACAATGTTGCTGCTAAACACAGAAAGCACTGTAGTTTATTGCTGTAAACTTTCCTCTTAATACAAAGCTACAAAGTTAGAGTTAGATAGGAAGAATAAGTTCTGGTGCTCTGAGGAGACTGTAGCTAATAATATTGTATTATGTATTTCAAGATACCTAGAGAAGAGAATCTTGAATGTTATAACCACAGAGAAATGATAAATGTTTAGGTAATAGATATGCTAACTGTTCTGATTGGATAATTATACAATACATGCATGTGTTGAAATAACAAGCTGTACCCTATAAAAATGTACAATGAAAAAATAATTAAAAATGAAAAGAAAGCACTGTAGGAACAGTTTCGGTCACTGAATTACCTTGTTCCTCTATGGCTAACAACTCTGCCCAGGTAGTTCTTCACTCTACTGCTCAGACTCCCAAGTGGCTCTCCATTGCCTGAGCAGAAAAGCCAAAGTGTTTCCAATGACCTCTACCATCTGTTCTGCCAGCCTTCTGACTTCACCACTTACCTCTCTCTACCCTGTTGTTCTTTTCTGCTCACCACTGGCCTCTTGGCACTTCCTCACACAGGCCAGGCACACTCTTTCCAGTGCCCCAGCTGCTCCCTCTGCCTGGAATGCTCTTGCCCACATAGGGGCCAGGCTCACCTCTTTACCTCCTTCAAGGTCTAGCTCAGTTGTGGCCTTCCCTTCAAGAACAAGCCTGACCACTTTGAAAAACTGATTTGTTGATTTTCACTTTGCCTATACACTATCGAGTTATCTGAGTTATCTATTAGGGTAACTCAGGTGTGTGCTGGTTTTTTTGGAAAAGGTAATCTGTAAAATCTGTAAGCTGTCTCAGCCTGTCCGTCCTCCTGAAGTTGAATTATTGAACATCTTTATCACCAAATCCATTGGCTTCTTGTCAACTGGTGTTTCCTTCTGCAGCGTGGGATATTCCCCTGATTATTGGAACTGTCTTCTCACTAAATTTTGTTAATTCCAGCCTACCCTAAATTTTTTCTTAATGCTTTGATGACTCTTTGCTGTTTTCTCTTTTACCACCTGAGATTTCGTCAACCCCTTATTTAGGGTAACTTACCAACAGTTAGGCTTTGGTTTTTAGTTATTTTCTGGTAAGCTTTTCTACCTTAGCTATCTTACCTACTACCATCATGCTAGCTGTCATCTCTCCTCATCCAGACCTGTCTTGATTGTTGTCTTCAAGGGCGCACTTTCCTGAACAGTTTGTACGTTTACTTTAAGCAAACTTGTTTGTTAAGTTGTTCTCTGGTTCTTAGGTGTCTGTTTTCCATATCAGCTGAAGTTTAAGAAAGAATTCAAATCTATTTCTCATATGATACTTTCCTAGAGCATTCCAATCTGATGATACATTTTAAAAATTCTTTATAGTAATTCTTATAAATCATGTCTCAATTAATCAAGGACTTTTATTGTTACCTTGAAGTATGTTTTAAAAATCCTTTATTGCTGTTGAATTTTTTAAGGGAACTGTTTGCGGGTACAAATTGAACATTGAGAAGAGGAGATGTACTTTTATTCCTACCTTTTAAGAATACTTTGTTACTTAATCATTTCTCTTTTTCAACTTTAGTGTTTAAATGTAAAAGCATGGTACATATCAATTCCTTAATTTTTTCTTAAATTTATTCACAATAAAATTTTAATATGTGAAGAATGGTCAATTTCAGTAGTACTTAATGCAGACAGGAAGATACTGTTTTTATCTATTAAATTTACAAAGGTTTTGAATGCTATAATGGCCTGTCAGAAAATAAATGTCAAAATACCATACTGCCATTCTGCAGTTAGTTAAGATCAGTGGGACTTTTTATTTATTTATTTTAAAAGTAAACTTAATTGTGTATATTTAAGATATACTACCTGATGTTATAAGATACATATCTAGTAAAATAGGTACTATAATGGAACAAATTAACATATCCATCATCTCACATAGTTACCATTTTTTCCCCTGTGGCAAGAGAACTTATCTACTCATTTAGCAAAAATCTTGAATATGATACATTATTATTAATTCTAGTCCTCAGGTTGTACATTGGATCTTTTGACTTGTTTGTCCTACATATTTGCTGCTTAAAATCCTGTGATTTTAGCAGTATGGGAATAAGGTTTAATTGATTTTATGTTGTTTCTGTGGCATTGTCAATGAATGGAATGCCATTTATTCTTATTTCGCTTAAAATAGATCCTTATTTTACAGATTTTACATCTCTTTTGCCTTTTTATCTTGAAGTAAACATTCATGCTCTCCTTCAGTGATTTCCCAGGGCTGGAGCCTTTCTGCAGTGCAGTGTTTATAGTTAAGATCAGAGACTCTGGAGACGGACTGCCTGGATTTGAATGGTGGTTCTGCCTCTCACTGTGTCAGTTTGGGCAAGCTTGCTAACCTTTATATGTCTAAAGGTTTCTCACCTTGAAATGGGGGTAATGTTTCCTATCCGTGCTGTCTTTTTCATACTGTTTGCTGCTTTGAGGGATAATGAATAGTTGTATAGTATACCTCATTTTATAAATTCATAAATATTTGGATTTTTTCCTCTTGCTCTTCTTGCTTCAGTATTTGGAAAGGTGGCTGCTCTTGTGCTATTTTGAATGAACTTGGATAAAATGAGTTATGATTATTTGATTGGCAACTTTTGAGATATAAAGCTGTCTTTGAAGCCCCATAGAAAGAGGTTATGGTTATTGAAGATGATTAGAAACAAATTTTTAAAAATATAGGTTTCATTTTTACTTCTGGGCTCATTGTTTTCTTAAAAGACTCCTTTCAAGTTATATTTTTACCATGATTCTAAAATGCATTTAGTACACAAAATGAGGGCTTAAAGTTATCTGAGAGTGAAGTAGACTGCATAATTGTTGAACTATACTTTAAGCTTTTCTTACAAAACTTTTACCTAAGACATTTTTAACATGATATAACAGGAAGATAGCTGTATCTGTTACCTGTTTATTTTAACATCAGTCTTTCTTCGTTCCATAGGATAATTAAAAAGTTGATTTGTTTGAGTGTGGTGGCTTTTGCATGCAAAGGTAGGAATCTGAGAAGTTGGTCTCATAATGCTGTTTACAAGATTTCTTTTTCCTTGTAATATACATTTGTGAACCAAATTGATCAAGTATCTCTTCCTTCAAATCATGAAGGGGAGAAAATTTCTAAGTTGCCCTTTTGGATTCTTTGCTTTCCCCTTTTGTTGAAGGAAAAATATAGCACATTGGAATCGATTAACACCAGTAGTATAAATTATATACATCACTTTAAAATGTGGTGAGTAGAATTGATCAGATTGTGTGATTTCATTGTGGTCAGAGAATATTCCACATGATATCAATTCTTTTAAGTTTTTTTTTTTTTTTTTTTGTCTTTTTCGTGACTGGTACTCAGCCAGTGAGCACACCGGCCATTCCTATATAGGATCCGAACCCACGGCGGGAGTGTCGCTGCACTCCCAGCGCCACACTCTCCCGAGTGCACCACAGGGTTGGCCCTCTTTTAAGTTTTTTAAAGTTTGTTTTATGTCCCAGGATATGGCCTATCTTGATATATTCCGATAGTACTTGAAATGAATGTGTATTGTATGGTTGTTGGGTCGAGTGTTCTCCTTAGATTCTGTTGGTGGTGGTGTTGAGTACTTCTACATTCTTGCTGATTTTCTGTCTTACTCTATTAACTGTTGAGAGGGGTGTTGAAGTCTCTAATTATAACTGTAGATTTGTATATTTCTCTTTTCAGTACTATGCATTTTTGCTTCACATATTTTGCAGTCCTGTTTTTGGTACCTATGCAATTTAGGTTGTCTATGTCTTCTTGGTGGATTGACTCTTTTATCATTATGTGATGCCATCTCTGTCTCTGGTAATTTTCTTTGCTCTGAAGTCTACTTTATCTGATGTGAATATAGTTACTCCTGCTTTTCTTTGATTAATGTTTGCTTGATATAACTTTTTCCTTATATTTATTTTCACTTTGCCTATATTATTATATTTGAAGTGAGATTTTTATAAGCAGCATATACTTGGGTCATAGTTTTTAATCTATTCTGCCAATTGATATATCAAAAACATTCACATTTAATATAACTATTCATATATTAGGACTTAAGTCTGCCATTTTGTTTTTAGTTTTCTGTTTTTCTCTAATTTTCATTTCTCTCTTTTCTTTGTCTTGCCTTCCTCCAAGTTACTTGAATATATTTTAGAGTTCCATTTTAATTTATCTGCATTGAATATATCTCTTTGTATAGCTTTTTTAAAGGTCGCTCTCAGTATTACCTAAATATACATAAATTACTACAGCCTATGGTATCATTCTTTTAGCAGTATACGTGAAATCTAGAAACCTTATCTCCCTTTAGGGCTCTTTACTTCACCTCATTATTATTTTTTTATTTTTATTTTTTTAGCAGCTGGCCAGTGAGGGGATCCAAACACTGGACCTTCATGTTACAAGGCTGTGCTCTAACCAACTGAACTAACTTCCTAAAAATATTTCCAGTACATACATTTAGAATCATGTGAAACTGTGTTATAATTTTCTCTTCAATCATCAAACGTAATTTAGAAAACTCAAGAAAAGAAGGAAAGCTAATTGTGTTTGCCTATATTTTGGCATATTGTGTTCTTTCTTTTTTCCTGATGTTTCAGGCTTTTGTTTTGTTTTCTTTTGTTTTATCATCTCCTGTTTAGAAAACTCACTTCAGCTGTTCTTTTTTGTTTTAGCACTTAAATAATATTATTCTACTTACTTTTGGCCTCCATGGTTTCTGATGGGAAATGCACTGTTATTTCAATTTTTTTCCTATAGTAAGGAATCATTTTTCTTGGCTGCTTTCAAGATTTTTTTTCTTGATGTTTAGATTTCAGAAGTTTAATAATGATGTGTCTTAGAATGGATTTCTATTTGTTAGTTCTGTTTGGCATTATCTGAGCTTCTTGAATCTATATGTCTCATGGTAAATTTGGAAACTTTTCAACCATTATTTCTTTTTTGTGCCTTTTTAGACCCACCTGTTTCTCCTTTTGTGATTCCAATGACATGAAATTTAGATTATTTGTTATAGTTCCACAGGTCCCTGAGAGAGAGAGAGAGAGAGAGAGAGAGAGAGAGTGTGTGTGTGTGTGTGTGTGTGTGTGTGTGTGTGTGTGTTTCAGTCTGTTTCCTTTATGTTATTGAGATAGGGTGTTTTCTACTGTTCTTTCCTCCAGTTCACTGATCCTTTCCTCTGTCCTGTTTATTCTGTCATTGAGCACAACCATTGAGGTTTTTTTAAAAAAAATTTTGGTTATTGTATATTTCACTTCTAAAGTTTCCAATTTACTTTTTCTTTATATCTTCTGTTTTTGTTGTTTTTGGGTTTATTTTGGCTGAGACATTCTATCAATTTTGCTAAGTCTTCCTATTTTTTTATTTGTTTTAGGCATGTTCATAATTATTTCTTGAAGCATTTTTTAAGGATGGCTGCTTTAAAATCTTTGTCAGATAAATCTAACATCTCTGTCATAGTAGTGTTGGCATCAGTTGATTGTGTCTTTTCAGTTTGAGATCTTCCTTGTTTTGGATAGGATGAGTAATTTTCTACTGAAACCTGGATATTTTCATACTATATTATGAAACTCTGGATGTTATTTAAACCTGGTATTTTAACTGTTTGGTTTTTATTTTGGATATTGCTCCAGCAGTATTTTTCAGGAGAAGGAGAAACATTGCCTTATTCCTGACAGGTGGAGGCAGAAGTACAGTTTCTTTATTCAGCCTCAGTTGACATGGGGGTTGAGGCTCTTTATTACTGCTGGGTAGGGGTGGGGTTTCTGCCTGTTCCTCTTTAAAAACGTCATTGTGTTCCCACTGGGTGATGGTGCAAGTCATTAGTCTCCAAGCCTCCTCTGCCACCACCTCAGTGGGAGTGGGAGGGGTGCTCCTTTACTGTGTAGAGGCTGAAGTCAAGCTCACCTTGTTGTTTTCAACTGACACAAAAGATGGGGGCTTCATTGCCATCCAGTGGGCATGATAGTCTTGGCTCCCTACTTGGCCTTCTCTTATACCACTGAGTTAGGAGTGTTGGGGCTCTTGTTAAATTCTCTCCAGAGAGTAGAATTCTAGGCTACCACTTGACCTTTGCTGTCATGGGTGGGAACGGATGAAAATTTGAATAAGTGGATTGTATCAATGTCATTATACTGATTATAATATTATAGTATAGTTTTGCAAAATGTTAGCATTAGGGCAAACTGGCAAAGTGTACATTGGATGTCTCTGTGTTAGATCTTACAACTGCATGTGATTTTGCAATTACCTCAGTAAAAACTTCAATTAAAATAATGTTAAAAAATTTAAAGGTAAAATTTAAGGGGAAAATTTATTTCCAAAGTCAAAACTATATAATAAGGTATATTCACGTAAATCTTTTTTTTCCAACCCCATCCTCTCTACTTTGTTCCCTCTCTCCTTCTGTAGGTAACCATGCTAATAGTTTTTGGTCTAATCCTTCTACTGTTTCTTTTGACAATACAGTTTCTGTCCATTTTAATTTTGTCCCTTTCTCCCATTCATGTAGAAGATGTTACATTGAAACATCATTGTGCACATGATGTTTAGTAGTTTTCCTTGAATCAAAACTATTTAGTAGTTTTCCTTGAATCACTCTGTGCAAAAATCATAGAGATTTTCCTCATCACTTTGAGTGGATGAACCATATTTTATTTGCTCTTACAGTAAATGACAAAGATATCCTTGTGCTTTGGGTTATTTTGTATTTTTTGCAGTGTATTTTGGGAAATGCTGGAGATGTGATTTTTGAATCAACAGTAAACATATGTGCAATTTTGCCAAAATCTTTAATTATAAAGACTTTATAACATTTAATATCTGTTAGGATAGATAACCTTCTCCCTCACCCAAGTTCTGCACTTTTTTTTTTTTTTAAACTATTCTTGCTATTTATTTCTCTACATTGAGCCTTTTAATCAACCATTGAAGGACATCTGGATATAGTATTATGTCTGTATGTCTGTGTTTTTTTTTTTCTTCCTGTTGGCCCAAAACTTAGTATGTGAAAAAGATGGAATCTCAAGTAGTGAGAAAAAGATGGACTTTTTAATAAACAGTATGGGAACAACCACATAGCCATATGGAAAAAGATAAAATTAGATTTGTTTTTCACATGATACACCAGAACAAATTCCAAATCCAGAATGAATCCTAAATACAAAAAGTGAAATATTGTAAACATTTAGGAGTAGGGAAGACTTTTCTGGTTTTTTTCAAAACCCAGAAGCAATTAAGAGAAGACATTAACACATTTACATGGCAGAAAAGATCATAAGCAAGGTCAAAATACCCAAAGTGAGAAAAATTTTTGTAACCTATCACAGACAAAGGACTAGTAATACTGGTTTGTAAGGAACTCTGAAAAACTGAAAAGAAGAGTAATAACCAAAAAAGGGGTGGGAGACAAGGCAAAAGATATGAACAGAATTCAAAGAAAGCTATATACACATAGCTCTTAAATATATAAAAATATACTCAATCCTCAGTAAATTTAAGCTATAATGAGATATCAGATTGGCAGAAATCCAAGTATAATACTTTTTTTTGGGTGGGTGGGGCTGGCAAAGCTTCAAGAAAACAAGTACTCTGAGATGTTTTTCAGGTTCATAAATTCATGAGCTCAAATTCACCAGTGCCTGTACAAGAGTTGCTTCAGGATGTAGTGGTTCAGAACAGGGACATTATAACTAAATGGGCCTTAGCTCTTATTAGCTGTGTCACCTTGCACAAGTTTCTTACCCTCCCTAAGTTTTGGTATTCTCATCAGTGTAATGGGGATCAGAAAAATATTTGTCTTGGGTGATTGCTGTGAGAATCAAATGATACATGCAAACACTCAGTCATTGTATTATCATCATCTTTATTATTGTTTTCTATTTTTTTCCTGTTAAATGATGAGTGATAATTTTTAAGGGATTAGGAAACTTCAGAGTAAGCCATTTAACTGCAGATCAAAGGGGCAAAATGGTATTTTGAGTCTGAGACTGGGCAGTTAAAATGATTTGTATGTGTGTTATTGAGCTTGGGAAGGTCAGAGTGTGGAACGGGGCTATCTTCTGAGGGGAGTGTAGCAGAAGCCCCAAAGAGCTTCTTTTAAAAACATGGAACACATCTCCCTCTCCCTGTCTGATTCTCACCTGCTGGAGTAGATGGTGAGGAACCTGGGCAGAAGAGGAGAATAGAGGAACAGATGAAAGTGGGAAAGAGAGACTTTCCCAGAGACCCGGCTTCAGAGTTAGGTCTCTTCCAGGTCACATATTTTTTTTAAATTTTCTTAGTGAACTCTCAGTGGAGTCTCTGTTCCTTACTACTAAAATGTTTCATCTAATTGTGGCTGATCTTCATCCGTGATTAATTATAGACGCTTGCTACTCAAAGTCTGTGGACAGGCAAGATCAGCTTCACCAGAGCTTGTTAGAAATTCAGAATCTCCAGCCCCACCTCAAGCCTACTGAATTAGAATCTGCATATAAGTAAGATATCCAGGAGATTTGTATGGATATTAAAATATGAGTGGCACTTTGTAGTCACTACTCTCATAGTCAAGCTATTTGAGGGGTGGGGGGTGAGATGGGGGAAGGGAGAAAGAGTGATTAACTTGTGTTAAACACTCTATTCACATTAAATCACCTAATCTTAAATTTAGGGATAGGTTCTAATCTACCTATTTTACAGAGGAGGAAACTGAGGCAATTGGAAGATTTTTTTTTTCCTAAAATACAATTACATTATACAATTAAGAAATTACTATGACATGACCATCTGATGTTTCTTTGATAAGGATTGAATGTTTTGGAGCATGCACCTTCATTTAAAACAATGACTTTAAATTTTAAATAAAACTTAACCTTTGAGAAAGTAGAACTTCATTTTTTTCTTTCGCTAGATCAGTTGGTTAATTCTTTAACAAAATCATTTCAATTGGAACTGCTTTCTGAGTAAAAAGGAAACAAACTTTTTGTTTTCTTTTTTTTTTTTTTCCAGAAATGAGTCCTAGTTAAGAGGTAACAATTGATGTGGTTTTGTAATCATGTGGGAATTCATATGGATTTATTCCATGTTAGCTTTGTCACGGTCTAATGATTCTCTGGAATATACTATTTTTTTTTTTTTTTTTGGTATTTTTTTATTATTAGCATGGATGTTTTTTCCTTCAGGTCTCTCTATTGCATTTCTCCATTTACCACTCTAAGAGGACTGCTTGCTTGTGATCGAGATGGAAAACTTTTACAATTACCTATTTTCATTGACTTCTAAATGAGGGTTAATGTTTTGAACTTTTGTTACAAATAGAGGTTGAACTTTTCTGAGGTATGGCTTTGTGAAATTAGCTGTTAAAAATTTTTCCAGATGTGAGGTAAAAGCATAATCATTTGAAGGACTTTATAGCTCTTGAACATCACTTGGGATTTGAACACATTTCTTACCAGAAGAAAATTAGCTATCACTTTGATTAGTTTAGGAGAGCGCTTCTCTAGTAGATGAGCTTTGCAGATTGATTCTATTAACAATTTTGTTTAAAGAAAAAAACCCAAACGTTATGTGTAGAATGAGGATTTAATGATTTACAGGAGTAACATACTCAGACCACTTTCTGTGCTACGTCTGTGCAGAACAGTTTCCTTTTTTTAAAATCTCCTTTACATCTCAACTCCTTGGTGTTTGCCTGTAAAAGTGCCTGCTTCATTTATTTTCTTTCATGCTTTCTAACTAGGTTCTAAACTTTGTGCAAGAGCTCTGGGACTGACCTGGGAATAATTCCACAGTCTGTATAGTAAACAGACCGTGAACCAGAAGTGTCTACAGGAGGTTTCAGTTTACCAAACAGTACAACAAATTTAATGAAGTGATTTAATTTCATTTTATGGTTGACATCTTAGTTTCTTTATTCACATTAATTAATTTTATAATAAAAATGATGATAAAGTACTGGCTATTTTTAAAGTCATATAATGATAACATGATAGATTCAATTTGATATCTGTATTAAACTAGGGGTAGCAAACTTTTTTTTTGGAAAGGAGTAAACATTTTTATGCTTTTTGGACCATTCTGTCATAACAACTCAACTCTGCTGTTGTAGGGCAAAAGCATCCATAGACAGTATGCAAATGAATGAGGGCAGCTGTGTTCCAATAAAACTTTGATTATGGACCCTAAAATCTTAATTTCATATAATTTTGGTATGTCTTGAATAATCTTTTGATTTCTTTTCAACCACTTAAACATGTGAAGACATCCTTAGCTTGCAGGCCACATGAAAACAGTTTGCTGACCCCTGTATGATAAAGTTTATCATTCTTAGCAACACTGTTAATGATTATAGTGACTAAGATGATTCTTTGAGTAATTCATTTGATGTTTCAGAAAAAAATCTACATTTGTTTTGGGCTTCACTAAGTCAAGAAGATATCATGTCATCATTTTGCTTATGTGGTCTACTTAGAATAAGTCTCCTTATTTATTTCTCTGAA
The DNA here is from genome assembly GCF_027409185.1 of Cynocephalus volans. Lineage (NCBI taxonomy): Eukaryota > Metazoa > Chordata > Mammalia > Dermoptera > Cynocephalidae > Cynocephalus > Cynocephalus volans. The sequence continues at coordinate 33,018,758 of NC_084465.1, forward strand.
GATTTTGTTATTAGCACCAAAAATATTCTCTGCTTGATTTGTTTTTCTTATTTTTCAAAATTCTTAGCAAGATGTCAGTTGGGAAGCAGAATAGCTTGGTTAAGGACTTTGAAGTCAGATTCCATGTGCAAGCTGTATGATGTGGGTCAAGTTACTGAACTTTTCTTCAGCCTCAGTTTACTTAGCTGTAAAATGGAAATAATTGCCCCCACACCCCTATGCACACATTGATGAATTAATTTTCTAAACAAAAAAAGCTAATGTGGATAAATAAGTATTACCTTTAAAACTTCTGATCAGACCTCACTTCTCTCTGGTTAGCATTTTTATGCGACATACTCATTTGTTCAGCATTATTAATTTAAGGGAAGTATTTGGAAAAAATAGGAAGTTAGTACATATACAATTTTTTTAAAAAAATGCCATTATTCATGAGAAGTATTTTCCAATATTCACTCTTTTTTTGTGCTCTGCTAAAAGTGGTGATATCAAATAAAGCCTTAAAAAGTAATGACAGCAGGTCTCAGGGCTGAGCCCATGGCTCACTCGGGAGAGTGTGGCGCTGGGAGCGCCGAGGCCGCGGGTTCGGATCCCATATAGGGATGGCCGGTTTGCTCACTGGGTGAGCGTGGTGCTGACAGCAGGTCTCTTCATCAGAATTACACAGTTTTTATGCAGTAAAATTGTCAGAATGCCCCTTTTCAGCCTCCGTGTATTTCCAGGCATTTACTTAAGTCCAATTTTATGAAGATAAAGTTCAGTTTTTAAGAACATTTCTGTACATGAAAGGCTCTTAGCATAAATAAGGAAGGTAATTTATAAGTGACAGTGGTTTTGAATGTTTTTTGACTAGGGAACAATGAACACTACATTTATAGTAATAAACAGTCTGAAATGATGAGATATGTAACTTCACAACAACATTTTAGCAAAAAGATAAATGTAATTATTACAAATTAGCATAATTAAGCAATGTAATTACTGTAGGTTGTTCATATAATTAAATCTAAAAAATGAACTTGTATAGAAAATTAAGGTGTTTGTTCGTTTTTATGATTTTCCTTTAAGTATGTTTTTAAATTGGGAGTGGGAAAAGAAGAAGAAAATATAAATGCAGATATTGACTTATGTCTTGCAGAGATGGTCAAAGGAGCCTCGCTTGTTACCGATAATGACATTAATTAGCTTGCACTTTTCTCTAAGATAATATCAACTTTTTAAAAAACTTTTTTTCCTGCCTGTGCTTCTTTGAAATCTGATTGAATGAAGGAAGATGAATGGGAAGTGATAGGGCTTCGGTCCTTTTGTTGTAGCTTTTCCTGCTGTGTTTCATGGTAGATAAAACACCCAAAGAAACTGATTTCTAGCTTTGTAGAGTCCAAAGACCTGACAAGCAGCACATTGAGAGCCAGCTGAAAATGTCCAATGTGTTTTCAGTGTGCATTAATCAATGATAGTGTAGTGTTGGTTCTGTAGAGTAAATTTGTGGTAGGATGCTATGCCTATTTTAAAAATGGCTGTAATGGTAGTACTAGTGTTAGGTTTTATCTTTAGCAGCTAGTCCTACCATAATACCTAGAAGATAGTAGAGACCGAAATATTTCTTGAATGAATAAATACTATGTGCCAGGCACTATAGAGAGAGCCTGAAGATGAATAAGACATTGGCCTTATCATAAATAAAGAACCCACCCCAACTACCACACAAGTGTTTTTAACCATTGTGATTTCCATCTTAAGAAGCTTTAAAAAATAGTTTTCTTTCTGCTTTCTGCAGCGTTCATCATATTTATCATCTAATAGACTTTTTAGCTTTTAGCATTTGTTAATTCAGAATGATATAACACCATAGCTGACTAAAAGCTACTTACATTTTTTTGAGCATGTTTTCTGTCAATATGTCATGAAAATCCTTTAGAACAATTCTTTAATCAGCATATATAACCTCTGTGGATATTCTGTTTTTCCATCTTACAGATGGGGAATTGATTTGCTTCAGAAATCACTGAGCAAGACATTGGTACAAGTAAATCTTTTGTCCTTTGGGATTTCTGTTCATTAAGTTCTATGAAAGGAAATATATAGAAGAGGAAAAAAAATAAGTTAAATCCCACAGTAACTGAGGACCAAGAATACTGGAATTTAAAAATTAGAAGATAAAAAAGCAATAGTAAATAATTTAAGTAATTGAGTAGATAATTAAGTGAAAGATGAGTTTCCTCAGTTTAGAAAATTATCTACCTAATCAGTAGTCCTGCTTTAGCACAATGTGATGTGATAAAATGTCCTTGAAAAAAATCGATTCTTTTATCTCCATAGACAGTCACATAAGATGAGGATATCAAAGAAAAATATGTTGATGTGCTTGGGTAACTATGACATAGAACTCCATGATAATTTTATCTAATGTATACCAGAAAACGTCATTTGATTTTTAAAATTACAGAAAGCAGATTTTTTAAAATGATTATAAATGTATCTGTAATTCCTTTTCTTATATTGTTTTAAAATGTTCAGAATTAGTAACTGTGTTATAGATACTTGGATTCTCCAAAAAAAAAAAAATTGGCGACTGAAATAAACTTCCCAGTGACAAATGTGTTATCTTAATTTAAAAATTAAACCCTAGAATGTATACAGTTTAAATTCCTTTAAAATTAAATGACATTATAATATACAAAAACATTAAAAAGTATTCTGTAAATCCAGAATTATCCAGGTGTTAAATTTATTGGTAGCAGCTACATTTTTACTCCTAGAAAACCATGCTAGGTGGGCATGAATATATCCAAAGATGATTTTACAGCCATGCTATTTTACCAATAAGGAAATAGGGACAGAAAAGAGATTTAATAACTTGGAAGGCAGCAGTATGCTACTTAATAGCTAGAGGAACTTCATACTTTATTTGTCCTTAGTTTTCTCATCAGACAAATGGGATAGTAATCTTTCAGAGGGTGTTAACAGAAGAATTGGGTGAGAGCTATCTGAATTCAGAGCTAACTGAATTTGGATTGCTTTACATTTGCAATGAAAACTTGGGGCCGGCCCGTGGCTCACTCGGGAGAGAGCGGTGCTGATAACACCAAGGCCACGGGTTCGGATCTCATATAGGGATGGCCGGTTAGCTCACTGGGTGAGCGTGGTGCTGATAACACCAAGTCAAGGGTTAAGATCCCCTTACCGGTCATCTTTAAAAAAAAAAAAAAATTCAATGAAAACTTCATTTTAGACCTAAAAAGTAGTCAGTTTGCCATCTAACGCTTCATATGCCCCAGAGCAACACACTTAAGTGTCTGTCCACATGGGTCTTCTCTCCTATCAAGCAGGATGTTATATATGTCTTGTCAGTTTAGCAGTAGGTAAAGACACTATTGTTTAGTGTGTTAATGTTATACCACAGGACCCCATACCCTTGATCAGCGAAGTTGTAATGGTGGTTGTTGACACCATAGTAAGTGGTAGAGAATTCAACAGGTCTGTATTTTAATACTGCAGAACCACATTTTACTTTCTGAATTCTAAATCAGAGAGGTACAAAACTACAGGAATGATGAAGTTATAAAAACGTGAACATTAAATGTGGAGGGGCCCAGTTTAGACATCATGACTGCACCAGTAATGTGTGTAAGAAAAGGTCCAATCACGAGGCAGAAACCACATAGTAATTTGAATGAAAAAAGTTTAGTAAAAAAATTAACTCTAACTGGATTAACCATAAAGGGTTAAAAGGAACTTTAAACAAGGTCTTAATAGGCAAAGTGAGAAAACCCCCGAGTGTCACAGGCTGAGTTGTGTCCCCCTCCCCCACCTCCAAAGTTCATATGTTGAAATTTTAGACCTCAGCATTTCAGAATGTAACTGTATTTAGAGATAAGGTCTTATAGAGGTGATTAAGTTAGAATGGGGCCCTAATCCAATCTGCGTGGTGTCCTTTTAAGAATAGGAAATTTGGAAAAACAGAGACCCCAGGGATGTGTGTACACAGAGAAAAAGCATGCAAGGACATCTGTCACAAGAGGGCAGCCATCTGCAGAAGAAACTGAGCCTGCCTTGTTCTTGGATTTCCAGCCTCTAAAACTGTAGAGGAAATAAATTTCTGTTGTTACGTCACCCAGTCTGTGGTGTTTTGTTATAGCATTCCTAGAAAATGAACACACCAAAGAAGGAACAAACTTGGAAGGGCAGCACCCTCCCAAAGTTGGGATTCATTCCTCATTGCAGAAGGTGTGATTGCAGCCCACTGGTTGTCAGAGAAGTTTGCTGAGTTGTCCAGGCCAGATTTGGTCCACAGTTACTACGCAAGCCAAAGACCCCTCTCCAGAGTACAGGTAACTTGAGACTGGCAGACAGGGAACACCAGTCAGGGATTCAGGTGGGTCCAGGCTGGTTGATGGACAGTTAGAGGGATTCAGACAGTGGGAATGTGCTCATGGCCAAGTCATGTGAGACCTGCAGTGTGCATTGTCCGTGCTGAGCAGGCCATGGTGAAGACTTCACTGGGCCAGGGTGGGACTGTGAGCTCATTGAGGGTCTGTGGTTTGAGGCATGGAGTGGGGTGGAGAACCACTGTTAAGTCTCCTGCATGCATTGCTGGTAGCAGGGTGGCAGGGCCAAGAAGAAGCAAATGCAGGCACACTGGAACCAGGAAAGAAAACCCATTCTTCCTGCAGCATCCTCCAGAATCCTACCGACAAAGCTTAATATCATGTTTACCAAAGAGCAGGAAAGCTTACCTCTAGTCTTCAACTCTCTTATCTAAAAGCAGACGAGTAGATTTGGAGTCAAAAGGAAATAGATTGATAGCTGTTGTGTATATTTTCCTCCTTTCCTGTGAACTAACACAGCCTTTAAAGTTCTTTGGGGAATCATAAAACAAAAGCAAAAAAAATCCTTCCAACTCACTTTTTTTGGTTTTAATATCACCCATTCTTAGACATATGCTAAACTAGCAGATTTTTTTTCTTGACTTGAATACAATTAAATAATCATAGAGGAGAAGATTACATAAGTGAGTTCTGGCAAAAGTTATTAGCACTAACCTAAGTCACTCATGGTTTAAATAATCTGTATTGTTCACCAAAATGACTATATTAGAATATTTTACAGACTACATTAATGGTAAGGTGTGAGAGAAAGATAAAATCATTAGGGTTGCTCTTAATAGATGGCAGGACTCTGGTGATCAGTTTGTTTATCTAGACATCCTAAGGTATTTAAGTCAGTGTTAAAGTATCATTTGTGTTGTAAATCCATTAACTGTCCTTGCAAATGCAGTGAAGTTACAAAAGAGGGAATTATCTGGGCAATAAATTCCAGATTCTGGCTTTTATTTCCCAATCAGAACATTTTATTAGATATGTTTACTTTCAGTTCTGTGGGGGCAGTAGTAGAAAAAAATGACATAGGTCAAATTATTTTTTACCAGTTCTAAGCACTTGTATTTCAGTGTAGAACTGAGATCATTACAAAACTGATTTATTCATTCAAAAGAGAACACAAATCTTCCACATCCTCGAAAATAAGGGAACATTTATGTAGAGTCAATTTTTGTAACTTTAACATATAATTTTGTAAATTACTTACATTATGCATAGTTTCTGACAACATAAGTCTCATCATATCGTGGCTCTGCCACAGTTAAAATATCCAAAAAACTTGAAGTAGATAGGGTTAGTATTTCCTATTTCTACTTCCAGAAATGACCATATAACCAAGGTTTGTATATACAGTGCTTTAAAATAAATATTGATACAGATAGAAAAGACTGACTCCTACTTAAAAGAGAAAGTATTGTTTTTAAGTTTAAAAAACAAAATATCCATGAAAAATTAGTGTTACAGGTCAGTGTGCCTCCTTTTACTTCCCTGTAAGTTTAAGCATGCAGAGGGCTGTGGCAGATTAATAGTATGCATGTGCACTTTTCTTATTTCTTCCTTCTCCTTGGGAGAGGAGTCTATCTTATGAGTTCTCGGGCACATATTTCCGGGTAACTGTGTAAAGATATGCCTGCCACTGTTGGCTTTTCACCAGCCCTTCACACTTCAGAGACCTTGGGTCTGGCTTCTCCTGATATCTGCAGGAAAGATGGTTATGTGACATGTCAGGGCAAAAGAGATGATAATTTTGGAAGGACTATTACTTTGGTTGTAAGCTAATAAGTATGGAGGGTTTTGATCTTTGTTTCCACTGTTAAAATTAGTAAAACATTACCCACCTGAACCTAAACTATCTAAAGTATAATTAAAGGAAGTAAACGATTAAAGTATGTGAGAACCCTTTCAGTATTTATTAAGGTATTCTGCTGGGGGTTAACTATGGGAATACAAAGAGGATTCCTATGTCTTTTGTTGTTAAGAAACTTGTAATTAAAGGAAGATGAGAAACATAGACAAGTAATATTAAACTGATAACATATCTCTAAATATAAATGAGTCCTCCCACTGAAGTACACAAGCTTGTGATTGATGAGAACATTCCTTACCAATCTCCAGAATTTATTCGTTGTTTTACGTGGTTTTAGTAAGCTTATTTATCTAGTTTTTAAGTATATGATATTAGAAATAGCAAACAGATGAATGTAAGTGCTTCTGTAGACAGTATAGTGAATTAAATGAAAAGTGATAGTTGACTTCAAGGCAGGACCTAGGAGATCTTATAAAGCATATAAGGATTTGAAACGTGGCAATCTGGAGTCATTTAATGTAGAGACGCTGACCCTTTATGATGCCCTTTTGTCCTGAGGGCATCCCTGTATTATAATCTAGAGTAATAATTGCTATTCACAATGATAATTCAGTGGTTTAAGAGGTTTAAATATTTTCTGCTTTATTCCCTTAATGCCACTTACTCTAATTCTACCCAAATCTTTGGCATTTCCTTAGAAATGTCATTTAAGAAATATTATTTAAAAATGGTAAATTAAATTAGCTTTTGTAAAAAACAAACTCAGTGATTCTAAAACTATCAGCCATTTCTTTGCACAGGACTTTAGAGAACAGATGTTTAATTGTAAGAATATTTTCCTGAAAGAAAAAACATGACCCTAATGCAAAGTTTAAACCTGTGTTTGAAAAAATGCAACATGATAATCTTCAGCAGTTGTGAATTTTTATTTTAAATCATGATTTCTAGATGTGCCTTGTTTTGGCTTATAAGTCGTTAAAACAATTTCATCAGTTTTCCCTTGTAGAGAAATAGCGGTTATGCTCACGTCCAGGCACTGATGTGGGGAAAGGAAACTATGGGGATCAGGATAAAAGCTTCACCCTTGGACTTTTCTAGACAAACTAGAGTTCAGGTCTAGTCCTATCCTCATCAGGGACCAGACAGGCAAGAGCAGTGCAGTGACTGGGAATGAGTGACCACAGTGGATTGGCCAAAGTGTAGCTGTCACTTCAAGCAAAAGCCTCACTGTGAACCTTGTACTGGTTCTTTCTATTCAGGCTGCTTCAAAAAGACAGGACGGGGCGAGGTCAAAACTAGACATCCTAAATACAGGAATTCTCATTAAGTAACCCATCCCACCCCTCAAATAAATTTGAGTCTAAAATGTGTATTAGAAAAACCAGGACTTAAGTGTATCACTTCAATTATTTCAAAAAATGTTTTGGTGGTTGTCTGTGTTTGAGCTGCATAATGCTTAGTTGCGAAGTACTTGTTACTTAGTTAAATCATTAAATTTTTAAGATGAATCAAGTGGCTCTGGTTTTTCAAACTTTTGAAGTGACCCATGATCTCAGAGGCATGAGCTGCCAAGTCACAAGCTCACCACCTAGTGGTGACAGGTTACTGTGATTTATGGTTTGTGTTACATTATCATACGTGATTCTGATAGAAAACACCATAGAAAATGACAAGGTGTATGTCACAGTGCCAGTAATCTAACATTCTTTTGCATCCTAAGATAAAATTCCATAATAACAGAACATTCTCTCCCCTGATCTTCCTCTCACAATGCCAGGGTTTTGTTTTTTGTTTTTTGTTTTTTTCTACCTTGGAAGGAAAGAGTCTTCCTTGATTGTGATTACTTTTTACAGAACAAATACGGGCAGTATTTACTTTTCTTCACTTAAGATTTGGCATTTTTTTAAAGGAGCAGGGTAAGGGATTGAGTGGGTTTCTGCGAACAACACCGAGCTGTATTTCCTGAATGTGGTATAATTTTTTGATATTTTTCTCCGAGTTTATATACATTGGGACAAAGGTAGTAAGGGAGTTGGAGGAAGTGAAGAGATGTATTTCCTTAAAATACACACATATGCATACAGTGACAACAAACCTATATGGAGTTTTTCTTACTTTAAAAATAATTCATAATTATTTTAGAAAACAAAATAAAACATTAAGATAAATACAAAGAAGAAAAATCACTTGAAATATTAATATGATTAGAGGTCATTGTAAATGTTGTGTGCATCCTTATATAAGTCATTTGTGCACATAAATTTGAGAATGAAAATAGGATTGTGCTCTACGTTTTGTTTTATGTACCTTAACAGCTATCCTTAACCATATTGTTCAACAACATCATTTTAATGATTGTATATCATTCCATTGTATTCATGTGTAATTATTTAACCAGCCATGTAGACTTTAGATTGTTGATAATACTGAAAAATTAGACATGTGCTTGCAAAATTTTAAGAACCACCCATGTGCCAGGTCTCTGGAGATAAGAGAGACACGATGACTGTGCTGATGACGTGCATGTTCTGATGGAAGTGCCAAACGATGAGCAGGTAGGCATAGACGAGATGGTTACAGTTTGAGATGTGTGATGGGATAGACCTACACCTGGGGTGTAAATGGCATGAGTTTGCATGTCTACTTTATGTAAGGAAGTCAGAGAAGGGATTTTTGGGGCTGAGATTTTGTAGTGAGACTGTCAGCCATCACAGAAGACTCAAGTGGTAGAGCATTTGAGGCAGCAGGAATAGGAAGTGCAAAAGCCCTGAGGCAGGAAAGGGCTCAGCTTATTCTAGGAAAGGAAAGATCCTTAAGCATCTCTGGTGTTTCTTTTTCCTCTTTGAAAATGGATTGTAGATGTTTGTCAGTTTTAAAAGGCTGATGTGTTTTGTTTTGCTTTTGCATTTGCAGGGTAATTGGGGAATATTGCACATATTCACAGTACAAATTCCTCCATGATAGAAATGTAAAAACTCTCAGTCCACTTATTCAGGTTGTTTTTGTTTTGTCCTTCAGAAATTTTATTTTTAAGTATTTTAAAACATTTTTAATTAAAAAAATATTTTTTAATTTTATTTTTTTATTGTAACATAGTTGATTGTGTATATCTGTGTGGTACAGAGTTGAATATCAGTAGCTGTGTGCAATATGTGATGCTCAAATCAGGATAGTTAGTATGTTCAACATTATACAATGTAATCATTTTTCGTGGCCTTTTACTTATCGGGAATTTTTTTTTAAAGATAGATTTTACAAATGTGAAACCTTTTAGACATTTAAAAGTTTTTCTATTATGAGAGATTTTTACGTCTTTTTTTTGTTATTCATATGTTGATTTTATATTTGAATCCTTACCAGGGTCTTATTCATTCTAGTAGTTTTTTTAAAAATTGATTTTATTGGCTTTTCCATGTAGACAGTTATATATTTTCCAGTAGAGACAATTTAAAATTTTTTTCCATTCCTATGTGTGCCTTTTTTGGTTAGTGTTTTCTTTTCTTATTTCATTGACTAAAAAGTCTAGTATGTGACTTAATATTAGTAATAATCCTTGTAATAATAAAATGTCCTTGTCTTTTTCCTGTTCTAATGGGAGTATATATGAGGATACTTTAAAAAGTTCATGGAGAAATGGAATTAAAAGATAATACTAATCTTTCCATGAACTTTTTGAAGACTCTTAATATAATATTTCATATAAATATTTCATTAACATGGGGCTTTGTGCTAGATATACTTTGATCCATTTATTAATTGAAGGATCTTGAATACTGTTTCTCCCTCAGTAATACATTTTGTTAGCAAAGAGTGATGAATTCCCTAGATCAAATCCTTTCAAGTATGTATTTATATGCTCACATGGCTTTTGTTCTTTCATCTGATAATATAATGGATTTCTTTAGAACATTTTTTCTGTGTTGAACCATTTATGCATTCCTGGTATAAACCTTAGTGGGTTTAGGGTTTTTGCAGCGTTTTTCATAACTTTTGTTGGCCTTTGTGTTGTCCTTGTCTGGTTTTGGTTACTGGGTTTTGTTAGTCTCATAGTTGAATATTTATTCTGTTTTCAGTCTCTCTTTCTGTAAGCCCACACATTTTCTTTTGAGTACTGTTTTGGCTGCTAGCATTCTTAGTTTGAAATGGTAGTGCTTTCTTTATTTGTCTATAGTTTTTATGTATAATTTTCATTTTCATTTTCTCTTTAGCCCAAATAGATAGTGTTTTTCCTAATTACCAAGGTGGTAAGTTCACTTGAATTTTTTGTTTGCTCTTTTGTCCTTTGGTTGTGAATCCTTTTTTTTCTGTCATGGATATACAATGAAAGCCTCTTAGAATTTGAATTTGTTGTTGTTGTTGTCTTGAACCCTGTTGTTCAAAATGTTGTTCCCAGATAGGCATCATCATCATCATCATCTGGGAGCATATGAGAAGACGATTCTCAGGCCCCATCCTATATCTTCTGAATCATAATCTGCATTTTAAGAAGACTCCCAGCTAATTCATATGTATTTTAAAGTTTAAAAATCACTGCTTTGGAACTTGGTCAGTTCTTTTAAAAGTTACAAGACTTTGTTTTTTAAAGTGTATCTGTGAGGTGAAAATTATTCTCTAATTTATTTTGACAAGTTGTTGTGTTGAACACTCTAGATGCTTTTTATGAGAATTCTGAGAGAAAAGTGTTAAATTTCCCATGATGATTCTACATTTATCAAAGTATTTCTCATAAATTTTACACGGGATTGTGAATCAATAAATGTTTAATAGGAATAAAACTGGTATTATTATAGCTCTGAATGTATTTGCTTCTTATTTTCTTGAATGTGTAATATATTCCAGACACTGAAATAGACAGTAGATAGTGAGATAATTTCTTATGTGTAAATGCCACTTCGTAAATGCCATTTGTGGAGTACTGTTTGCATATGTTGTTTTCTTCCCAGGATAACTGAGTGGTATGGGTTACACACTTTTTTTTTCCCCTGGGGAGGAGCCACAGGCTCTCTTAAGTCATGTAGATTTTAAGTGGCAGAGCCAGAATGTAAATTCACATCCCCCGATTTGAGGTTCAGTGACTTTTCCCTACGCCAGTAAATGTGTTGACTGAAAGAAGTACGAATATGAGGCATTGAACAAATTTCTCTATGAGACAAAGTGAACATTTTAATTTTTTAAAAGTTTTAAATATATATTGGCTAATTTGAGTGCCAGTGTTAACATTTTAATCTCCTCGTTCAGACTCTGCTGACACTTACATAAATTATAGTCTTGCATGTGAGTTCATTTAAGTACTTCAGGTTAATTATATATTGTATATTTTTATTGTATTATTGTACTGCTTATTCTATATAGCTATACTTATTAGAAATATGCCTCCCTCTTAATCTAAAAGGGAAAGAGTGATAATGTGTTTGTGTTCTGCTGTTTCTTGCATTATTTGGTTACCATGTTTTTAGGTAATAGTTTCAAGTAAATTGGCAATATTTCAGAGCTGGTATTTAAAGGAAGTGGCAGTATTCTTGAAAGGTAGAAAGATCACAAACTTGAATCTATTTAAGATTTTATGAAGGAAATTTCTGATTTATTTATTCTGTGACTATATGAAAACGTGACAGCATTTTCACAACAGGAAAACCATTTCTCTAAATGTGAGGTGCACCTGAACAGATTATTGCACTGTCCTCTTTGTCATGGGGATAAAGCTGTCTTTCCATTGAGTAACCACCTAGCTGTCCAAGATAACTGCATTAACAAGGGCCTCTGTAAAGGGAGATTTCTTCCGCCAATCCCCCCCCCATCTGTGTTGGAAGAATGAAGCAGATCGGGCTAACTTGTATAAATATCTTCTGTGACCTTAAGAAACCTCAAACAAACACTCCTCCCACAGTGTGGCTCTTTTATTTTCCTCTTGGAACAAGTACTTGATAAAATAGAGTTTATAATAAAACAGAAGTCTCTCTAAGGTTCCAAAGCAATTGAGTATACAGAAAAATGCTTGTGACGTAGGCAATGGTAGGCAATTTCCCATTGTGATTTCAGTAAGAGGCCCTCAGTAAGCCTTTGGTCAGGAAGATTCTCCTGTAACATTACACATTATGAATAAAATAAAAGTAAGCTTTGGGAAGACTAACCTTTGGTTGGCCTTGCAGTATTTGAAATAATATAGGGCATCTATATACGGTGATGTAGACACAGAGGCTATAAACAAATATCCTCTAGATTGTGATGGTTTCATTTTTAATAGGGAGTTTACCATTGTTTCATACCTTAGATGACCTTGTTAGTTTATGGTGAAGTTTATGTGCTTGTTGACTGTTCATGAGAGAGTATCATTTTCCCTTAATCTGGAGGCCGGGAAAGCTGCAGCCCGCGGCAAGCATTGATGATTGGCTTAAGGAGGATGGTGTGTTTGGGGAGGATCACAGCACCTTTTTCCCTCCTGTTTCTTCCTCTTGATAGTTAGAGGAAAGGGTCAAGAGAAGGAAAGAGAAACCTCAGTGGTTAGAGCTTTATCATGCTATTACTTTGTTTTTATAGAGATTTTTGAAGCTAATGTGAAGATGAGATTTCTGGGTCTGAGCTTCAGCCAAAGCATAATGTTTAAAGATAGGGGTTGGAGGGGTTTACCAAACAGTTTTACTCAGTGGAAGTGGAAAGAAAAATGAGGGTAGATTCATGAAATCATAAAGTTAGAGGAGGGCCTCACTGATCTTTTGCAGGTTTGACACAACTCTTTGAGAGGCTTTTAGTGTGTATAATGATATGGCTGAAAGGTATGGTTTTTATATTTCATCATTCGTACTCAGTACTCTTTGACAAGGATCCAGTATGAATCCTTTAATCTGTATAAATATGCAGTCAGTTGTGAATCAGATTAGAATTGTACAAATTCTATCCATGATGTATTGAACTGGAAGTTGCCATGGTGATATTAGGTGAGCAGTTGATCTGGAGAGACTGGATGCTTTGCTGTTAGTTATTTCTTGGCCTGGGGTAAGCGATCTACCTTTATTGGTTCACTCTATTCATGTTTAAAAGTAAACAGCTTGTAATTGTTTCAATTTTTTTGCTTTGCTTTATAAAGAAAATAGGTTGTCTGAAAGACCACAAATCTAATTTACTTGAAATCTGTAATGCCATACTACTAAATACTTTTATGAATTTTATGGGTGCTTTACTGAAGTCTGTTGCATATTTTAATAGTGTCCTAATTTGTTCAGGCTACAACAACAAAATACCATAAAATGAGTAGCTTATAAACAAGATAAATTTCTAACAGTTCTGGAGGCTGGGAAGTCTAAGATCAAGGTGCCAGCAGATTTGGCGTCTGGTGAGGGCTGTCTTCCTGGTTCACTATAGGCTGAAGGGGTGATGGGTCTCTCCGGGGCCTCTTTTGTAAGGGTACTAATCCTGTTCATGAGGGCTTCACCTTTATGACCTAATCACCTCCCAAAGGCCCCACTTCCAAATACCATCACCTTGGGGGTTAGGATTTCATCATATGAATTTTGGAAAGACACAAACATTAAGACTATAGCAGATAGTTTAAAATGGAATGTTTTTGGCACTAGTTTTTAAAACCTCAAAGTCAGTATGTTACCAGAGTAATGGTAATCTCCTCTGTCCAAAAAATAGTGCACTTTGTGTTACATTTTGTTTAGTAGAAGGTTTTGGTTTGATTGGCAGACTTTGAATGCCTTTTTTTTTTGAGGTCCTATCATTTTTAATATTCAATACCAAAAAGCAAATATATGTGGGAATGGTTCTATTTACAGACTGACTTAGCCATTTGTTTTAGTTCCCTTAAGTCATCAAACTTCAATGTAAAATGTATTTTCTTTACTAATGATGATTTTGCAAAATAATTAGATGCATATAAATCAGACTTTTTAATGGCTTTATAGTTGACAATTGAGATAAAATGCATTTATTTGTGATTTAATTAACCCTTTTGATTGTAATTTCTGATACTTAGGCCTTTAATTCTGAACATTTTAGATTGTGGTTTATATGTAGATTTATTTTTTAATTTAAAAATCGTGGAGTATACTATAAAGAAAATATATTTCAAAGGGCCTAGTTTCTTGTAGTTTCAGGTTTAGTCTAACTTCTTAAAAGTACATATAAAATGTTGACCTTGCCAAAGACAGGAAATTTTCCCCAGGCTATAGTCTCTGTTGTAAGATAAAGAATTGTAACACAGCAAGATTGCTAGCTCAAAGGACAGACAGGTTACTGATTGATATGTAAAGATACTGGGAAGCTGTGTAGGGAGAAGGAATGTTTGCTAAGACCAAGCTTTTGTTGGTGGATCGACTTAACTTCTTACAAATTGCATTATGGAATGTCACTTTGCTTGTTTTCGTGAATGTTACCAGCCTATATTGTTAAACTATAACCCCACCTATGTTCTCTTCCTGTAACTTCCTGGTCTGGAGAATAAATGCAGGAAGAGAAGGAATGCCTCTCTCTTGAGGGTTCTGGGAGATTAATCACTTCGGGGCTTCTCACTGCTCAGAAGAGATGGGCTTTGAGTAATTCTTTGTGGCTCTGTCACCCAGGGGAGGAGCGGCGACAAATCCGTGGGAGGCAAAGCAACAAAAAATTTACTCTGAAATTGAAAAACTTCTGAGAGAGGCTGTTTTTATAAAACTTCTTTCATCCTGTGTTGAATTATTAAATAGAATTGAAATAAATATGTTGATAAAGTCATTAAATCACAATGTACTTGTTAATGGCATCCTGTGTAGTCTTCCTCCAGATTGTGTTTAAAAAGCTGTTGTTAATCTGGCAGCTGCTATCAATTGCTATGCTGGCATATCTCACCGTGTGCTTCACGCTCTTATCCTTTGCTCAGTTCAGGACAAACTGAAAAATTTAGTTCACACTGACAGCCAAAGAAAATGACCCAAGGGATATTAGAATGTTTGAAAGAAGAACCAGGAACAACAAGGGTTAATAATTTATTTCTGTTTGTGTGTGTCTCTGACACCATCTCATCCTGTCTGTGGTTTCCATAGTGCTTCTTTCTGTAGTATAAAATCTGAAAATTAGACAATATTATTTCATACCTAAGCAGAAGAATAATTTTTTATGTAAGACTGATGTCAAAATAAGAACTTCAGCATCTGAACTTCATACATTACAAATTGATATATTGTACTCCTTCTCACCCCATTGGCATAGTCTCATGCAACTTATATTATTTTGCTCTGGTCAACATGGTCTACAGTGATTTAAAAGACATTAATAAAGCTGGAGGAATTGATGTGCTATGGGCACACTGCATATTGAACCCTGAATTAAAAATGATTTGTACTTTCTTCCTTTGTTTTTTTGTTTTGGGTGCTACCATTTCCTATGTACCTGCTCATAGTTAATATTCCTAAATCCTTTAGTGTTAAGACTCAATGGCTAGGAAAAATTATGAAGATAGGCTCTTGGGAAAGCTTGGTTCTACAGAAGCTTGGGTTTTATGCCTGTGAATTTTCAAGTGGTATATCAATTAGGAAGAACTAGCTATGCATTGCAATATCTTTAAGAGCTATCTTAAAACAAATTTCAGACCTGGATGGTGTTCATGAGCTATAATTTGAAGAATGACTGAGGGATATGAGTACTAGATTTAGGCAGTTAAAAAAAATTCATATGGATTAAGATGGATGTTTTATTCATAAGAAGAGCTAGTTTGATCTTTATCTGCCTTGATATTTTTAAGTCCTGTAGTTCCTGTGTTCTTGATTCATTACTTATACAGCCTTTTTTTCTGAACAGTTAAATTGGTGGGGATGGGAAA
Source organism: Cynocephalus volans (assembly GCF_027409185.1). Lineage (NCBI taxonomy): Eukaryota > Metazoa > Chordata > Mammalia > Dermoptera > Cynocephalidae > Cynocephalus > Cynocephalus volans. The sequence continues at coordinate 33,034,740 of NC_084465.1, forward strand.
TAGTTGTTAGGAGCATTTTCTTGGGTTATAAGAGTGTTGAGGAAAAACTCATCCACACCGAACCTTTTTTTTTTTATTTCTATTTTTAATCCACAATCTCACCTTTCCAAACTTTGATACAGGGACCTATGTTTCTTCCCTCAAAAAAGCTGGTCTGATGTTTGATTTCTTATTTTTATGTGAACATGTAGAATTTTTATGTTTCTTTCCTTCAGCACTCTACCTGTAATTATAGTTTTTTGGAGGGTTTTTTTTTGGTAAGAGAATGGATAAGTGCCATTTTTATTTCATTTTCTATGAATTGCTTATCCATGTTCATGATTAGTACTATTTCTATGTGTAAGAAAATAGCTCCTTTATTACTGAAAATGGCAGATATTTCCCACACATAATTTTTGTTCTTCTAAATGGTGTTTTATGTTTTGTTTTTTGTTTTCATAAACAAGTTTTAAAGTTTTATGTAGTCAAATTATCAGTGTTTTCATTTTGGACTCTGGGCTTTATCTGCAAATAACTTTTGAAAGCATTTGTTGAATGTGCATATTTATCTATAGACATTTTTAGCTGTAAGTTAATTTTTTAAAAACATTAGATTATTTTGTTTTGTGGCTGTGAGAGGGGGAAAGATTTGTATTGACATCTTCTGGATTTGGGGACTAAGTATGTTAGGATGTAATGCTTTTAGTAAATGGTGGAACTTGTTATGTTCCTTAGCAGATACATCCCTGCAATACCCTTTTCTTTTTGAGTGCTTTTTAAAATGAGATAAAGTGGTTAAGGCAATTAAGTAGGAACTCTCACTCCTAATTACTGAGCCTTTCGAGTAAATGAACCAATTAGAGGCTAACCCTTCCTTGAAATGTGGTGGCCTTGGGGGATATGGGCTAGTAAAACAGTAAGCCTTCCTTCCTGACAGGTAAAAAAGGGATTATAAAAGCACTAAGCCCTAAATATACCACTCTGGACTGCTCTAGTTGGGATTCTGCGTCCTTCCAGTTCAAATGATTCCCTAATAACTGAAATCTCCTCCTTTGCTGACATTTCCTTTGCCCCCCTCATTCTTCCACCTCCCGCCTCCCACAGGTGGCCAGTGAGCCAAGCTGAGGACAAAATAAAACCATTACTATTGCCTCTGCCATCTGGCAAGTTCTATCACTGCAGATACATGGGCTGTGAGCATCTTAAACCCTGGGACCAGTAGTTAGAGATAAGAGGGCAAGTACTGCTTCCTCCTTTGTGTTCAGTACCCAACAAGAGCTGAGTATTGAAAGCAAGAGGGTTAGTGATAGGGAAGTAGTTTCCACTGCTGAAGCAGGCCTTTCCTCAATCCTGGAGACTGGTTGAGGACTTAAGCCCCGAGGAGAACAAGTTCACTTAAGCCCGAATGAACACAAGGAACAAAGTGGAGCCCTGTGACCTTTAGAAGACCAGTCTTAGTGGGTAGGTTTTGCTTGAATCTAAGCTTAAACATGGAAAAATAGTTACCAAAAGACTTCTGAGTGTCTTGCCATAGCCCTATCAGCCCAAGACCATCAGGGACAAAGCTGGAGTACAACAAAGGCAGGTTTATTGACTTTTTACAATGAGGGAGACTGCACAATAGAGGAACCACTCATGGGGTGTATTAGTCAGGGCTCTCCAGAGAGACACGGGGCTTCTCACCAATCAAAGGAAGAGAGAGTTATTACAGACTTTTTGAGAAGGGTAGAGTTTATGCAAAATCTAAATGAAGCAAACTTTTGAGAGGTTTATGTAAAGTAGGGCTGTCCGTAAATGACTCAACATCACTGCAAAGTGGACCAGGGTCCTGTTTCCTGGAAACTACAAAATGTGGAATGTGGTGTCCAGAAGCCCCTTTTCTGAAGTTCTGCACCTGGCTTGTAAATCATGGCTGTTTCTCTGTGTCAAAGTAACTTAAATCCTCTAGACAAGAGTGAAATACTTCATTCTGACTACTGTAATTTCAAACAGCAAGATTTCTGATAGACTATGACTTTAGAGCACAATGTTTCTCAGTGCAAAAGAAAAGAGTAGATGCTCAAAGAAAGGGGATTATGATGATACTTTGTAGTGGCAGAATGTCCTTGAGAAGAGTGCTGTTTCTTATTGACTTTGAAACTAGCTCTATCCATGTTGGTTATTCAGCCTGATGCATGGCTGGGCAGATTTTCATTTCTTTGAGTTAATTTTACTTTCTCAGTTTTCTGTAGCATACTCTCAGTCTCATACCAGGATGTTTATGCTGTCTAGTCTTTGAGTACTATTTGTAAGGGACTCTATTTCTCCTCTCTAGTTGGACCATGTAAGTACTGCCCAAATAAATATTTTCAGTTTTTTTAAGCTGGTAGTGGTTGGACCTTGGGCCGTGTCTAGTGAGGACAAGATATCAGATGTTTGATAACTGCTTGCTTCACTCTCTGAGTGGATTTTTGTGAACAACTAAAGACATTCCAGAAGGTTGCCCTAACTGCTAATACCAAATATCCTGAACTGTAGCTAATTTGTGAGACTTGAACTTACTCCCTTGTCCCTTCCCCAGACACAGGATTGGGTGCCTGTGATGCGCTGTGCATTGTGCTGGGCACGTGGATTAATTACTAAGGTGAATACTATGTGGTTTTCATCTTCGAGGAGCCCACTATTGGGGGAGATGGAGATGGAAACAAATTGTTGCAGTGTACTGTAGTAAGTATTGGAGTAAAGGTAAATAAACTATGTTGGGGACACAAAGCTCGTGGTGGTGAACTGCCCATTCCTAACTTCCCTTTGAACTGTAATAAGTCTTCAGTCATCTGGAAGTTAGGCCTTGCACTGGAATGTGTCTTGGCTTAAAGACAAAAGTCAAATGGTAAGTTTACAATGAGAGCATGAGAGAGAATATGAGAGAATCATCCAGAAAGTTTTATAGTTGGCAACAGCTAACTAACTGGTAGGCCTGTGGTTTCTGAGGCCCCTTCTGTAATGCTCTAAGAAAGTATAGACACAAGAAGTATATGCACAAGTTCATGATACTTTTATACTGCTGTCAAATGGCATAAAACATGAGACTAAACTTTCAGTCTTTTTTTTTTTTTTCCCGTAGGGTGGAGAGGCACCTTATAAAACCCTCATCAGGTGCAGGGGGTTTAGATATCTGGTCTCAAACCACTCAGCTGACAGAGGCATCAGTTGTTCTTGATACTTGAAGTTTTTATTCTTTCTGGAATGGTTTCCCCAGAGAGTACTTAGACAAAAGGATTGATAATAGTGGTTTCCAAACAGTCCTGCATACTCTTAAGGGATTCATCTCATAAATATTTAGTAAGGCCTACTACATGCCTGGCATTTTCTAAAACTGGGGATGTAGCTGTGAGAAACAGAGACCTTGTTCTCATGGAACCTGATTTCTGGTGGGGAGGATGCTCAGGGCTGTGAGGATGGGATCACAGGCAGGCTCGGTTCCACATTCATCTGTTTTCCAGTGCGAACTTTTAGTTAACCTCTCTTTTAAACCAGGGATGGCCCAAACAAGTTTGAAACCATTCTCATTACACACACACACACGCACGCACGCACGCACGCACGCACGCACGCACGCACCCAACCACCCACCCACCCACCCACCCACCCACCCAGGAATTTGGTGATGCTTCATTTCTCTTTACTTGATTTTCACATAATGGGAGAGCTCTGAAAGTATTTGCAATCCTGTCTTAAACACAGAACTCACAATATTAGTAAAAACATTTACATGGCAAAATTGAAAGGCAAAATTATCCACAAAAGTCGTGCCATATATTTATCTCACTAGTGGGTACCACACACTCACTGTTAAATTCATAAATATCAAAATTCTTGATAAATTCTTACAAGCAAAATTTTCCAACTTTACAAATACTAGTTAGAAAAGATAGAAGGATGTCCCTCTCTGGTCTCCCTCCTTCAGCTGAACATCTTTGTTGTAAAAATCCACTGATCTATAAATGTACTGCTTATCTGTTTATATCTGTAAATCATTTTGACTTTGCTTCAGGCATTATCTAATCAGTCCTTTCTTCCAGTCTCTTGTCTGCTTAATCCTCCCTCCTTTCCTTTGAAATGTGTTGTTCGCATGCTAGTTAGTGCTCATTACTATAAGCCGACCTCAGGTTCTTCCTAGCCTCTCACCCATCCCCCAATGATGTTAATTTGCCACTTACATGAACAAAAACTATTTAGATGTTGACTGTAAACATTGGAAACATAAAAATTCAAAGTCCATATGATCTCTTCTAAGAGTTATAGCTTGGAGATCAGGATGTGATTTATATCTCCTCCTAGATATTCATTATCTCCATCTTCTGCACCAGAAGGACCTAAAGCCAACTGATATAAGGGAGACCTTGTGCTAGGTGGTGCTCCGGGGAAGGGAAATGGTGGGAGGCTTTCTCTAAATCGCCTGAGCCTTGCAGAGAGAACAATGTTGGAACCCCAGAATAAAGCGCTTCAAAGAGGCAGATCCTAGAAAGAGCCTGGTCTTCAGAACCGAAGATTCCAGTGTACTTGGTCTCCCTGAATCCCCAGAACCCAAGAGTGAGCTGAATGGATGGATTGAGGTCAGTCGTCCACTCCCCTGAGCCTGAGAGGGCAGGGAGGCCTGACAGCAAAAAGACTTTGTCCTGTTGTCTCTGCAAGGTACTGACAGCCTCCCTTCTTCACACAGCTCACACAAGTGAGATTTAGACCTTTTAGGGCTCTAGTTTTCAAGTTTGCCATGCACCTAAGGTATTTACATAAGTACTAGTGCCTAGGTGCCTCCTTCAGAGATTCTTGTTGAGTTGGTTCTGGGCGTTTTGAGCCCCCCCCCTTATTAAAAACAAACAAAAACTCTCCAGGTGAATCTAATGTACAGCTAAATTAGAGAACCTACATCAGACCTGAGCCAATAAAGATGGCAATCTACATAAGAAAATCCATAGGCAAAGAGAAAAAAACCAAACAATCAGAACAAATGTGAAGTGAGGTAGCGATGTTGGAGGAGACATGAAGATATGGAAAATAGATAATGAACGCACTTAGGGAGATTCCTTTGCAGCACCTCTAAAAAAGATGTTAAGCATGATTCCTAATTAAATAGTATGATAATGGTATATAATAGTACTGAATAGTTCATGAATAAAAGGGCAGAGGAGTGGTTAGGGTGAGACCTGATTTATTATTTTGGAAGATCAAGTGCAAAAATATCTCAAATCACAGAGCAAAAATATGAAAAGATGATTAAAAGAAATCTTGAAGGGGAAAAATAAGAGCCTCGGAGAATAGATCCTAGAGACCTGAAATGACAATAATTGGAGTTCGACAAGGTGAACAAAGCAACACCAATAGGAAAAGTGATCATTATTTAATAGACAATACTCCTGACCCTGAGCTAAAGAAAGATCTGGGCTTGCGAATCGGAAGGGCTTAGTAAGGTCTACACTCACCTGATGAGAAAAGACCCATGTCTAGACATATTCCGATGGAATTCTCAAGTTCTCTAAAGATAGATCCAGGGAAAAAAAGAGTTACCTTGAGAAAAGAATGGGCGTTGGGAACCAGCCTGGTGTTGGTTTTCTCATTTGCAAATCAGGAAGTGAGAAGATAGAGGCATCCATACACTATTGAAAGAAGTGGACTACAGTCCAAAAATCCTACATCCAATTTACATCATTTACAGGCCTAGTGAAAAAAGTAGTATAGATTATGTAATAACTTAGAGAATATCACTCACATATCCCATCTAAGGGTAGATGCTAACCAAACAGTGAATAAACCAGAACAGAGAGTTCAAGATGGGAAAAAAATGAAGAGGAAATATTCACAGTAAAACTTAACACATGGGTGCATATAAACTTAAATGGGTAGAGATAGTTGTCTGGGGATTTGTAATTTAAGTGCAAAATAAGGACTTATAAAACTTCCCCAGAAAACCTAGAAGTAAAATGTACCATACAACCTAAAGTTTGGAGTGGCGAATGCAGAAGGAGAAACATTCTAAAAAGATCTTAGGGAGGAGGATGAGAGAGCAGTGATAAAAATATTCTTAAAGACTGAGCTTATTAGGGGATATGAGGAGGTAAATAGAGGGTCATGGTAGGAAAAATTATTTTATCTTAATGGAAGTTGTAATCTTGTTTGCAAAGAATAGAGCCATACCATCTAATTATGAGAACAGGGGAAAAGAGGTGACTACTAATGAAATAGGAGAGAAAGCAGCATTTCCAAGTTAATGAGGAAGAAATAACTTGATCAGCCCCTTAAAAAAAAAAAGAGCAATATAAAATGACTAATAAACACAAAGTAAGATGGAAGGAATAAAATTAACCACAATAGTTATTATATTAAATATGACCACAAATTAAAAAATTTTTAAATTTAAAATCAGATACTGGACTGGGTTAGAAAAATAAGGCAGATATATGCTATTTATTGCTTTGTTGTTAATGTGTTTATAAGAATGTTTGCAATACAGAGACGCATTAAAATGATACTGGGAAATGTAAAATAAGTGAATAGTACAGTGTTAATATTAGAAGAGGAGAAATAGGATAAAGAGGAATCTCAAGTAAAAATAAAAGGCAAATTTATTTTGATGATGAGCTAGAAGTATGTATGCACTAAACAACATATCAGCTAAAATATTAAGCAAAAAAAAAAAAGTGACTAGGACACAAAATCCATGTACAAAATCGATTACATTAGTACATTTAGTGCAGATGACCAAATACTTTTTTTTAGCATCTATCGATTTACTATAACTTAATTCATCATTTCCAACAAAAACTAAGTAAAATAGTAATCAACAGCAGGCTGGCAGGCCCTCGATCTAACATAAGGAATGGGCCTTCTGAGGAAGTAACCTGGGCAATCAATGGATGAGTTTCACCCAAAAGTAAGTCCATAGGTTTGGAGTAGCCAGATACTGGAACATGACGGGGAGGGGGATGGGACAGTGCATAGTGTGACATAATGAAGGCCCTTGAGACACACATCACTGGATTCTGCTTGTGAGACTCCTGGCTTTCCTGCAGTGGACTTTGTTTGTTCTGATACTCAAATCTTGAAGACACTGAAGGAGTATTTATAGAGGGGGGAGAAAAAAGATTGTGAATCAAGAGGTCTGTACTCAGTCCTGTATCATGTATGAGTGTATCATGGATGAGTATCATAGTTTACATTATTGTTCGGCAAATGCTCTTTTTTGCCCACTCTGGCAGAATTTACTTACTTGCTCTCTGGCTTTCAGCTTGACCTTTTGACTTGCTTTATCCAATTGAATGTTAGAGGGTATGATGTAAGCAGAGGCTTGGAATGTGCTATATGGTTGGGCTTGATCCCATAAGAGCTACTGACCTCTACCATGCAAAGAACATTTCTTAGTGGCTTCTGCTCCTTGCACCTGATCCCAGATGAGACCAGTGGATTGCCCTGGTTGACCCACATCCTGAAGCAGAGCTGTCCCATCCAAAGACCGCTGAATGTGGGGAAAAAAGGTTTATTGTTTTGTACTTGAGAGTCCCTGGTTGGTTGTTAAATAACAATAGCTGAATGAGACAATATAAGAAAAAACAAAACAAAACCTTTTGTAGTTTTACTGGCCTAAGAAAGTACATGCTCTTCTAACTTTTACTAGAAAACAGTTTTTGAACCTGAAAAAGTACTGTGCCAAATGAAAATGAATCATAATAGGGAACATAAGAAAGAAAGATGTGGAATGGAAGAAATAGCGTTAAACAAAGAAACAAGTAAAACAAATTTAAATGACTGTTAATAAGAAAGTCACGAAGCAATTGTTAAGAAAGGATTCTCAAATTCAAGAGTTGTACTGCTAAAAAACTTTGGAACTCTAATATCAGTAGAATTCAAAAAATTGGTGGGAAAGGGAAGTGAAAACCTTATTTGTGGTCATATTTTATTAGGGGAAAAGATCATATATAATGTTAATTCTGGATTGTGATACGTAAACGTAGGTTAAAAATATGTGAAATTAAAGGTAACCACTGGTAAACAAAGAAATGCAATAATAAAAAACTGGTATAGTAGCTCCCTCTGGCACAGAGGGCAGATTGTTTTCCTACCAGGGTAATAAATATATTGCCTCTCTCTGGGGCAAAGTTTGGGTAGATTTGCTAGTAGCCCCTTTAAAAAATTAGCATTTCCTGACCTCTAGGCTTCCTCGGCTGTGACACAAATCCACTGTGGGTGCAGCATCCCCAATGGGCCACCTCAGATTACCCCTATGGGACTCAGGGACAAAGAGAGCCCATTCAAACATGAAGCTAATGCCTTCTGTGTTGTGCATAATGACATCCTTTTTCTTTGACCCAGGGGTTTCATGTCTTGTACCAGCATCTATAAAACCTATCAGGCTAATTTGTTAGTTTGCAAACCTGAAACTCTTTACAGATATTGTGCTGTACTGTTTGTTCAATGTTTTTAATATCACCCTTGGATAAAAGGTACAGTATACCCAGAATGAGTATAATTGTCATAAGATTTTTATAGTACAAAACAGCCTAGCAACCAAATACATAATACTAAATCTTTTAGAGATAATTTTTTTATATACATTTTTAAAAAGTCATAGTTGAGAGACCTTAACACAGTTCTTTGAAGAATTTAACAGATCAAATAAGCAAATATAAGTAATTTTATGGGATTTGGCTATCATCCTCAAAAAGCTGGTGTGAGTATATATTGAATATTTGTGGATACAGATATAGACACAGGCACATACCATCTTATTTTAAAAGGTGATATAAATTAAGTGCCCATAAGATAGTTAAAAGCTTTGAATATATATTGTAGGCCGCAATGGAAAGTTCAGTAAATACTCAAGAGTAGAGATAATTCAGTCTTTATTCACTTGACTAAATCCGTTTAAACTAGAAATCCAGAACAACTAAAAATCTCAACCTAACAGAAATTAAACATGCTTATAAATAATTTGGGGATCAAAGGGGATATCAGAGGTGAAATTAGACTGTAGGATTGATAAGAAAAAATACTCTATAGTAAAGCTTGTGGTAATTGGACAAACCATGATTGGTAGAAAATTTATAACCTTGTGCTTTTATTATACAAAATGAGCTCAAAATAAATGAACGAAGAATTCAGGCTTAGAAACTAGAGTCTAAACTAACTTTTCCTTGGAAGTGCTTCTGGTTCTTATTGCTAAATATAAGCCTGTGTTAACACATTGTTCCATTTTTAGAAAAGAAAAAAATATAGCTCTCTACACTTTAAAGAAAATAAATTGGCTTGAGATGACTTTTTTGTCAGTATGTTTCCAGACTATATATTTTTTGTTTTTGTAGAGAAGGCTTGAATAAACTTCAGCAAATTAATTTTTGTAAATTAAATTCAATAATTTAGACCTACTTTTAGAGATTAATACATATGTTAATAGTGGTTGAAATTGAAAATGAAATTGAAAACTTTCTCCTTTTTATTTTAAAATCTAAAATGCTTACAAAACTTTAATTCCATATCTCTGAACTATATTGATTTTTCCGGCTATTTCTCATTTTTTGGAACCTATTAATAAAGACTTTGACCTATAATATACAAAATTTGCAAAGACATAAAAATAAGCAGCCATAAATTTATAATCTGTCTAGCATCAGAACAAACAGGGTGAAGCAAAATGTAAATGCCAAACATCAGAGAGCAAAACTAGTAAGATCTAGCTGTCTTCATTCCTTTCAAACGTGAAAGGTCATTTAAGGAAAGCTTTGCAAGAAAAGTGGGATGAGAATTTGAAGTACAGTTATGGAAAAGTAGTTTACTAAAAGTAGAAAAGAAGGTTTCAAAAATGTGTTTTGTATGCCAGCCTTTTCCTGATATTAAAGCAATGCCTGAAAAACTATAGTAGTCCCCCCCCCATATCTGCGGGGTATATATTCCAAGACCCCTAGTGGATACCTGAAACTATGGCTAGTACCAAACCCTATATATATAGTTTTTCTCTATACATACATACCTATGATAAAGTTTAATTTATAAATTAGTCACAGTAAGAGAATAACAACAAAAGCTAATAATAAAATAGAACAATTATAATAATATGCCATCATCACTACATTTGTGCTTTGGGACATTATTAAGTGAGATAAGTGTTACTTGAACACAAGCACTTGCATACCGTGACAGTTGACATGATAACCCAGAGGCTAACAAATGGCTAACAGATGGGGAGCATTTACAGTGGGGAGTGTTTACAGTGTAGATCCCTTGGACAAAGGGGTGATTCACAGGACTGATCAGGAGTGCACAAGATTTTATCATGGGAAAAAAAAAAGATTTTATCTTGCTACTCAGAACTGCCTGCAATTTAAAACTTAATATTTTCTGCATTTTAAAACTTATTTCTGGAATTATTTCTAGAATTTTCCATGTAATATTTTTAGACTATGGTTGACTGCAGGGAACTGAAACCCCAGAAAGTGAAACCGCTGAATGAGGGGGACTACCACAATACTTTCTGACTGTACAACATATAGGATGTGTGTCAACATATAAAATTAGCTCATATGAATCCTACATTTCTTTTAGGAAGACTTTTCTGAACTTGTGGTTCTGAGTTCTGTTCTTTCCTTTTGTTCTAAGGCACTTTCATTTTTCCTTGATAGCGTTTAATGCACAGTTATTAAAGTTATCTGTGTTTATCTTTCCTATTAGTCTAGATATCTGCTGTGGTTTCAGTGTTCACCCAAGCCAGTGTTGGAACTTAGCCCCCAGTATGGAGGTGGAAGGTAGGCCATTTAAGAGGTGATTGGATCACGAGGACCATGCCCTTGTAAATGGAATGATCCATTCATGAAGTCATGGGTTAATGAGTGGTCATGAGCGTGGTTCTGATGGCTTTATAAGGAGAGCAAGTGAGAAGGTTACCTTCTTGCTTATGCCACTTCTTGTCCTGTGATACCCTATGTCACCAGGAGACCCTCTAGAGAGTTCCCACCCGGAAGAAGGCCCTCACAAGATGCACCCTCTGGACGTTGACTTCCCAGCCTCCAATACTATAAGAAATAAATTTCATTTCTTTATAAATTACACACTTTCAGGTATTCTTTTATAAGCAACAGAAACGTACTAGTACAATATAGTTAAAGTTTAAACAATGTCTCCATTTTTATATTATCAGCAGTTTAGTGCTGATAATTAATAGAGCTGAGTACATGAACTTTCTTTGAATCAATTATTGTATTAGGATTGATTTATTATAGAAGAGGAGTTACTTGTTTAAGTAGTGTAAACAATCTTTAAGCTTTAGGCCAATTAGCTTTTAAGAAATGCTTTGTCAGTTTTCATATTCACCAGTAATGTGTGAAAGTTTCCATATCACCATGTTCTTACCAGCATTAAGCATTATAATTTTAAAATCTTTGTTAAGTTAATCAATAAAAATAATCTTACTGCTTTAGTATGCTTTTTTTTCATTACCAGAGCAGTTGGACATTTAAGAGAGTTTGCTAACTCAAATGAACTGTTCATGTCTCCTGTCCTACATTTTATTGAGCTCAAATTCTAGTAAAGTTATTAGCCAATTTCATATGGTCAGTTTTCTTCTAGCTTGTTTGATTTTTAATTTTCCTTGAGATGTATTTGATACACAAAAGTTTTGTGTACTTAAAGTCATTGATTATTTATCTCCTTTGCCTGGTAAGTCGTTCCCTATCAAGAGCTTAGATTTTTACCTTTATTTTCTTGTGTCTTTTTTATGGTTTAAGTATCTTGTCTATGTGTAAAAAATCCATTGTAATTACTGGATTTGCAATAACTATGCATGTGGATTTGGGAAGAATTGACATCCATCTTTCCATCTAGAAACATATGGTATGTTTCTCCAATTTTTAAGCTTTTAAAAAAATCTTTCAGTAAGTATTCTTCTTTATATAGAATCTTTGAGCCTTTTTTTCATATTTTAGTTTATGATTGCTTTTGCCAGTGGATTTTTCTTTTACATTAAACAGTTATTTTTACTATACAGGAAAGCTCTTAAGTTTTACTTGCAGCTGTTGAATTTACCAGACTCCCTTATTTACCTGTAGCTACTCAGATAATTAATTCTTGCTTTCTAGATAGAAAGTAGTATCTAAAAGTAAAGTGGCATTTTAAATTTTGTTTTGGCTTTTAGTGGGACTCTGGTTAATTTTTCACCCATTAGGAGGGCCGTTTGTTGTTGTTTTGAGATTTATCTTGTAATGATATTCCTAGATTTATTTATTTATACTTATTTTATAAATATATTCGCAATAAATATTAAATATTTAATGAATACTGAATTTGACATATACCTTCTTGGCATACATTAAGATCATTTTATGGTTTCAGAAGTTTGACCTATTGAAGTGATATCTTAATCAAATTTGTAATGTAAACCATTCTTGAAGAACTGTGATCTAGTCTTGATGGGTAATTATTTTAATATAATTTATTCACTTTTATGCTCCCAAATAGTATAATCACATTTTTTCCTGGAGTTTTCATAGGCTGACTCACACCCTACATTCTGCCTCTGTTTTGGTTCTCATCTTAGTGGTTTCACCTTGTCACTCTAACTTAATTCTAAACATTTTTTCTTTCTTTCACTCCTCCACATCAAATGCATCAGCTCAAAACCAGTTCTGCCACTAAATACATGTCATCTCTTCCCCCATCCATCTCCCTGCTATTCCTCACTGTTCTTCATTTGGTTTGTTGGGATGGCTTCCTAAGTGGTCACCCTAACTACCTCTCTTTCATCCTTTTTCTTTTGTCAGTTTGATTTTTCTCTCTGAAACACAGGTCTAATTATGGCAGTTCCATTTTTAAAGTTAAACAGTGGCATCCCATTTCCTTCGCCATGAAGTTAAAGCTCTTTCGCTGGGTCATTTCTAGCTTTGACTGCTTTCAGTCTCCGCCATGGCCCTTGTTGCATCCTTAATTGCATCATTTAATTGTACAGAAACATGATATGAGGTTTTCACAGCCTAGAATGATCTACTGCCTTGTTTTCTTGGCTGCTCCTCCAGCTTCCCTTTTTGGCTTAGATTCCACTTCGTCTAGTAAGTGTTTTATAACACTTTGGCTGTTCACACTGATTTTAGGTGTCTTTCCTTTCTATTCCCATTACATCCTTCTCATTTATAGTTTACTTATTGCATGGTATTTTAATTAATTTTCTTGCCTCTTTCTTCTCTGGGAACTTCTTGAGAGCAAATGTTGTGTGCCTCATTCATCTTATTCCTGTGCCTCCCAAATAATAGAGACTCAGTAAATATTTATTGGGTGAGTGGATGGATGCGTGGATGAACAGACTACCTGTAGCCTACATTATAGTGGTACCTATAGCCTGGTCTTTTCCTTCCTTCTCACTGCTACAAGAATGTTCTTTCTAAGAGATAAATCTGACCTTTTCACAACAGTGTTGTAAATCCTTTAATGACTTTGAACACCCTCATGATAAAGTACTTTAAGCAGTGTTTCTCTAGACTTTAACAGCCCGAGGCTGTGGTTCTCAACTCCTGCTGTGGGTTAGGCTCTCCAGGGAGCTTTGAAAATTCCAAGATATCTAGGTTCTGCTCCAGACCAATTAAATCAGCATCTGGAGATGGGCCTCAGCATGGGTATTTTCAAAAACTTCCTTGATTCTAATGTGGAGCAGGATGAGACTTGCCCTGTCCACAGCTTCTGAGTTTTCAGCTGCCTCCAGTCACTTAGTTTATCTGGAAGTGCCTGAGTCAAGGCTCATGGAGCACTGAGAATTCTTCCTGGCCCGTTGGCTTTCTGCTGAGATCTGCATCACTCTGGGGCTGGCTCCTCACAGCCCTGTTGCCCTCCTCATCTGTGAACCTGCTTGGTGTCCTGCAGCAGCAACCGCTGGTGCTTCTGCCTCATTGCATGGTGCGCAGCTGTCCAGTGGTGCTACCACCCCCACAGCAGGCACCCTCGGATCCTCGGCAGGCAGAAGCTGGGCCGTGTGCTTTCGAGCTCTGCACAAATTTGATCTCTGCGTTTGCTCTGCCCAAGATGAATGGGCACTGGGTTGAATAGCGAAGAGTGTTTCTCACCTCTTGGTGTTATATGTACTCTGTTAAATGGACACCAGAGGAAACAAAAGTACTTTATGCTTTAATATTGATCTGAATTTGGGGGGAGTGGGACCCTTGTGAGCTGCAGATACTGTGTTCTGTGTAGATTCCTCTCTGAACAGGTAACATTGTCACTGGCTAAGGTAGAAAGTGATCCCCCTGACTCTCTTCCTGTAGAATGATTTTATTTCACTATTTTTGTTTAAATCTAGGGGTTCTTCTTAGTCCTTCATATTTTTAAAACCTTTCTCATTAACCATACTGCATTTCTTCTCCTCTTAAGTTATTAAATTGGTTTCATGATCTGCATGATGTGCAGTTGGGTAGAGATGGAGATAGGAAAGAAGGGAATGAAATGAGCACGTTTTTGTGTGGGTAGCACTGCCTGCACAGACTGTTTACACACAGCATCCTCTTGTAAGTGAGGCAAGGTGTCCTGAGAGTTAAGAGTTCTTCAGACAGACCTGGTTCCAGTTCTTGTTCCCTCAATTATAGCTGGTGTTCTTGAGCAGTTGCTTAACCTCTCGATGCCTCAGTTTTCCTATTTGTAAAACAGAGATACTAGTGCTTAGAATAATACCTGACACATAGAAAGTGCTCAATAATAACATTTAAATCACTTTTCCAAGGTTAACAGTTAGCAGATTCAGATGCACATTTGTCTTACCCTGAAGCCACACCTCTGAAAAAGAGATAAAGGTATTTAAATCACTAATAAGCATTTTGAAGTCTATAACGAGGACATTTAAAATTTTTATTTGACTTGAGACACCATTGTAAATATTGACTTTTGGCTAATGGGTGAATGACATTTCAAGAAAATTATGTTCTGTGTGTGGAATGATGGGGGAGGCGCTATCATAGGGTAGAGAACTGGCGTTATGAAGTGATGGGTTTCAAATGAACACCATGGTGTGGAGTCAAGGAATAGCAGAGATGGTGTGATCTGGAGGTCTTGGTGAGCCCTCAGTTGTACCGCTGCCAGCTGTGCATCCGAGTACCGCTTTCCAAGGTGTAGGTAGCTCTGCCCTATTAGGAAATTGGAATAAACAGGAGTGTTGTGAAAGCCGCATTCAAGGAGAGAGAATGAGACTTGGACTCTGTAGTTTAACTATGAATTTTTTTGTTTGTTTGTTTGAAAAGATGACTGGTAAGGGGATCCGAACCCTTGACTTGGTGTTATCAGCACCACACTCTCCTGAGTGAGCCACGGGCTGGCCCCTTAACTATGAATTTTAAAATCATAGGTTGGCAGAAGAGTAAGAACTAAGGGTCTTCTTATGCAGTAATCATAAAACAGTGTTGAAATGTCTCGAGAGCAATGATAATAAAGAAGCAGAAAGTCACATTAGTTGTAATTGTCTTACTCACTTGATTCTCTAGAACTATTGTATTATGTGTCTCACATTAAGTGTAGACCAAATTTGACAGTGCAATTTGAATGGCAGGCTTGTTGTGATTTAGAAATTTATACTAATGGCAGCTGTGACTGTTTTTTGACGGTGGCGCTTAGCAGCATATGCCATCTTTCAGGTTATCTACATTTTCCATCATAAGCTCCGTGCTTTGCAACTTGGTTGCCATTCCTCATAAGGGTTTTCTTTTTAGAATAAAACATATCTTCTATGCTCTCATGTGACTTTTTATGCACGGGATCTTTGAGCTATTCAGTACTGAAATAAAAGACATTAGAGGGAAAATATTTGCTTATAAGCCTAAGCATATGGCCTCCAGAGGAACTGTTATTACTTATATAATTACCTACGATATATTCTTCAAATCTAGGAAGAAACTTTAAAAATAGCATACATTTTATTTCTCTCTACAATATTGAAAATATTATTTTGTGTCCTTTTATGCATTTTGTTTTCAATTTTTTAAAAAAAATCAGAATCCTTTATATCTGATACCATTCTAAAGATCACTACTAAATAACCAGTGGGTAAGGTAGTGTGGCATTTCTAAAACCTTTCAGGTTCCTCTTTTACTTGACCTTAAGAAAAAGCAGTCATCGATTTGCCTCCTATATTGGTTTTTAAAATGTCTTAAATCAGTTTTGGAACAAAATAGGAATATTTTTTAAATTCCTATTTTCCTACCAGGATGATCTTGCTTAGATTTATATATGGCTTTGTTGTATATTTGTGATATGAATACTCAGATCTTTGTTACCTTCACCTTGTTACTCTAGCATTCTAGAGCAGTACTCAGGAAATGAAGGTCATAACTCTGGATTTGGTCTTGCCAATATCACCTTTTTATTTTTAATAACTAATATATGTCAGGTGATTGTCTCACTTACCCAAATCAACGATTATAGAAAATTGAAGGCGTATGCCTAAAACCCTACTTTATTAAAGGTTTGTCTTTAATTACCACATTTCCCTTTGTTATTTTGTGATTGACAGCTGGCTGCAGACTGTAATAAAAATTATGTATAAGGCCATAAACTAATTTTAGCCATCTCTGCCACCTGATCTTTACTTATTTTTCTGGAATTGTGAACAAAAAGGAATGTAAGCTGTTGCCTTCCCAGGGAAATAACAAACGAGAAGGTGCAGGTCAGTGACAGTAAGGATCTCAGAATTCTAGAAGCTCAATTTTTCAGTGTAGACTAAGTTCTATTATGAAATACTTTCTTCACTCTTTTTAACTCCAGTCTAATGAATAGACTGAAAATTTGGGAGTTCTTCAAATCAGTGATAGCTTCCGCTACCATATTTTACTAAAAGTACTTGGAGTTAGATTATTTGGAACGTCAATAATTGACTACGGTCACTAAAATTATTTGTACACTGTCTAGTTGTAGGTCAAGGGGAACAAGAGAAAGGCACAGTGGGTGTGCCAGCTGTGCAGAATGATGGCCTTTGTGGGTCTAGCTGTGTGCTTGTGCATGCCTCTCTCAACTATTGACTTTTCTTTTTAGAAATAACCATGCAGTAATCCCTCTCCAACAGAGGAGCTTAACTTTCCTGAAAAGCACTATAGTTCGCACAACCGTGGTCTCCGAGGAAATAAGGGGTTAGGGTAGCATAATATTTCAAAGCATAGACTTTGAAATCAAACAGACCTGGTTTTGAGTTCTGGCTCTATTATTTTATTTACCTGCATGGGCAGTTTCCTTAACTTTTGAATCCACTTTTTCTCACCTATAAAATAACATCAACCTTACTGAGTTGTGAGCATTAGATGAGAAAAAAGTCTAAAACCTAGGAAGCATCCAGTAAATGGGAATTAATATGACATTAAATATGTATTTAAAAATTCATTAAATAAAATTTCTATGACTGTCTGCTTCAAAACAATCTGCATTTGATTGTGCTGAAACCTACTTTGGAAGGCAGCTGTCTCCTGAATCTTTTCTTTTGTTTTAATTTTAAAAACTATTTTATTGAAACACATTATTATACATATTTGTGGGGTACAGAGTTATATTTCGTTACATGTATACAATGTGTGATAATCAAATTAGGGTAATTAGCATGTTCATCATTATAAAACTTAATCATTTCTTTGTGATGAGGACATTCGATCTCCTCTCTTCTAGCCATCTGATATCATGCAGTAAATAATTGTTAATTATAGATGCCTAGCTTGATTGTATGTGGATAGAACTTTTTCTTCCTAGCTGTAATTTTCTGTCCATTAACCAACATCTCATTATTCCCCCTAAATCTTTTCTTAAATTGTTTAGGGAATAATGATTTTTTTACTAAGTAGTTAATAGATGTTAGACATTTTTTTATGTTTGTCTTTTGTTCTTTATATGTATTAGTTCATTTCATTCTTATGTCAGCCCTGGGATGGAGATACTGTTGTTATGCCCACTTTATAGACAAGATATGGAGCTTTAGAGAATATGAGCATATGAGTTACTTTCCATTACTACCGTTAACTAGTAAATGGTAGAAAAGGGATTTAATGGCAGTTCTATCAACAGGGCCCAGATTTACCTGTCATTCTATCCTGTCAGCTAGATTGTCATGATCCGCTGACATACAGCCTCCCACGTTTCTATGTTCTGTAAAGTTGTTTTTTTTTTTTTTTTTATGTTTTTGAAACAGCCCATACTTGTTTGAGATTTTTTGTCTTTTGCACTGGTATACACCCTTACTAACACCTTTTCTTAGCTGTTAGCAAGAAGCTTTTTCAGTATTATCTTGGCATTAAAGGGCATGTTTTCCTGAGCTGAATCTGTGCATATATTGAAAGGGAAAAGAATGAACAGTTCTCATTTCTCTACCCCATGCCACAATGAATGTGGCCTTTAGGGCTGGATAACTGTAATTATTAGGCTTGTGTGAGGAGAGTGAACTAAATGGCATATTGGTAAAATGATCAGAGATGTAGAAATATTCTTAAATCAGTGTACAATATTTCTAAATTAAGCTGGCTAACAGTCACTGTATATTGCATTTATATGACCTTAGTTCAAATAACTCAGAAACGTTCTACGTATTTTCTATTTGCCTTTACAAGAGATAGAGGAATTGAGCCCAGAAATCAGACTTGGGATTTTTTGAATACTGTATTCCACAATCAGCCAGCCCTGTGTGACCTTGAGAAAGTCACATAGTCTAGTATATGTCTCCTCAACTGCAAAATAGAGATAATAAAAGCTACCATGTAGGTTTGTTTTAATGATTGAGGGAGTTTACATTTCAGCTAGCATAGTATATACTAGGCTCTCGGTTATTGAGAGCTGCTATTTCAACTACTGTAATTTTCATTGTTATTCAATGCGTTCCTTTACTTAGAGGACATATTATGTCCCTAAAGAATGGAGTATACTTTAGTTAAAGAAATATTGTAGATGGCTTTATTTAAATAGACATTAGAATACTATCAGTGAAGGAAGTGCTGTAGGAAGATCTGGAGCTCAAAAAAGTTGATGCCGTGGTCCGTCCTTCACGTGTAGCATCTGGGCACTTATGCTTCATGAATTCCTAACTTCTTCCGCCATCTCCAATGACTAATTCATCCATATACCCATCAAGTATTTGTTTAAATTCCTATCATGTTCTGGGCACTATTCTGGGTAATGGCTGTTTACCCTTAGCTTCCAGAGTATATTTATTAACTTATTTTTGGGGGGGGTACAGGTCAGCAGTGAGCAGGATAAGCTGACCAGGATTCTCCATGGCCATTTTAATGAGTTCTCTTCAATTAAGAAAGAATATATAGACCTATATATGCTTTCTGACTTGAATTTTTTAAAAAAATTCTTGAGTTAGAGATACTGGGGCCCTACTTGATGTAATTATAACTTGTATTAGTTTGTTTCTGTTGCTTATAACAAACGACATGGAACTGGGTAATTTATAAAGAAAACGAAAATTATTCCTTATAGTTTCTGAGGCTGGGAAGTCCAAAGTCCATCTGGTGGTGGTGACAGTGGCCCAGGGGTCTCATATTGCAAGATGGTAGAAGCAGAGAGAGAGGGAGAGAGAGAGAGAGAGAGAGAGAGAGACTCTCCTCTTCTTTTATAGCCCTCAAAACCATGCCCCTGACCACCATTTTTAATCCATTCATGATTGCATGATCCTACAATCCAGTCACCTCTTCAAGGCCCCACCTTTCAATTACCATAATAGGATTTCTCACCCTCTCAGCATTCACAGTGGGCGCTAAGTTTCTAAAATGTAAAACTTGGGGGACACAAGTCAAGCTTCAGTGACTTTTGGAGGAACGTGATTCAATCCACTATATAACTTGAGCCCTGACTTTTGGCTGGAGTAAAATACAGCTGTGAGCCTTCTAAATCCTAATCTGGCCAGTACATTGTTTGGAGCACTGATCTCTGGTATGTGCCAGAGCATGTACAGCCCAATTGGTATAATCCTTCACAGTGTCAGATAAACCCCTCTTTTTGGATTAAATTCATGAGAGAAGGAGTCAGAGAGCGACTCCGTGAGTCTCAGAAAGTGCTTCCCCTTCTCTGGGCCTTGGTGTTTGTCTATTTCCAATACCTGGGCCATTCTTCCTAGTGATATTATTTGCATTACATATTCTCTAACTTAGGTCTCATTCTTACATCCTTCGAGAGTTCTTCCCTCCCTCACCATCCTGTCTGAGATAGCACTTCTTCCTGTCCCTCTCCACAATGTTGTTTAGGTTCAGGAATACATCTTTTTTGATTTTTTGTTGTTGTTTGTAGTTCCACCTCTCCAAGAACCTCCATCTACTGTCTGGGCTGGTTGCCCTGTAGGTCACCTGCTAGGTCTTCCTGAAACTTTCCGTTGCTTCCCCCTGGATATTCCCTTTGCCTTTTATCAGAGACATTTTCCATGATAACAAGATCCCCATCTTTCTTTTTCTTGATTTTGGTGGAATATGTTCTTGAATAGCTTCATCATATTAAAAATGAGGTACTGCAGCAAAGTACACTGTGACAGCCCTTAACGACTCTGCTGTTTGAGTCACAATGCTCCAAGTCTGGACTGGTTGCCCTCTATGACTGGTATTTATCTGTCATCCTAAGATCTCTACCATTATCTTGGGAATTCCCTTACCCTCTCTTCTTCTGTTCTGATCGAAGCTTCTGTTTTCTATGACCTTAGCTTCTCTTTCTCGGAGGAGTATCTCATTTTGATGAAGCACATCCTCTAATAGTGTCCTGAGAGGTGGTACATAGGAGAAATATTTTTTACATTCTTGATTTTGAAAATGTCTTTTTTATCATACAATCGATAGTTTGACTGGATAAGGAATTTTGAGTGGAACTCACTTTCCTTCAAATTTTTGAAGCTTTTGCTCTGTTGTCTTAGTTTCTGTTGAAGAGTCTGAAGCCATTCTAATTCCTCATCTTTTTATTACAATAATGTGCCTTAATTTATGTTAATTTTCATCTTTTGTGCTGGGAACTCAGCCTTCTTAATCTGGAAGTTCATGTGCATACCGTATGGGAGATTTTCTTTAATTATTTCTTGATGATTTGCTTTTCAGTTTTCTCTGCTCTCTTTCCGGAATTCCACTGACCCTGGTGTTGGACTGCCTAGCTAGTCCTTTGATTTATTTATCTTTTCACTTTTATTTTCCATATCTTTGTCTTTCTTTTCTTCTCTACCTTTGCGGGCTTTCTTGAACTTTGTCTTCCAACACTTCTATTGAGCACTTCGTTTTTGTCATATGGTATTTTTAATTTTCAAGAGCCTTTTTTGTTCTCTGACTACTTTTTTTATAGTTTTATATTCTTGTTTCATGTTGTACCTTTTATTTTTCAGATGGTATTGAAGATAGCATGGTTTGTTGTTGACTTCCTACTAGTCTGTTTTCTTCTAACTTCCTTTTTTCTATTTGTTTTGATTTTTAGCTTTTGTATTAGAGACTTTTCCCACCTCTTGGACTATCCTTGGTTGTCTGCATGTTTTTGGTTTTTGTTTTTGGCAGCTAGCCAGTACAGGACCTTGGCCTTGGTGTGACTAACACTGTGTTCTAACCAACTGAGCTAACCAGCCAGCCCTGTCTGCACATTTTCAAGAGTAAGTGGATTCAAAAACTGTTTGGAGGCTCTCAGCAGATAGATAAGGCTTACTATTCATGATCTGGCTGAATTGTTTCGGAGAAACCCCTGGCCATCAGGTGTATTTAGTTTTTTCACCTTAGCTTGGTCTGATTCCTCAGAGATCAGTATTGGCCTGGTGCCAGTGTTCCAGGAGTGAGTGAAGAAGAATCAAGGAGGAAGCTTGGTGTTAACCTTGCTATGTACCTGTTCACTTAATTCCTTTGCTTTCAGTATTGCATCCTCTCTCGGTTATGTTGGTGTCTCCCAGGATATAGACCTTCTCTTTCTCAGAGACTGACAGTCTTTTGCTGGATTGGTGATGGGCGGTTGTCCAGCAGTGTAGAGTTGAGCAGGAGATCTAAGGTTATGTTTCATAAACAGCTTTCAACAAGATTTCTTTGTTTATTTACCTGTCACCCCTGCTTTTATTCACACAGTGCCAGAGATATTTGGTACTGACAGTTTCTGAGGTTTTCAAGGATGCTTTGGTATTGATCAGGGTTGGTACTTAGCTCTTCCCATTAGTAGGTTAGGATTTGGCATTTTTGGGTCTGCTAGTTCAGTTGATAGTTGTCTATCTGATTTCCAGTTTCCAATGTTTTGTTGTTGTTGACTCTTACTGCTCCCATTCTTATAGTTTGTCTTAAAAATATCTTTTTACTTTGAGTGAGATGTGTTAGGAATAAATATAATTTAATGTCACATATACAGCTTTTAAATATGAAAAATGAATTATTAGTTGAATGTCTATAATTATCACCAAAATATATGTATATACAAATATTCACAACTGAGGATTGTTGTAGAATATATTGCCTTCTTTTGTTTCTCCTAAAGCTCTTGATGGCTTGTCTGTTTGCTTAGCTAATTATACATTTACAGTTGATTATAGATAATTATAGTTTACTTAGTAATTATAAAGTATATACACCTATTTATACAATATGTATTGATTCTATTCGATATATAAAAGTATTCATTGTACATATATACCTATATGTGCCATGTTATATATACACACACCCACATAAATGCTAACTTGTGACTGAATTAATTTTAAAAAGATTAATATGAGCTGTGGAAGGCTTCTATTTTATGTGCTCAGTTAAGGAATTAATCCTATTTAGATTTTGATTCTTCCTTTGCTAGCTAGCTTTAAACGTTTGCTATATAATTTGAATATAATTAGGCAATGTAACACTAAAATCAAATTATGATAAGTGGCTTTCTTCAGAAATGGTGACAATTGGATTAATAGCAAAGGTCTGGGCCAGAAGGACTTCTGCATTTCTACAGTCTCATTTCTCAATACTACTCAGTCCATTAAAATCATTAAAGTCCTCTATAAATCAGTATAATAACTGTGCAGTCTGATGAAATTCAACTCTTCTTCATAATTTTCAGAACGTTCAAAAGCCTTTTTCTGTGAAACCCCAAATAATTTCTGAGAATTCAGGAACACTACCCCTATCGTATACCTTTATTTACAAAGTGATTTGCAAAATAAAATGTACCAAGCTGGCAATCTTTTTCTATTTGTACTTTTGAAAATTTAGAAAAGAAATGTAACTTTATTAAAAGAGTATTTTGATTTCTTCTCTAACCTTTGTATTTCAATCCACCCTTTGTCTTGTGTCTTTCATCCTGCCTTTTGCCAGAGATCTGCTTCATTTCTCTTAAGAGTGTATGCCTTTTCAATAAAATAACTGTTATTCAGGGCCATAATCATTTCATTACATCACAGGATCTTGATTTTCAGGCAGGTGCCTAAAAGATGTCAGTCAAGTAAACAAACCCACGCAGGACAAGCTCTGCCTTGGTTTTGGCAATGGTTGCTAAGACTATAGACTGTGATTTTCCACTTACAGAGAAAAATGGCAAACTTTTTGTCTTAATTTTATTTGAAATATAGTTTCCTGCTCTGAAACTACCTAAAGATTCCTTGGCCCATTATTTTTCCTTTGATGACTTTGAGATCTTTTTTTTTTTTTTTTTTCCCCCTGAAATGAGAAGATCCTTAGACATTATTTTTAATTTGCACTAAGTAAACCAAAAATTTCCTTCTAAACAAATGCACTATTTAAATGTGTTAACCTTGGTACTTTTATTTAATTATTTTTTTTCTGGTATTTTCTTCCTTCCTGAATGCTGTTGATGAAGATTAGTTTAAGAAACACTGGCAGTTTGCAGCTACCACTTTGTTTTCTTTTAATCCCAAAGGCTTTCATGGTAGAAAAAGAAATAATTGAATGAACTCAACTCTTTCCAATTCTGAAAGGTGGATTGGCATCAGCTCAGAGGACTGCTTAGGGAAAGGTCAATAAACATATGCAGATTACTTCTTTTGGGTTTAATAAGCTTTTGCCCCGTGCCTACGTGTGTGTCTGATTTCATATACTGTTTTAAGAGATGGCTTGATATGATGTGCCTGTTTAAAAAGTGCCAACTTTATTTTTTTAAGAGGTGTAGATACTGAAGTCCATTTGGTTTATACCTAAAGCAGCCTCTTAATTTCAGTATTTGGACTACATCTCAAAAATACTGTTATTTCACATAATCGTGGCACTTTACATCAAATAAAAGAGGCTTTCAAAATAAGATGTGAGATTGCATTTGCTTTGTTTTACTTCTGTGGTAGTTATAATACATATAAAATGTTTAATTAAAAAAATTTTTTTTTTGATCGGTAAGGGGATTGCAACCCTCAGCACAGTGTGGTCCACACCACGCTCAGCCAGTGAGCGCACCGGCCATCCCTATACAGTATCTGAACTCACGGCCTCCATGCCACCAGCGCCACACTCTCCCTAGTGAGCCATGGGGCCGACCCCATATAAAAATGTTTATAAGATTCTTAATATGAATGACTGCAAGAATTTGCTATATTTTACTTCATCCTCTTAAAAGTTTGCTGTATTTTTATCCTGACCCCTTCTTTGTTCTGCTGAGATGCATATAACACCAAAAGGAGTGAGGAATTCATTTACATGAGAACCTGCAGGCAATATGAAAATGAATAAGGCTTGGCAATTTTCAGCAAAGGGAACTTATAATTTCATAGGCATGGGATCATAATACATGTATATGAATATCTACACTTTTAATTCAATATAGTATCTAAAAATTACAAGGAAGTTAACAAAATATAAAGGGAAACAAACTTTTCTTGATTCTATTTCTGATAAAAGATTTGAGGCTCTCTATTAGGAAAATATTAGGTTGTGAATGTCATTTTGTCAAATGATAGTTTTTTGAACTTAAATTTAGCATTTTAGGTAGGAAAAACATTTTTATTTTGGGAAGTCATAGCTATACTTGTATGAGTATCTCATGCCTCTGCCAATCTTAGTTTTTTCTCTGCGAACTAGTTGAATATACTCAGGAAGACATCCAGGCTAACTGGGTCTGGCCTAGATAAGTTTTTCATAATTTAGTCTTTATTTTTAAACGGACTCTGTTCTGCACAGATAGTATCATGTGGGTAATGATTATCTACAGTTTTTTCCTTCAGTTAATAAAATTACATTTTTTTCTTTATTCTAATCTGCAAGTATGTAGTGGTTGCTAGTCAGTTGTTTTTAAAAACTGACGTAGGGTACAAATATCCAAACAAGAGTGTTACTGCCAGAGGGTTATTCAGTAATTTTCCAGATTTCCTTTAATTTTTCAAGACATGGGTCAGAATTGCCTAAAATTGTAACATAAATTACCACAAAGCATCTAGACCACAAACTAAGAGTTCTGAGTTTGGCCAAGTGAGTCTCAAACAGGTACATTATCATCACTTCTGTTGTCACATAGGAGTTCAGGGATACTAAATATATTGCCATATAGAGCACCTTGGAAAATATGCCCAACTTAACAGAAGCTAGCCAGCAGTGTTTAAAAACATTGCCTTTGGGCGGTGTTTTAGAGCTTTCCCACCTATGTGCATATAGAGGGCTGTCCAGGAATTATCACTCACATTTACTCAGTATAAAAGCTGCCCGTGGACTAGTGTAATGTGGCAGTACCTTCTCCACTGCGCTTCAAGGTGACACTTTGAGGGGATTGGGATGTGGAGAGGGTTCCAGGAAAGAATTCATGCCATTTTCTTTATACTTCATGATTATGACATGGTAAAATACTAGAGTATTTGGAAATTCAGTTATGGTATCGAGGGTACAAATATTCTTAAATGTAACATTTCTTCCTTTTCTTTCTTGTTTTTTTATTTTGTGTGTATGACCGGTAAGGGAGTGGATTGTAAACCTTGGCTTGGTGTCGCCCACACCGCACTCAGCCAGTGAGCGCACTGGCCATCCCTATATAGGATCCAACCTGCGGCCTCAGTGCTCCCAGTGCTGCACTCTCCCGAGTGAGCCACGGGGTCGGCCCCGTTTCTTCCTTTTCTAACAAATGCGGTGTATACATTTCTTTTGATACTATGAATGGATTTCAAATTGAACTTTTTCTCATATCAATAATTTGAAAATAATGACTATTATATAAGCCTGTTTAGATGTTGTTCTGCAGCATTAGGATACATGGGATAACTAGACAGCGAGTGACTTGTTTTAACCTCACGGGGATCTGAACCTGTGACCTTGGTACTCTAACCAACCGAGCTAACCAGTCGGCCCTGTTTTGAGTCCATAAGCCTTGTGTATACATGTTAATATATGAATATATTCATGCAGTTCTTGTAATTTTCAGGTAGTTCATTCCGGTGCTTCGATGTCAGTTAAGTTAGTCAACTTTTGAAGTCAGTAACTGTCCAATGTACCTGAAAGGTGAAAATAAGTGTTTTCTATTTTCTTGAAAATTCTTGATTAAACTTAGGCTCTTTTCTGTACCATCAGTATGCTGTGGTAGGAAACAATAACAAATGATGCCCTGATGCCATTTCTTCACATAAAAACCAAAAACAGATGGAACAGTAGCAGCTTGGATTTTATTACATTCACTATTTTGTTAACATAATTTAATGCAGAATCCAGGCAAACTTCTACATAGGAAAGCTTCTCTGGAACAGAACTATGTGTTACTTGGATTGCTGTGTTTCAGAATAAGCTTTTGATGTGGAAGCCTTTACATATTCCCATCAGTGCGGAACATAAACATAGGCCCTGTTCGTATAATTTCATATTAGTTTCCCAGTTTTTTTTTTTTAACCACTCTGAATTTTGTCCCTAGTAGTATGTTTGGGTGTTTCTCTGCAAAACAAATAGTGTTCTTCCAAGCATTACTTTTCAGGGATTTTAATATTTATTTAAATTAGAATACCCTTTTATAACATCTGTGAATTCATTAATAAATAATGGAAATTCTTGTGATTTAATGATCTTTTGAATTAGTGTTGTCTCTGTCATCTGACAGCTTTGTCTTTGCTAAAACTTTGACAGCTGATGACTTTTTCAATATTCTTTGCTTCATTGGTCCCAAATACAAGAGTACTTCAAAAAATTCATGGACAAAGTCATATTATCTTTCAATTCTATTTTTCTATGAACTTTTTGAAGTACCCTCATACAATATAATGTTGATAATATCATGTAGCTGATAAAATGTGATTTTACAATTTTTGTGAGATATTTTGGTTTTAGCTATTCATTGCATGACCTAGAGTTCTTGAGTTCAGTCTGATACTCTTGTATCCTAGTTCATAAAACGATTTTGATGGTCTTAAAATTCATAGCTTTTTAAGTTAAAGATAGATTTATTATGGGAAGGTATCAGCATGTTTGCTTAGTATCTTTGCTTAAGTTGATAATGTTTACATGAAAATAAGACATTTAGGCTGCAGAAAAGAATTATTGGAGTGAACAAATCTAAATTTGGTATAATCCTCATTATGCTGCCTAATTAGTGGCCAATCTTTTTATTTGTTACTATTATTTGAAGACATACTAGAAAAAAAAGAAAAGTAAAGTTGTCTTATAGTAGAAAAAGAGACCTGTAAAATTAAATCTATGTAGATCTAAAGTTCTAAAGGAGACTGTGAGCCATTATGAATTCAGAAACTTGATGTAAAAAAAATTAAGGTTGTCTGTATTCTTAAGAATGTGTTTTAAAATAGATTATTAAAAAATGTTAGAAAGTAGCATTAGATACTGAGCTACAAATTTTCATTTAATTTGAAAATTAAAATTTAGATATTCATATTATATAGATATTACATTCTTAAGCTAAAAAGTTTGAAAGATATAAATTCGGGAACTTTCAAGGCCCTTTAGTAAACTTTTAAAATTAAAATGTATTATTACTATGTTAGGAGCAAACATTTTTCTAATTTGTCAAGTTTTTTCAAGAGTCGGACTTAGATTAACTAATAAAACAAAGCAGTGGTAGGTAAATGAAGAAATACCAATTGATAAAATTTGCATAATTAAATTCATTTTAAGAATACTAATTTAAAAACCCAATAGCAACAAAAAAAGAAAAATTACTGATAGTTGTAGTAATGATAACAAGCACTACTTTCTATGTTAATAGGAAACATTGTGAAAATTAAAAGCATATTAATTGTACTGAAAACTAAATACATGTGTATGCAAAACAAAAATTTTTTGATAGTAAACAGATTGTGACTAAACTAATCCTTCTGTCTGGATGATTTAGCTGGAGGTCAGGGAGAGATGGGTAGGACTGCACAGCCACTTCTTAGTGGGGAGCGCTCTGAGTCCTCTTATTTACCAAAATGGCAATTACCTTATGGAGAAAGACATTAAAATAATGTTCAAATAAGATTCAACTGTTTTACACTTTTGAATAGTTGTTAAAAGGGTTAAAAAAAAAAAAGTCTCTTGCATGCCCTACAGCATACTGGTGGGAAACTGCACTCTGTGAAATATGTAACCCCTCTCCACTGTGGGTGGAGAGGGGAGTATGTGTGTGTGTCCGTGAGTGCATGCAATTTGTGTGCTCGTATATATACAACTGAGCTTTAAGCTAGTCATCTAATTTTTGGCAGCCGTAGCCGTTGGCAGTTTTACAAACCAAAATCGTAGGAAGAGAAAATTTTGCTTTCTTCAATCATATATGTATTTGAACATTCCTTTCAAAGTATCTAAGTTTATTTTACAGTGTATTAGAAAATGAGGATGTATTTGTTACAAAATGTCACTAACTTTATGTAAGATTAGGCTTATTTCATTTTTGTCTCCCCCATCCCTATCAGAGTACTTGGTTTTTAGTAGGTTCTCATAAATTTTTGCTGAACTATTGAATTACTCGATGTCTGAATAAACATCAAGTTGTAACATAGACCTTCTCAGTAAAAATTGAGGCAGATATTGCTTTAAAGTTTAGTTTCCTGTTTGTATGCACTTAGAGAACTGTAGAGTGATGTAGCAATAGAGACGTGATGTGTAAATCTTGAGACTTAAACAGTAACTGATGAGAGAATGAATTTCTGCTATTCATAGATATGTATCATAAAAATGCATCTTTTTCCTCAAAAATTTGTCTTTGACTTAATTATACCCTATCAGATTTCAATTCAAAAATGTGTTTGTAAGATGTGAATGCTATCAAACTAATTTATAGGTACCTGCTGCTTTCAGTAATAAGTGATCTTTTTACCTAAGGACTGTTGAATAACTTGATCTACTGCCAGAACATCCACTGGTCACGTTCTTGCAATGTCTTCCTTCGGAGAGTAGAAGTTCCCATCCCAACATCCTATAATGCACTCCCATTCATCTCCCCTCTTCCTCTTGCTCCTTTCCTTCCCACAATCATCTGGTGGCCCTCTCTCCTTTCATATTCTTTTCTCTTACTCTTCATGTACCCTCTTCCCCCCAATTCCCAACCAATGGGGAAGGAAATTTTTATTTGAGGTTTCCTATTCCTTTAGGACTAGGTTGTCAGCATAGTGAACTAATGTTAAGTTGCTATATACTTTAAGAGACTGAAGGGTTTACATATTAACCTATTGCAGGAGTTTTTACAAGGGAGGGATTCTGGACAATACTGTAACCTAAAGGGTTTGTCATTGTAGAATATCAGCCATTTTGGTAGGTAAAGTTAGGGAGTATGACTAATGTTTGGGAAGATGTGGTAAGTCACAAAACTGCCACATAGTGGAGGGGGGATAGTGAGAGACTTGCTAATGGACACAAAATTATAGCTAGATAGGAAAAATAAGTCCTACTGGTGTACAGTTGACCCAGGGGTCTGTAATTAGTAATGATTGACTGCATGTTATCAAATGACTAGAAGAAAGAGCATATGTGCACATCACAAACAATTAAAGTTTGTAATGATGGATATGCCAATTACCCTGAATAGGTCAGTATACATTGTAAACATGTATTGAAATATAACTGTGTACCCCATACATACATACAATCAATACGTTTCAATAAAAAATTTTTTAAAAACCTGCCACATCGAAGTCTTTGGGTGGTGTAGAGTTTGCCTTAAGTTTTGATATTTTATCTACTTCATGTAGTTCCTTACAATATACAAACAATTTTGGTGCTAAGTTATATTTGTAATTATTAATGTATTATTTTAATTTCTCTGTTGATACTAGAGTTATTTCCCCACCTTACTTGATAGCCGCATTTCACAGTAATATTCAGGTACATTTCAGAGATTTATAATACTCAGGATTTCAGAAAGCTCTTACAGAAAGTATGAGAATGTGTTATTTACCCATTCTTTGCTACAAAAATAATGTTGAGTGGTTCTATAATTTAGGAACAGAAATAGATATAAGGTAAACAGGGTTTGTTAATAGAATTTTGTGTGAGAGAAATTAAGAAAAAAACTAACATTAGAATAATGTCTTCCAATGTGAAAAAAATTCAGATCCACTTTAGCACAAAATATTTAAGTTTTTCTGTTCTATTTATTCACATCCTAGATTATCTTTCAGTTTTTAGCTTCCTGAATCCCTTTTTGAGTTTTCTTGGACATCTGTTTTGTGAATTCAAGTTTTCTCCTATAAAATGGAGCTGATAATACTTCTAAATGCTAATTGAGAGTGACTAAGGACTCTCCCTTCTTCAAGTTAACCCTGTGTGTCTCAGTAGGTGGGCAGCAGATGCAGCAGATCCAAAGGTGTACCATTTACCAAAAACCAGGAGTTTAGGACCAAAATGAATATGCCATAGGCTGAATTACTTAGCACTTCACTGTTTAGCAGCCTTATTTATACGTGTTGAGTAGAACGTAGGCTTTCTTTTTAGACTACTGTGTCACGTGGCAGTGTGTGGACCCTGGAGAGTGGCAGTGTACAGCACCCGCTCCCCCCAATCCCTGTGGTTTCTGTAGTCTTTCGAGGCCATCATCTACCTTCTGTTAGATTCAGGTAGGTTAAGGTTAGGTTGTGTGTGAGGTGAACTCTCCTGGACATGGGGTGAAGGAAAACAAGCTTTCAATTTCCACCATACTCTGCTCAATTTTCCCCTCAGTGGAATAGGTGGAGGAGTCTTAGGGCCCCCTTATTTCAATTCCCTACTCCCTGAAAATGACATCCTTTATCATTATTTCTAATGACAAATTTGCGTTAGACATAAGCAGTTTTAGGTTATGTATTTTCCAAGCAGATAAAACATTAAAGCTCTTAAGAAGTGCCTGTATTTTAAAATGATTCATAATTATATAGACCAGTAGTTGAATCTGCTCATATTTCTTTTTCATGAGTAATATCCCCATTTAAAAATTGGTTTGAGTCCTATCTTGTGTATCATGTGTATCTGTCTTTCCATTTTAGATAGATCAAAAAAAAAAAAAAACAAATTTAGGAGTTACAGAAAAAGTAAGTCAGTCAATCTAAATCTACTTACTGCCCCTTCCCTCCCTTTGATATATTTGGGTAGATTTCTTAATCCATAATTACCATCTCCAGCAAATCCCAAACCTAGCTGAACATCAGACTCCCTCAGGAACCTTAAAACTATAGCTTTCCAGATCACTATATTAAAAATTCTGAATAGTAGGTGTGGGGTAGGTCTTCAGTAACTGTACTTTTTAAAAAAGTCTTTTAGGGAAATTGTAATTAGCCAGGTTTGGGATTTGCTCACTTATTCTTCATTTTTTAAAAAATGATCACACATCCCTCTTAGTGGCATCTCTTCTATTTGTCTGGTTTTAGTCTTGCTCAGCATGTTGAGTTCTGATGGGGAAATTTCCTTTGAGCTTTAGTTTATTATTTTTTAAAGTTTATTATTTTGTTATTCTTATTTTTGGCAGCTGGGTGATCCAGGGATTGAACTCTGGACCTTGGTGTTATCAGCACCACACTCTAAGCAACTGAACTAACTGGCCACCTGAGCTTCATTTTCAGACAGCACTGAAAAGATTAAGGAGTTGGAGGTGACTGGAGCCTTAAGACATTATTGAGTCCTAAGAGACAAAGGTAACTGGGTAGAGAAACATAAGACAATCCAAAGAACAAAATGAAAAATATTATCAAAGTCTTAGAATGAGAGTAAGAAGATACAATACAAATCCTAGTATAGGATGCCAAGTTACATTTGAATTTTAGATAAATAATTGATATTCTTTAAGTTCCAGTTATTACATGCACATACTTGTACTAAAGATTTATTTCAGATAGATAATTATGAAATACTTATACTAAAAATTATCTAGTATTTACCTGAAATTCAAATTTAACTGGGAAGCCTACGTTTAATTTGGCAACCCTACCTGACATGAAAGGAGGCCTTGCAGACTTGTTAGACTCAGCAGTGGAGCATGAAGTAGCCATTCGATTAAAATAGCCCTAGAAGCAGGCTTTATTTTAAAATACCTCTTTTTTTGGCTTGTTTATTATTTCCTTATTAATTACTTGAACACTATCTTTGTAACTGATAGAATCAACTCCCCTTTCCTTGTCC
This sequence comes from Cynocephalus volans, assembly GCF_027409185.1. NCBI lineage: Eukaryota > Metazoa > Chordata > Mammalia > Dermoptera > Cynocephalidae > Cynocephalus > Cynocephalus volans. The sequence continues at coordinate 33,067,148 of NC_084465.1, forward strand.
CTCTTACTGGGAAAATCATTATATATTCTCCCTTTTTTGGACATCACTTGAATGAATGTGCTAAAATTTTGTCTTTACTTATCCGCAGTATTCTGTACATACATTCAGATTTGCTTTTAGAATCAGAAAATCAGACGCAAATATTTGTCATCCTAGCCTAATGTTCAGTTCTTTTAATGCCACTCTTGAAGAAGGTTTTTTTTTAGCTGTTTATTCTGCACAAATCCTTGAGTTTGCTAATATAAATATGTTTGCAGTGATATCTTGGAGGTAGCATAGCATATTGCTGATTAAATTTTGAAAAGTCAAAGAAGCAAAAGAATACAAAATGATTTTCATTGTTAGGGGGATAATGTGATCCTTGCATTTTATGTCCCCAAATACCTGGATACAAAGGCAACAATCAACATGATTTAATTTATGTGAAATAAATTATTTTTAAAGTTGCTGCAGCTAAGATTTCTGTTTTAGGTACCAATCAGAATTTCATTATTTGTTGGGAAAATATTCAGTTAAACATTAGAAGATACTAGTTTTGGCTTTTTGTATGCAGTTTACCAGTTTAGGCCTCCTTTTTGGAAAGGACAGGACAGAGGTGCAGTGCTAGTTACCTACACAGTAGCTGTTCTCTAGCCATCCTTCTTTCTTAATAGACCATTGGTTTTGTTCAGATATCAGGCCTTCATTATTTTACAGGGGTGGCTGGATTTTTCTCGAGTCACCAGGGTGAATCTTGCTTGGTCAGTCATGGTATTCCATTTCCCTTACCCCAGTGCTTTCTTTAGGAATGGACACATGAACCAATTCTGGCCAGTAACATGTGGGGAAAAATCTGATAGAGGGTGTGCTGTTTCTGGGGAAGTTTTCTCTTCTTTTTCAGAGTAAAATATTTCTTCATCAGTCTTTGATTGTTGTGCAAGGGTGCTTTGCAGAGAGTTACAGTGGATTTCTTTGGAGTTAATAAGCTTGAGTACAAAAGTCAGCACATGGAGCATGTAGATAGATGGAAAAGGTCTGGGTCCTTGATGACTTCATTGTGTGACTGAATTAACTGATTTTGGAACCTCTTACCTTGGGACTTCTTGAGATATGTGATAATAACCTCCTGTATTGTTTAACAGGCTGTTTTGAGTTAGGGCTTCTGTTACTTTTCAATCAAAAGCATCCTAAATAAATTAAGGGAGTAAGATAGACCATAATGTTTACTTTACTGAGATTCTGCTGCTACTTATGTCAGAAAGATGGTCAGCAAAGATGGTGAGCTGCAAGTCCCTTACCTTCCTCCTCATCTTCGCTTTCTTTTTGATAGCCATTTCTCATCCATGATCTACCCAGTTTAGAAAGAAAGCAAAAACTTCAAACATTTCTGAGGAACATAAATTGATATCATCTTTTCTTCTTCTAAAATCAGCTCTGTCAAAACACTTGTTACCTACTGGAAAAGGCCATTGTGTGGCATGGAGCTGGTCAGCACACTTAAGCTTTTAGATCGGCATGTAGTTGTCTGCTGCCGAGTCTGTCTGAATACTTCACGGTGAACATAAAATTGCTGTTTCTTGCAAATATGGCTTACACATACGGAACTTTGCCATGAAAAAGCAGATGGTACCGAGGCACAAAGTTCTTCCTGCCTGAGAACAATATCATCTGCAAAACAGAGCTACTCATGCTGCAGCTTAACAAAGAAATCCTTTGCTGTTTCTCTAGGCCTCTCTGAGTCTGGCTGAACTTATTATTTGGACAACATACAAGCTCTCTTGGAATTCATTTTATGATTGTGCCTAATTTCCTCCTCCTCCTCCCTCACTTATATCACTGCTGGAGTCATTGCTCAGTGGTTATGACAGGATACATGCCCAGGAAAGTAATAGTGAATGGTGGATTTTCTTCTGCTGTAGACGAATGCACATCAGCAAATGTTGTGCTTTGTGTGGGGTGTATAGATGACTGGCATTCATGTTTAAGGAATCTGCATCTTAGTAAGGAGAAAGCCACACAGGCAAATGATAGATGTATATATAAGGTGCAGAAATCGCACAAAGAGGATAAGATGACTTGATTTGGGGCAGCAGGAGGAAGTAGGTTCTTGGAGGTCTCATCTGAGTTAGTTTCTAAAGGATGAAAGGGTATTCCAGGCAGAGGGAACAAACTGTGCTAAAGGCACAGTGACACAGACCAGCAGGTCGGGATGGGGTTTTGAAGGTAAGTGGGAAGGAGGGGAGCTTTTACTCACCTCTCCAGGCTCACCAAGTCATGTGATGCTTTGCTAGGCTCTGATGGTCCTATGTCTTGACCTGGGTGTGGAGAATGTGACTTGAGAAGTTCCAGAGGAAACCCCAAGGGTGGCCAGTGGCTAAGAGCATGTCAGTCAGATGTACCTGGCTCTGCCCCCGAGTTTTGTGAACTTGGGACATTTTCTTAACTTCTTTGGGTCTTAGCTTCTTCATTTGGAAAACAAGGAACCCACCTCATAGGGAGCTGTTAACATTAAAATAATCCATGTAAAGAGGTTGGTCTTGTGCTTTGTATATAGTAAATAGTCAATAAGTGTAACCTATTATGTCTAGTTGTTAAATTATGCATATATTAAGCATGGTCAAGGGGAAATCATATTGTTTCAAAAGGCTAGTCCCCTCACCTGCCTTGACGTTGCTCACCAGACTCATTGGAAGGAAAGCATTGGCTAGAAACTTTGATGGCTCATGATGGACTCTACTGGATGGTAAAGTGGCACAGCATGAGCCGAACTTCATTCCATTTCTTGCTTTTTTCTTACTAAACCTCAAAACTTGTTTGCATAGCTTCATTGATTTTGTCAGACCTTAAGGGGTGGCTGGGGGTGGCTGGGGTGGGAGTGACTTTTGATTGTAATAACTTCTTAGAACGGCTCCTAAGAGTTGTTTCTCTTTCAACTTTCTAGCTCAGCAGTCATCTCTGAATTGCTGGTTGCAACAGAGATCACTCAGGCTGCAATTTATGATAATTGGCTTGCGTTTGCTTTTGATGTGCTTATGTTATTAGTGGGGACCATTAAAGGCTGTGTTAAGGTCCTTTTCACTCAGAGTGGTGAATAAAACAGATGCTGTTAATGAATAAGATGGTCCTAAAGCAGACTTTTTGGAAAATAATGACAACAGGACCTGCCAGTTTTCTCTCTTATCTACGTGCCACCTTGTACAGCACCATGTTCAGGGACAGGACAGAGAGTCCTGTTGAAAAACTCAGTACTTAACTTGATCATCTCTTCTAAGATTCAGCTGAACGGAGACATAGAGTCAAATAGGAACACTCCAGCGGGTTAAGCAGAACATAGTGATAGAGTAAAAACTATGGACTTGAGTTCAGGAGACCTGGGTTATGGTCCCAGTTCTATGACCCAACTGGTTTTTTACCTCCACCTCTTGGTCTGTTTTCTCATTCTTAACATGGATAGACAATAACAACTGCTTTACTGTCTGACAATGAAAAACACTAGGCAAATACTTAGGCATTGAATTTCAGCTCTCGTTAGGTTTCTCCTCTGTTGTCATACCACGGAACTTTGCCTCCAGCTTACATACAGTGGAGCCTGCTGCTGGGCAGGAGGCCATACGTCTTGCACAACCTTCAGCATAGTGCCCTGTTCATCTCTGTCTTCCAGGGACAATGACCATTACACACATTTCTCTGTACCAGCACTGTTCTATTGAAGTATCGTGCGAGCTACATATGTAATTTAAAATTTTCTAGTAGCCGTATTATAACACATAAAAAGAAACATGAAAATTATTTTGATAATTTATTTTACCCTGTTTATCCAAAATGTTTTTTAAACGTCACCAATTATAAAAATATTGGTGAGATATCTTTTATATGTATATATATATGTTTTTGAGTATTTGAAATCTGATATGTATTTTAAATTTAGAGCATGTGTCGACATGGACGAGCTGCATTTCATTTGCTCGTTACCCTAGTGTGGTTAGTGACTACTGTATTGACAGCACATCATCTGTTGTTAATTGTTCATCGGCATCCATCTTAAGATTCATTGTTGTCTGTGTCCTCTGCAATTGCTGAATAAAATGACCATGTATTTCTGAAATAATAGCAGTTATAAAGCATTTAATCTGTTAAGCCCTTTAATGCTATCACCTCATTTAATACAAGAGCACTATTAAATTGTATTGTTACTGCTGTCATTGTGTAGATGATGAACTTGAAGCACAGAGGTTAAGGGACCTGCTTAAGATCCTACAACTTGAGGGTTTTCCTAGATGCAAACAGAAAAGTAGTCTGACCCTAGAGCTCTTAATTACTTCATCCACTGCCCTCTTAATGGCTATAACTGTATTAGTCCATTTTCTGTTGCTTATAACGGAATACCTAAAACTGGGTATTTATAAAGAAATGAAATGTATTTCTTACAGTTTGGGAAACGGGGAAGTCCACAGTCCTGTGGCATATCTGGTGAGGGCCTTCTTCTTGATGGAGGCTCTGTACAGAGTCCCGTGGTAACACAAGTAGTCACATGGTAAGAAATGGCAAGAGCTCTTTCATGTGCTCTCCTTATAAAGCCACCAGTCCACACCCATGATAAACGGATTAATCCAATCATAACAGCATAGTCCTCATGATGCAATCACCTCTTAAAGGCCCCACCTTGCAAATACTGTAATCAGAATTCTAACCATCTTAACACTGTTATATGGAGACCAAGTTTCCATCACATGAACTTTTGGAGGATACATTCAACCCACAGCAATAACCTTACTATTTAATGAAATAGGGTAGGATATCTATGATAGGCTGTTTTTTGATCCACTGTGGGAAATTAGAGTTTTTTAATAATTTGCATAATAAACTGAGGTTTTTTTGTGGGGGTGGGTGGGCATAGGAATAGAGGATGTTGCCATCCTTGTAAGGAATAATTTCGTAGCAACCGATTAATGTTCATTTGTCCCTTAGTTCGCTCACTCATTTTTTTTTTTTTTAAATATTGAACTCATTCTGTGTGCTCGGCATTTTTAGTATAGGGTGAAATAAATGAGCTAAAACCAAATTCTTATCTTGAAGTAGCTTATCCCATTCTAGCAAGGGAACTTAATTAATAAGCAAATAAATGCATACGGGCTATGTATAACACATCAGCTAGGGATAAATACAATACCTCTTATTGAAAAAAAAATCTGTGGCTATGGGGGAAATGGAATAATATGGTAATTGGAAAGAATATAGGCTTTAGGATCAGAATACGGGTTCAGATTCTGTCCTTACCTGGTATTAGATGTGAGGTTAAACAAGATGCTTAACTTCTTTGAGCTTAATTTCATCATTTGCAACAATACTCTATAGGAATTTTAGGAAGATTGAGACATGTTGGCCAAGGGTACAGTTAAGCAGGATGAAAAAGTTCTGGAGATCTAAATGTACAGCATGGTGACTATAAATAATATTGTGTACTTGAAATTTGCTAAGAGAGTCGATCTTAATGTTCTCATTACACACATGCACGCAATAGCTGTGAGGCGATGGATGTGTTTATTAGCTTAATAGTGGTAATCATTTCACAGTGTATACCTATGTCAAAACATCATGTTATGGGCCTTAAATATATACAGTTTTTATTTGCCAATTATATCTCAATAAAGTGAAAAAAGAAAAATAATAAGATGTGTGGAATGTGCTCAGTATAGTATGGAAGGGAAACTCCCGGAATTCATGGACTTAACACCTGCAGTTTCAGTATTCACTAGCCCCTCCCGACCCCCAACACCCCCCCCCCCAGGGTTATTTCTCTCTCATGTAAAGGAAGTTGGGAGGTAGGTGGTCTAGAGTTGCAGTGCCGCTCCACATCATGTGGTCTCGGGCTCTTTTAATCTTGCTGCTCCACTCTCTTCATGGGGCAAGGTGACAGTTCCAGCAAGCACATCAAATTCCAACCAGCAGAAAAAGACGAAAGGGAGAAAAAGGCAAAAAGGGTTTGCTTCAGCCACCTTTTATGGTTTCCCGTAAGTCATGCACACATTTGCTTACATCTTATTGACCTTAACATAGTCACTTGACCATATCTACACCTGCTAGGTGAGGCTGGTATTTGTAGTCTTATAAGGGCATATTCACAGACCCAAATATTTGCGCTTATGTAAGTGGGCAAGAGAGGTTATTTGGATAGGACATTATTGGTATTAGTGCCTCCAACAGGATTTATAATACATAAGACGTCGCTGGGACCCTCTGTTATTCTGTTCTGATACGCAGTTTGGGGAGCTCTGTTGTTTCAGAAACGTGGAAGGCACTGAAAATTTTTGCCCCAGTGGTTTGATGTAAATGTTTTTGATAGAGTGTTGATAGAATGGGAAAAAGAAAATAACACCTATCTTTTAGTCTTTTTCTGTTAATGTCTTTTACTGTATCTAATTAACAGGCCTTAAGGCTATGTCTGTGTGCATTTTAATGAACATTTAAGCCTGGAATAAATTCTTTTAGCTCCTTGAAAAACCTTTCTCTTTCTACCTTTCTTTGAGGTATACGAGGCAAATGCACACCTACCCTTCAGTCCTGGAGATACAGGACCCACTAGTCACCTGCCACTTTGCTGTGGAATTGACTGTGACTCCCTTTACTAACCAGGATGTCGGGCAGCCCTCACTGTGAGTGTTAAGAGTCCTCCTGGGGACTGCAGGTCAGGACAGGCTCCACGCAGCAATAGTTGCTGGGTTCCCTAGTAGCATATTGGCTGGTATCCTGCTGTAGTAAATATCTTGGCATAAATCTTCAGTTGATCCGCAATTTAGAATGAAAAAGCTAGAATCCAATTTGAACATCAAAAAATACGTAAGAAACATAAGACATCTCTGAACTCTATAATCTGTTTTTCTTGTGGCCATTATTACTATGGATAAATTATCATAGCTACCCAGGATTTAGAAAATTTAGCTTTTACTGTCAGTATTTGAAGTATTCTTTTTATAAGGCTGACCTCTTGATTGTATTTAGATATTTGCAAAGATATTTATGTTCTAGTGAAGTTTCTGCATTGTAGTTTTATATGAAAAGTTCTTTTAAAATTTCTATGAGATTATTTCTGCTGGTCAAATTTTTCTTTATATTTGAAAAATATTTTATCATCCATTGATAAATATAGTAGTTTGAAGACAAAATATGGGCAAAATTAAAAGTCTGAATAATAAAATCATCTGTCTTGAAGAATATTAATTGATAGATTGTATCAAACTGAGGGAGTATATTTAATCATAGGATTTGGGATTCTTTACTTAATCCTGAACTGTCGAATATTTTTATAATGACCTGGATGAAGACTATGGAAATGTCTTATTTCATTAGTGGATATAACAAAACTAAGAGAGGTATGTGGACATTGGTGAAGGAATCTGAATTCTGAAAAATATCAAAATCAACTGAAACAATGGACCAAACCTAGCAAGATGAAATGCTGCTTAATCATGCACACATAAGAATGTTTTAGAAGTTTTTATTGATTATAAGCACAGTGTGAGTCAGTTGATGTGACTGCCAAGAAGAGTTAATTGGTTTTTAGGTTGAATTAATAGACATAGAATGCTTAGAATGTGGGAGGTGGTCCTCTCACTTGTCTCCATGTTGGCCATACTGTGCTGGGAGAATTATGATCAGTATACCCAGTGCATTTTAAGAGGGACACTGCTATTGTGATCAGTTTCATTTGCTTAGTTGTATAGCTTTCAAAGTGCTTTTTCATGTACTTGGTAAAAATTTAACATGCTTATTTTATGAACCAGAATGCATGCTTAGGAGAGTACCCAGGATGTGGAAGGGAGCTGGCAAAGTTTATCCTAGAAAAGAGAAGACTCGCAAATAATCTAGTACCTGTCCTCAAATTCTTGAACTGCTATGTTGGAGAAAGAAGGTAACATTTAGTCTTATTTTGCCTTGGATAGTACAGAATGAGGGTTGTGTGGTGGCCATAGAGAAGCAGATTTAAGTTTCTTATAGCTGCCCAAAATTAGGTTTCATTGAGGTAATAAAGGTATGTGTGTATGTGTGAGTTTGTGTTTTAATAGGCCCATATGGAGTCTGAGAGACGACTTGTAGATTTTGTAAAGATTAAAGCATTGATTAGAATGTTAAATAGGATGATTACTGTGGTTCTTTTCTGACTCTCTTGGTCTAAGTTTCCTTGAAATCTTCAAGCTTGAAATGTTAAAAATTTTCTACCAGAAAGGAGAATTGTCCAATCTTCGTGCAGGATAAGATTTCAACTATTTGCAATGGATTATAATTGTTCTGAGTTTAAAGATGCGCTAAGTTACTATTGTAGTTTATATTAAATCAAAATTAGTTAAAATTTGAGTAGATAATAGGTCCTGTGATTTAAAACCAAAAAACGAATAAAGTGGTATAGGTTGAAAAATCTTTCAGTCTTATTTACTGTCCAGTTCCCATGGCAATCTTTCTTCTATAGTTTCGGTCTGCATATGGAAGCAAATTCACATATATGTTCTTATTTTGTCCATTTTCTACATGAGTGGTGGCTTATTTTACATATAATTCTATAACTTGCTTCCTTCCCAAAGGTATTTTGATAATTTTTTGTATCAGTGAGAAGAGAACTTTTACATTCTTTTCATGCAGTTAATAGTATACCACTGTTTAGATTAGCATAATTTAGTCTCCTATTATCATTTATGTATTTGTTTTTTGCATATGATGCAGCAAATAACCTTGTACATTTGTCATTTTGCATGTGTGCAGGTGTATCTGTAGTATCAATCCAAAAGTGGAACTGCTGATTCCAAGAATAGGTGCATTTATTGCCAAATATTTGTCATACTCCTCTTTTTGTCATACCAATTTATATATTTCCGAACATTAAAAATGACCTCTCATGTAATTTTAATTTGCGTTTTTCTTAAATGAATGAAGTTAGAAATGCTTTCATAGCTTATTGGTTATTTCTTTGATCATATCCTTTTTGTCCATTTTTCTGTTGATTTATTGGTCGTCACCATATCAGTTTCTAGGAGCTCTCTATAAGCTTGGAGATTAGTTCTTTGGGATATTAGTTGCAAGTATTTTTTTTTTTTCTGGTTAGTCTTTTTCTATTTTGCTTATCATAGTTTTTGCCATGTAAAATTTATTCTCAATTTTTGTGCAATTAAATTTATGACTTTTGGAATTTTTTAATAGAGTTTATTTCTTAGAGCAGTTTTAGGTTCAAAACAAAATTGAGCTTGAGTGAAATCTGCCACCAGAACAGAACATTTGTTAAAATGGATAAACCTACAATGACACATCATTATCACACAGAGTTTATAGTTTTCATTAGGGTTCACTCTTGGTGTTGTGCATTCTATGAGTTTGGACATATTTATGAGTATAATGACATGTATCTACCATTATAGCATCACTAGTTTCACTTCCCTAAGATTCCTCTGTGCTCCACCTATTCATCCTTCCCTCCCCCTGCTGATCTCTGGCAATCACTGATCTTTTTACTGCCTCCATAGTTTTGCCTTTTCCACAGTGTCTTATAGTTGGAATCATATAGTATGTAGCCTTTTCAGATTGGCCTCTTTTACTTATAGCTGTCCAAAATTACTTAGTAAAAGGCGAAAGATTTATATGTTTTGAAGAGAAAGGAAGATATCCAAATGGCCAACAGACATATGAAAAAATGCTCAACATCACTCAGCATCCGGGAAATGCAAATCAAAACCACATTGAGATACCATCTAACCCCAGTTAGGATGGCTAAAATCCAAAAGACTATGAACGATAAATGCTGGCGAGGCTGCGGAGAAAAAGGAACTCTCATACATTGTTGGTGGGACTGCAAAATGGTGCAGCCTCTATGGAAAATGGTATGGAGGTTCCTTAAACAATTGCAAATAGATCTACCATACGACCCAGCCATCCCACTGTTGGGAATATACCCAGAGGAATGGAAATCATCAAGTCGAAGGTATACCTGTTCCCCAATGTTCATCGCAGCACTCTTTACAATAGCCAAGAGTTGGAACCAGCCCAAATGCCCATCATCAGATGAGTGGATACGGAAAATGTGGTACATCTACACAATGGAATACTACTCAGCTATAAAAACGAATGAAATACTGCCATTTGCAACAACATGGATGGACCTTGAGAGAATTATATTAAGTGAAACAAGTCAGGCACAGAAAGAGAAATACCACATGTTCTCACTTATTGGTGGGAGCTAAAAATTAATATATAAATTCACACACACACATACACACACACACACACAAACCGGGGGGGGGGGGGAAGAAGATATAACAACCACAATTATTTGAAGTTGATACAACAAACAAACAGAAAGGACATTGTTGGGGGGGAGGGGGGGAGGGAGAAGGGAGGGAGGTTTTGGTGATGGGGAGCATTAATCAGCTACAATGTATATCGACAAAATAAAATTTAAAAAAAAAATTACTTAGTAATATGCATTTACGGTTCCTCTGTATCTTTTCATGGCTTGGTAGCTCATTTCTTTTTAGTGCTGAATAATATTCTATTGTCTCAGTGTACCGCAGTTTCTGTTCACCCACTGAAGGATATCTTGGTCGCTTCCAAGTTTTGGCAATTATGAATAAAGCTGCTATCAATATCCATTTACAGGTATTTGTGTGGACTTAAGTTTTTAACTCCTTTGGGTAAATACCAAGGAGTGTGAAGACTGGATTGGTAAGAGCGTGTTCAGTTTTGTAAGAAGCCACCAAACTGTTTTTGCAAAGTAGCTGTACTATTTTGCATTCACACTAGCGATGAATAAGAGAGTTCTTGTTGCTCCACATCCTCACCAGCATTGGGCGTTGTCAGTGTTCTGGATACTGGCCATTCTATTAGGTTTATGGTAGTATCTCATTTTAGTTTTAATTTGCATTTCCCTGGTGACCTGTGATGTGGGACATCTTTTCGTATGCTTATTTGCTATCTTTGTATCGTCTTTGCTGTTGTGTGTCTTAAGTTCTTTGGCCCATTTTTTTAATCTGGCTGTTTTTTGTTTTGTTTTGTTTTGTTTTGTTTTTTATTGTTGAGTTTTAAGAGTTCTCTGTATGTTTTGGATAACAGTCCTTTATCAGATATGTTTTTTGCAAATATTTTCTTCCAGTTTGTGGCTTGTTTTCTCATTCTGTTGACAGTGTCTTTCACAGAACAGAAATTTTTAATTTTATTGAAGTTCAGCTTATCAATTATTTCTTTCATGGATCTTGCCTGTGGTGTTGTATCTGAAAAGTCATTGTCAAATCTAGGGTTATCTAGATTTTCTCCTGTGTTATCTTCTGGAATTTTTATAGTTTTGCATTTTATATTTAGGTCTGTGATTCATTTTTAATTTTTGTAATGGATGTAAGATATGAGTCTAGATTCATGTTTTTTTGTTTCTGTTTTTTTTTTGTTGTTGTTGTTGTTGTTGTTATGTGGATGTCCACCATTCCCGCACCATCTGTTGAAAAGACTTTATTTTCACCATTGTTTGCTTTTGCTTCTTTGTGAAAGATCACTTGATTATACAAGTATTTATATGGGTCTATTTCTGGGGCCCTTTGTTCCACTGATCAATTTGTGTATTCTTTTGCCAATACCACACTGTTTTGATTACTGTAGCTTTATCATAAGTATTGCAGGTGGGTAGTGTCAGTCCTTCACCTTTGTTCTTTTCCTTCAATATTGTATTGACTATTCTGGGTCTTTTGCCTTTCTATATAAACTTTAAAATCATTTTTCAATATCCACAAAATAATTTGCTGATATTTTGATTGGGATTGCATGGACTCTATAGATCAAGTTGGGAAGAACTGACATCTTGACAATATTAAGTGTACCTATCCATGAACATGGACTATCTCTAGATTTATTTAGTTCTTTTTTGATTTCTCTTATTAGAGTTTAGTAATTTTTCTCATATAGGTCTTATACATATTTTGTTAGGTTTATTCCTAAGTATTTTATTTTGGGGGTGCTGATGTAAATGGTATTGTGTAGTTGATTTCAAATTCCATTTGTTCATTGATAATGTATAGGAAAGCAAATGATTTTTGTATATTTAACCTTGTATCCTGCAATCTTGCTATAATTGCTTATTAGATCCATGATGTTTTCATTGATACTTTGGATTTTCTACATAGACATTCATGCCATCTGCAAACACAGTTTTATTTCTTCCTTCCCAATTTGTATATCTTTTATTTCTTTTTCTTGTCTTATTACATTAAGTAGGATTTCCAGTTTGATGTCGCAAAGGAGTGGTGAGAGGGAATATCTTTGTCTTGTTTCTGATCTTAGTGGTGAAGCTTTCAGTTTCTCACCATTTAGTTTGTATAGTGTTAGCTGTAGGTTTTTTGTAAATGTCCTTTATCAGGTTGAGGAACTTACCTCCTATTCCTAGTTTACTGGGAGATTTTATCATGAATGATGTTGCATTTTGTCAAATGCTTTTCTGCATCTATTGATGTGATCATGTGGTATTTCTTCTTCAGCCTGTTGATGTGATTGATTACATTAATTGATTTTGAATGTTGAAAAGCCTTGCATGTCTAGGATAAACTCCACTTTGTCATGGTATGTAATTGTTTTTATGTTTTTTAATTTAATTTGCTAATATTTTGTTGAAGATTTTCGCATCTACGCTCATGAGAAATACTTTAGGTTTCTTTCCTTGTAATGGACTGTGGATCTCGAGTCACAGATCTTTTTCAAATGTTTAAAGGAATTCTGTCCTGTTTTCGTCTAGTGCTTTTAAGGTTTCATCTTTATACATTAAAAGTTTTAATCCAATTGGACTATAATTTTGTGAATTATGAGGAAATTTAATTTTTTTCTGAATGGCTACCCAGTTATTCTAACATCATTCATTGAATAGACCATCATTTACTACTGATTTGAGGTGCTATACAGGTATTTTATAGTACTTTTTTTAATTGTATTTGGGTCAATTTCTTGGGTATGTTCCACTGTTCTCTCTATGTATTGGTGTATGATATAGTTTATTTTGATAATGCAAATAACTTTTAGGGAACTCTTCTTTCTCACAGCTATCCCCAGTACTAGATTTTAATTTAATTTCCTTTTTCTCTCCATGTCTTGTGTATGTGGAAATGTAGACCTCCTCTCTATACTAATAAAATATCCTTTTATTGACTTTTTGTATATCACTGTAATATCTGATGCTATTATATGTCTTAAGTGTAACTGTGATATTTTTAATTCATGGAATAGTTGAAACCCAGTATTTAGTCAGGTGCCTCTGATGTGTTTTGTGAACTGTACCAGCTTTGTTGGAGTTTCCAAGAAGACGGTTTGCTCAAATCTCCTTTCCTTGTTTATATCTGCAAATTTTCCACACCATAATTACCACAAAGTAACTCATTGTTATAATAGCTAAATTTAAATACTAATAAACTAGAAATTGCAGAGATGGTATTTTAGAGGAATATTTGAAGAGCAAATTGTCTTTGATAGAGATTGAATGAAACAATACACAGGTTCTAGTTTTTAAACACTATTTTATTAATCAAGTGAGGAGTTGGAACAAGTGATCTGTAAGTTCCCCTCCAGTTCATTGTCATTCTCACATGCATTTCCATTATTTTACTGAACACTTGGTTTCCAAGGTGAGGCCCTTTTTGGCGATTCCCAGGGCTTGGCAACTAGAGTGCTCTCAGCTGCCTCACTCTCAGCAATTGCTGTCCCATTTCCATCTGGCACCTTTTGTGAACCATGCTCAGGGAGCTAAAGTCATGGACTTAATTTGCCTTGCTAGTACACACACATACAAAAGGTCCCTACTTTCATTTTCTTCATATTATAGAAATAGAGATTGTAATATAATGGTGATGTTCCTACATTTCAGCTTGGCTTATCTTCCCTTAAAAGGAAGGAGATAACCTGAGTAAAGAAATGGAATGGTCTCTCTCCACTGTTCAGGGCAAGAGGCTTTTTTTTTTTTTTTTTTTTAACCCCTGGGTACAATAAGACATTTCTTTCAGTCTGTTACTACCAGCAACATTTTCTTTACAAACTGTCTGTGTTGTCTCCTAAATAAACCCATTTTTGGAAAAGAGCTTGTCCTCCTTTATATTTGAATGGCATTTTAATAAGCCTTTTGAACAGATTTAAACTTATTTCACATCAGCCTTCTTTTAGAAGCCAAATCATATCAGTTTGTTTAGTCTTTCTAATCCTTTAATCATTTTATCCTCAGTTCCAAATGCTTCACATCTCTCCATAGATTCCAGAACTGGTCTGAGTTCTTTAATAAAGTCTGATGAAGATCAAATGAAATAGAAGGATCACCCCTTTGCTGTTCCTGATGTATTTCAGGATTTGGTGTTTTATTTCCAAGACTATGTTGTTCTCTCTCCAATTAAGCAAAAAAAAAAAAAAAAAAAAAAAGAATGCTTCTGCATGACCTAGGAAGTATATGCACCTGTAGTTGGGACCAACTTCATGGGCATGAGCCTGTGCAGTTGCCCAGTGCTTAGAAGAGCCCCAATACTTGGTTTCATGCTCTGTGCCTAATGTCATGGAGTTCTTAATAATTTTTTAATAAGAGGCTCCTTGTTTTTATTTTGCACTGAGCCCTACAAATTAATTAGGGTCCTCTGCTTGTATTTGATGACTACAGGATGTTTGTAAGTCAGAACCTAAGTCTGAACCACCCTCAGTAATAATAATGCGAGCTAGACCTATGGTGAGGAAATCTGGTTGTAAACCTGTGCCCCCACCCTGGTTCACAGCTCTTCCCCCAGCACGCTAGAGGAGGCACTCACTGCTGCCCATTGCCTCTTCTCTTTTGGATTTGTCTCCTCCTCATCATTCCTTCCTTTATCTCAGCTCGGGCATTGATGTGTGTTTGTTCATAGAATCCCAACTTTTGGCACCCAAAGTTGTTCTTTCCAGGGGATTCTTTCTCAGGGTCCCTTCTGTCCTTTACAGTCTTCCTTCTATTACCTCTTGTCCAAGGCATCATTCACCCATATCCAGGAGTTCTTGTCCTCTCTGCTTTCTCTGTTCAGGACAGCTGGCAGTTTGTGCAATAGTTAATTTCTCATTCAAATGTTAAATTTACCCCATTTCCTCAAAGAGACTGGGGTGGTAATTGCAGGAATTCTGTTTGGGGTAGAAATGTGGATGCCATTTCTATATCACGATTTCAGAGTATATGGGAAAGTGACTTGGAAACATTTAAAATTTAGCCGTTAGTGCAAGTAGTAGGATGTTTTAGCTTTTATTTTGTTTTACCGTAAAGTTAATTCTAGGTGTATGTAGTTAATATATATACAGCAAATATAACTTGTAATAATTTTTTAATTTCATGCATTGGCTAATTTATCAGCTTCTTTTCTCTCTTTCTTGTAGCTTAACAAACAACAGTTGCAGTTACTCAAAGAACGGTTCCAGGCCTTTCTCAATGGGGAGACCCAAATCGTAGCCGATGAAGCATTTTGCAATGCAGTTCGGAGTTACTATGAGGTGAGTTTAAAGCGCTTTGTTTTTAGCATTCTGATGCTTTCTTAAGGATTTTTTAAAAGTGGTTTTCCCATTTTGAGAAACTCACTGGTATGACAAGAAAGCTCTGAGTTTGCAACCTTCCTGAAAGCATTGTCAATTCTCTTTTGCAATTTAAAAAGTCTAATTCCTCAGCCTGGTTATGAGAGATAAACAGAATTGAAAATTATTCAAATCTTTTGAGGAGAAGTAAACTGTTTAGAAAAATCTTCTGGCAGTGATTGATACAGCTGAATATAGCTATCTTTAGGTCCACATGTCTAAATTATCCTTTTTAGGTGGGATTTCAATAGTACATTGCTATCTTATGCCATTTTGTTTCCTAAGCTTTATAATAATTAAGGCCAATAACTAATTCCAAGAGGAAAAATTGAATTCTCTATTATTATAGATGGAATAATACAACCAATACCATCTTTCCAGTTCTGAATTTTTAGCTTCTGACTCATCGAGAATGCTCTATGGATTTCCTATGAACACCAGTTTTCACACATGGTCATTAACTGCTTCAGTGAGTTGCCAGTAGGTGTTATGTTTAGAGAGTTCTCTTTTTTTCTAAGCATTTCAGAGTTACATGGGGAATATATCATAGTTTACTTATGCAACTCCAGGGAAGTTTATATTTCCCTAAGCCTTGGCCTATTGAATTAGATAAATGTGGAAGTCTTGCTTACCAAATATGTATATGACATTAATCTTGTGGCAATAGTGGTTATGTTATCTAGCTGTTGACTCAGAATATCTTAACAAGTGCAGGACCTCAAAAGTCTTAACACTGTTGGTGAAAATGTAAATTAGTACAGCCGTTATGGAAAACATTATGAAGGTTCCTCAAAAATCTGAGAATAGAACTATCATATGATCCAGCAATCCCACTACTGGGTATTTATCCAAAGGAAAGAAAATGAGCATACCTAAGAGATATCTGCCCACCCATGTTTATTGCAGCACTATTCACAATAACCAAGATATGGAATGAGGCTAGGTATCCAGCAACAGATGAATGGATAAAGAAAATGTGGTATATGTACACAATGAAATACTACTCAACTATAAAAAATGAAATCCTGTCATTTGCATATTTACGGCTGCATGGATGAGCCTGGAAGACATTATGTTTGATGAAATAAGTCAGGCACAGAAAGATAAATACCATGTTCTCACTCATATGTGGGAGCTAAAAAAAAAAAAAGTTGAATTTTTAGAAGTAGAGAGCAGGGGCCGACCGTGTGGCGCACTCGGGAGAGTGCGGTGCTGGGAGCATAGCCACGCTCCCGCCGCACAGGTTCGGATCCTACATAGAGCTCGGTGAGGGCGACACCAAGCCAAGGGTTGTGATCCCCTTACCGGTCACAAAAAGGACAAAAATTTAAAAAAAAAGAAGAAGTAGAGAGTAGAATTGTGGTTACTAGAGGCTGGGAAGGAGAGGGGGGTCAGGTATAGGGAGAGGTTGGTTAATGGACACAAAATTACAGCTAGATAGGAAAAATAAGTTTGAGTTGTCCAGTAGTGCTGAGGATGTGTGATTAATAATTTATCATATGTTCTCAAATGGCTGGAAGAGAGGAACTCAAGTGTTCTCATCACAAAGAAATGATAAAGTTTTGTGATTATGAATATGATAATTGCCCTGATTTGATCATCACACATTGTATACATGTATTGAAATATAACTGTGTACCCCATATGTACAATCAATCTGTGTCAATTAAGAAAAATTCCTTTCAAATAAAAAAAATATCTTAACAATATGTAACCTTATGTTTCATCTTACAAAGCCTGAGTCTTACACAATGAAATCGTACCCTGAATCTTAAAAGATGAAATGTAAGGTCCTATATTTGTATTATGTGGTAAAACAAAATAAAAGCCAAAAGCCTGTGTTCAGAATGAATGAAATTTAGCTCATGGAAGTAATTTTTGTAAAAATATGTAAATTTTAAAATAAAACAGCTCATTTTTAGTTTTGATAAATATACCAGGGCACTATAAGATGATAACGTTAGGGAAACTGAAATTGGGTAGGGGGATGAGGGAATTCTTTGTTCTGTCTTTGTAACTTCTGTGTAAACCTAAAATTATTCCAAAATAAGTGTTTTTTAGAAAGTAATCTTAATATGATGTGGCCACAGTTTAGTAAAAGGCACACTTAAGTGGTGCTGATAAGAATACCATAACTAATGAAGAAAAGGGAATCCCCATTGTATTCTACATGAGGATTGTGTTTTCTTCTGGGCACCATATATAAATAAAAAAGATGTGGACAAATTTAGGGTAATCAGGTTTGAAATATATTGTTTAAAATATGGTACTTGAAGGAACTAGAGGTATTTAGCTTGGAGACAGATGGGGCTTGTTTTGTATACAGTTCCAAGAGTGAAACTAGGACTAAGCTTAAAACTCATATATGCGGAGTTTGGTTGCACTGCCCCCAAACAGAATGGAAGGGTGAGTGCAGCGTCACTAGAGGCTAGATTCAGGCGGCACCTCACAAGCACTTAGGATGCTTATTGTACAAACAGGTCTCAGAGCCCTGCCTTGTACTTGTGGAATCAGAATTTCAGAATCTGTGCTTTTAGTAGGTTCCAGATAATTCCTCTTACAACTGGTGGATTGCTAACCAGTGGAATTAGATGATTACTGTCTAGGATTGTTACAGAAAGAGATGTAAGCGTTGAAGAGGTGATTTGACTAGGTAGCTAAGGGTTTTCTATTCTTTTGGTTGTATTTCTAGGTAGTGTTTATTTGTGAGACTACATCCAATTTGTCTTTGTGCAACCCTAAAAATGGTGTTAAGATGTATGATATTAATAACATGTTTGTGGAGGCTATACTCCTCATTTGGTGAGCATCTGAGTTATTTGTAAACCCGGATTTTCTGACTCTTTCTGGTACCACAGTTGTTTCACACTTGCCATTTTGAACATACCTATGTCAGGTACTGTGTAAAGCACTTTAAACAGTATTTTTATTTGCAGTCCCAAACATTTTAGAGATTACAGTATGTTAAAAATATTTACCTTTATAAACAGGTAGCATTATTCCCATCTTACAGATGAAATTGACTTGTGTTTAAAGCTGTGTGGCTAATTAGTGGCATATCTAAAACTTTACTCTTTCCACCAAAACTTATTAAAAACATATTTGAGGGTTCAACTCAAAACCTATTGAACACAAATTCCTGGGGATGGGGCCCCCAATCTGAATTTTGAACCTGTACCTTGATGATTTTGATTCACACTATAATTTGAGAAACATGTTGATATAGATCTTACAGCTTCTAGATATGTATTGCATGAAGGAGTCATTTCTAGTTACCGTTGTATCCCAAGTTTAGCATACAAAAACACATTTAACAAATATTTGTTGCGTGAGTATTGCAGCATTTATTGCTCTTTCTGGAAATTGTGTATTTTGTTCTTTTCTTTATTCTTATTTTCTCCATAATTTTCTTTTAAAAAAAGTATCACTTTAGTGTTGCTGTGGAATTTCTTTTGAATATGACTGTTCTCGATTTCATGATTTTGTGTTTCCTTGAAGATGCCAGACATGTGAGAAGCATGGTTGGGCTTTTGTATTCTTTCTGATTGAGATTTATAATTTTGTGACCTTTTTTGGCTTCTTACATCTTCGAAAGTCTATTTTTTCAGGGATGTTACATATTATTTGCTATATGCAGCTATTTTCAACTATTAGTAATCTTTTAGTAGTGATATTTAGATTTATTAGGCTTTAGTAGCCTTTCTCTGTGATGCTCATTTCTAATCATAAATGTATACATACACATGCATAGACATGTGTGTATATGTATATACATATATGTGTGTATATATGTGTATATATATATATATATGAAAAATCCTAAAAAATGTGTATTACCAGTTATGTTGAAATTTTCTCTCTCAACTTCATAAATTTCATCTTTATTGAAATTTCCGTCTTTTCTGTCTTGATTGATATTTTCATGGCACATTCAATTTTTTCTAAAAGGTAAATAATTTTTATTTAACTAGATCATGCCAGTAGTAGATCTTCCTAGGTGTTTATATGTGGTATTCTCTTGGGTGTGTGTCTTTGTGTATCTGTACCTATGTCAGTTTAAGTGAGTATTTACTGTGCATACTATTCAATATGTTACATAAAAGCATATACTACATAGGTAATAATGATTTTCATATGATAATATAATTTCTATCAGTATTTTTTGTGAGATATCTTAAGTACTATAAAATAATAAAAATAATATAGAAGATATGTTTTTGAAATTTCATAATTTTTTCTCATAAAGTTGGCATAATTAGAAAGAAAATGGATCCAAACATATAAACCACCTAACTAGGAAGACCGTATGAGGTTAGAGAAGGACCAGAACAGGAAAAATAGAAAGAAATGGCAGGCAGTATGTGTAACTACTTAATAAAAATTGGCAGTTATAATCTTGATAATTTTATGGCTGCTAATAGATTCTGCTGTACATTCATCTTTTTTTGATTGAAGGGTTTTTTTGTTTTTTTTTAAAGGTTTTTTTTGTTGTTGTTTTCCTTCTATCAAGCATCTCACTGTCTAGAGAAAGGCATAAACTGTACACTTATTCTACAAATATTTGCTTTTCCTTTCTGCCCATATCTTTTTCATGATTTTTGTTTAGTTTTGTTTTTCAGTTTAGGAAACTTCAGTTAACTCTGCAGATGGGTAAACATAAGTTTATTCCAATTTGCTACTTTCCAAGTTGTTCTTCCCATCAGATATCTGCTTCTATTTCACCTGGATAAATTCAGGTGCAACTTCATTCAAATATAATAATGACAGTGTGATTTATAATAGGTATGTGCAAAAGTAAATGGCCTTTCTCTTGAAGATTTCCAAAAGACAGTATATAGTTGCTTACCAGACACTTTTGGCAGAATAGAAACTTTCAAGTTGTCATTTTGCCAAAAAAAGAAAAAGAAGGATGTTAGAGATTTTTGCTTTCTTCTTCTTTCTTTTTCTTTCTTTCTTTCTTTTTTCTTTTTTTTTTCCAGGCTTGGCTTTGTTTACAACTTTTCAGAAAGGATGTATAGTTTTCTTATTACTTCTATTTGTTGATGTTCTCTTCTGGCTCGAAGGAATGAGAGTTATAGAATTATTTAATCCTTTAAAAATTACAAAAGATGTTTTAAAATGGTCTTTTCACCACCATCACCATTTGCTGTTCAGATTTCCTGCTTATATAAGACACATGAGAATTCCTTCAAACACATTTTAAACATTTTTTTCAGTACTTTTTCTTTTAACATGAAATTTGTAAATAGTCATTTTCATCTCAAAAATTGAGATCTATTTTTGGCCCTTTTATTGCATATTTTTATGCAGAATGTAGCCTTAAACTCTAGAATTCAGAAGACTACTTTGAATATTTCTTTAAGAATGCTTTTTAATAGAAGTAATATATGTTTATGTTAGAGAATTTAAAAAATATTTAAAAATATTAAAAAGAGAAGTTTCTGTAAACCTAAAACTGCTTTAAAAATAGTCTATTAATTATAATAGAAGAGAGGAAAATATGCAAGCATATTACCTATATAATTCTAGCACCTATAAACAACTCCTTTTAACAGTTTGGTGTTTCTCTTTTAGAATCATTTTAAATTTTTGCATAATATTATGCCATAAGCATTTTTTAATATCAAATATCCTGCATAAACATGCATAATAACTGCATAATAGACCATTGTGTGCCTATAACTAAATATTAATTAATTTTCTTCTTACGTTAGACAATGTTTTCTCCATTTCTGCCTATTGAAAAAAATGCTGAAATGATCATTTGTGTTCTTAAATTGGTTATCTTTGATAAATTTCTGCAAGTAGAATTACTAGATGATAGATGATGAGCATAAGATCTTTATACACATTACCAAATGGCTCTCAAGAAAAGTAGTAACAATTTACGCTACCATAACAACATACAATGGTGCTGGGTTTTTTCCCTGCATACTTGATATTATCAAAGTAAACGTCCACTGTTAGGTTCACTCGTTTTTGTTTTGCTGTTAGCGAATTTTAACATTGTCATATTGGTCATTGATATTTTTTTCTTTGTGAATTATCTGTTTCATGTCCTTTGTTTTTTCATTTGGATGTTCATCTTTTAAATACTGATCTTTAGGTGTTGTTTACAGACCAAGACAACTATTAACCCTTTGTTTTGCTGCAGTTATTTTCTTCAACTTGATTTTTGCCTTTTCCATTCATTTTTTGTAAGTTTCCTTACCTCTTATATTCACTCATTTCCTGTTCTGGTAGAGTGAAAGACATGTTCACATTCCAGGTAGAGAAAACATCCCATTTTATTTTCACTGGGTTTTATTTTCTTGTTCATAAATCATTGATGACAGTGGTTTGCATCATACTTCTCTCGCCATTCCAGCTACCACCCCACCTGAATTAGTAGCTCTTTGACTTCGGTTCCAATCAAGATTTGAATATGCTGGTGTAACTTGTGCTGTTGCTGGGGACCTGTTTCCCCATCTGTAGAAGGGGGAGGTTAATCTTTAAAGCTCCCTCCAACTGCACAGGTCTCCAAGTGTTAGTTTGTTTCTTCGTGCTTCTCCTTTTCTTTGTCCCTCGTGCTCTTGTATTTCCAAAATGTGAAGAACAAAAAAAGGAACATGGTTTGATACTATACCTTCAGGACAAATCTCCAGGAGATGATTTTGGAATCTTCATACCCATTCTTACTTCTTTGTCTTAGAATACTAAGGAACTTGACTTCAGCAGTCAGCTTCTTCCCAAGGAGTCTGGGACTATCTGCTCCAACTTCCCACTACTACTAGCAGTGAGTTTGGTGTCATTCTTTCGCATTTATCTGCCCTCTTCCCCTGATATTGTACCCTCATTCTTAATATTTATTTAAAAATTAAATGCAATTGTTTAATTGGTTTGTGAAAACTGAGAAATTTTTAAGACATTTTTTGTTTTGTTTTATGTGATTACCTTGCTTTTTTAGAATTGGTATGTACAGCGTGTTACTCAGTCTTTCTTATGTGTATAAGCTAGAGGGAGAGGGTCTGGGAAGATCAGCATTTAAATATTTTGATGAAATTTTTTTATCATTTTATGTTGGAATAAAAAGATTTACTTTTCATATTTCAAAGGATGTTTGGCCTGTCAAAATCTCTTTTAAACTTTGCTATAATGCCATGGAAAAAGCCTATTTTTTTCATAGTGAATTGATGATAGCTAAGTAAACCAAGATTGGCAGCCTCTGGCAGGAGGGGATTAAAAAAAGGTCAATACATTCATAGATGAAATCCAGTAAGCAGTAATGAGAAGTGAGGGTTTAAATTTGCATTAAGCTCTGCAGATCACGTTGTATTTGTTATATTTCATATTAGCCATTTTATTTCACATCATATTATAAGGATGGCATTTTAAGTTAAGTATTCTGTAAGAATCTGGAAAATGTATTTTTGTGTCTGAGATTCCAATTTCTATTTAGGGCATCTGGGTTTATGCTGCCTGTCAGTGTTGTCTGTAGAGCCACCTGCATTTTTGATGGCATCTATTTTGTCATAAAGATTGGATAATGCATAGATTATAGAATTTTGTTGCTTGAAGATAGCTGAGGAAGTCATCTTGTTTGAACATTTTCCTCCTCTTTCTTCACTCATTTTTAGAAGAAAATGAGATCATGAAATTTTTATGCCCACCCAACAAATTTATGGCAGAGGACAGGGCTAGACCTCCCTCTATTAACTCTTCATCTTCTCTTTTCTTCTATCTCTCTGTTCTTATAACGAGGATATTGCATCTTTACAGGTGAGCTGTGAGTGAGTAGACTGAGTGCACATTCCCAGTTTAGCCAGTGAGCTACAAATTTAATCCAAACCACATAACCACCAAGAGGAGGAGCATCGGTGGTTCCCTCAGTGCAGCATTCTCTAATTCCCAGACCCAAAGAGGGAGTGCTGACTGTACGGTTATCACATTGTGAGATAGGGCTTTGACAGGTCTGAGATGCTTTTGTGTGTGTGCGTGTGCGCTACAATTTAGTCTTTGTTTTTTTAAATTATTTATTTTAATTGACACATTGTAATTGTACACATTTGTGGGGTGCCATCTGATGTTTTGATACATATATGTTGTATAAAAATTGGGTCAGGGAAGTTAGTGTATCCATCACCTCATGCATTTATCATTTCTTTGTAGTAAGAACATTCAAAAGCCCTTCTAGCTATTACATAATATACAGAACTTAACTGTTAACCATAGTCACCTTACTGCATGATAGAACAACAGAACTTTTTCTGCTTACTGAAAGGTACTTTTATATCCATGGGCCAACCTTTCCTTGTTTTCCCTTCTCTCCTCCCCTTCCCGGTCTCTGTTAACCACTGTTCTACTCTCTGCCTCTATAATATCAACTTTTCTTTCTTTCTAGATTCCACATATGAGTGAGATCCGGTGATATATGTCTTTCTGTGTCTGGCCTCCTTCACTGAACATAGTATCCTCTAGGTACATCCATATTGGCTGGATTTGAAATGACGGGATTTCATTCTTTTTTATGGCTGAACAGTATTCCATTGTATATATACATACACCACATTTTTTTTTCTTTCAATTTATTTGTTTTTGGACACTTAGGTTGATTCCACACTGTCTTTGTATACTTTGGCTTGGAACCATGATTCAGGAAGAGTTTACCCTCATACCTGTTTATAAACATTTTAAGGGATTGTTTGTAACTATCAAGCTCTTAGACATTCTTGGTTCTTTAACTAAACAGCATCAGCAAAACCATATTTTTCTTCAGGGAATACTCCCAGTAAGTGCTTAGAGAACCTGTGAGCAGTGGCACTGCTGCAGCTTTCTGATGAGGAGGCCCATTTGGTCTCAGATTCCATTTTGTAAGAGTACTCCTTCATTAATCATGGAAATGCTCTTTAACTTTAAATGTCTTTCCTTAGGAAGGTGTTCAGTTTCATTTGTTTTAATCATCTTGTCAGCTTAAAGTTAAGTAACATATCTTTAAACACCTATGATTAGTGATTGGTTATCTACCTCATTAGACAAACGCTATCTCATGTGTATAGTTGGTTTTTTTTGGTTTTGGGGTTTTTTTGTTTTTTTGTATCAGAAAGTTCTTTCTCACTTTAGAGTTAAAATTTTCCTTTATTACATTAGTCACTTTTCAATTTCTAAAAACATTCCAGGGTAAATAACGCTGCTTCCCTGATTCCATGCAGCTGAAGCATCATGAAGTTTGTGATTGCTCAGATGTCACTCTTAAGTCAGCTAAATGCATTTCCTCTGCTTATCTTCTGTCTGATTTACTCAGTGGTGCTTTTTGTCATTCAACTTCTATTTTTATTTATTTATTTTTTTATTTTTTATTTTTTTTGTTAATAAAGAGCTTTACCAGGCTGACTTTTATTTTTTTATTTATTTATTTATTTTTTTTAAATTTTATTTTGTCGATATACATTGTAGCTGATTAATGCTCCCCATCACCAAAACCTCCCTCCCTTCTCCCTCCCCCCCTCCCCCCCAACAATGTCCTTTCTGTTTGTTTGTTGTATCAACTTCAAATAATTGTGGTTGTTATATCTTCTTCCTCCCCCCCCCCCCCCCGGTTTGTGTGTGTATGTGTGTATGTGTGTGTGTGAATTTATATATTAATTTTTAGCTCCCTCCAATAAGTGAGAACATGTGGTATTTCTCTTTCTGTGCCTGACTTGTTTCACTTAATATAATTCTCTCAAGGTCCATCCATGTTGTTGCAAATGGCAGTATTTCATTCGTTTTTATAGCTGAGTAGTATTCCATTGTGTAGATGTACCAAATTTTCCGTATCCACTCATCTGATGATGGGCATTTGGGCTGGTTCCAACTCATGGCTATTGTAAAGAGTGCTGCGATGAACATTGGGGAACAGGTATACCTTCGACTTGATGATTTCCATTCCTCTGGGTATATTCCCAACAGTGGGATGGCTGGGTCGTATGGTAGATCTATTTGCAATTGTTTAAGGAACCTCCATACCATTTTCCATAGAGGCTGCACCATTTTGCAGTCCCACCAACAATGTATGAGAGTTCCTTTTTCTCCGCAGCCTCGCCAGCATTTATCGTTCATAGTCTTTTGGATTTTAGCCATCCTAACTGGGGTTAGATGGTATCTCAATGTGGTTTTGATTTGCATTTCCCGGATGCTGAGTGATGTTGAGCATTTTTTCATATGTCTGTTGGCCATTTGGATATCTTCCTTAGAGAAATGCCTACTTAGCTCTTTTGCCCATTTTTTAATTGGGTTGCTTGTTTTCTTCTTGTAAAGTTGTTTGAGTTCCTTATATATTCTGGATATTAATCCTTTGTCAGATGTATATTTTGCAAATATTTTCTCCCACTCTGTTGGTTGTCTTTTAACTCTTTTAATTGTTTCTTTTGCTGTGCAGAAGCTTTTTAGTTTGATATAATCCCATTTGTTTATTTTTCCTTTGGTTGTCCGTGCTTTTGGGGTCGTATTCATGAAGTCTGTGCCCAGTCCTATTTCCTGAAGTGTTTCCCCTATGTTTTCTTTAAGAAGTTTTATTGTCTCAGGGTGTATATTTAAATCCTTAATCCATTTTGAGTTGATTTTAGTATACGGTGAGAGGTATGGATCTAGTTTCATTCTCCTGCATATCGATATCCAGTTATCCCAGCACCACTTGCTGAAGAGGCAGTCCCTTCCCCAGTGAATAGGCTTAGTGCCTTTGTCAAAGATCAGATGGCAGTAAGTGTGTGGGTTGATTTCTGGATTCTCTATTCTATTCCATTGGTCAGTGTGTCTGTTTTTATGCCAGTACCATACTGTTTTGGTTATTATAGCTTTGTAGTATAGCTTAAAGTCAGGTAGTGTTATGCCTCCAGCTTTATTTTTTTTGCTGAGCATTGCTTTGGCTATTCGTGGTCTTTTATTGTTCCATATAAATGTCTGAATAGTTTTTTCCATTTCTGAGAAAAATGTCTTTGGAATTTTGATGGGGATTGCATTGAATTTGTATATCACTTTGGGTAGTATGGACATTTTCACTATGTTGATTCTTCCAATCCAAGAGCATGGAATATCTTTCCATCTTCTTGTATCCTCTCTAATTTCTCTCAGCAGTGGTTTGTAGTTCTCATTATAGAGATTTTTCACCTCCTTGGTTAACTCAATTCCTAAGTATTTTATTTTTTTGGTGGCTATTGTAAATGGGCAGGCTTTCTTGATTTCTCCTTCTGCATGTTCACTATTGGAGAAAAGAAATGCTACTGATTTTTGTGTGTTGATTTTGTATCCTGCTACTGTGCTGAAATCATTGATCAATTCCAAGAGTTTTTTTGTAGAGGTTTTAGGCTGTTCGATATATAGGATCATGTCATCTGCAAACAGGGACAGTTTGACTTCATCTTTTCCAATCTGGATGCCCTTTATTTCCTTCTCTTCTCTGATTGCTCTGGCTAGTACTTCCAACACTATGTTGAATAGGAGTGGTGAGAGTGGGCATCCTTGTCTAGTGCCTGTTCTTAAAGGAAAAGCTTTCAGCTTTTCCCCATTCAGGATGATATTGGCAGTGGGTTTGTCATATATGGCTTTAATTATGTTGAGATACTTTCCCTCTATACCTAACTTATAGAGGGTCTTTGTCATGAATGAGTGCTGAACTTTATCAAATGCTTTTTCAGCATCTATAGAGATGATCATATGGTCCTTGTGTTTGAGTTTATTAATATGGTGTATCACATTTATTGATTTGCGTATGTTGAACCAACCTTGCATCCCTGGGATGAATCCCACTTGAACTAATGAAAACAATGATACATCATACCAAAACCTGTGGGATACTGCAAAAGCAGTATTGAGGGGAAAATTTATTGCATTAAATGCTCACTTCAGAAGAATGGAAAGATGGCAAGTGAACAACCTAACACTTCACCTTAAAGAACTAGAAAAACAAGAACAATCCAATCCTAAAGTTAGCAGACGGAAAGAAATCATTAAGATCAGAGCAGAACTGAATGAAATTGAAAACCAAAAAACAATTCAAAAGATCAACGAATCAAAAAGTTGGTTTTTTGAAAAGATAAATAAAATTGACAAACCATTAGCATGGCTAACAAGAAAAAGAAGAGAGAAGACTCAAATAACAAAAATTAGAAATGAAAAAGGCCGATATTACAACTGATTCATCTGAAATACAAGGAATCATTCGAGACTACTATAAACAACTATACGCCAACAAATTTGAAAAGCTGGAGGAAATGGATAAATTTCTGGACACACACAAGCTCCCAAAACTGAACCATGAAGACGTAGAAAATCTGAACAGACCAATAACAATAAAGGAGATTGAAGCTGTTATCAGAAGGCTCCCAACAAAGAAAAGCCCAGGACCAGATGGATTCACAGCAGAATTTTACCAAACATTCAAAGAGGAATTGACACCGATTCTTTACAAACTATTCCAAAAGATTGAAACGGACGCAAATCTCCCAAACTCATTCTATGAAGCAAACATCATCCTGATACCAAAACCAGGTAAAGATATAACCAAAAAAGAAAACTACAGGCCGATATCCTTGATGAATATAGATGCAAAAATCCTCACTAAAATACTAGCAAACAGAATACAGCAACACATACAACTTCTATTTTTAAAGTTTTTTCTTTTTGGTTTCAGAGACAAAATCTTGAGAAAAAACATGCGTTCCTTTGTTAGTACAGTCACAATGAGTGCTGGTCTCACCTTAGTATATTTAAAGCTTTTTTCTCTCATAATTGTTTAAATGAATAGAGTAAGCTCTTGGAAAGCATAAAGCATTAAACAAGTAAAATGTGCAAGACTGTGACTAGCTAAGATAGTCATTGATCATCTGTTTCCTCATATTATTGGTTTAGCTTATTCAATTTAATTACTTTTATATTGATTGACATCAAAATACTTATCAAAAGGCCTGTTTTCATCTGGCACAAAGTAAAACATTTATTTTTGTCACTGAAGTTGACTCTAGGAAGAAGAATCTTTTTTTCCTAAGATCATTGGGAGGAACATTCTTTTGTATATGAATCCAGATTTGTGATGGAAATTTTATTTATAGTGGTTGAACTGATAAGATTTGGTATCTTGAATAAAGACAGGTATTTAACCAAAAAAAAAAAAATTCTAGTGCTGATAATACCAAGGTGTCCAGGGTATGATCCCCTGTACTGTCCAGCTGCCAAAACAAAACAAAACAAAAAAAGAAAAAAACATTTCAAGCTGTTTTGTAGAGGCCCACTATTTTTACTGACAAGGGAATAACGTAAAATTTGTATGCATTTATCCCATTAACCAGTGTCCATTATGTGTGAACTGCTATCCAGGTGCCCTCCAGAGCCCATGGTTCTACTTTGCTCTAAAATACTCTGTATTCTAGTAAAGGTTAAGGCTCATTTCCATCCAAGATGTCAGGGAGGACCATGGTGAGTGCTAGAAGAAAAGAGGAGATGGTTTCAGAGAGAAACTGATGAATGGCAGTTTGCAGCTGGGATTTTTAATCTGGATGGAATTCAGGGGTTCATAAACTCAGATGGGAAAATATTAGATCTTTATTTTCACTAAATTCTAACTGAAATTTAACATTCACTTACATTATAAATGTAGACGAAAGACCACAGTACCTGTGGCTTTACCACCAATAGAAACATATATATTTTCATATCACATTACATTTAACTGTTGCTATCTTGAAATATTGTTTATGTTCATGAACTACACTGAAACTACACTACTCTTAAGTCTCTTGATACATTTTGTAATTTAATGAGTTGTTAAGGAAGCATATATATTACCATAGCACAAATTTGTTTAAAAAAATTGTATAGCTGTATTTCATAATAACTACTTTCTTTTGTGATCCTATGGACTTAATTTTATACATTTAACAGCATTATCCTGAGAGGGGATCCATAGGCTTCATGACTGCCAAGCAGTGTATGCTACAAAAATGTTAGAAATCTCTGACTTTCAGGACTTGTGAAAGCTTCACAGAGGAAATGGAGTTTAAACACTGGGGAAAAGCAAGAGGGAAAACATGGTGGTCTTTGTTTCTATCCGCATTGGAATTCCAGATCTCTGTGACTCCTGGAAGTTCCTTAACCTTTCTGTACTCCAGTTTGCTCACCTGTACAATGGAGATAATAATATACTTGCCTTCCAGGATGGTTGATGATTAAACCAATTAATGAGTTTCAATGGCTAAGCGCAATGCCTGAACTAAATGTGAGTTGCTATTTTTATTATTATTACTTGGAGCGTTGTTTTCCCACAAGTATCTGTCATTGTTTTGCATAATGCAGCACTTAATTTATATTGTCATGTGTACTGCTTTCTCATAATGATAAGCTTTTTCAGAGCAGGAAATCATGGTTTGTATAGTACTGAACATACAGTAGACACTAAATTAAGTAGTCAATTTGTTTGAGTTAAAGAATTCATCTAATTAAATAAACACTTAAGTAAAAGTCAGATACTGTCTTTGCCTTGGACATGTAAAGATGAATAAGGCAAGGTTCCTGACCTCAAAGAGCCCACAGTCTACTGGGAGAGACAGCTGTATAAGCAGCGAATTATTGAAATTGTCCTGGCCCACTTTACCAGCTTGCAGTGACTGACTGAGACCACATAGCTCTTTTAAAATTTTCCTTTTTGTGTCGAGCAAACCTAGAGGACTTGAATGTGCTGTCACCTACTTCAAAATGAAAATATTATGTACATAGAAACTGACATTATGTGAATTTCTCATGAAGCTGTGAAATTAAATAAGATCAAACATGTTAACATACTTAGCACAATGCCTGGCATGAATTAAGTTTCAAATGGTAACTTTTAGGTTGGACCATGTGAAACTGCCAATATCTGACTATTTTTGATGTATCAAAAAGGCAGCTTCATATCAATAAACATAATAGTGTTCAAAACAGCTATAGTGGTTTCTATTTGATGTCTCTCATGGGTGGTTTTATGTGTGGCAGTAATCTTATGAACATCCAATATTGAGCCAGTCAAGGTGATTCACTTTCAGGAGTATTATTTGAGGTATATTAATTTTTAGGGGTGTATTAGAAGACTCTAAAGGTTCCCCATGTATATACCTATATGAAGTCATCTTTTACACTTTTACAATGACTTAAATTTTATTTACTATCAAGATATATTTAAGAATATACACTTATAATAACATTAATGCTGTTTTCATGTGTTCTTAATTTTGTTTCCAAATGTTTGGCATACCCTCTCAAATCACATCTAGAAATTATATCTAACAGTGTTATTTAATTTAATGACATTGTTATGTTTTTACTCCAGTATATATTTGTTGTCTTTGAAACAGTATACTCGAGAATGACTCATTAGGTCTGATTGACGGCTTTAGTATGACAGTCATATTCGTTTTATTTCTACTCAACCAACATTCAGGTGGCCACTGATTATGTGGAATTGGAATAGTACAGTGCTCTATACTTAGGAGGAGACCACAAAGTGTTTAAATCAAGCATAATATTTAGGAAACATTAGTTTAATAATTATAGTTTTCTGTTGCAAGAACTCTCCTTTTTTGAGTAAGTTCTTTCCTCTTTGAAATGGTTTATATGAACTTCTATTTTTTTAAATTATAAGAAATAGTTGCAGAGAGGTAGTTTTTCTTTCCCCAGCGGCCTTTAATCTGTGCAAGATCTTGATGAAGCAGTAAGTGATGATTTTCTATTTTTGTGATTTCTTTCAATCACCTTGGAATATGTTTAATCCTTTATATACTGGGGAGATGTTTGCTTGACTCCTGAATTCTCTGTTCTAAAAATGTCTGTGTTGCATAGAGGAATTTAATTCCCATCCTGTCTAATCTTCTACTTTTCTTATAACATCCTACGCGTATCTGATGGTGTGGCATGGACAGGTGTTAGACCAGTGATGATAGATGGATGTGAAGGGTCCTTCAAGAGGAAGGGTACTAAATACACTTAACCTCTGTTCATGCATGTTGGGAAGAAAAAAGGAGAGCAGACTCTCTCTGTCCCTCTTTCCCCTCCAGTATGCCTTTGTTTTTTAAACTGGCTTCATTGCCTGCTCTAATGCACTCACAGGTGGTAGCCCTGGTGTGAACTTGGCCCCCTACTTTCTTTCACAGAAGCATCATCAGAGGAAGTGGATGATTTGAGCAAGCTGGGAGCAGAGAGGAAGCTTGCTGTCCTCATGCAGATCTCCCTCCATCAGGCCAACTGGTCCCGTCTCTCCCACTCCTTCCTCCTCTCTTCCTCCCCTTACTGTCTTCCTCCCCTCTGCCGTCTTTCTTTCCCCTCTTTGCAGAGCTCTTGGCATCAATCAGTCTGGTCTCCAGGCCCTCTGTGGTGACTGGTGGCTGGGGTTGCCTCCTCCCTCACCATAGCAGCTCTGGCTTGCTATGCCCATCAGCAAGTATTCAAAGGGGGCTGAGTCCATACAATGTGGAGGGAATCATACCTTGGCTTTTCCTCTACTTAGTTCTTCAAAATTGTGTACACTTATAAGAGCATAAGATGGCAGTCTTTGAAAATTTTATTATTGAAACAATAAGTGGCAAATTATTATAAATGCAGCCAGTCCTACAAAAGCCAGGATGGAGGAGACAGGATAGAGTCCACTGTGACCGCTGACTGTCGAGCAGATCCTATCTGACTGGGAAACAGGATCATTCCATTGTTTCTGTTCACTGTGATCCCCAGCCAGCTGTTGGACAGGATTCCGAGGCCATGACATTGTCCTCTAAGAGGCAGTCAGTGGTCAGTGCTTCATCTTCTCTGCTGCACGGTGTTTGGTTCTTCCTTTAAGTGATGTCTTGTAATGCTCAGATGATAAAGGGATTAACGTGGTCCTGTTTGATCAGTTACTTGCCAACTTTTATACCCTCGTTTCACTCAGCTTTCTTACACACGCTTGATTATTTAGTAATGGTGAGAAACCTGTGGTTACCTGAATATGACGTATATAACTTGCTTTTCCTTATTCCATTCCCTATTTAGAAGGCTCTGGCTACCCTTATCTACCAGGAGAATTCCACCTATTCTGTAAGATGGAGCTCACTGGTCCTATCCTCCAGGCAACCTTCCCTGACCCCACTCACCTCTCCTCTTCCCTCCTCTTCATCCTGCCTCCTCCTGTCCCTCTCTCTTCCCCCTTCCTTCTCCCTCCACCTCCACCTTCTTTCTTCCTGCCCCTGTCACATCCTTTTTTCCCCTGCCCTCAATTTTTTCATGTCAAAAAAACTTCCAAATATATAGGCATACAGTGTAGAATGCTGATATGCAGTTCTGGGAACAGTCGGGTTAAGTTGTAATTGTTGACTTGTGTATCCATCGTATAAACCACACATATCAAGTTTCCATCTTAATAAACTCTAAATGTGTGCTCTTTTTTAAAGCAAAGAATGTAGGATATACTGATGTTATGCTAGGATAACTAATATTTTAGTATTTTCTGCCAGTGATTTTACTATATGAAGAAAATGATTATGCCTTCTCCGAGGTCCCTTCTTTAATGTCCATTAGCTAAAGGATGGAAGGGATAGAAATATTTTAATCACTGAATGTTGTATAGAGGATTTTCTACATCAGTGTGTTGTTTACTCTCGCTAATCTTGAAGCTAATTAGTTTTTACTATTTATTTCTGGGTATGAAAGTTAGTTATTACCTTTTCAGTTCCAAGATATCTTCCAGATAGAAAAAATCTAAGCAGTGTCATATGTAAGCCACTTGTAGTCAATATTCACTGGAAGAAAAAAGTCCTGCCATTATTTAATGCCAGTGTGTCATAATTTTTGTAAACATTTTATGTGGTTTTTATCCATTTAATATTCTTGTTTTTTCAAAAAATTTAAAAAACTTAACAAGAATTATTTATAGTCTGTTTTTCTGTGTTCATACCCTCAATTTACACATTTTTGAAGTTGCCAGACTACTTAGGCATTGCTACTAAATATCTGTCATCTTTACTTGCTTGGTGGGCCAAACTGAGAAGAGGAGATAACTTCTTAATTGGGTTCTGACAAACCAATTTGAGAAATTAACTCAAAATGATAAAAAGTGATAGGTAATGCCAAACATGTTGAAAATAAGCTGTAAGAACAGTCATATCCTGAATTCAAAACTATGAATGTACAGAATAGATATATTAGGAAGGATTATTCACACTACAGAAAGTCATTGTTTTGCTATTTAGTTTGTTATAAGGTTCACTTAAATGGAAAATTTTGTTGGGATTTTGAAAATCAGATATAATACACATGTATTACAGAGATTGTCAGCACTGAAATTTTATTTTTGTGTTCTACTTGAATTCAAGACATGCTGACATTTCAAGTAGAGCCTAACCCCCATTTTATTTCCTCTGGATTCTGTTTTCTTGTTTGTAAATCAGTTTTCCCCTTTCTGGGCCTGGCATCCCCATCACCTCTCACCCACTTCTCCCAAGAACCAATGCATTAGAACAATCAGTGCCTCAGTCCCTCTCTACCTTTGACTCTGTCCTCCGGTGATTTACCTGGTGGATGAGACTGGAAGTAGAACCCAGGCATAACTGCCTTCCTATTTGGAGTTTTCTGATGGCTGGGAGCCTCTTACGTTCTGCTCTTCTAGACTGTCAGCTTTACAAGGGCCTTTCTCTGGGAGTGGCAATATAGATTGTATTTGCCTGCCTTTTTGGAAGTGATGGGGGTGGGAGGAGATTGACCTGCCCTGTGGAGGGTGGACCACCCCAGTTTGGAGTTACCTGCAGCGTGGGGGTGTGTCAACCAGAACATTAAGGGTGAGGATTCCAGGTGCACAGTCTCTTATCCAAAAGTCTTGGAGCCAAGTTATTTCAGCTGTCAATACTCCTATGGGGTGTGGGGCAGGCTCTTTTCATAAAATAAATATTTCTGTAGCAACATGTATGAATAGTCACACTGACTGAATAAATAGACTCACATTATTCCAGATCAGTTTTTAAAATTTATTTTCTACTTTTAATTGACTTTTTATAATTGTATATGTTTACAGGGTACAATGTGATGTTACGATGTATGTATACAATGTGGAACTATTAAATCAAGCTGATTAACATATCCATCACCTCACATACTTATTTTTTGTGATGAGAACATTTGAAATTTAGTCTTAATGATGCTGAAATAACAGGTTTGCGCCCCACCCCCATCCCCCCAATGAATTTGCTGCAAAGTTACAGAAAAAAAATTGTTTTAAAGAGTTTTTCAGGGCTGGCCCCGTGGCTTACTCAGGAGAGTACGGCGCTGGTAGTGCTGAGGCCGCGGGTTCGGATCCTATATAGGGATGGCCGATGCGCTCACTGGCTGAGTGTGGTGTGGACAACACCATACCAAGGGTTGCAATCCCCTTACCAGTCAGAGAAAAAAAAAAAAAGTTTTTCATATTGAGTTGATAAAAGGTTATGGCCCTTAGTAAAATCTAGGGAAGAAAAATCATGTTATTATTGCTTCTTTCAGGGCCAGGGTGGGTGAATTGATGACTTTAATCTTCAGGGGTACCTTGCTAAGAGCAGACCATGTAGGGTTTTTCCTTTAGATCTTTGCACTGTGGTTGGTTTTGATAGTTGTACAATTTGCCTTTTTTTTTTTGGCTATTGATTGTGTGAGAGGTTTTAAGCCTTATACCAGGGATAATTTTGACTGTGGCAGGTGAGTACATCCATACATCCATCTCTGTCCACAGCAAAGCAGCTCTTTTTTTAGAGGCAGTACTATACACCCCATACCTTATTCAAAGGAGTATGACCTCAGTTTGGACTGTGTATGGAACAGAGAATCTTTTCATGTTTTTAAGGCACAGGCAGAACAATATTTGCTGTGTTTAAATTGCCAGGCACAGAAATCCCACATGGGTTACAGAGGAGCCTAATGTGGATTCATGTGGCTTGTCCACAGGCTCAGGTCACTCCTCTACCAGTGATTGGACAGTGGATGATTAATACATGAGTGTTTGTTTGTTTGTTTATTTGACCAAATTTAAAAAAAAAAAATTTCTTTCACAGTAGAGATCAATAGCACACAGTATATTGAACACTAACAAAATTATTTTCAGGAAAATACAGAATCAAGCAATAGTGACTTTCTAAATCTTTACACTTCATAGTCTACCACAAAATAGGCCAAAATTCAGTATTAAATAAATAGATATTTTTTCCCTAATAAAATTTTTTTCAACAGCTTTTCTAAGGAAATACATTCATAAGACTTTGTTTACATTCTTTTTTATAACAGTGGCAAGAACAGTGAGGGTTCTCAGTTACGAGATGTATCCACAGTACTGGGGTTTGTAACACTGTGTAGACAGACTACACTGCACTGTGTGAAGCGTGGTTTTCTGGGAGTGAGGCTTTCTCATCTGGAACTTTGGTTCCATTATGGTTGTGCTTTGCCTGTGCAGTTCACATAAATACAGAGAAAATCTGCCTGCCTACCAGAGAAAACACTGGGACTAAAGACCACCAGTCAAGGAAATAGTATTAAAGGATGCACCACAGGGCTATTGCCCTTCTATTCTCTGCTGACTTTGGTATCCCTGGGTGTCCAGTGTGTGTTGACCATGAACACCCCAAGCCAGTTTTATTATTATTTACATATTTTTTTAAAATACTGCATCTTAAAAATATTTAAAAGCAAACAACCCCTCCACTAATTTGATTGGATCTTCTATAATTAACCTTTATGATGGAGTTAAAGAATAAAAGAGATGTGTGCATAATTGGCAAAATGAATAGTGCTCCAAGTATTACAGATATAATCATAGCTGGTGCTTGTTAGAAAATCCGAACAGTGCATTTCCTGTAGTGAATTAGGGCTTTAAATATATATATATATATGCGTATATATAATATATACATATCTATGAAAAGTGGGGTGTTAAGCATCAAAAACACTGTTCTTGGTTAGTATCCAATATGGAAAATAATCATGCATCTGCACTAGTTATAAGAAAAAAAAAAAGGGTAATTGGGCTATGAGATATTCAGATAAACATTGGGATCAAGTCCTGGTTCATCCACTTAACTAGCTGTATGATGTCTAACAGATTTCTTGCTTGATAAATGAGATTCTAGTAATATCTGCTTCATTGCATTATTGTACATTTTAAATGCAATGAGACTTAAAGTTCTAAGAACCAAGCATTCAGTAAAGACTCAAATTGAAACTTGTTGCCATTATTAATAGTGGAGCATTGTAAGTTACTATTGCTCAATAAATTATGAGTACTATACTTGAGGTATTAGCTAGTGCAGTTTGTAAGAACATTATACTAATCACCTTCAGAGTAGATAGACTTATTCCTGTATATGGCAGTGGATTTTGTTCTAGTATACTCTCGATGATTTGTTCCTTATGCCTAGAAACCCACCTTGAATGTATGTGTTTTTGTTGAGGCATAAAAGTAAAAAAAGTGAATTTTGTGTCGCTCAATCTTTCTAGTTTATCACTGGATTTTTTTCTACAATTGTTTCACCTATGGTTCTGTTCTTTGTTTGATTTTATTAAATAATTGATGAGAGTAAAGTATTAAATGATTTTGGTAAATTTATTTTTTTCTTTAAAATACAAACTTACATAATGTGAGATGTAGAAACTTGAGCTAAAAACTAAGACAACTGGAAACAATTCAAAAGTTGTAGAGTGAATAGAAATGTCCGTTTTATGTACTTGTAGGTAAAGCCTGCCACTCATATATACTTTCAGATTAACCGTATCACTTTTCCTCCTGATTTATACAGAATATTAATCATCTGTTTTTCCCACCGGCATGATCTGTTAGTATAACCTTCTCAGTCAATAAACACCAGCTGGAACAAAAGTAATTCACCTCTACGCTTCTCTTGTCCAGAACTGGCTTTTTATGTGGATTATATAAACACTTTTGCTTTCTCACATAATGTTAACTTCCTCTTTTCCCTAAATCTCAAATTAAATTTTGAATCATTGGTAATGTGAATGTTCTTCTTGCAGTTTGCCATGGATTAATAATGTAACAATTAGTTGATAAAGCAAGGCTCTTTGCCAATGCATTGAAAAATTCTGTGCCAAGGAGATCTAATCAAAAGCCTCTTTGTTTTACGTCTTTGTTTTTATTGGAGGTCTGTGGGTGTGAGAGAACAAAAAGATACCTTTTATTTGAAGTTGGCCTATACATTATAACTAAGATATTCATAGTAAGTAAGCTTGCCATCTATTTTCATGCATCCTTTATGAATCATGAAATACTTTGTCCCTAATGGGCAATCAAATTAGTTGTTTAGCTGGAGATGTTAACACGCATTTATGTAAATAGATCACGAATCTTTAAGAGTTAGTGTTATACATGGAAAAGTGATACCAATATTTTTCCTCAAAATGATGACTTCCTTAGAATTATAAGGTTGAGAAAGTCCCTTAAAGACTGTGGCATCATTCTTAACTGGTTAAGTAAGTGAACAAGACTGTGATATAAAGTTAATGATGGCTACTGGTGGTGAACACATATCAATCTCATTTCATCCTTATAAGCATCCTAAAAATTTGCTACTGTTGTTATCCCTGTTTTACATGTAAGGAAATTAAAGCATATAAGTTTAGATAACCTGCCCAAGGTTGCAGAGTTGGTGTGGATACAGGATTTAAATAAAGGCAGTCTGGGTTAAGAATTAACAATTTCTATTCTTGGTAAAACTAAGGAGACCAACTATAAAAACTTACATTGAAAAAAAAAAGATTTGTTTTTAAATATTAAATGTAAAGTCTCTGTGAGGTGTGAATCAAGGAAGCTTTTACTATGAACAAATGTACTACATTGGCTGCTTTATCTTCAATTGCATGAAATATACTAGGGAAAGTGGTATCTTAGGATGTCATAAGCACATGTGAGTAATCTGCCCCATCTTGAGGCAGGATTTATCTTTTAGTGTGCAATAGTCTGAATGTTTGTGTTCTCTTGGAATGTTGAAATCTTAACCCCCAGGTTATTTGGAGGTGGGGCCTTTGGGAAGTGATTAGGTCATGGGTGCGGGACCCTCAGGACTGGGATTAGTGTTCTTATAAAAGAGGCCTGAGAGAGATCCCTTACCCCTTCCCACCATATGAGAACACAGCAAGAAGGTGCCCATCTATGAGCTAGACAGCAGGCCCTCACCAGACACCAAATCCGTTTTTATCTTGGACTTTCCAGGCTCCAGAACACTGGGAGATAAATTCCTGTCATTTATATGCTACCCAGTTTATGGCATTTTATTATTGCAGCCCAAACAGACTAAGACACTGCTTCTCCAGCACTTACTTCTTACCTTATTTAGGGTATTTATCACTCTGGAGTGTCAGCTTCTTGGATAAGATACTATCTTGACCTCATCTTTGGATCCCTGAGTACATGGAATGAAAGATTTATGAGGTCAGGAAATTGTTCTTTTTTTGATCACTGCTTTAGTCTTAGCACCTAGTACTGGGCATATAGTAGGTTCTTGATGAAGATTTGAATGAATGAGTGAAAGAATCAATAGTGTAGTTATTGAGAAGATGTTCTTGGATTGTACTCCTAGAGGGGATACAAAAAAACAGTAGGACATGGCAGGTTCTTAATCATGCCAGAGAATCACCTTTATTACATCGAATGAAACAAGTAATTGATCTTATACAAATCAGTACAAAAGGCCCTGTAGGAATACAAAGAAATATAGCAAAGTCCTATCCTCAAAAATCTTATAATTTGAGAGATAAGGACAACCTGTGTGAGAGTGGAAAAAGGTAAATTAACATTGTTTTCAGTACGTGGAGAAAAGTGTCACAAGGCAGTATCCATATTATTTTGTAAGAATGGATGCAGAAAAATAAAGAAAATGGTGCTTATTTCTTAAAAGATATAAGAATATTTATTTTTAATTCAAGAAGTTCATATATGTTATACATACTATTTTTACTGTAAAATATAAATATGAAAAACTTAAAAATATATTGTGACATTTCACTTAATTTTCTCCAAGTCCATCCATGTTGTTGCAAATAGTAATATTTTATTCTATTTTAGAACAGAGTGGAATTCCATTGTGTAGATGTACCACAGTTTCCATATCCACTCATCTGATGATAAGTCAGGCACAGAAAGAGAAATACCACATGCTCTCACTTATTTGTGGGAGCTAAAAAAATAAATAAACAAATACACAAGCAAACGGGTGGGGAGTGGGGAAGAAGACACAACAATCACAATTCCTTGAACTTGTTAAGACAAGTGATCAGATGTGAGGTTGATGGGTGGGGGGCGGAGGAAGGGAGAGGGCGGAATTGGTAAAGGGACACGAAAATCAATTACATTGTATATTGATAAAATAAAATAAATAAAATAAAATAAAAATATATTGTGATAGTTCACTGTAGAAAGAGCTTAATTTGGACTGGATTAATCAGAGAAACTGTGGGGCTTGCTGGATTTGACTGTATCTTGGGGTAGGAATGGAAGACAATATGGGTTGGAGAGAAAGTTAGATCAATTAGAAATTTTTGCTTTGAATATTATTGCTGATATGATGTTACCTTGAGGTACCAAGGTGTACATAATTAATCTGACATAGGTTTCTCCTGATAATGACCACTTGGGGCTTATGACTTAGATAGATATAGATAGCAATATACTTATATCTATATATAGAGAAATAGATATAGATATATGTATTTATATAAAAGATAGTTAAAGGAGGATTTTTAACCCAGTAGAAGTTGCTTGCTTATATAGTAGAAATAGTTGTTACTTTATGGCTGCGTGTTATTCCATATTTATTCACTTTTTCAGATGCAGAGATATGGATGGAATTTTTTCTTGGCTTTTTGTAAGACAGATCACCCGTGATCCTTTGATGTTAAATAAGCTTTTTTCTGGACAACTGTTGTCAATGTAATTTTAAGCTGAGAGGAAGGCTTGTCAAATCATTGCTTGTTCTATTTTTTAAAAAAAATAGGTAGTTGTATAAAGCATAGGTTGCAAAAGCTGCTGATATATCTTAATATTTTGAAGACTAAGTGCTTGAAAAGTCAAATATTTGTCAGGGACCCTGAGCAAGTTTTATTGTGCTAGTATAGGGACAGGAGGGTGGAAACAGGATTTTAAAAAATGAATTAGACAAGACCACGTCTCACAAGGTGTTCTAAACCAAGTGAGAGTATAGACAGACATATAAGCACCTAACCATAATTATGAAATTTAAATGATTGTCAAATGGGTATAGATATAATGTGTTGTAGAAGCAGGTTGTTTGGCCAGGGAGATCATGAAAGGGAGATTGAGATGGATCTTGAAGGATGAGAAGAATTTTATTAGGTATAAAATGGAAGAAAGAGGCTTTTTAGGTTTGGGAAGGGAAAGAAAGGCCCATTTATTGAGTACCTACCAAGTTAGCAGTGTGCTTGGTGATTGACAAAAGAAGTGAAATATATCATCGAATACTCACCATAGCCCGTAGAGGCAGGTGTTACTTCCCCATCTTACAGATGAGAAAACTGAGGCTCAATGTGGTTCACCTCACACAGCTAAGCATGCAGCAGAGACTGGATTTCATGCAGGTCTGCACATGGCTCAGTGCTTCACTACACCGTTTCTGCTAGTGTGATATCTCCATATTTATGTTTTTCCTTACTTGCCACTTCCCAGGAGGGATTAAATTACCAAATAAACAAGAAAGGGTTTTGTGACCTGTGAATTGGAAAAAAGTAAGGGATCTAAATGGTAAAATCTCCTTAATCACCTCTGCCCTGCTATTTCTGTCTACGAAGAGCTCACTCAGAGTTCACCATGCTCCATGGGACTTGTATTAGGAACTGACAAAGCTTATGCAAACCTTCAGTGACTGTGGCTTAGGAAGGTCTAGAATCTATTTTAAGGCTTTAGAACAGCTTTGAAATGTCAGAGTCTCAAAAACAGCTTCCCCACCCATGTGATCCTCATCCTTGTATCTTATTAACAAGGGGAG
Organism: Cynocephalus volans; assembly: GCF_027409185.1. NCBI lineage: Eukaryota > Metazoa > Chordata > Mammalia > Dermoptera > Cynocephalidae > Cynocephalus > Cynocephalus volans. Next base: position 33,108,676 of record NC_084465.1, read on the forward strand.
AATAGCCTGTTTACAAGTTCTAGCAGAAATTCAAAGGATTCTGCTTGGGTATGTTTTTTTCCTCTTTCGAGTATATTGTCTATTCTCCACACCCTCAAGCAAAATTCCAGTTAATATTAAGAAATATTTTATTCTAGGCTCAAACAAAGGTAACAATACCAACAAATACTGTCTTTAATCTTGTATTTACTTAAGGGTTTTCAGCTCCTTCAACTACACCTTTAATGCAGAGACCACAGTGTGAGGTTTTCCCCCCATTGCTTCCCAGAGTAGTAGTAATGAGTTTCTACTCTGTTGATTACCATTCTCTCTTCTAACTTGGTAGACTGAGAGGAAAAAAAATTGTTTTCAATTTAGTCTTAAAGTTATGTAGACCTTGACTTGAATTCAGAATGATGAGAGTGCAATGCATGTTGTTTGTGTTGTGCCCATTACAATTTAGTCATATTCCAAATGCTTATTTATTTTTGCATCAAGGTATGGCCACAAGAAATAAAATTTATGAGTATTAAATCTATATAGGAATTAAAGGTTGAACAGTTATGCATATTTTAACTATGTGTACTCTTACTGAAATTATCACCCTATGAAGAAAAAACTAAGTGGTACATCATTGCATGAGGATATTACAGGTCAGAATACAGAGGATAATGACACAATCAGTTCAAATCAAACTTTATTGAAACGATGATGTGCTAGTTAGTATGCTAAAAGCTGGGTAGTAAAAAGATGAGAATAAGATTTAATCCCAGCTCTCAAGGAGGTTAAGAGAGTAGATAATTTTGTACAGGGAACTATATCAACTGCTATTGCTGCATGATAAACTACTCTAAAACTCCATGGCTTTAGAGTCAGTACCTGTTATTGCTCAGTAGTCGGTGGATGGGCTAGGAGATTCTTCAGGTATTGGCTAGACCCACTCATGTGCCTGTGGTCACTTTAGGACTATAAAGGCAGCTCTGCTCTTCTTGGGCTCTCATAGATGTTTGCCTGTCGGTAGGTTGATCTAGGGTGGCCTCAGCTTGGACAGCTGGGCTTTCCTCCAAATTGTTTCTCATTCTCTATCAGACTAGCATTGTTCACTTGAGGGTGACAGGATTTCAAGGAAGTGAGGGGAAGAATGCAAGGCCTCCTGAGGCATAGGCTTGGCATTGATACACCATCACTTCTGCTGCAGTATGTTGACCAGCCTAAGCTACCAGGCCTTCTAGATGCAAGGGATGTGGAAAGAAATTTCACCTCTTCGTGGCAAGACCTTCTGAGCCACATTGCAAGGGGTCATTGGTACAGAGAGAGAAATAACAGGGTCCATTTTGCAATCAGTGTGCCATAGAGACAGATTAAGTTTTGTAGAGGGTACAAAGCTTGTATGAGGTAATATGTACTGACTTACAGTAGGCGCACAAGAACCTCTAAGCCATTTGAATTAAAGAAGCATACATTTCAGGACTGACACTAGTAGAAAATGAGATTGGATTGAAGGAAGGGAAGACCAGTTCTGGCGAGTCCTGTATGCATTTTTAGAAGCTTGGGTGTTGGCCCTTGGATAGGAGGAGCCATCTAGGGTTTCAAGCAAACAGGAATGCCATTGTAAACTTCCTTACTTGTTTTTAAAGGTTGCTCTGGCAACAGAATGAATTCAATGTGAGCAAAACTGTGGTGGGAGATTAGATAAAATGCTGTTGCAAAATTCTAGACAGTGAGAATGATTATGAAGGCCAGAACAAAAGCAGTGGAAAGTGTTCCTCTAAGTGTGGTAAACTTGACAATGTTAATCATTCAGTCAAACCCTTTTGAGCCAGGTCACTGTTAGCTTGAGAAACATCAATGAGTATTGCCTTTGTTTAATGTCACAAAGGCCTCTTGGAACTTAAGAACTATAATACACATTAATCTTTCCTCACACATTCCACCATTGACCATGCAGGCAAATAGATTAGAATAGTAATCCTAGTTTACCAATGTACATCAAAAAGTTTGTGGAAAGATTAGCATTATCTTTTAATTCTGTTTTTCCACAAACTTTTTGAAGGACCCTCATACATAGCCAAGGAATTATGGTTAGTGATATGATTTAAAATGCACTGTTTGTTTTGGCTGTTTTTTCTTCCTAATATACTTAATTACCAGAACTTTTAATAATATTGCATTATTATATCGGTTAGCATAAATAATAATGAATGAAGATCCTGAGTAAATTTTGTGATTTTCTGTCTACATAATGACCTGCCTTGACCCAATTTCTAGTCTTTTCTGCTATCCTGGCAGTTGAATTTTCTTTATGTGAATCCTAAATTCAGCCCCACTTTGGCCTAGTAACATAGCCCAGCTGTAGGCAGAGGAAATATTCAGGACTCTTCTAGAAGTTTCTAGGATCAGTTATTATTTTGGCTTGGCTCTGCTCCTACATTTAACAGGGTTTTCAGGGTCCCTGCTCTCTGCTAGTGAGTTTTTCACCAGTGGGATACAGGCTTCCTGAGGCCGCAGTCCAGGGCCAGCTCCTTAGTTGTCCAGTGCTGACTTGGCTTGCAGGGGCCTGTCCATGCGCTGCCTGTTGCAGAACCTCTGAGGTCTTGAGCTCAATTAAGAGCTTCCTGATGGCACATGTCCTACCTGTACTTTCTCCTGTCTCCTACCCCCATCACCATCCTCCGTCACACACATCTGGTTGGAATTTGAAAACTCAGATTTGTGAGTACTTGTCACCAAGTTAATAAACTTCTTACCATGCTCCCATGTGCCTGTGGTGTTACTTCCAGCGTTTTCAGTCATCTGTGCCTGCCTTGTTCCAGTATATGAATATAGAGGTAATACAAAAACTCACATATACTTTTTAAAAAAATTTACTGTATTCTGTGTTTAGCATATTCAGAACTCTCTTTCCTGGATTCAGAAAGATTAAAAGTATATTTGTGCTTAAAACTTTTTTCCTACATGCATGTCTGAGAGAACATGTGAGAGTAGTGATTATGAACATGTGAGAGAGAGTTATGGGACAAATTCAGAAGAGAAGACTACATTAATTTTCATAAGAATTTACCAATTATCAATCAAATGTAATGAAATTTGAAAGTAAAATTTTATTGGTCAATGGATGAATGGATAAAGAAATTGTGGTATGTATATACGATGGAATATTATTCAGCCTTAAAAAAGAAGATCTTGCCATTTGCCACAACATGGATGGATCTGGAGGACATTATGCTGAGTGAAATAAGCCAGACACAGGAAGAAAAATATGGCATGATTTCACTTACATTTGGAATCTTAAAAAAACCAAAATTAAATATATAGATGTAGAGAATAAAACAGTGGTTACCAGGGTCGGGGAGGGGGGAAGAAATGGGGAGATGTAGGTCAAAGGATACAAAGTAGCAAATATATAGGATGAACAAGGTGACAGGTCTAATGTCAACATGAGGACTACAGTTAATAACAGTGTACGATATTCAGGATTTTTGCTAAATGATCAAATTATAGCCTCTGGCGGGGGGCGGGGGTAGAAATGGGTGACTGTGTGAGGTAATGCATATGTTAATTTGTTCCAATATAGTAACCACTTTATTATATTTATGTATCTTATAACATCATGTATATTTTAAATATACACAATAAAATTTATTTTAAAAAAGTACATATAGAGATTAGTATTATAGTTGCTACAATTCAGAAGTGCCTTTTATATAATAGTTTTATCACATGACACTATGAAGTTTTTTTTTTAAACCACTTAAGAATTAGTTATAATCAGAGGGAATGTTTGCCAAAATAATATATATGTTAGAAAACAACACACACAAAATTTTTTTATTGTAAAAATAAAGATTTCGCTTTCAGAAAAAAATTTATCATTAGCATTATTTGCTTTTTTGTTACTCTCAGTAAACTACTTACACTCAATATTCTGTTCCGACTAAATCCCATTACAATGTATTTAATTCTTTGCAGGAAGCTTACATAGTTGTCTTTTTTTGAGCTTAAATGCAAAGTAAGTGTGTTTTGTGGACCCTAGAGATCTTCGGTAATACACAGCCCTGGATACTATGACTTGTGGGGTAATTTATTGAAGCCCCTTTGGTTTTCCCTACATCTTAGAAATGCTGTCTATGCAGTGTGAACATATCCTAGCTGTTTTTCTATATCAGGGTACAGATTTATGCAAATGTGAACATTCTTACTGGTAGGAGTCCAAGAATAGCAGAGGGGTAGAAATCAGTTGATCCCCCCCCCCATTTAATGTTAGTTATAACCGTCTAGAAATTTTAACTGGAACCTAGAAGTTCTAGGATGCATACATATGTATGCCAAATTTGCATGTAACTATTCTCCTGCATAGATGATGACCTCATTAAGGCCAGGTAACCTTTAACATAGACTTTGTTAACATAACCCTATGTTGGGTAACCTTTAAAAAAGACTTTGGCTCATGTCAGTATCTTGTGTATAGTTCATATTGTATGTTTCTTGTGGTAAATGGTTACTTAAGTATAATTCCACTGGGTGAACCTCAGGAATTTAGAGCCTGTAGCTGCCATTGTGTTTAACTACTCTCCTTCTAGTTCGCACCTTTTCCCCTTGGTAGCAGAGCACTGAAATCTTCACTCTCCCTCTGGTTACATGTTCAGCCAGGGAAGGAGTTCTCACAGCAGAATAAATCATGATTAACAAGCCAGTCATGATGATTCCACTCCAATCTCCAGGGCTTTTATTAAGCATGGGTTTGTGAAGTAATTCTAGCCAAAGACACATTGAGGGATGTCTGGTAAGTTTCTGGAAAAATTTTTTCCTTGCTCTGAAGAAGAGATAGGGGACAAGAAATGTCTCTTTCTGCTTCTGTTTGTTATCTGTCTGTTGAAACTTGCATGAACAGCCCCCTTGGGAGGTCTTGAAAGGAGCCAACGTAAGAGGAAAACCAGTATACTTAAAGAGACAGAATGGAAAGATGTAAAGAGCAGAGGTTTTGGGACCACTGGATCAGCCAATCCTGGTAATATGTTTCAGTTCTCCTTACCCTACCTGAAAGGTTTAACAAAATGAAAAACTCTATACTCTATACTTGGCTGTTAAAAAGAAAGTCCGAGCATTGAACAAATGAGCTAAAAGGAACAGATTACAGTAGCTTCAGTCATCCAGTCCCTTTCTCTCTCCCTTGGAAGGAAGATGTTTGGATCTGGTTCTGATAAAATGGATGCAATTTGAAATCACACTTCATGGACTAATGGGTTGCTTGTACAGATCTCTGCTGCTCCTATTCCAGGGAAAACTAGAGAAGTGGAGTTGCGTTGAAGGCATCATCCTTGATGGTATATTGCCAATTATAAAAGCTTACTACATGACGAGAGCTCTGACCTGATCATCCCAAGGCTGCTCCATTGCAGCATGCTTTCTTAACCTTACTATTAACATTTTGGACCAGATAATTCCTTTTCATGCGGAACTGTTCTGTGCATTTTAAGATGTTTAGCAGCACCCCTGGCCTCTACTCACTAGATGCCAGTAGCATTCACCGGTTGTGCCAATCAAAAATGTCTCCAGAAATAGCCAAATGTCTCCTGGGAGGCATTACCCCTTGCCTGAGCACCATTATGTTAAATATAGAGGATTGTTTCTTACAGGTGCATTTTGTCCTAAGACAGGGATAGACAGGGAGTTCTAGCTACCATTCCCTTAACCACTTAACTCACTGCACTAATTCACAAAAGTGCGGTGAATTAACAAGTCCTTCAAATTGGGCCTTTCGACCATACAAAAACGTCTTTGATTTGAGATGTGTTTGGAGCCAAGATATAGTTAACGTTTAAACTCTTCACCCTTAAAAAATCAGCCAAATAAAAAAGCAAGGTCAGAATTACATTATTTTTTAATCCTACCCCCAAAGGTTAAATAATCACAAATTTAGCAAATAGCATCTAATATGATGTTATACTGCCTTCTTAGTGAGGCTTCACTTTGTCACTGTTAAGTCAGCCAGGAATTCACACTCCATTTGAACATGGGAAATGTTTACTTGTAAGGACAGTTGAAATATGAACTGAATTACACCTGATTAAAATCATAGAAATGGGACAAGTTGACTGATTCCCATTTTGTTAAAAAAAATATATATAGTAACTAAAATATTATAGGTCATGGAGTACAATAAATACTTTTCTCAAAACAACAAAACTCTCCCAACATGCCTATGATTTAAATGTTTGTGTCCATTTTGCACACTAGGGTCTTTCTGTATCCCTAGGTACATAGAGAAGTGTCTTATACATTGTAGATTACAAATTTTTGAGTGGGTTTTGCCAATTTATTGCCTCCCTGAAACAGACTTCAGGTCAATATTTAAAATAAAAGCAGACAAACTTTAAAGCAGTAAAGATACTGTAGTTCGCAGAAATAATGTAGTGATGTGTGATCATCGTGGTCATCCCTTTTACTAAGTTTATTAGTTCAACTGTTAAAATAACTGACTTGTTGTATTAGTCCATTACTGTTGCTTGTAACCGAAATACCTGAAACTGGGTTATTTATAAAAAACAATACTTAACTGCTTATGCTTTCGGAGCCTGGGAAGTCCAAAGTCCAGGGAGCATATCTAGTGAGGGCCTTGTTCGTGGGTGGTGACTCTTCACAGCAATGCAGGATGTCACATGGCAGATGGCAGGAGAAGAGAGACAGCTAACTGCTCACTCTTCCTCCTTTTAAAGCCATCAGAACACCCATGACCACCATTACACCATCAATGGATTAATCCGTTCATGAGGGTACCGTCCTCACAACCTAAACACCTTTTAAAAGTCTACTTTTCAGTTACCATAGTAGGATTTCCCACTGTCTTAACACTGCTGTTTCTTCTGCCTGAAATCTTCTTACCCTGTTCTTTGCTTTGCTAATTCTGATTTATCTTTCAAGTCTCCGACGAAGTATCACTTTCTTAGAGAAGTGTTTCCTGGCCCCCTAATTTAAGTTTGGCCCCCTTTTCCATTTATTCTTCCTCTAGGTACTCTGTGCTTTCTTTTCAGAGCCCTTAACACAATTTTCAGTTATATGTGTGTTTGTTTAAAATCTGCCCTCATTAGACAACAAGGTCTACGAGAGTAGGATCCTGTCTGTTTTCTTCTCCAATATATGCTCTGTGAGTAGTATTTGCCTAGCACATAGGTTCTCAGAAGCTATTTCAGTGAATAAAGTTGCAGTTGCCTTGCAGGATGGGACTACATCAGGCTAAATTTGAGTTTATACTCCATTTTTCTCATGTTGAATCTTTAGGCCTGGGATAAGCATTTAATGTTGGAAGCGAGTGAGAATGATTTGCTCCTACTTCCCACAGGATGGCATGTAGGGTGGTGTAGCATCATACATGGGAACTGGCAATTGGCCAGGTAGGTGCACTAATACATGAATTATTTGTATTTTTGCCTTATAGCTAGAGAAACAAACAGCATGAAGTGGTTAGGTAGCTTTTCAGTCTATTCAGATCTAGAAAAGAAACTCAAGGCTTTAAAAAAAATTATTCATTGCTTTAGAGTTTATTCAAATTGTTATATATCTTGTCTCAATGTTTACTAGCTTTTTGACCAATGAGATTTCAGTATGCAGTGCAGTAATATAAACTCTTGGATTGGCCTATCTACCTCTGATGTCACAATTTCCTCATTAGGAAGTCATAATTTTCTTGAAATCACATTGTACTATTAACAACCCTTGTTATTTTGTCTCACTATAAGTAAGATAATCTACCAAAAATAAAAATGCTGGAAAGAGCAAGATATTTTTGATCCACTCAGACCTGTGTATTTACGTGTTTAATAATCTACTGCCAACAATTGAAGCTAGCTTCTTTACTTTCTTTTACAACTGATGTTTTATTTTTCATGTTTGTCAGTTAATAGGCAAATGGAGGAATGAACCTGCTTAGAATAACTCCTTCAACTCATAGTTCCGTTTCATCTCGACTGTGGAGACTCAGCATCTTTCTACTACTTAGCCTTCCTGACTCAAAAGGAAGAGCCATTTGGACAGCTCACCTGAATATAACATTTCAGGTGGGAGATCGGATTATATCACAATTAGGAGACAGTGGAGTATTTGGGAATCATTCTCCTCTGGAGAGGGTGTCCGGTGCAGTGGTACTTCCTGAAAGATGGAATCAGAATGCTTGCAACCCTTTGACCAATTTCAGTAGGCCTGAGCAGGCAGACTCTTGGCTGGCCCTCATTGAGCGGGGAGGCTGCACTTTTACACAAAAAATCAATGTGGCAGCAGAGAAGGGAGCAAATGGGGTGATCATCTATAATTATCCAGGTACGGGCAACAAAGTATTTCCCATGTCTCACCGTGGAACGGAAAATATAGTCGCAGTGATGATCAGCAACCTGAAAGGCATGGAACTGTTGCGCTTGATTGAGAAAGGAGTCTATGTGACAATCGTCATTGAAGTGGGAAGAATGCAAATGCCCTGGTTGAGCCATTATGTCATGTCCCTGTTTACCATCCTGGCTGCCACAATTGCCTACCTTTTCTTGTGCTGTGCCTGGAGACCTAGAGCTCACAATTCTTCCATGGGGAGGCGAAGACAGATAAAGAGAGATGTGAAGAAAGCTATTGGTCAGCTTCAACTGCGAGTGCTCAAAGAAGGGGATAAGGAACTAGATCCAAATGAAAACAATTGTGTTGTTTGCTTTGATATATACAAACCCCGAGATGTAGTACGTATTTTAACTTGCAAACATTTTTTCCATAAGGCATGTATTGACCCCTGGCTTTTAGCTCATCGGACATGCCCCATGTGCAAGTATGACATTCTGAAAACTTAAGAAATCCTGGGACTCTTCTGAAGATGTAACCAGATCTTTCCAAAGATTAGTATTAAGTGAATTCTTATTGTACTTTCTGTAGAGAGAAAATTTCAACTTCAGCTTCTCTCTACCCAAGTACCAAAGAAGGTGAAATTCGTGTGTTTTAACAATAAAGTTCCATATCATGCCAAGCTATTTGAACTTGTCTTTCTAATCAGTTGTAATTGTTATACATTTTTGCCCTTATCAAAATAAGAACACTAGAATATGTTAAAAACAATGTTAATCTTTATCTTCAAATCACTATGATTCTGGCATTGATGCTACAAAGAATGAGCCACACTATTATAAGTTTCCTTTTTTAAAATTCTAAGTTTTGTTCCATAAACTATTTTTTTTAGTTGAACTGTTTTTAATTAAAAATGGTGTCATTTTGTATATATAACTTTTTAAAATATTTTATTTTATTTTGTCAATATACAATGTGGTTGATTATTGGGGCCCATTACCAAAACCTCCCTCCCTCCCCCCTCTCCCCCCTCCCTCCCAACAATGTCCTTTCTGTTTGCTTGTCGTAGCAACATCAAGGAGTTGCAATTGTTATGTCTTCTTGCCCCCCTCCGTTATTTTTTGTGTATTTATTTTTTTATTTTTAGCTCCCACCAATAAGTGAGAACATGTGATATTTTTCTTTCTGTGCCTGACTTGTTTCACTTAATATAATTCTCTCTAGGTCCATCCGTGTTGTTGCAAATGGCAGTATTTCATTCGTTTTTATAGCAGAGTAGTATTCCATTGTGTAGATATACCACATTTTCCGTATCCACTCATCTGATGATGGACATTTGGGCTGGTTCCAACTCTTGACTATTGTAAAGAGTGCTGCGATGAACACTGGGGAACAGGGAACCTTCGACTTGATGATTTCCATTCCTCTGGGTATATTCCCAGCAGTGAGATAGCTGGGTCATATGGTAGATCTATCTGCAATTGTTTGAGGAATCTCTATACCATTTTGCATAGAGGCTGCACCATTTTGCAGTCCCACCAACAATGTATGAGAGTTCCTTTTCCTCCACAACCTCACCAGCATTTATCGTTCAGAGTCTTGGATTTTAGCCATCCTAACTGGAGTGAGATGGTGTCTCAGTGTGGTTTTGATTTTCATTTCCTGAATGCTGAGTGATGTTGAGCATTTTTTCATATGTCTGTTGGCCATTCATTTATCTTCCCTAGAGAAATGCCTATTTAGCTCTTTTGCCCATTTTTTAATTGGGTTGCTTGTTTTTTTCTAGTAAAGTTGTTTGAGTTCCTTGTATATTCTAGATATTAATCTTTTGTCAGATGTATATTTTGCAAATATTTTCTCCCACTCTGTTGGCTGTCTTTCAACTCTGCTAATTGTTTCTTTTGCTGTGCAGAAGCTTTTTAGTATAGAATTCTATCTTGATTTCATTCCCCATGGCTAATTAATTTTATTAACACCCAGGAAATCTGGTTTCCAAAACTACTGACTAGCGAGTAATGTGTTCTAAATAACTATTTTATAAAATATTACTTTTGGTTATGTAACTAAATATGTTTTAAATTATTATAGCCCTCTCTTAGGGTAACATTGCAAATGTTCACCTCTATTGCCAGAGCTCTTTAAATCCTAGCATAGTGAATCAGCTATGGTAGCAGACTTCCCTTCTAGAAGTGTCTCTAGTGAATGCTTTTTTCTTTTCTTCTCCAAATGATAGTATTTCCCTGTTTAGAGAATTTTGATAACATAAAGCAGAGCTGAAATTTTTTTTTCAATTGCCTGTTCATATTGTTTATTTTGCCTTATTTTGCCTCTTCTAACTGATGAATAAGCAATCGTGTAATAATGAGAGGCTGAAAGGTTTGGGTTCTGTTGTGCTGATGAAAATCTTTCTGGATGATATGCTAAAACTTTGTCCAACTCAGATGGTACCTTGTGAGTCTACACACTGTACTACACTTTTAAAAAGGGCATTATGTGGAAATGAAATCAGATTAGTGGACCTTGGGATAGAAAAATCAATCATTATAAGCTGAATACATCAGTATTCTTTTTTATGCTACTTTTTGTTGAGTCCCTAGGGCTCTTTGCTCCTTTCTCTTCCTTGCCTCAAATTACCATGCTATTATTCACATTTTATAAGTACCACCTTCCTTCAGTCCCATCCAGAAGTGTCTCTTAGCATTGCATGCGTAGTGGCCAGACATTTATGTTCAAGGTCAGAATCCTTGGCTTTGGTTTCCAAGCTGGTTGGGAGGGGGAAATAAAAAACATAATTGAGACATACCTCCAAAAAAATGTATCACAACAGCATGGCTATCTGTGTTTATTAGTTCACACTTTATTTTTTAGCTTTGAAGTCATAATGTGACTTCCATTAATTTATCTCCATTGGCATGAAGGTAGCAAAAATGTAGGCAGAGTTGACAGTGTATGTGGGATCTTCCACCAAGGATGTTTGTTGAGTTCAGCAAAAATTTCTGTTAAAAGCATTTATGTCCTGTAACAGTCTCTGATTTCAATGGCCAACTTTAAGTGGGGAGCTTGAAGTTTTTCTTTTTAAAATCGATAGCTACATTTTAAAAAATGAATTGTGCTAAACTGATACCGCTATATTTAATCTTTCCTCCTATACCCTTTCTTCTTTCAAAATATTGTTAGATTAGTGACAGATGTCAGGGTCTGCAGAGAAATGAGCTTCCTTGGATATTAATCTTTCCTGTCTTGACTCGTCATCCACGTGTACCATCAACGTGAGTGAGGACGTGAGGCTAAAATAAATTGAGCAGGATACCCTATTTTTAAAAATCAAAACCAACAAACTTCCGAGAAGTCTTGTATTAAATATAGTATAATAGTTTATGTAAAAAAATTAACATTTTGACCAAATATGATATAAAAGTAATGTTACCACTTATACCTCACATTTGCCCATACTGCTAATTGTTTATCATTCTTTTTTTTTTTTAACTTACCATTTTCTTGGAAATATTTTCTTCACTTGTGAAGAAAAACAATTGTGTAGCGTTCTTGCACATGCTTTCAGGTTTTAAAGAGCATGTGTTGTATGAATTTTATATTTAGTTTTTAGTTTAATGATCTATCTGCTACCATTATATGTATAGTTCAGTGATTGAATCCATCTCATAACAATGTTGAAATCACTCTTAACAACATTTGAAATATTTAAGCCAATAAGTTTACAGCATGCCCTAAGCTCTTATGTAATTGGCTGCTTCGTCTTTTATGTCATAATCACATTATGCAACAGTAAGCAGTATGTAGACTTACAGGACTGAGACTGGGATTTTATTTCTCGATCGAAAGTTTCTCTTATTCTAATAAAACATCTGAAAGTCGTAAGACATCCTTAAGAATTTCATACAAAAACATGCTGGAAGAAGGTGGATCTTGTTTTCACCCAGATGATTATTTTCTCTTCCTTATTTTAAATTGATTGTCAACAGATGTGGAAACCACATCTTACTGGGTTGGTCCTTAAGTCACCAGGAAGAGAGAGAGATGAATCTACTCAAGACTGGCACTTGGAGAAACAACACTGCACCTTCCTGGCTTCTGAAATTCAGTTTTCTTTGGCTGTTTAGTCAGAACTGTTGTAGAGCGAGTGCTGGTTGGACAGCGTACATGAACATATCATTCCACATTGGGAATCGCATGGTGTCAGAGTTGGGGGAGACTGGAGTATTTGGAACAAGCTCTGCTTTGAAGAGAATGATGGGAGTGATAGTGCCACCAGAGGGAAAAACCCAAAATGCATGTAATCCCAATACCAGTTTCAGCCGATCAAAGAACTCAGAGAAGTGGCTCGCACTTGTTGAACGAGGAGGTTGTACCTTCACACAGAAAATTAAGGTGGCAACCGAGAAGGGAGCCAGTGGAGTGATCATCTATAACTTTCCAGGAACTGGCAATCAGGTTTTCCCCATGTCTCATCAAGCATTTGAAGATATCGTTGTGGTGATGATTGGTAACTTAAAAGGCATGGAAATTTTGCGTTTAATTCAGAAGGGAGTTTACGTCACAGTCACGGTTGAAGTAGGGAGAAAACGCATCCTATGGATGAATCACTACTTTGTTTCTTTCATGATCGTCACAAGCACTATGTTAATATATTTCATCTCTTATCATATTCGAAGACTTTGGGTAGCAAGGATTCAGACCAGGAGGTGGCGGCGATTAACAACAGATCTCAAGAAAGCATTTGGCCAGCTCCAAGTTCGGGTATTAAAAGAGGGGGATGAGGAAGTAAATCCAAATGGAGATAGCTGCATAGTTTGCTTTGAACTTTATAAGCCTAATGATACAGTTCGTATTCTGACTTGCAAACACTTTTTCCACAAGAATTGCATTGATCCCTGGATTCTAGCCCATGGGACATGTCCCATGTGTAAATGTGACATCCTTAAAGCTTTGGGGATTCAAGTAGATGTTGAAGATGGAACAGAATCTTTGCGAGTTCTAATGTCCAGTGAGTTACCTGAGACCCTATCACCTAATGAAGCGGAGACAAATATTGAGCCTCCTTCAGCAAGAATGTTAGATAAAGTGACCCATGTGCAGGAGAACCCTACTTCACAGAATGACAACCAGCCTAATTCAGGAAGGGACGATATCCATCCTTCACCTTTAGCATGACCTTTGAGGAAATGATTAAACCAGTTTGTCAAATCAGGTCTTAGTACTGATAATAAGTTTGTTCGAAGTGTGGTTTTTGTGTCCTTTTTTGTTGCTTTGGTAATTTTCTACATTGTCAAAGCCTTAAAGACAGAAAAAAGAAAAAAGGCCTGGCAGGATTTTTACAATTTCTGACCTTTGCTAGATGTAACTTTTTGTCAATGTATGTTACTCCTGTGAGTGTATATGTGTTTATTTCTGTGTATACATTCATGTTAAAACCAAGGACAAACTTTTTTCCCTAAATATTTTTATATATATATATATAGGGCTCTATTTTGTTAAGAAAATTGTTAATATACTTGTATGTTCAGTCCAATACACAAATTAACAAGTTGGACAAACAAATTAACTTTTACTTGCTAAGAAGAGTAAAAATTATCTTTTGATAATATATTGCACAATATATAAATTTTGAAGTCATTGAGCTTTTTTTTAAAATTTGGCATGAAAATTTTGCTGTACAGAATTTTATTACTCTTATACTTGATAAATAGTTCTGTTCAAGCAGTTAATACATTTTATGTGATCTGCATCTGCATAATGGGAGCAATTTTAAAAATCAGGTACTAGTGCTCTTTAAGTGAACACCACATTTTCAGTGCCCAGTATTGCTTATCATAATTGTTACATGTTTACAGTACATAGAAAGGTTTAAATGATAAAGAATTCCTATGATATTTAGTCATGGTGTATTTACTTCCCATGAGTTCCATCCCACTCCCTAATTTATTTTTTGCCATTAAATAAAATACTTAAAATATGCCAGATTATTTTGGAGGTAAGTAGCACAATATAGAAATTATTATTATGACTTTTGGGATTATGTTTGCTTTGTTCACTGTATTCCCAGGGTCTAGCACAGTGTCTGGCACTCAAGGTTTTTGAATGAGTAAGTGAATGAGTGAATAATAATAAATATCTTTTCTTATAATGCAACTATTATGTGTTAATCTGAAAAACTGGGCAGTTTATCTCAATCATACAAAATAATGAAAAATTAATGCTGAAAATTTTCATCCTAAATCACTTTGTCAAAATATAAAATTATAATTTTAGCCCAGAATTTATTGACATTTTAGCATGCAGAATTTTATTGAGGAGCTTTGAACTCTAAGGCTAACACTGTGATTTGAATTATTGAGCACCCCTAGTGAGAGACCTGGTGAAGAGGAACTTTTTGAGTTGCTTAGTGCTAACAATACAGGAATTCAGAGACAGGCAGGAGAGCAGTAGTTGGCTGTAACTGCGACCCCAAGGAAGACTATTTGAAGAAGGGGCATGCAACTAAAACTGAGGAGAATCAAAACAGAGCACAAACTGGCCAGATGACCAGGTGGGGGCGATGTCTTGCTTGGTACACACAGGCTTTTTTACACACAATATTGGAGAGGATTGATGATGTTAATCACAATAACTATTCTTTGAAAGAACTGCATAGCACTACTGCTACTGGAGGATTTAGCAGGAACACTGTTTCAAGTGTCATTTTGAGTTTACCCTGGGAGAGTAAAGTCATCCTTGAGAGACTGAGGAACACACTGAAGGGAAAGGACACTGAGGACTCTATGAGAGCCACCTCTGAGAGGATTGGCTTCTAAGTGAGGATAAACTGTCATTCTTAGGCTAGCCACTGTTGGTGTCTCTGCAGCTGGTGGCAGTGGCTAGAGGTTTCCACTAGTTGCCCAAGAGAATCACTGGAGCTCTGGAAATGATTGCATCTCCTAGTGTTGGCAGTCCCCAGACCCAGAGGTCTAAGATTATTACAGCTCTGAGAACTGTTAGCAAATTCCTGTGGGTACTTATTCTAGGATAGATCTGGCACTGGAGGGATTTGTTTGCTCTTCCCATCAACAGTGCCATTGTGTTCTCTTTCCATTCTTCCTCTGCATCCTCACTGACTTCTCCTTTCCATTTCTTATCTCCTTTTCTTTTCCTTTGTTCCTCATTGTTGACCTCCAACCCAACTTACCCCCACATCCAAGAAATTAGCATGTGCACACTTTTATAGTAAGATGGATTTTGTTAGTATGGACACTTAATATTTAACATAGTGAGCTTGTTTTGATTTGAGAATTTTCAATGAATTTTCTTTAAAGGGTAGTTAGAATCAGTATTTGAGGTGGGAACCAAAGGGTCAAGTCAAAAAACTTGGAAACTGTCACTGCTGAATGCTTACCATGTGCCAGGCAGTGGACTAAGTGCTTTCCAAGCTGTGCTTATATGTCAGAACAAAACTGCAGATTTAATCCTTGTCTTTAGAATGTTGTAAACAGATCAATAAACCACTTTTACTCTGGGTTTAATAACTAGGACCTGGAAATAGCACTGCTATGTCAAATGTTAGTTATTATCTATTGTAGTAGATTTTTACCTATTCTGTGGGCTGCACCATTTTCTCTTGTACCTAGTGATGTGAACATATTTTGCCATAATGACATAGGACTGTAATGTGAATTATTTTGCCCCTAAAAGCAGTGTCATAATGGGTTTCCCTTGCACTTTTCCTTTTTTATGTGCTTTTTCATTCTTTGGTAATAACATTTTTTATTCCTCACCCCCTGCTCAGTAGGGAATTGTTGTGTCTTATAAATATTAGGCTTGCTTGTTTCATTATTACTGGGATAAATTAGGTTTAATATCTCACTAAAGTGAAAAATATTCTGAAGTACTTTACATCTGTTTGGGTGATGCTATAGGTGGTTATTTATATAGTACCTCTTATTACAAAACACATTGCACTGATAATATTCCTGTCTGTCGCTATAGAATTATTATAATGCAATTGTCCTGTAGAGTGATGTTGGTTAGCCATTATTTGCAACAATGTGAACCCTTCAAAGGATTTAGTGAGCCAGGATTCTGGCTTTTCTGATGAGATGTGAGGTTAATGTACACCTAATGTGTTTTTTCCTTCTCCTAACTCACTGGTTTTTGAAGCAGCATGTGGGAATTGAACAGGGGAAGAGGTCAGATTTGGGGGAAGCGTTGAATCAAAAAGAGGAAGTATTCACACGTTGCTAGTGTGGAGGAGTCATTTTAATGGCAGTTTCATCCTCCCACTCCTTCATTTTCTATGAGCACCTGTTTTTTGTATTTTAAAAATAACTTTGTTTTTTTTGGTTTTGCATTTAATGCATCTTCTTTTAATGTTTAGCTCTTAGTGATGAAAAATAAGCATTATAGGTTATTACATTTACTAGCACTGAAATACCTTAAAATACATACCTGGTTTTCTTAAAGGCAAGAACTTTTGGGGGGGAAGGAGGAAAATGTACTTTAACTTTACAGAAATGGATGAGCAGATATTAGGGTTATTCACAGATGTAAGAGTTGTTCAATCACAGTCTGTCCACCAAAACCTTCCCTTTTCATAGCTACGCTACAGCTTATCACGCCTCTGTCCATAGTTATGGTGTCATCTTTGTATGTCCCTTGATGATTTCAGCTGCTGCCATGAACATTCTTCAATATTGATGATGGCCAGGGAAACCCTGATTTCAAAACTACACTGTAACCATTTCCAATTCAGCAACACCCCTTTGTTGCCACACATCAGGTTCAGTCCTCTTTGAAAACTTCCCAACTTGTAGCATCTTTCTCTGAATTCCTTCTCTGAATTCCCTTGATTTTTCTTCTCCACCACTTCTTCAGGCTTGTTCTCAGTTCTACTTCCAAGCAGAGTTTGCTTTAACCATCCATCTCTTTCCAGCTCATCTCTTCTTTCTAGCTTCAGTCTGAAATCAACTGTAAGCTGTTTAAGCTTTACTCTCCCAAGGGTGACTGAATTCCTTGCCTCCTGGAGTTCTTCTGTGGTATCATTTGCCTGCTCTGAAACATCCTTGCTATTTGCTTGTGGTACTTCTGTTCCAGAGCAGCCACTTATTACTCAAGTTGTAGTGTTTGATTATTAGCTAGTTTCAACCAGATCTGTGCTTCTGTTTAAAAATTCTTAATCTTTTAACTCCCTTTTCTAGTCCTCATAGAGCAGTACTTCCAAGACTTGGCTGCACATACGAATCACCTGAAGAGCTTTTAAAAAATCTCAATGCCCAGGCTGTGCCCAAGACTTCTGGGCTGGGAACCTGGCATCAGTATTTTTTGAAGTTGCCCAGGTTGTTCCAATGTGCACACAAGATTGAGACCAATGCCAGCGGAGTGTTCCAAAGAGCCTTTGCACTAAGAGCCTTTGACATGTTTTCACTTTACTGAAAATATTTAGGTAGAAATAAAAACATCAAGGTAGAAAGAGTTAAATTTCATGGAGAGGCATTGATAAAGGCTTCTGGGAGTATAAAGGAATGGATTTCAGCTGGAGAAACGAGACAAAGAAGAGAATCACATCTATAATGGCACTGCTAAGTTGGGAAGAAAGACATTCTACTGAAGGGAACAGAGAGAACAGCAGTGTTTTATAAAGAAGCTTTGAGTGTCATGTGAAATTTTGGTAAACAGACTTGAAAAGGAAGACAGGGAACTCCAGAGGCTGTTTCAGTAACCTAGTAGTGGTAAGGTGAAAATATGAACTGAGGCAGTGGTAGGTGAAATTGGGTGGGTCTTCTCTGAGATTATATGTTCTTTGATGATTTTGTTTGCTGATAGGAATTTTCTACTTCATTTTTGATGACCAGGTAATGTTGATTTCCAAACTTCTTTATACTCGTAACCTTCATTTTAGATTTGTCTCCAATTTAGCAGCATACCATGGATGTAGAAGACGTGGGCGTAGGAAAAGAGAAGTTGAGGGAGAGTGAAGAGTCAGGGAGGGCCCATTGGTTTCTGGCTTGGGCCACTAGGTCAGTGACGCCATTCAGTGAGATAGAAAATAACTGGCGAAGCAAGTTTGGGATGGAAGAGTTCAAATTTTGAGTATTCCAAATTTGAGGAAACCTTAGAACTTCTAGGTGATGTTCACTACGCAGCTGAAAATATAGGTCTTTACTAATTAAGTGAAATAAATGTAAACATTTAGCAAAAGTCTTGATACATAGTATTAAATTGTGATTTACTAACAAAAAATTCATCTGTCAATTATATTTACACTAGGGGTGATTCTACTATTACGTAAATCTTAATGTTACTCTTTTGGACCCCCTGAATTTGTAGTATCCTTATTTACAACGATGTGTGACTTTTTTCTCTCAGAAATACTTAGCAGCCTGAGTGAAGTCGGCAGTTGTGATAGGGATGGTGGGTGTGGTACTAATAATAATAGCTGCAGTATTCCAGGATGGTTATATCCACTTAACAGGTAGAAACTCAATCCTAACAGTACACTGTGAGGTAGGCTTTGGTGTCCCCATTCTTTAGATGAAGAAACTTAGACCCAGAGAGGTTGAGTAACTTGCACAAAGGTTAAAAAGCCAGTATGTGACTGAACATATATTTGAACTTAGTCTGGGTTCCACAGCACATGGGCTTAACCACTACACTACAGTTAGCTTGACAGTCTAGTTTTTAAAGGGAGAAAGTGTTAGTATGAGTTCAGTTTTGAGAGCTTAAAGGATTTGGCTGTGGAAGAAAAAGTCCAGCTAAAAGGTATTGGAAGTGTCAGCAGGAGGATGGTTGAATTGATACCTCATGAGAACTCAGCATAATTAGGAAAGATAAAGGAGTGTGGGTATGTAAGGGCGGGGGTATTGGCAAGGGTATATCTTATTAAGGGAAAAGAAAAAATGAGCTGTAGGAATGGACGCTTCCATTTAGGAAGTACTGTTTCTAGAGCCGGTAGCTGTCTTGTATAAAAAGTAATTTAGTCAGAGGGGTTTTGAGGTAGGTTGCCTTTCTCCCAGAGTTTGAAAAGATAGAAAAATATTTTTTTAATTCTCTTAATAATTGACATCAGTTTTTTTTTTTCTGTTTTTTGGTGTTTTTTTTTTTCTTAAAGTTCAGACATGAGAAGCACAGTTGTCTCTTGAAAAGAACATGTGCTTTTTACATGAGATGACCTGCATTCATTTTCTGCCTCAAAGGCAAAGCACCTCAGAGCAGTGGTCCTCAGACCAGCAGCAGCAGCACCTGGAAACTTTCCTTAGGGCCCACTGTAGACCTGGAATCAGAAACATTGCAGAACCCCATAGTCTGTTTTAGCAAGTTCTCCAGCTGATTCTGATGCACACTCAAGTTAAAGAACCTCATTTATATCAGAGGGTCAGTTTATTTTCAGCTAGGACACATCACACAGTTGAAACCAGGAATAGTATAAAAGTATTATGAATCTTAAAGCACTCTCAAATAATAGTTGCTTTTACCACACTAGCTGTAGTGAGGTAACGTATGGGCATATGTCCTATGTACAATTGGTCTCTGATTCATGCATGACTGTGCATATAAATGCTTGCTTCTTTCCTCTCCTGGTTCTGGTTCCTCTATCTACCCCCACTCTCAGAGCTGCATGGGAGTTGTGAGAAGACTAATAGATTTTAGACAGCTTATGATTTCCTAAATGGAAAGATAGGAAGAAATCTGGAAAGCAGAAACATCTGAGGGCAGTTCACTTAATGAACTGGGCAGCCTACAATGAAAGAGGATAGTTTTTCATTCTACCTATTCACTAAAGCTCTGAAAAGACATCAATATATTGAAACAGTGGGCCAAAGATGAAATTGAGAAGAGAGTCATATAAATTCCTAGGTTTGGGTCCATAATACCAGCTTCACAAATACTGGAGGGAGACTCAGTTTAGCTTCCAGAAAAATGTAGCTGAAAATAAGTGTAAGATGAGCCATTAGGCATGTGAGTGGCCATCTTAAAGTGCACGGCATCTTCTACCAGCATGGCTTCTCTAACTAGAATTAATTACCATCCTTTTCTTCTCCTTGATTGTGGTATCTTACCTATATGGCATCTTCATTGATTCATTCATTCAACAAATATTGATTGCCCTGGAAATACAGTGGTGAACCATGCAAAACATCTTGCCCCGATGATGCTTATGTTCTAGTGGATAGGAAATATGATAAATATGTAATATGTTAAATAGTTATAAATGCTATGGAGAAAAATAAAACAGAAAACAGAATAGGGGAGTTGTGGAAGACAGAGTTGCAGTTTTAAATAGAAGAGATGTCACCAAGAAGAGAAACAGTTGAAGAAAGATCTGAAAGAAATGAATGAAGACCCTACTGTAGAATCTTCCAGAAAAAGTGAGGCATGTGCTAAGGAGATCGAGGATCATAAGCTTAGGGGTTGTCATCAGAGAGAGATGTGAGAGGAATATTTTATCTGGAAAGCAGAAGACGTCTGTTTAGCTGCCATCCAACTCTTGAAAAATGGCCTTGGGAAGAATTTAGATTTTCTTGCTTATTACAAGGGTTAGAACTAGGAGAAAGAATGACAACTATATTGCCACCTGGAAACAAAGAACTTTCCAGAAGTTGTTCCTGCCCATATACAGGTTTTGTCTTTAGTGAGCAGAAGGAGTTTTATACTGTTTGGATGTTGTTTTAGAGGAGGTGGTGGTGAGGGAATTCAGGCTTTGGAAGGGTAATTGGATTTATACCTTTGAGGTCTCTTCATACTCCTGAGAATCTGACTCTGGGATTAAAAAACAATAACATTGTTATTCCATGCATAGTTGCCATCTGGTGGAAAAATAAATAACTACAAGGTAAAAACTACAAAATCCGTTTAACAAATATTTATTGAGAGACACTCTATGCCAGGAAAATTTAGTAGTTTTGAGTTCATTTTTGTTTAACATAACAGAATGTTTGCTTTTAAGATTGATTTATTTTCCAGAAATTTTCTTTTTTAATTTTCATTTTGAAACTGTGTTTCTCTGTAGGCCCATGGATTATTGAAAGTGAATAACTTGCTATCCTCAAGATTCGTGTTTTATAAACCTAGGATTTGAGAGGATAGTAACTCATTCTTTGGTATCCTGGTAGTATTGTGGAAAATATGTTTGAATTTTAGAAATATTTTTTCTCCCAACTTCTGTGTCAACATTGGTACATCACCCATCTTCTCAAAGAAAAGTTTCTTAAGACATTGTATCTGCAGCAAAGGACTAGTATTTATTGATTTCTAGTCCATCGTGGATTGTTTTATAAAATACAGAATCGTGTTTGACTTACTCTGAAATGAATGACAAAATAATTTGGTTTGATGGAGGGATGGATAGATATGCGAATGTTAATTGTTGAGTCTAGGTGGTAGGTATATGTGTGCTTACTACATACTTCTTTCAATTTTTCTGTGTTTGAACATTTTTATAAAAAAATGTTCGGGAAAAATCATGTTTTTGAATGCCTTGGCAATGTCACGTATCTAAAAACTTACTTTCTCTGTGCTTCTTGAGCGACAGGTAACAGTTCGGGTATGGACACTGGTCCACAGATCACACTCTGAGTAGCACTGATTTTAATACTTATTTCACTGTATTATCTATGTGATGCTAAAAAAATTGTGCTGAGAAAGGTGTTATTTTACATTGTAAAGATATATCAAAACATCACATTGTACCCCATAAATATATATGACTATTGTATTAGTCCGTTTTGTGTTGCTATAACAGACTATCTGCAACTGGGTAATTTATAAAGAACAGAGGTTTATTTGGCTTACTATTCTGGGACAGCTGCATCTGGCATGGGCTTCGGGCTGCCTCTACTCATGGTGGAAAGCAGCAGGCAGCGGGTGGGTACAAGAAAATCATATGGTGAGAGGAAGTGAGAGAGAGAGAGGAGGTGCTAGGGTCTTTAAAACAGCCAGCTCTTGTGGGAACTAATAGAGTGAGAACTCACTTCCTATCCCCACCCCCACAGGGGAAAGCATTAATCCATTCATGAGGGATGTGCTGCCTTGACTCAAACAGCTTCCAACCCTGCCACATTGGGGGTCAGAATTCCACATGAGTCCTGGGAGGACAACACATCCAAACTCCATCAACTGTTATTTGTCAGTTAATGTTTTTTTGAAGTGATATTATCCCTATTTCACCAATGATGATACTGACTTATGATGGTTTGGAGTCTCTTAGCTTGTGTCACACCTTGATCTGTCAGGTTTTCTGATGTCACTCTAATTTCTGTTGCATTATTTCCCCGCCAATGAGCAGAGAGTGGCACAGACATAGAAGTGAAGGTGAGGTGAGCAGAATTACATGATTGAAGTTTTAATATTGTAGAGCTGTAAGGCAGAGGGGGGACACATTTTGTTTGTTGCATATAATAAAAATCATTTAAAAAATGTATTGAACATTGAATATTATGAGACTCCAAAAGAAATACAGTAAGTTTTTAAAATTTATTTTCTTTATCATTACAATAAGGACAAAAATAATATTTCCTTCATAGACTAGGCAGAAGGAAGGCAACCCAGGAACTTTGAGACTTTTCCGTCACACCATAAAGCATTGAATGAAATAGGGGAAGAATGAAGGGATGTCTTGGGAGAGGTGGTACTTCCTTTCACTTTGTGTCTGCGTACAGAAGCTTTTCTTTAGAAATTCGTGTTTACCGTGTCATGCTGCCTTTTCCATTGTCAACACATGATTTTTCTTCCCCGTCAGGGTCTTAGTCTTTGTTGCACAGAGTCACACAGATTGGAAGCCCAGGTAGTGCCCAGTGAAGATAGGCACTTCTCCTTTTATTCTTGTGCTTATAGTGAGTGACTTGGTAAATTCTTGTTTCAGTCTCTATAGTTACAGGGTTAGGGAGAATTTGCCATTGGCTTAGGGAGATTTAAGCTAATCAGTGAGTTGGAAAATACCTATAGAAGAAGACTAAAGGATCTGTGGTTTGCTGATATTAGAAGAAAAAAGCTTTAGAACAACTTCATAAAATTGGTAAAATGATGGGAATAATTGTGTGTATGTATTTTTCCCCCCAAAACAGCTTTATACATTTCAAATCACATTTATATTCATTTGGATATAGACTCATCTCAATTCCTACAACGGAATGCAAGGAGACTGATAGTTTGGGGTTTTAAATTTTCTCCAAGGGCTTTAGATTTGATATAAGGGATTTAGATTAGTTACAAGGAAGGGCCTTTTGAGAGCAACTGTTTCCTAGGCCAAGAGATATCTGTTACCTAAATTTATTTTTATTTGTTTATTTTTTAGTTATTCAACTCCATTTGCTTATTTTTTATTGACCTATATTGATTATATGTATTTGTGAAGTACAGAGTTGAATTTCAATTTCAGTACTTGTATACAGTGTGTGATGATCAAATCAGGGTAATTAGGACATTCATCATTACCAAACTTAATTTATTTTTAAATAAGAGAGATTATTTGCTATCAGTTTTAAGTTGTGATTTCTTCACATTTGATAAGTGAAGGAATGGGATTGGTTAAACCAGTGGTTTCCAAACCTTTGGAATTCATTGATCAGTAAAAAACACAGAGGTGAGATATAGCCTTTTTTTTTTTCTTTTGTCCAAGAGACATCATTAACCACTATAAGAACAAAAAACCTACCATTTACTATTAATAACATTGCGTTATGAAGAAGTGACTTGTTGCATCTACAGTTTCAACTATTAGAATATTAAATAAATATAGCTTTATTAAAATATACTTCGTAGTCCTTGTATTTTTTTTTCACCTTGAATCTATGAAATCTTATCCCACACTGGTCAAACACCAGCCCTTTGATTCAATAACTTTCCAAAGTACATTACTACTACAAGTATCTAATGATTTTCTTTAAAATTTGAGTATCTAATGATAGCAGACATTCCAGAGGCCTTAAAGGGGCAGTTATCATGACATTCATAATCTAAGCAGGAGAGAGATGCGACGATGCTGTACAACACGAGGGCAGGTATATTTAATACCTTCAGTGAGTCTTTACCTCTCCGTCCTTTTGTTTTTTTACCTTTAAGATAAATACTGTCACCTGCTTTATATTGTTAGGGTTAATACCTGTAAAGCCCCTAGAATAAATTTTGGCTATTTTCCAAATGCAGTTTTTATCATGTGGCTCTCTGATTTAAATGCCTTAATGGCATTCCATGTTTTGGGGGTAAAGACTAGAGAGGCCTTTTCACGCCTTACAAAGCACTGCCTCCCCTCTTCTGCTTCCTGTGATAGCTCTAAACCCTTTTTCCCTGCGCTCCAGCCCAGGGAGTCATCTTGAGGCCCACTTAGACCAGCTGTATTCCCTTAACCCATTGTCCCATGGTCTCCTCTCATTTCTAAGATAATTTCTTTCAGTCTTCAGATCTACACTCACCTTCTCAGGGAAGCCTCTGTGACTTCCCCGACTAGATTCAAAACCTTGTCACAAACTCCCATGGCTCCAGAAATTCTCAGTAATATTTATCAAGCCACAGGTATATTAGTTTGTGTAACCATTCATTTACCCCACTATAACCCCTGGCAAGGCAGCAAACCCATGTCATTTTGCTTACTAGTGTATTCCCAGCACTGATCATGCTGCCCAGTACATAGTTTGTCTTGATAAATGTTTATTGAAGAAATGGATGAGGTATGGGAGGGGAACATATGGAGATAATTGAGGGATAAACAAGTGATCCCCTTTCTTGGAACAGAAAATATGTTCTTGGGGGCAGTGGAAGAGAAGGCTGGAAAGGTAGGTTGAGGGATACTTGGATGAATGAAGAGACTGGCACAGTACAGTGCCAGAGACTGGCTTTGGGTATATAAAGTGACCTGATAAAAAATATTGGTATTTATATACCAGAAAACTAAAGCTTATTTTATTGCTGGTGACACTAAATTCACCACTGTTACAAAGCTTCATGAATTGTTAACACCTGAAAAATATATAGTTTTAAAAGACTATATCATTGTTTCTTCAAGGACAGCACAGATTATGGGAATCATGAGATAATATTTTAGTTGGCATTCTTGAGGAGAAAAAGGCATCTCATAAGTGGAGCTCTTGTATTTTCTCAGCATTTTCCTGGCTGAACACATGCTGGCAGCCTTCCCAGGAACCATCTCATAGATAGCCACAATGATCTGGCAAGCAGATAATATTTTTCTCATCATTATAAAATCCTTTTGACTCAAAGAGGCAATGCATGGTTCAGATCAACAGCATTGTCTGAACAATAAATGGTTCTGTGGAAAAGTGCATTTGAAGTCTTATTTGGACAGCTGAGCAGACTTACCCTTCACAGATACAGTTTCTTGTTATAGTCATCACATTTCAGTTTTGTTATTAGTTCACCATGACTTTGATGAAATATTCAGTGATTTCTTTGGTATATAAGCTGAGCAGATGAATGGGAAGAGTGGCAGTTGGTGGTGCTCAGAAAGCTGTGTACAAGTTAAAATTCACTGAAACATGCAGAAATGTAATACATGTGGTATGCTACAGTTTTCTGTGAGGTTCCTAACCCCCACGCTGAAGGGGTTGTGTGTCCCATGGCAGTTTCACAAGGTCACTGATTGACAGTTGCACAGGTGTTGGCCAGTGCCCAGCAGGACACTGGCTGCTAGAGGCACACCTGTGGTGAGGCACGGGCGTGGGAGAGAAGAGGAAGTAAAGGGGTGTTGCTTCTGGAGTCCAAAGGCCAGGATTCGGTTTCCATTCTGCTAATAGATCTTGGGCCAGTCACTGATCTCCTCAGTTTGAGCCATTTAATCTGTAAAAGAACAAGAGTCCCAAAATTTAGCATCTTAAGTATTGTCTCACCATTTATCAGGATTAGACGTCTGGGAGTGGCTTAGCTGGCTGTTCCTGCTTAGGGTCTCTCAGAAGGTCATCTGAGACTGCAGTTGTCTCAAGGTTCAGTTGGGAGGGAAGAATTTGCTTTCGAGCTCACTGACCTGGTTCTTGGCAGATCTGAGTTCGTTGAGGGCCGGTGGCTGAGGGCCTCACTTCCTTGCCACAGGGCAGCTTGCTGCCCCCAGGGCAGGTGACGAGGGAGGGAGAGCAAGTGAGAGTGCCACCGTCTTTTATATCCTAATCTTGGAAGCGACATGCCATCACTTAGTTTTCTGTGTCTTCTGTACCTTAAAGTTCTTCTCTTTACTGACCTGTCTCCCCCATTGCTTAGATGTGATTTCCCAGTCTAGCTTTTACCTTCTCTCTCATTTCCTTTTTCATTCACACTTCCTAAAGGAGAAGTTTATATTTGCTCTCTTAACTGTATCACACCTTATCCTCTCTTCTCCCTCTTTACCACTCCAGTCACTCTTCTCTGCCAAAGAGGACCCAGTGACTATGAAAACCAGTAAAATCTCTTTCATTTGATATGATTTCTCTGTGGGACTTTTTTTCTCCTCCTCTCCCCTCCCTGCACTCTTCCCCGTTACCTTGAGACTATCTCCTACCTTGACTGCTCGTATGTTCATATTTTTCCTGTTACTTCTCTTATTCTACCGGCCTCCCCTGGACTCACTTCTTTTGCCAACCATTTAAATGCAGGTATTTCATAGGATTTTGTTCTTGCCTCTTCCTATTTTTACCATATTTTGTCTCCAAAACTGACCTTTCCCCAAACTAATTATCTGTGATCCTCCCAACACCCACCACCATATACAAATGCCTAATACACACATGCACGCACACACACATGCTTCCACCTGCGCTTTTATTTGGTTAGTGAAATCCAAGCACCCCAGTGAAAAAGCTGTAAGTTGTCATATATTTTCCTGTCTTAGTTTCTGTGTTCTGTAAATCATTACAATATGTTCATTCTCTCTCCCGACTCCCTCTTGACTCTGCCTTTCTCTCCAACCCCACAATCCTTGCCCTAGTTCATGCCTTTTTGGTTTTCCACCAGGTCTGTTGTCCTCATCTGATAACTGGGATCCCAATCTCTGCTCTGGTCACTTTTCACTTCGATGATGCCACCAGTTATTTGTCTAAAGCATCCTTCTCAGCATTTTAATACCTAGGTTTCCCAGCTTTCACTGGCTCCATGTCATCAGATGGAGCCCGGTTCCTCCCTTGGCACATGTGGCATTTCACCATCTGGTCTCTGTTGGTCTATCTGAAATGATTTTTGTTGCCTTCTTCCATATAGTTGATGTGCCTGCAGTGTGAACACCCCTACATTCCCCTCAAAATGCCTTGATGTTTTATTCTTCTGTGCTTTTTGCCCCTGTTCTTTTATTTTACTGAAATGTTTTTTAGTCTCCCTTTTCCTCTCACACAACTCACAGGCCATTCAAAACTCGGGCCCCTTGTCTCTGACCTGGGCCCTGCTCTTCTCCAACTCTGGCTCCCCTGCACCCTGAGTTAAGAACTTCTTTTCCTTTGCTTTCCCTCTCTCTGTGTGGGTTTCTTTTATTGCTCTTACCACTGTTATTCTCCTGTTTGTCCATGTCTCTTAGGTAGTGTGAGCTGTTTGAGGACAGGGTCTTTGACTTATTGATCTTTGTGCCCCAACACTTAGCAGAATCCTTGACACACTGATACCACTTAGCAAATATGTATTAAGTTAGACATAGTTGGACTGAGTTATTATGGATTTAGGTATGGTTTTGTAGGGGAAATTAAGAATATAAAAACCTGAGTTCATTAGAACCTTTGTTCAAAGATGTGGTTTGGTAGTTTGGTGGAGTCTAGCTCTGACTGTGTGAAGCAGAAGAAAAATAAAATGCCTGCCAACTTAGAGTATTACAAATCAAGCAATTAAAAGTTTTTCTGAAGTCAGTCTCAGCATATTTATATTGCACTTTAAAAATATCTTGCTCATCCAGCTTTATTCATATTTCCAAATTTCTAAAAGTTGGTTGTTTCAACTTTAGATATTTTCCCATAGAAACAATGTTGCAGCACTTCAGTATTTTTATATCAGCCAGGGTGCACTCTGGAGACCACACAATAATTGAATAGGGAAAGTTTATTATGAACAGTGGGTGATTGGCCATTATGGATAAAGAACCTCTAAACAATATCAGAGTAGCAGAAATAGTGGGCAGAGTACCCAAGGAAGGAAGAAATCTGGAAGAGGGTTCACTCCTTTCATCCTCAGGGCTGGGAGGAAGACCTCACTGGAAAAGGGGTGTCTTACTGCATGGCCGAGAAGTACACTGAAGTGCTGCAGTTGTGGGATTCACAGGGAATCTGCCCTCTGGGGTTCTGGGGTGAAGCCGTCCACAGGAAGGTGCCACACTGCAGAACTCACTGAGACTCTGCCAGTGAAAATGGTGCACTAGGAAGTCACCCTCAGGGCTGGAGAGAAGCTGCCTGTGGGCTGGTGCCATGTGCCTGCAGGTAAGAAGATGAGAACCAGGAAGAAGGGTCCTACTTTCTCCAGTATCCATCCTCTAGCACCCTCTACTGACATTGCTTAAAATTGGGCTAGCTGGCACAGGCAGGGCAATGGAAAGGTAGGTTTGGAGCTGAAAAATAACAGATTAACAACTGGCACAGTCCACCCTGCAATGAGTTAAATGTGTCCCCCAAAAGTTCATGTATTAGAAACTTGATCCCCACTGTAACAGTTTAAAGAGGGTGGGAAATCAGATTACGGTATTTGAAAGGTGGGACCTTTGAGAGATGACTGGATTGTGAAGACTGTGCCGTCATGAATGGATTAATCCACTCATGGAGTAATGAGTTATCATGGGTGTGGCCTGGTGGCTTTATAAGGAGCACGTGAGAGAGTTTTCCTCTTGCCATCCTTGCCATGTGATACCTACGTTGCTGTACAGAACCCCCCACCCAGAAGTCGGCCCTCACCAGATGTATTCCCTGCACTTTGGACCTTCTGACCTCTGTTGCTGTAAAAAAATTAATTTTGTTTCTTTATAAATTACCCAGTTTCAGGTATTCTGTTATAAGCAACAGAACAGACTAACACATACTTTCTTGACTACTGAGCTATCAGATATTCCAACTTAACAAGATACAGCTATCACAGAAGTTAGATTATATATATAAGTGTATAAAATTCAATATATATAAGATTACATATATAATTATTTTATATAATTTTAAAAATATGTGATTTATAACTATGATTACAATTTTATAAGTATATAATTATATGATTTTTACTATGATTTATAAATATGTAATTTATTCATGTTGAATGCCACTGCCCAATGAGAGTAGTAGATGCAGATGAGAAGGAAGATGGCGACTCCCCATGTGTTCTGAAGTCATTAATGTCACTCTTAGACAAAACATGTTGTTACATATCTTAATGTTATTTTCCTTGATCTAGAAATATTAAAAGCATAGTTTTTGTTACTTAAGAATTAATTCATTTTGACTTAGAAACATAAAGGATAAGACCGACTTTCCAATAGTAAGTAAGTGAGCGAGAGCCGATAAGGGGAGAGGAAGTATTGTGTGAATGTTTTATATATAGGTGCCTAACATAAAATTCATTACCATTCAGTGCCTAAGTCAGGCAACCAAAACAGTTGAGTGGCAGAGATCTTCATGCCATTGAGCAAAGATAGGAGGCAAGGAAAACAGTTTGTGTGCATGACCTTAAAGGGGAGAACTAAAGTGGTGGGGAAAGGTCTGGGCTCAGGGAGCTGAGTGTGACAATCAGAGAGACGAGTGAGTTCACCTTGACTGTATGGCACAGGTTTGCTGCTTACCCACATGCGGATGGTCATGGTGATGTGGGGCAAGTAGTGTGGTCACAGCTTGGCAGTACTTCAGTATTATGAGTCATTGCTTGGGGTAAAAGTTGTCATGAATTTTTGTTCATTAACCTTAACAATAACAGCATATAAGTTATGGAGGCTGTGCTAAGTAGTCCCATAGGTTCTTCTGGAAGAATCTTTTGTCATTCTTGCAAGAAGAAAACAGGAATAAAAGCAGTCTTCTGTGACCCAGAGAGAATCTTGTGAATATTGATTACATAATATGTTTAATGAATCCTGACAGATTTAGATCCATAACTTAGACAAATGGAGAGATTTAAGGCCAAGTCTGGTGTCTCTTTCAAAATATGACCTTGTTATTGATTATCACCCATCGCTTCCTACCTGCTTCACAAGTATCTTTCTCTATGGTTTTCATTTTTTTTTCTTCCCTGCTATTAGTGGACAACTGGAAGTACCTTAGAGGTATTGTTTTTCTAACATGCATTCTTTCTAGCTACTAGAAGTATGTGAGAAGTTGGGAGGACTGATGGAATCAGGGACTGGGACAAGTGTACCCTAACCCCCCCAGCTGTGGAGCAATTTTTATGGACAATTATATATGATGGGTATTGACTTGGATGTTAGACTTATCTTACTATTAGCCTTCAAATCCTCACTCAAATGATAGGGGACCCTCTTCCTGCTGAAGAACTAGACAGAACTCTCAAATACAGGTAGGGACGTTGGGTTTATATCTCCAATTACCTTCTTAACCATATATATATGTTAATTATATACATATTAACATGTAAAATTGATATGTATGTTATATATATAAATATATATATACTTTTTTTTTTCTATGCCCTCAAATAGTGGAAAGCATGAGGGAGCTTTCTTTTGTCCCTTTATAAGGGCACTCATCCCATTCATGAGGACTCCACCTTAAAAGACTCAGTTGCAGAGATGCCTGTGACCTTCAGGTGACATGTAGGTCAAAGTCAGGTTATCTTACAGGTTCCTCAGCACTACATACTGCCTCTCCTAATGTTTCAACATTTTAGAGATTGGGGTCCTCTGTTCTGTCTTTAGTTACCATGTGTGATAAAACATTTTGAATCGTTGTAGAATATTTGGTGTCAGTAACTCTGGTTGGATTGCTGAATGTATGTGGCATTAGTGTCCATGCCTAATTGTAAATGGGCTTTTATTTTGTTTTGTTTTCCAGGTCTTCCTAAAGAGTGACCGAGTGGCCAGAATGGTTCAGAGTGGAGGATGTTCTGCTAATGATTTCAGAGAGGTGTTTAAGAAAAACATAGAAAAACGTGTGAGGAGTTTGCCAGAAATAGATGGCTTGAGCAAAGAGACAGTGCTGAGCTCATGGATTGCCAAATATGATGCCATTTACAGGGGTGAAGAGGACTTGTGCAAACAGCCAAATAGAATGACCCTAAGTGCTGTGTCTGAACTTATTCTGAGCAAAGAACAACTCTATGAAATGTTTCAGCAGATTCTGGGTATTAAAAAACTAGAACACCAACTCCTTTACAATGCATGTCAGGTAAGTGGTCTATGATACTTCCCATTCCCCCTGTCTGTCTCATAGAATGAACATCAATTGCCTATAAGCCTGTGAAGATGTACTTTCTATAATCACTTTGCTTGAAAAGTTGAGTGAAATTGAATTTTAATAAATCAAATAGTGAGATTTGAAAGAAACTTTGAAAGATGTTTTTGATAGAGAAAGAAGAATATCATTACTTTTTATCTAGAAAATCATTGTTCCCATGTGCCCTATTTTAGGACATCAGATTTGTGCCTCTTGGGTATATATTGGGCATGCTCTGAACAGTAAAATGAAAATCATCTGTTATCTGAAAAAGCTTGGCAGTTTACAATAAGCAGGTATTTCTCAGTGCAAAATACTTTTTCATAAAGATATGATACTGTTCTGAGTTTTATGGAAGAAATTGAAATTTCAAATTTTGTTCTTTAACCTAGCAGGATAGGAATGAATTGAAGATGATTGTTAATCTATGTAATTTAAAGAGATGATAAAGTTAATAACATACTTTCTCTTCAGTTGTTACTCTAGTCATGCAAAAGAAAAATTGTGTAAGTCTCATCTTTCCATGTCTTTCATTTTTACCCCTATGATTTGTCTAATAATGTATTCTTCTATATTTGCATTTTGTTTGCTTATTTTGGTATAAATTATTTAACTATGCCCTAATATACAATTAAAATTAACATAGTTCTGGCATTTTAAAATTTATGTGTTCATTAAGAGTTATACTCTGGGCCGATCCCGTGGCTCACTCGGGAGAGTGCGGTGCTGGGAGCGCAGCAGCACTCGGGCCGGGGGTTCGGATCCTATATAGGGATGGCCGGTGCGCTCACTGGCTGAGCGCAGGAGGGTTGCGATCCCCTTACCGGTCACAAAAGAAAAAAAAGAAAAAAAAAAAAAAAGAGTTATACTCCTATAATGTATATATGTTTATTTTTAATCTTTTCACAAGTCTACTTCTCTTAATTTCTGTATTCTGTCCCTATCACTTCACATTGCTCATTTGTGGATCATTTCAGATAGATGAATTAAGAGTTAAATAATAATAAAGCAATGTGGCACCTTAACCCTGTGAACAGTTCATACACACACCATAATTGTTTCACTGTGTTATTAAAGTAGGTGGTCACTTGATAATAGTGGAGGACGACTGAAAAACTAAAATCTTCTATTTAAAATCTTCTATTTTAAAAGATAAATACAACTGGGACTTTATATTTTTTAATGAAACAGTAGGTCACTTATACAGTTTAATGTTGATGAACATAGTTCAGTAGTAAAATTTAGATTCAGACTTTTGATAGGTATTTATTGAGTATGTATTCAAGTCAAAAACCTCACTTAGGTGTTAGGGAAGCCAAACAAAGCAAAATAAAATATTTGTTCTCCAGCTGCCCTCTCTACTAGAGCAGAGAAACATCTAAATGAGCTATTACTTATGTATTAGAGTCTATACTGGAGGTCACAGAATTATGAAATATAGTTCTGTGTACATGTGAGTTTGTTTATTAACTTAAAATATTTTAAATTTATCCTTTGCTTTTTAAGATCATTTCTACAGCTGTGTTGTGGACTGTCTGATTTCTAACTTGGAACATTTTTCAAATTCAAATCTCCAGTTTGTTCAGTATTTTAATGTAAGGACAGGAGTGATGTGTTTCAAGCTGTTTACATGTCTGAGCTGAAACTGGAATTCCTGTCAGTTCTGATATTTGAAAGAAAAGCTTAAGGATTTTTCTTTTGTATTGATTTAAAAACAAAAAGAAATGACAAAAAAGTACTCCTATAAAAAAGAGAAGAGCTTTCCTTTGTAATAATGACGGTTTTTCAGAAATTATGAAAATACATTGTTAAAACAGCTAAAATTCTTTATTTTCCCCCCAAAGCATATATATCTTATTTTACTTATCCTTTTCTTTTCTTTAAACAAAAATTAAAAAATAAAAGATAATAAAAAATGTAATAGAAATCACAAAAAATAGCTGGCCCTTTAGAGAAAAGAAATCATCTGAGAAGAGAAAAAGTGGAGCAGGAATTGAGGGAGCAGAGGGAGGGTGGGAAGCTGGTGGAGCTGCTAGAACCTGGCTCAGTGAGGTTTCCTCTACCTTCCCCGTGTTTCAGGGACAGCCTTAAGACTCCTGCTAACTGTAACAAGCTCATTTCTGTATTTCTTTGCCCTTGTCTGGTCCTTTGTTTTTGCCAGCAGCAATTCCCTAGAAAAATTTCAAAAAATGTGTTGCTTGCTACAGGGTCAGAAGCTCAGGATAGAGAGCTGTTGTGGTGAGAGGTACAGGATAGCAACAGCCAGGCAGTCTCTCGGACTTGAGAAGGTCAGGACGTGAAAGAGAAGGGAGTCCTGTCAGGGCTGCCTCGTGACACTAACGGGAGCATCATGCGATCCCATCTTTTGTCCCAGAGCTGCAGGATTAACATCTAGAATGGAAAAACAGGAAACTGTCTTCTGAAAAAGCACAGGTGTGTGCATGTCTTCTGGTCAGAGCCAGTAAGTTATTAATGATCAAATTTAAGGCATCAAGAAAACTCCTAAAACACTAAGTTGGAAAGTAGCACAGACCACAATAAAGATAAGAAGTCAGGAATAATTGTAAGAAACATTATTTACCTGTTATCAGAAAAACATTAAAAAGATAAAAAGGAATAAGAACAACCGAAGCATGTTGTAGATTAGCTGTTATGTTATTAAAACTGTCATACTTTGGATTCTTTGATTTGATAATAATGTATCTGCAGTGATACATTCATAGAACAAAACAGTAGAAGAAAAAGATAATGAAGCTCAAAAGTACGCAGTCTAGAATGAGCAATGGAACAGTACAGGAATCTGAAATTGTGAGCCATGATATAGTTGAATCAGAATCTTACAAGTGCAGTAAAGAAACAGGAATGAAGGAAGAAAGATATGTTAGTGGGAAATTGCAGAATTATTTTAGAGAAATGCAGTGAATTTCAAGTAAAGATAGCTATTCTTTTAGAGGAATAATGTTAATGTTAAATGATATTAAAACTATGTATTTTATAGTCTTGATAAGAATAGTTTGATTTCACATTTTTTAATGAAAATGCTGTTACTTAAGCGGTACCAGTTAATCAGCTGCCTTTCCTTAAACAGAAATTAAATGTGTTTATTAAAGATTATTTTTAAATATGACATAAGGTAATACAGTATGTTCAAATTAATTAGTTAACCCATTATCCATAATCTTGCAGGGAATATAGATAGTATGCTCCAAGCATTGTGTTAAATGATTGGAACATAGAGAATGATAAGACCTAGGTATTTGCTGGGTTTATTTTTTTAAAAAGTAATAATCCTGTTGTTAAATGCCACAGTGATGTGGTAAATCCCTGGATTTGCCTTCTTGGGATTGGGAAAGTCATTACAGTCTTTGGGTGTGTCATGAAGAAGTTCACCCAAATGAGAAGATGCTGAGGTACTGTGGGCAGAGGGTGGAGGTGTGAAACAGCGTGGTTTTTTGGGGAAGTGCCAGTCTTTGGTATGACTGGAGTATATGGAAGAGATGGGATGGGGCTGTGGTTTGAGATGACATTAACAGAGGTAGGTAAGGGTTGTACAGGCTGAAGAGAGACATGCAATCCTAAATGACCAGGGCACGAAGAGTGGAGTATGCTATGTTATACCTACTTCTGTAATTCTCCTTCTGTTCTTGTATTTGTATTTTAAGAGGATTAAGTCACTCCAAATTTTCCAGCTGCCTAGATCCTCATCTTTTCTGCCAAAACAACCTTCATTAATATTTTATAATCTCATTCTATTAACTAAAGAAGGTGACTCACCCAGATTTACCCCAGAGTCAATGCAAAGTTAACTGAGATCTTGCTCTCTTAACATCCCCAAACCCCCAAATTCCTTATGTTTTGAAGACTGCCATAACTGTGTTAAGTAATATCACAAAACTGTTTGGTATTTGTAAGGGATAAACAGGAATACTTTCAAATGGTTAAAAAGTAATGTTCACATTTATGATTCCCTTTCCCTAGAAGTCTTAGCTTTGGAGATGAAGCACTTTGGGTCTAGGAGTTTAAAGAAATCCATAAATAGGCAGTTGCTATTTTTCTTGTTTCTCTTACTGTGGACGCCTTCCCCTGGGAAGTTCAGGAGCCATGAGGCGTTAACCGTTCTGAACACCTCCATTCAAGGTGTGTAAAAGGAAGGTAGAGAAAGGGACAAATGTCAGCCCTCAAAGGAAGTTGGGATCTGCTTTCCACCACTGTCTTTCTTCTCAGCTAAAGCATGTGATTGATAATGTCTTATTTAACATAAAAATAATTTGTCTACTTGAGCAGATTAAAACCATATTCCACAGATATTTGAATAACTTTCAAAATGACTTTTAAAAATGACTTTCAAAATAGAAAAATAAACATGGAAATGACAATTAGGCAGGGGTATATTTTTCATATATATGTAATTTTATTTCTTTACATTATTTTTTATTATATATGTGGGGTACAATGTTGATTTTTAATAATTGTGTAGAATGTGTGGTGGTTAGATCAGTATATTTAGCTTATTCATCATTACGGTATGCAATCATTCTTAGTGTCCATTGACCAGTTCCTCATTAGCCCCCTACTATTCACCCTCCCCTCCCCTTTCCACCTCTAGTTTTCTAAAAGTTCAATGTATTACTGTGATTGTTGTTTCTTTCTTTCTTCTTTTTCTCTTTATTGTTCATTTATTTATTTATGGATTCAGCTCCCAGTTATGAGTGAGAACATGCGGTATTTCTCTTCCTGTACCTGGGTTTTTTCACTTAGGATAATCTCAAAATACTTGAGGGAAATATTCAAGTAAATGTTAGTAAATAGCAGTTTTTTGTGTTTTGGAATGTAGCAAGGGAGAAATTTAAGACCTTAAGAATGATTCGATTTTACAATATCTGAGTTTTGAAATTCTGAAATTGATTATTGGGATGTCCATAGTAAGTATAAATGTTTACCTCTTTTATAAATAAATGCATCATGATGTAAATTAGATGAATTTGATTTTAGTTAAATGAATTTGAGTCTCCAGTTAGTAATATTGAGTAAATTTCCTCTTTAAAATTTTTATTTTTGTAATTTTCGATGTAATTTTAATATATTCCTCACAAATCAAATTACAGGTTTTGTTAGTGTTGCTTCATTTGACTATGCATGATTTTCTTTCTTACCTTAGGCCTACATGTGGAGGAACTACATATATGTATATATATTCCTAAACAAGGTTTCTTCTAAAATGTTTTGTTGAATTTGGTTTTGCTTTCTCCAGTAGCTCACCAGATCATGAATATAGGCTACCTTCAGACATTCCTTGCCTTTATTTTTAGGTTTTTCTTCTCTACCTATATGTAGACTATGGAAGTTAGAATGTTATCCCAACTTTTCCAGTTTTTTAAAATGATATGAGAACACAGATTTACAAAGAGATCAAGCATTTTTGTAGCAGTAATACTAGGAAAGTAGTATTTTTGCTAATGTACTCCATGACCTATTCTCAACTATTAATGAATAAAAAAGGATTATATGAGTGTACTGTTTCAAGTATAATAAGCAACTATATCTTATTTTTCATGGTTGCTTATGAAAGAAAATATTCTGTCAAAATTAAGATGATATATGTGAGAGACATATATTTATATAATATATAATATATAAAATTATATATGAAATATTCTTTCTTTTATTTATTTCAAAATGCCTATTGAATACCTACAAAAAAATGTCAATTTCCAGGTTAAACAATGAAAATACAAAAATAACAAGATTTGTTTTTTTTCCTTCAAGGTATTTGCATGTGGTCAGGAGAGAGATATTTAAACAAAATGTGAAGGTATAATTGATCAGTGTATTACTGGCGGTATGTACACAGCACAACGTGTGCATGTGGATGGCAGTATCTCAATTTGATATTGGATAGTTTGCATGGATTTCTTTAGTGCTCCTCAACCCTGTGTGCACATTAGAATGAACTGAAGAACTTTAAAAACCACTGGATGGCTGGGCCCCACCTCAGACTAAGTGAAACAATCTGTGCAAGGGGGCCCGGTATGTATTTTTAAAAATCTTCCTATGTGATGCTGATCCACAGTGAGGGTTAAGGATCCCTGGCCTGACATTCCATCTGACGAATGTGTCCCAGGGTCATGTCTAGCTGTATGGGAGGCTGGGAATAGTGTATCTGTGTGCTAGAAAGAAGAAGTGATTTTTCACTGTGGAAAACCCAATTCTTTAGTGGAACTTTAATTAAAGTTTAATGAAGGTTTGTAAAAGGAGGTAACTCCTGAGTTTTGGAAGATGGACAGAAATTTAACTGACAGGGGTAAAATAACATTTACAGAGGTATAGGGGAGTGAAATAGCTTAGAATCTTTTAGGGAGGTATGTTGTGTGTATTGGTAGAGTAGCAGGAGATGAGGCTAAAGAGTTAAGAAAAGACTTGACTGTTAAGGACCTTATATACCGGATGAAAGGCCATGGAATTTATCTTGTGATAGGGAGCACTATTGAGGTATAAGCCAAGGAATGACAGGAACAAATTAGGGTTCTGGGAAGATCCTTCTCTGTGGTCTAAAGAATGGACTGCAGATGGACATACCCTGCCTTGTTCTACCTGTGGGCATGGGACGTGGCTGTTAAAAAAAAAAAAAAAAAAAGGACCAAGAACTACATATTAATCCTGCAGGTAATCTCTTGAAGCTCTGCTTCTTGAGTTGCTCTAAATCTTTTGATTGTGGGCTTGTTTTTTTACCTCCCTTTTTCCCGTGAGGTTCTTAGGCTTCTGGATTTCAACTAGGAGTCTGTTTTCACATCCTCTTGGTTCCATGCCCTGTATTGTGTTTCAGAATTCCACTCTGCTTCCACACTAGGGAACTTTGGCTTGGCTCAAAACACTGGACCACTTGCTTTCCAGGAAAGGGACAAGAGGAAAGTCTAGGAATTCTAGCAGAAGCTGGGGATTGTCAATGTTTATCTGATGGAGCTTTTATATTAACCATGGTATGATGGGGCAGCTATGATTCTGGTGTTCTTTTAATGTAGTGTCCACTTTGGTCAGGCACTTTTCCAGGCTCTCAGGATACGGTGGTCCCTCTTCTCATGAAGCAGCATTTTTTTAGTGGAGTGGGTGGATCAAGAGTTCTGTTTTGTACCTGCTGAAATCGAAATGTTAGATGCCCATGTAGAGATGGCTGGTGGTGGTTGGATATACAAGTTGAACTTTAAGGAGAGGTAAGTATTGGAGATGATAGATTTGGGAATCCTTTACATAATGTCAGTATTTTCAGCCATGGGAAATTATGAGATCACTTTGGGAGGATCTGGAGCTCAAGAAGAAAAGGGGCTCAGAACGGAGTTCTGTGGACACAAGGATTTAGAAGCTGCGAAAAGGGGAAAGAGCCAGTGAGGTGGAGAAAAATCAGAGTGTGGTGTCGTGGAAGCCCAGAGAAGACATTTATTTCAAGGAGAAAGTGCTGCCAAGTCAAGTAAGATGACGATTAAGTGACCTTTGAATTCTTCAAGTTGGGAGGCACTGTTGACTTTGACAAGGGCAGATTCCTTGGGGAAGTTGGGAGCAAAACTGATTGGAGTAGGTTAAGAGAAAAGAACCAAGATGGTAAGGAAATAGAGTTAACAAGAAAAGGTTCAGGCAATCAGCCAGTACATAGAACATTACATATTCAGGAAGTTCCTTCTATATAGGACATTGAATCATCTATTTAAAAATATTTATTGGGTACTTACTATGTGCCAGGCTTACAGCATCAGACTTTGTTCTTAATTGTTTATTACTTTTGGACTTTTAGAAATATATGGCTGCATAAAATTTAAAGCCTAATTCTTCTGGTCTGAACAACTTCTCTTTTATGAGTTTTTTGTTGTTGTTTTTTAAAGCATATTGAAAAGTCTATGGAAAAGGGATTCATGCATACTCTTAAAAGGATATCAGTGATATTTAATGCTTTTATCTGATTATCAAGGTCATGATGCCTAAATCCTCTTTGCTTTAGACTGGAAAAAAATTAAATGCCTCCAGTTGTCCTAATTACCTTAGAGCAGAACTAACTTATCATTATAGTAAATCTTAGTTAGTGGCAGTGATTAATTCTAGCTATTTCTTATAAACTGGTAGAAAGACCACTAGTATGGTTAAATGTTTAAAACTATGTAATTTCCTATTTGCAAAGTATTTTCATAATTCTGATATGAAGATCTTCACATAAACAAAGCTTACATCTCAGTCTATGAATCATCGTCAAAGATTTGTGAATTCACTGTATACATGGTTTACCAAGAGCCATAGAATTTAGAAAATATAGATATGTTCGCTACCCTGTTTAGTTGGAGAAATCAGATGCTATTGTGATTGTCGCACTCGATCCACTGAAAAGTACTATATTAGTAAAAAACAAATTCATTATGTTTATTTTGAGTATCACCACCCCCTGCTCCTGTCTTTTCAGGTAGATCAGCTCCTCATTCTACTCTGTGTCACTTAAGCCCCTGGTCAACTGATGGATCTGATACTCCTCAAATTCGATACAAGGATACTTCAAAACGTTCGTGGAAAAATGGAATTGAAAGATATTACAAATCTTTCCTTGAAATTTTGAAATACCTTGTAGATTGAAAATATTTTTTTTTCCTGATACAAAACCTGGTTCTCTTTCTATTAATGTCGGGTTCAGCCTTCTAATTCATAATTGAGCCCTTCCTTTTTTATTGCCTTCACAACCCAAACGGTACCTGATACTGCTGCCCTCTCTTTAATTTTGCTTTATCTGCTACTTTTCTCTTTTTTCCACCACCATTGCCATCACTGGAGACTTCATTACCTTGCACATGGAGCATAGCAGTAACCTCTTATCTGCTTCCTTCTTCCAGTCCTACATGTTTCTTGCTGCCAGATTAACATTATTGAATCACCATCTTGATCTGGTCATGACCCTTCTTTGAATAGAGAGGGGGAAAATGGCTCCTCTTTGTCAACAGAATGAAATTCATACCTCCTGGCTCAACTCT
Source organism: Cynocephalus volans (assembly GCF_027409185.1). Taxonomy (NCBI): domain Eukaryota; kingdom Metazoa; phylum Chordata; class Mammalia; order Dermoptera; family Cynocephalidae; genus Cynocephalus; species Cynocephalus volans. The sequence goes on from NC_084465.1 coordinate 33,149,270, forward strand.
CAACAGCTATGGTGTTCAGTCTGGCCCCCACGTTTTCTAGTGTTCCTTCCCATCTCATAATCTTTATATACCCCGTGTTCTAGGTAAACTGAATCACTCCTTTTCCTTATCTACACACTATATTTTCTTGAAATTTAATTTTACCTCACATTATTCTGTTCACTTGGAAATCCCACTTTTCCATTTTTTAGGACCCAAGTGAAATTCCATCTCTTCCACAAAGCCTTCCCTGCTCCAGCCTCCACTCATTTTTGTTAAATATTGGGGGAGAAAAAAAACATCTATGAGGAATTTATAGTTCCCCATCACAGCCCAAAAGCCTGTCATATTCTACTTTGTAATATAGATATTTGTATATGCCTCTTTTTCTGCATTTTAACAACTTGAGCATAGAATAAATACTAAATTAATCTTTGTACCATTAATTGTGTAGTTATATTTAATGTGTTTTCTATTGTGGGCACTCATATATATATATATATATATATATATATATATATATATATATATATATGGGAATAATGGAAAGAGTGAAAGATGAGTTGTGAGTTGTGGTTAAGGAGTGTGAGGTGGGTCAGTTGAACCCTGGAGTGAAACTGCAGGATTCAGGCCTTGGTTCTACCACTTATTAACTGTGCGACTGTGAGAAAGTTGCTTAAACCAATCCGTGCTTCAGATTTTTCATCACTAAAATGGGGCAATGGTAAGACCTATTCCATAGAGTTGCTCTGAGGTTTAAATGAGATAATGTTTATAAGCATTTAGAACAGTTCCTCATATATAGTTAAGTGCTGTATAAATTTAGCTCTTAGTCATGATGAAACTAGAGTTCTAATCTTCTCTTGAAAGGTTCTCAGAAAGTGGTAATATCTGTGTTATTTTTTGAGTGGGAAACTCAGGTCCAGCATTATTTCATGATCCATGTGTATGTAGGTTCAACTATTTTACTGAGATAAGTATAGTTAGTAAATAGAGTATTTCCTCCTTATCCACGGTTTTGCTTTCCATGGTTTCAGTTTCCTATGGCCAATCACAATCCAAAAATAATAAATGGAAAATTCCAGAAATAAAAAATTCATAAGTTTTAAATTGCAGGCTGTCTGTGTAGCATGATGAAATCTCACACTGTCCTGCCTGGGACATGAATCATTCCTTTCTTAGCATGGTCCATACTGTGTGTGCTACCTGCCTGTTAGTCACCTGGTAGTTACATATCAGATTGACTGTCACGGTGTCTCAGTGCTTGTGTTCAAGTAACCCTTGTTTTATTCAGTTTTTTAATTTTATTATTAGTTATTTCTGTTAATCTCTTACTGTGCCTAATTTGTAAATTAAGCTTTATCACAGATATATATATAAAGAAAAAAACAATATATATGGGGTTCAATACTGTCTGAGGTTTCAGGCATCCACTAGCCATCTTGAAATGTATGTCCTGCCAATAAGAAGGGACTGCTGTAATTGCTTGAAAATATTAGTATGTAACTTGTTCAGAAGATGAAAGGTTAAATACACACACATACACACACACACACACACACACAAACGGGGGGGGGAAGAAGATATAACAACCACAATTATTTGAAGTTGATACGACAAGCAAACAGAAAGGACATTGTTGGGGGGGAGGGGGGGAGGGAGAAGGGAGGGAGGTTTTGGTGATGGGGAGCAATAATCAGCCACAATGTATATCGACAAAATAAAATTAAAAAAAAAAAAAAGATGAAAGGTTAATACCCAATGAAATACTAAAGAAAATTTCATGATATGCAAAAATTTGCCAAGTTATATCTACCAGTTTAAGAATATGTATATATATATCCATATATATACGTATACCTAGAGAATATGTATGCATATTCTCTAGATACAGAAGTCCCATGGTTTTTATGTTTGAGGTTAAATTTCTTATGTTCTTGCCTTTGAACATTTTGATTTATTATTTAATATAGTTTAGTTCAGTTCACATAGGGTAATTTTATGCCTAATTAACTCATTCATCTTTTCCCTGTGTTAAGTATTCAAAGGAAAGTGTGGTTTGGGAAATGCATTTTTAAGACTTTTAGAACTTTTCTGCAAGAATCCACGGGAGAACTGCTATTTCTAAGTCAAAATTTTTATGCATAATTTAGAAGGTAGATATAAGAGTTCTTTAAAAGATTTGCATCTAACAGGCAGAATGTTATCTGATTCTTCCATACACAGTGTCATACAGGAAATGTGTTGCTCCTGAGAGTGGGAATAACTTCATTTCATTATGTCCTTTTGGGTGTGTGAAATTACAAAAAGAACATTGGTTACCTTGTAGTTGTTAGCTAATTCTCAATGAGCAAAAAGAGTATGAAGAGGTTTTTTTAAAATTTTTTTTTTGTGTGTTTTGGAGCAGTTGCCTCAGGAAGATGTGTCAACATAGAGGGGGTGTTCGGGTCTAAAACCTTTCAAATACAGGTGGAATTATCCTTTGTATTTGCACTAAAACTGAGACTAGTTGTTTGAACTCCACCATTGGAGTTGGGTTTGTTTTACTCCTATTGGTAGGGTAAGGTGAGGTAAAAAAGGGCATACATTGTAGTTTGAGGTAGAGGCTGTAAATACCTGAGAAGTTCATCCATAAGACAACTATTAAAGATATGTTCTCAGGGCCGAGCCCGTGGCGCACTTGGTAGAGTGCTGTGCTGGCAGCGCGGCGACGCTCCCGCCGCGGGTTCGGATCCTATATAGGACTGACCGGTGTACTCACTGGCTGAGTGCCGGTCACGAAAAAACGACAAAAAAAAAAAAAAAAAAGATATGTTCTCAGATCATATCCGCTTTGTTGCTCAATAATTGGCTTAGATAGTCTGCTTCGTAGATTTGGAGGTTGATCTGGACAGTGAAGGTGAGGAAGAAGAGCATCCCAGGCAGGAGAAACACAAGGAAAATATGTGATTCAGAAAATGTAACATGTTCGCCAAGCAATGAATAAATCAGTTTGTGCAGATGATGCAATTATCCACAAGGTTGAAAGGCAGATCGGTACAAAACAAGGGAGGGCCTGAATGCTAGGTCAGGTGGTGGGCATCCTTTTCTCTTATTCATAGTCATTTATTCTCATTCATTTGCTCCTTCCTTCCCTCTCTCTTCCCCTGTGGTCTTATCTTCCTCCCATCCCTCCCCGCTTTGAGATTTTAGCCTGATCGAGGGTAGTGGGAATCATGTAGAAATAGGGAACCATGTTGAGGAGTGGTTAGTAAAAAAGATCAATGTGGTTATAATTTGAGGTCATTGTGAGATGTCTGGAAGGAAATGCCTTGCCTTCAGTTGGACTGCAGAGCTAGAACTCGGGAGAAAGGCCGGAGCCATGTGCTGACTTTTGACATTGCACTGAGACATGACTGCAGACACTCGGAAGTCCAGGGTAGCTGAAGACCAAGCACGTTTGTGGGCTGAGAGGTTGGGGCGGGGGGTGGGGGCAAAGAAAACAGCCGGAACAGAATTAGTTGTGTAGAACTACACTTTATGATAAATAGTTTGTGATTCAAGTGATGATAGAGAGTTAACAAACACTGATGTGATATATTAATTTGCTAAATCTTTTTTTTTTTTTTTTTGACCTGTAAGGGGATCGCAACCCTCAGCATGGTGTGGTCCGCACCACGCTCAGCCAGTGAGCGCACAGGCCTTCCCTATATAGGATCCAAACCCACCGCCTTGGCCCCACCAGCGCTGCACTCTCCCGAGTGAGCCACGGGGCCGGCCCTAATTTGCTAAATCTTAATAAAGTTTTCAATCAATGTTTTGAAGTCATGTTGCAAAATCCATGCATGTTTGGCACTGTCAAATAAATCAAACACTGGGCTGCTAGAAAACTATATGATAAACAATATGCTGGGTAGAGTATTCTTTTGGAATCAGTATTAGGTTTGTAAAAATTATTTCTTGTGATGTATTATCTGTAAATAATCAGATTTATAGATGATATAAATACAGTGGGCCAGCTATGAATTAATCTCAGGGAAAAAAACAAATTTACATAACAGTGCGAAGCCTCATTTACTTGTATTTTTCATACTAAAGGATAAAGATAAATATTACAAGAAAATAACGATACAATTTATTTGAGAAGACTATACCATAATTGGAGTGGGGACTTAGAGAAAAAACTAATCGACTTTTTTCAGTGGGAGAAAGGGGGACACAATTAACTGGGGTTAGCATATGCACAGGCATCATTATGGTGAAACAGCTGTTAATGTCTTTTTTTTAGTGATCGACAATATTAATATAAGGGCATTTATCCTGGTTCTATAAAATAGATTAATCAGAGAGGACAACGATGCTAAACAGTGCTGTAGAAAGCATCTTATAAAAGATGCTTTTTTCTTTAAGATGTGAGCAAATGTAATGAATTTGTGTGTTTGATGTTGGTAGTTTTTAAGGCATTAAAAGAGTGGTATCACAAGTCATAAAAAGGAGCTGTTGGGTGAAACTTAGTAAAGTAATTTTTATACTGTATTTAACACTTCCTTAACTGTAAGATAGTTGGCCGGCAGCACAGGCTTCCAGTCTTTCCTAGGACTTCTACAAAGGAGTTTTGCTCATCTCCAGGACCTTCCCTTTTCCCAGAGCTGCTTCCATGAAACAGGAGAGGGATTAGCAAGGAGAGTCTAGGGTTTGAGATTTGTAAATCAAGGCAAATAAAATGCTACATTACATTGGTATTTTGTCTACTCCGTTTTTAATATTTTCATCTTTGCAAATTCATCCCAATACCACCAACCAAGAAAAACATTCTTTTCTCACTGAATTCTCACAATACTTGGTCAGTAGCTTCCTTGTGGCAGTTGTGTTCTGTTTGACATACTATTTTCACTGTTTTTAAAATTAAGTATGAACTCCTGGAGGGCCACAGCTTTTGTAGCTAGTGCAGTGCCTACAGCAGAGCTTGCTGTACAATAGGTGTTGAAAAATAGTAATAGAGTTAATAAAGTGATCATGGATCATTCACGTCAACATTGTTAACAGCCTATGTCTTGGTGCTCCTTTACAAAGAATTTAACAAATCTCTGTAAGCGTAAGGTTGACGATGTGGCTGATTTTTATGGTTTATATTCCAAAAGCCGTACAGCCTCTCCTAGAATGAGGAGTAGCGGCTTCCATACAGAAGATTTTCCCAGAGTCGTGGTTCTTTACCTCTTTGAAATTAACTACCCTTTTGAGAATCTTGAGTAAGCAATGAAATTCAGTTTTTCAAGCGAAAAAATGCATGTGTCTTCAAAATTTCACTCACAACGTGAGCAGGTTCACAGGTTCTTAAAGGTCTGAGTTAAGAATTCCCTAGCCTACAGAATGTTGAATGCGGAAACAGTAATCCCTGCATAATGAACATAAAGAAAATAAAAGTATATTTTCCATATAATATTTGTAAAGCCAGTGAAATATTTTGATAATTAAAGTGGTAATATGCTCTGTGTAATAGAAACTAGAGGCATTGCAAAGAATAAAGATACATTTTGGTGTCTGTTATGGTCAGGGTTGAGTGACCTTCTTTAAAAGACCTGTAAAATTTTCTGTGCCAGGTAATCTACTGTCACATAAAATGTTGAAATCAGGAATTAAAAGTAAAATAAAATGTGGTTAAAACATGAAGTTTTCCTGGTGGAGTGAGAACTCACCTCTGACTCCTACTGCAGTTCCCAGAGTCCACACATCCTCATTTTATTTATTTTGCAGCCGAAATCCAGCACTAGGATCTGGTGTGTCAACAGCATTTTAAGTCTAATGCCCCTCTTCTATAAACCATTCAGGCTTTTCTTTATTTTTTTTTTCTTCACCATCCCCCTCTTTATTATTATTATTATTTTTGAGCGTGTATGCAAAACCACTTATTTAAGTTCTATAGAGGGTTCAGAAAAGAAAGAGAATTATTTTTACTATAACAGTATCTGCAGCTGGCAAAATGATATGTTCCTGAAGTGGCTAGAGAAACACACACACACACACACACACACACACACACACACACACACACACACACACACACACACACACTCTCTCTCTCTCTCTCTCTCTCTCTCTCTCTCTCTCTCTCTCTCTCTACATAAGACTGCGGAAATCTGAGTGAGATGGGTGGTTATCAATGTCAGTATCTTGGGTGTGGTATGATACTATAGATTTGTAAGATGGTACCATTGGGGAAAACTGGGAAGAGTATACAATGGGCATCTCTCTAATTCTTACAACTGCACATGAGCCTGCAGTTATCTCAATTGAAAAAGTCTACCTTTGAGAAAATGTTCATGAAAATTAAATAATACAAACTTTCAATTAAGTAAATTACATTTTAAAAAGTAATAAATACTCAAAACTTGAAAGAAAACAACAAAACAAGAAGTTAAATTAATATTTTTACACGTTAAAAAAATTAACCAACTGGTTTATTCTCTTCAATTCTGTCTAGCATTACATAAAGCAAATATACACAATTAAATTTTTGTTCATTGTCTGTATTAAATTAGCTTTCCCTTTTTTTTCTGAAACATGTTTGGAAGTATGGTCTTTTAGTTTCACAAAATGACACCAGTAAGTCATTAAAGTTAGTACCTTTTTGATCTCTGAAAATGTAGGTTTATGAAGGGAAGAATATTAAAAGACAGTTCAGTACAGCAATGCTGTACTTTTCTTTGCCTACATTTTTTCAGACAAATGCAATTAAGGCATTAATATTTTAAAAAGTAGTAGAAAACTACCTCTTATAAAGAAAACACTGAAAAACCCAGACATGACTCAAACAGTTCCATTTAAAATTAAGTAAGAACTGTTAATCTGAAGACATAAATATTTAAAGATGTTAAATACGGTTTTTTGGTGAAGTTTGAAGAAGTGCTATGGCCTTTTGTTTTGGGATTTAAAATATTTTTTTTTGATGGAGCTGGGAGAAGAAATATAACTCCTTTAAATGAAGTAACCTTATAATTCTGTGGGAAAAAATACATGTCAGCATTTAAGCAAAAATCAGAAGATATTTCTATTACATTTAGTGTATTTGAGGTATTATTGTAGTTAGAATATTTTTATACATCATTTTTGTTTTTAGGAGCTTGTAATGAGAGATTTCAGTTTCTGGAACAAGTACTTATAAGATATTCTTTTCCTTCATAATTATATTAGTTTTTAAACCACTTTGGTTTTAGACACAGTGAAGAAAAACAAGTTTCTGTTTGATTTTGAATCATATTAATTAAAATAAAAGTACATTAATTTTTGAGATGGGATCAAAATTCCTTTACAACAAGGATTTACTTTAAGAAAATTTGTCTATTTTTTAAACTTGTTTCAAAATGAATTTGATTTTTTTTATCCACGTGGGAACATTTTTTATAAAGGTAATCCCAGGCCTTTTTTTTCTTTATATGTAGGAAAAAAAAAAACAACCCCAAAACAGCAGGCTTTTTTGCTTCCTTCTGACCTGTTGTTTCTGCTGGAGATAGAGAGATCTTTTCTTCCCAAAGCTTAGATCTGAGACTATCCCTCCCCTAAAACCTCCCAGTGAAGTCCCATTGAGGTAAGAACTAAAACTCCCTAATGTCTGCTGTTTGTGAAGAGTAGCTTTTGAAGTAGCTCTGCCTCTCTCTCCAGCCCCTTCTCTCACTGCCTCTTAACAATGGGAGTGGGAAAGGGGAAGGAATCAAAGTCAAGAGAAATTTAACACACCCTCAATTTAACATTTTTTAATAACAAACTAATAAAGGAAGATTGAATTAATAATTGGGGAAAAAGAAATCATGAGGAAAATTAAAGGAAGTTATAGAAAAGGTTAAGGTTTATTTTATTGGAGAAGTGAAAATAATTTTCCACATAAGTGGGGAGTTCTTATGCTTTGCTTGCTTTCAATCAAATTTAGAACAAGCGAATAGAATTCTAATGTGCTGCCAATCTCTACAGGTGTGGAAGGATTTCTTGGTTTTATGAGTCTGTTGTTACTAGAATGAGGAGTATATGAAGTATATGGTAGGAAGTTATATCAACCAAAGAGTACTTTTATAGTTTAGCACTAATTCAAACTTATTAAAATGAAGGGAATATTTTCTAAAAGTACAAAGAGAGAAGTGAAACATTACTGAGTATCTCATCGTTCAGAAATGCATAATAGGAATTTAAAAGAACAAAAAGAGAATCATTCATTTGGAACTGTTTAGGACTGACCTTCATGAAGAGAAAAGGATGGACTGAATGAACTTAATGACAATTTAATATAATCTCAAGGAAACAAGGATTTCTTGGTTCAGAGTTTTGTGGACAAGTTGGGCACAAGAATTAGATTTTTTGGTAAACCAACCTATAAGCTACTGGACCCAATCTAATAAAACAAACTTCTGTAATCTCTTCTCAATAGGTAGCTGAGAGAATTTATTAAACATTTTTGAGTCATTTAATCTTTGCTTTACTCAGTAGGTCCCTTGCATTAACTTATCATATACGGGTAATTTCTGTTTTATTTTTAAGCTGGATAATGCAGATGAACAAGCAGCCCAGATCAGAAGGGAACTTGATGGTCGGCTACAATTGGCAGAGAAAATGGCAAAGGTAAATTATTAACTTTGGCATGCTCTTCCACATTGCTTTCTTTGCCTACATTTTTGTGAGCTGAGTGTTTTGTACAAAGAAAACCAGCATGATTTTATCATTTTCTCTTCTACATGTATACCTCTTAATCTCAGATATCTGAGTGCACATTATTTAAATGGAGCATATTATCCATTTTATGAATCCATTCTTAACATGTGAAATGTTTAAATTCATTAATAAGTTTTGTTAAAAGATTTTTCCAAAAACAATGCCTGAATTTCTTTACCTGCAGATCTTGAAGAATTTTAATGTTGCACTAAGCAGAATATAATCAGGGAGAAAAATCTCCCTGTGGAATCATATAATATATTCAAAGTATGTAGCATGGTGCCTGGTACACAGTGATGCCAACTAATATTTGATTGAATTATTAAATGCATGAAAAATATAATTTGAAATATCTAGTGCAGAGTAGACAGGTAAAGCGTGTCCCGTGTAATGTTGTAGTTATTTCATTTGTGCAGTCACTATTTCCGGAAACAGTGATAGATTGCAAACAAAGCCCACGAGGTTTTTTTTTTGAATACTTAAGAATTTTGGAGAGAATGGAACTTAATTGTCTAAATCATTCTTTAGTGAATTGATGGATTAATTGACTTAATTGGTATAAAAATTTTAGTCCTTCCCGATAGAATTGTGTTTATAGTGCTGTTGACTGCTCTGAGCATGAGATTTTCTCCCTTTCCCTTTGTTAAGCAAAAACTTTGAATATTGGGTGTATAGACTGTCTGTCTCTCTGTCTCTCATAAAACGTACACATCTTTAGTTTACAGCTCAGGGAATGTACGTGTATATATACCCTGTGTTAACCACCTCCCAAATCAAGATAGCAAACTTCACCAGTACTCGAGAAGATATATCTCAGACTCATTTTAACACTTAAATTTTTGTGCTTCTGCAAAGAAAATATATATTCATGAATATGTGATATCTTTAAGAATGCCAATACTATGTTTATCTAAATGCTTATTAAATAAAACAGTAAGAAAAAATAGAGAAAAGTTTAGAGAAGTTGGGTAATAGGGATGTATTAGTCCATTTCTGTTGCTTATGACAGAAATACCTGAAACTAGGTAATTTGTAAAGAAACAGTATTTATTGCTTACAGTTTAGGAGACTGGGAAGATCATAGTCCAGGGAACACATCTGGTGAGGACCTTCTTTGGTGGTGACTTCAGTGATTCAGGCAGAAGCAAGAGATCCTCACTGGATCTTCTTTTAAAGCCATCAGAACCACACACATGATCAGCATTAAACCATCAATGGATTAATCCATTTACTAGGGCATGGTCCTTACAATTTAATCACCTCTTCAAGGCTCCACTTCTCAATTACTATAATAGAATTTCCCATGCTCTTAACACTGTCGCAGTGGAAATCAAACTTTGATAAGTTTGGGGGGACATCCAATCCACAGTAAGGGATGACAGAAAGTTGTGACAACCAAGCCAGAGGTATATGAGGAAGAATCTCCAGATAAATGAAGGTATTCGATGCTATGAATTAGGGGCTACTATAGGGTTACTCACATATAGGGCAATGGTTGAAAGGACAACACACCTTATTGCTGTCCTCTGGATCTCTAAAGGGGCATTGAATCATTCTAGAGATTGAAATGTGGAATTCATTGGATAGAGATCAAGCAGCTTGAGCCTATTGGGAGCTTTAAAGAGAAATATACTTTATCAGAAACCTTAGCCTGTATTGAACCTGACTGGAAGGGCATTTTCTTTTCTTAAAGACCTAAAACTAAGGGAGGATCCAGAGAGATGTACCAGGTGGTGTGGGGCAGGACGCTAGACCTGTGCTCAGCATTTGGAACTTGCCTACTTGTCTATAGATTGTACCTGAGGCTGTACACATAGTCATAAATTAACCTTGCTCCTGCAAAGGCCTGGCTGAATATGCAATGCTTTGGAATAAAGTTTACGTAATTTTCTGGAGAGGTACAGGACAGGAAGGAAAGCCTCAGCTATGTTCTCAAGTTCACATCTGAGGAGAATGTATGTTAATAACCCCTGGGTCTGGGTCAGAAGAAAGGGTTAGTGCTGAATGCACAAAGGCTTCACCTGGAGGGGACCCTACTGGCTTCATCAGAAATGTGGATAAAGTGGAAGAAGTGTGAAGAAAATTGAAGCTGATGGGTTTGGGAGAGGGAGGAAAAGAAAACAAACTCCCCAAAATGGATACCTTTCAGTGAAAATACTGATATAGCAGGTTGAGCAGCCTTAATTGCTTTCCACTTCAATTTCACCAGATTGAAGCCATCTTAATAAAATATTTATAGGGCTAATTACAATGTACTGACCTTGTTGCATTATATTCCTAGAGTAATCTTATGAAGCCACAAGGGCAGATGATATCATGAATTTAATTTTATAGATAAGGAGACCGAGGCTTAGGGAAGTTTGCTAACATCACGATTCCGTAACAAGCACGTGGCTGTGTCGGGCCTCCCACCCTGGCCTTTGACTCCAGAGCCTGGGCTTGCTCTCTCCCACCCCGCTGCCTCTTCAGTCTGATATCCTGAAGTGTGGTTTGTTAAAAGTTAATAGTTGGCAATAAAGAACACAATATAATAACAATAAAACCACAGGGCAGAAATGTCTTCCAAGGGAAGGAAATGTTGGCTTTCATCTTTTTAACCAAGGGATGATTAGGAAGTAGTGGTAAAAATGTGGACAGGGCAGAAAGACCTGTGGTCAGAGCCATGATTTCCATTTCTTAGATTTTTAACAGTGGGCAAATTGTTTTATCTTTTTGAGCCTCAATTTTCCTATCTGTAAATTCATGGAACAAATATTTACTGAAAACCTCCTAATATAGCCAGGCACTGTTTTAAGCACTTGGAATACATCTGGACAAATGTAACTGTCTTGGGATAAAACAAGACAGAAGTATTCCTGCCATGCCCTGGTGGAGCTTACAATTTATTTGGAAGAGCCCCGCAACAGGCAATAAATGTGCCATGTAACTGAGTTGTGGAAGGAGATTATTGCTACTAAGAAAATAGATCAGAGAAAGTGAGATCAGGAATGCAGGATGGGTAGGGGAGTGATTATAGTTTTTAGCCAAGTGGTCAGGGTAGGTCAGTTCTTGACAATACTATCCAGTTTCTCAAGCCAAAAAACTTGGAATCACCTTTTACTTTCTTCTTTCTGATACCTCATGCAAAACTTATCAGGCAATCATTTGCGTCTACATTGACAGTATTTCCAGAATCTGACAGCTACCATCCTCTCCTTTCTGGTCTGATGCAGTCATCATTGTCTTTCCCCTGGATAATTTTTCTGTTCTTTTAGCTAGTCTTCTGGCTTTTGCCCCTGCCGCCGTTTTTTTTTTTTTTTTTTTTTTAGCTAGTCTTCTGGCTTTTGCCCCTGCCGCCGTTTTTTTTTTTTTTTTTTTTTTAGCTAGTCTTCTGGCTTTTGCCCCTGCCGCCGTGAACACAGCAGTCAGTCAGTGATCATCTGCATATGACCTTGTGATGGTTCTCAAGTCGCCAAGAGTGAAATAACAAGTTTAGACAATGGCTTGCAAAGTTCTGTGTGATCTGCTCTTTGTCACCCCTCTGACGTTGTTGTCCACTAAGCTCTCACCTTGCTGAATCCACTTCAGCTACGGAGGCCTCCTTGCTCTTCCTGCCACAGTGTCTTTGCCCTGACTCCTCCTCCTTCCTGCAGCAATCTTCCACTGACGTTCACATGGCTTGTTCTCCATTTTAGTCAGGATCTCCAGAGAAACAGAACCAGTAGGACATGAGATAGATATATAGATACAATGAATAGGTAGATATAATATTATGAAATAGATATTTTTTATATATATATATATATATATATATATATATATATATATGCTCTACATATATACAGAGAGAGAGAGATTGACTGACTGATTTCAAGAAATTGGCTCACGAGCTTGTAGGAATTGTCAAGTCCAAAATCCATAGGGCAGGCTGGCAGATTGGAAATTCAGGTAAGAGTTGGTATTGCAGTCTTGAGTCCAAAATCTGCAGGGCAGGCCAGCAGTCAGGAAACTCAGGCTGGGTTTCTGTATTGCAATGTTGAGTCAGAATTGCTGCTGCTTCAGGAAATTTGGCTTTGCTTGTAAGCCCTTCAGCTGATTGAATGAGGCCCACCCACATATCGGAGGGCAATCTGATTTACTGAGTCTACTTGATTGTAAATGTTAATCACGTCTAAAAAAGTATCTTCACAGCAACATTGATTGGAGTTTGACCAAACAACTAGGCATCATAACCTAGCCAAACTGACACACAGAATTGTCATACTCCCTCATGTACTTTTATGCTCAAAGGTCATCATCTCCCCATTGAGATCCTCCCTGGCCATTCTCTTTCAAGTCTCAACCCCTTTCTACCACTCACTCCGTGTCACTATTCAGACTTTTTCTCCATAGCACTTACCACTTTCTACCATATGAAATGATTTTTTTATTTATTATGTCAATCTCCTTACAGTAAAATATAGGCTCCATGATAGCACAGGGTGTTTGTCCTTTAACTTCATGGTTATATCCCAGGGGCCTGGAGCAGAGCATATAGCAGTCGGTGAATGTCTTTCCATGACTGAATCTTCACATGTTGGCATATTGTCATGAGACAGCCCAGGCCCTGCAGAATTCCTGAATTATTTGTAGGACTCCCTCCTTTCCCTTCCACTCAAGGGCCTGCTTGAATTGAAAGCGAGAGAGGTTATGAATATGGGAAGAATAACTGTGAATCTGCTCCAATTTGTAACAAAAAATTGAAACACCTTAGTATGTTAGTTGTGATTGGGACCAGCGTTACAATAGTAAGTAGTTTACTTGATGCCACAATCCTGAGATTGTTGTTTTCATGTATATTATGTGTTAGGACTGCCAGTGAGCTATGCTGATCGGAAGACTAAATTAGAACATGTAATCTATTAGTATATGGTTTATAAGAATTACTCATATTAAACAGCTAGAAAAACCCTATGTCTGATTCAATTCTAATTTAAAAGATCAAATTTAGCATGTATACTTGTACAATTGGTTTTGTTGTTTTCAAGTAAAAGGCAACACAGTAGGTTAAGTAAATCGATGATATACTATCAATAAACCTGAAAGCTTTAAAACAGAGTTGTGAGATTTTTTCAAATAAAAAAATTAATTCTGTCCAATATGGTTTTATTCCCTGAAAAGTCAGTTTTAGTTATGCCTGCCATTCCCCTCTTTGGCAGATGATAGTGAATGAAGTGTTTTTAACTAAATCTAAATAGAAGTAGGTTATTTTTTTTTTCAAGTGCTGATGCTAGGTTTTCTATAAAATAATACCTTGGAAGTTTTAAAATAAAATGGTGCATCAGAATTTTCAATACATGATATATTTTCCTTTTGCTTTTTTAAAAGGCATAACTATGGCTTTGGTACAAGTAAAAAATGAACACATTAAATATTTCATTCAATGCGTAATTAATGAACAAACCAGTTAGATGTTGAAACCAGTCCAAACAGCATTTGGAAAACTAGGTATTTGGGGGCATTGTTAAGATGAGATTCATGGTTGGATCCTAAAATGGTTAATTTCCAACACGGATTTACACTATAACCACTAAATTATTTTACTCACCAATTATTTGTATCTTTTCTAAACAAAATTCTGAAAGGTAACACGCAACTTTACTGTCTGGAGCCTTTGCTCACTGTGAACAGTAAGCTGAAACAAGTGCGTTTCCCTACATGATCATTGTACTACCTTCACCCCATATGGCATTGAAAGGACCTGCCCTGTCAATTTTCTGCCTTATTTCTGGGTTTTGGAAGTTTTCTGACAGCTTTTAAAGTTAGCCCCAAAATGTAAAAGTATATTTTTATGGCTTATTTTCCTCTCCCCCCCCCCTTGCTTATGTTGGGGAAAAAAATCATTACAAACAATATTTTTCCCCCAAAGGAAACCAAGTGTAGTTATGTGTTTTTCCTAAGGATGCAAACTTACTATTTTGGAATGTTGCTTCAAACTATATAAAAGTGTTAAAAAGGATACTTAAGAATCTTCTTTGGGAAAGTTAATTTTTAATGTGGATATTTAATCTTTCTGTCACAATAAATATGCAATTTTAATGTTGGTTATATGTAAATTATTTTTAAAAGAAGTATGTGAAGTTTATTGGGAGGGGTGAGAAAAACGGGTGGCCTGAGACTCTGGGACTCATTGGTGAAGGGGTGCCAGCTGTTCCTTCTCATCCCTAGTCTCTGCCTCGCTTGCACCATGAATGAACTGGTGCAAGCGAGGCAGAGACTAGGTGCAGGTTGACAAGGGCAGTGTGGACGTGTTCCAGTCATACTCGAGATGTGGATTTCTTAGGTTAGGTTTTGAATGATGCCAAGGGAAACAACAGTAAAGGTGGTGATTTTCTGGAGCATCAGGCAGGCATTTGAAAGACGGCTGCTTTAGGCTGTCGTCCACCTGGCCAGTTATGTGTGGTGTGGGTCATGTGATGCCAGGCTTTATGTGGTAAAGCTAAGCATATGTACCCTCTTGTCGGTAAGAGAGATTGGCAAAGATTAAAGAGCAGCCAAGAGTATGAGGAGGAATGTGCACTTACTTGCTGTTTGTGAGAATATGAATTTGTACAGTCTTCTCTAAGGACAATTTGGTACTATCTATCTAAATATCAATATTTGGAACATCCTTTTAACAGAGTGAAAGAAACAAAAATAGATTGCAGAGATACAAGAATTGAAAGGCAATGCTCATGTGATTCAGAAAGAAAATAGAATCTTCCAAACTGAGATTGTTACTTTCTTTTTCATTTAACAGCTTTTATCATAAATTGGCCATTTGCTTGAAACAAATTATTCTAAACCTTTAGTAAAAAACTGAATTTATGGCCATAAGGGATCTGGGCACATTTGTGTGATGTGAAAATTACTAATTTGACCATGTTATTATTCAGTAATATGGGTTTTTTTTAATGTGAATGCTTATGTCTAAAAAGCATACCCTCCCAACAATGCACATCGGTGCTAAGAAAGAGAGATATTGTTAAAATGTTTGTTTCCTAACTCACAATCAGTATATCCAGAACATGTTCTTATAGTCCAGTTCCCCAAGCATTTCAAAGTTAACAGTGACTAATTAGGGTTCATCTGTACACTAAAATATCTTACGTGCGTGTTTTCAGAGTTCACTTTTCCATTAAGCAAATCTTGTCAGAAATAAAGCTAACGTGAAAATATATATAATGTTATTCATTTTGTACCACCATGATCCTCAGTAAGATGCATAAGGTTATCTTTAAACATAATGAAAACTGCCAGAGCCTGAAGCTTTTACAGCCTGGAGACAAAAGCAGGATAAATATGTTAATTGTGTCATAATTTCTAGACAGTGGAATGTTTGCATCATATAATATTTTGTGATGAAATTAAAATATGACTTGTATTACATTATTATTTTTAAAATTATTTTCAAGGAAAGAAAATTCCCCAAATTTATAACAAAAGAAATGGAGAATATGTACATAGAAGAGTTGCGGTCTTCAGTGAATTTGCTAATGGCCAATTTGGAAAGTCTTCCAGTTTCAAAAGGTGGTCCAGAATTTAAATTACAAAAATTAAAACGATCACAGAATTCTGCATTTTTGGACATAGGAGATGAGAATGAGATTCAGCTGTCAAAGTCTGACGTGGTGCTGTCATTCACTTTGGAGGTAAGTCGCTTTATCTCATGCTCACCTCTGACGGCAGAAATGAGGCTGCATGATAATTTCTGCTGACCTTTGTGGTAACTTGTAGAATTTAAAGCAGGGTCATATATTTTGAAGATGCCAAATTATTCTTTATTTGTTGGTCAATCAGGTTGTGTATGCAAATGTATGCAAATTTTCCTTTGAACATAACAGCAGTATTAGGATTAAATAATGAAATAATAAAAGTTTTGAGGCAAGTCTTCTTTATGCCAGTTAGGCTAGTGTAATTTCATTGATAACATAAGCATCAAAACACACTTGGGTGGAAATAAGATTTAAACATCTAAGTGAATTCTCTGTAATTTGGAAACTCCTTTGAGGCTTTTGGTTAACCTTGTTTTTAATCTGCTTCACCAGGGGGATCATCTCTCTAGAATCAAATGGAATAAACTGGGTATAATGCACAATATTGGGTACTGTAGATGATAAGGAGAAAATTCTTCCTTTCCAGAACTTACATCTTCATTATAGGCCCAGTAAATATTACAAAGAAGAACAAATGTCATGCATTTAAAATTTTATTCCCCAAAACTTCAGTGTTTCATTCTTTTTATACAAATCACTGGAAACCAAAGATACTGATACTCTTAATACAGCTACCTGTTGATGTTTTTCATGATTACATTTCTTTATTGCTAATCTATGTATGTGGGCTAATCTAGGTATCTATGTCTATACACTTCCACACACACAACAAACATCTTTAAGTTCCAGAAGAAAGAATGTATGCGAAGCACAGGATTAAAGATTATATCATAAAATGAGGACTGTAAAGTCATTCTTAGGCTTAAGCTCCAGCTTTTTTCCCTCTATAATTTTTGTTCTATAAGTAAATGCTAGCACTGTGAAGCCTAAGTTTATAGCTCTCCCAAAACCTATATTGAAGCTTGTAACTCCTTCCTTATATCGTTCTGCTAGTTCCCAGCACTGCTGTTTGTGTTTGCTGATTGGCAGAGAAAAGCGTGTACAGTCTTAGGAGGTACAGTTTGAAATTTCTTTGTTGATGCTTGACTGACTTAGTTTATGGCAAAAAACAACTACAAAAAAAAAAACGCAGATGCCTACTTTCCTTTTTTCTCCATTTATTTAATTCTAAGATAAAGTCAATTCTTGAGGATAAGTCAATTGCCTCTCACTTTCTTAACTTCCAAGCTAATGATTTCTTCGTAGGTTAATAGATTAAACAGCGTCAGAGTAGAAATATGTGGCTTTCCTCTTACTCAAGACTCAGTTTGGGGTTTACCTAATGACTTTGCCAAATGACTTTGCCAAATGGCTTTGCTACTGGGTTTCTTCTCGATCTCTTCAGCCTCATAACATAAAGATGTTTAATTTGAAGCTACATAGTATATTGCACGTGGAATTTCCTCATCATTCCTGCCTCAGATCTCCTGCTTACTAAAATAAAATGGGCCAACTCTTTTTTTTTTTTTTAAGGTTTTGTACAAAACAAAATCAATCATTTAATTATAGTATATCTTTTTCTAACAAGAGTTTGGCATTTAAATTCATTGATGGAAAAAATAATTTGTAGAGCATATAATTTTTATGATGTATACATCTATTATATTTAAACATTCAGCACTGAAAACAGTTCAGAGCATTTTCTTTTTTCTCTATTTTTCAAAAATCTTAAACAATTTTACGTAATAAACTTCTTATGAATTCTATTTTTTCTTTTGAAAACAAAATTAGGCTGATGAGTCAGTGTTTAAATAAAACTATGAATTGTTTTTCTGTGCTTTACTGCCAATATGTTAAAGAAGGCTGTTCAGTTAGCAATATAATGTTAGGAAGAGTATACGAGCTAAAACTTTCTTTTGCATGGTCTGAGAAGTTTGCATATTTATAAAATTGTTTTGACGTCTTCTATTGCTATGTCTATCACAAGGCTGATGTTTTCCTACCACAGCATAATAAAAATCTGTTCTTCAGTACCCACGGTATTTTAAGTAGGAGTTATACGTCCAGAAACAAAATGAAATCACATTAAGTGACAGCTACCAGGTGCGTATTTGTCGGACACCTGAGGGAATAGACAAGGTACCCTCTAGCCACAGGCCCTGTGACATCAGCCAAGCTAAGCTGAATAATTATTCCTAGGCCATTAAGCAAGCCTAGCTCCTTAGACCCCAGATTTTAGCTGCAGAAAACTCTGAGAGGCAAGCAGTTAATTCAATTTAAAGCTCTCACATTTCATTAGTCAGGCTTAGAATTGGTCCAGTGGAGAAGGAATGAAGTGCAGATTTGAAAAATGCTGCTCAAATTTCATCCTCTTTTTAAAACTGCTACCTATCCTCTCTCCTTCTCCCACCACACTTCGTATTCCCTTATCAAGCTTAGTTTTTGCCCCCTTTTCATGTATCAAAAAGCAGCAGTTAGCCATGCAGGATTACTTTTGGGTGTCTCCATTCATGAAACCTTCAGAAGGAAAAATAAAGCAAGAGATAAAGTAATCCACAAAACACCACAATGATATGTTAAATATTTAAGTAAGACTAGAAAAACAGATGTTCATCTATGAATTATGAGTCTGTAAGTTGTATGGGGAATGGTGTCAGCGGCATTAATATATTTATCTGATTTTTCACGCTGAGTTTCTTCATTGATATTAGACTGGCAGACTCTGTAACTTTCTCTGTATGTGGTCATATATGCTCCTCAATTTCACCATATTGCTCAGCATCATTTTCTCACAAACTACACATGCTTAAGTGTCACATAACTCTGTGGTCAATATATTGCACAGAAGCATGTTATCTAGTTTCATATTTTGTTCATGCTTCCCTTTTTGCTTATAGGACACCTTTGTCTATTTTATCCTTGTTGTATCAGCCACAGAGAGATTGGGGAAGAAAAGATGAAATATGGATCAATTTTATTTTCTGTAGTTCCATTATCAAGTTTTGCTGGAAATTGGTTGAAATGGTTACCTAAAATTGGGTTAGTTGATGGTCCGTGGAATTCTTGGCTGTCTTTATCACTAGTGATTGAGACTAGCTATGTTTTATTTTCCTTTTGGAAATCGTGTTTCTAGAATTGTGTTGTTTCATTAACATGTATAGATTCATCACAGAAGTTACATCTTTGGAAAGTGGCAATTCTGTAGGATAAGACATTCCCAGCACAGTAGGGAGTATTGTTTTGAGGAAAAGAATGCTGTTTCTCAAGTTGTATGTTTTAGGAGGTCCTGTTTACAGTAGCTTTTAATGGAGGTGACAGAAATATTATTAAGCAGACCCTTCATTTCTTTTTTCTTGCACTTTGGCTCTTAAGTATACTGCAGAAAGACGTATAGTATAAACAATAATATTATGAAATATGAACCATTGCTCTTAAGATTTCTAGATTTATCTGTGGTACACGATTCTGTTGTTTTATATGTTTTAAGTGATTACCACAAGAATGATTGTGTTTTGTAATGATGAATATGCTAATTATCCTGATTTGATCATCACATATTGTACATAGATATTGATATTCAACTCTGTACACCATAAATATGTATAATCAATTGTTTCAGTAAAAAAATTATCATTAAATTAAGAAGTCGTTAGAGTCATGGTGGTAAGTACAAATGTAGCTGGCTTTTAATTGATATGGTTATATATTTCATTTTTGTCAGCTTCTGGTTAGTTTGATTTGTATAAGGATCTAACTAATTATAATATTACTAACAAGCTTTAGTCATTAAAAATGCATAACTACTTTTGCTTATTTTCCTTAGTCGGGATTTAGTACTTCTCCCTAATTTCCCTGAGTATTAGAGCAGCTGGGAAAGATGTTACTATTATCTACCAGTTCTCTGTTAATTCTTAGTCTGTTTTCAGTTAAGTCCTCATTTTTATTCATATGTTGGTATTCATTTCAGTGTGACAAAATGATAAAAGCCCTGGTTAAAGAAGGAACCCCATTCTGAGTTTGACCATTTATTTCTCATTAAATAACTGGGTGACCAGTTTCCCCTATGTTTTATGAAAAATAAATAAAACAAAAATAAAATAAGCATTTGTATTTACAAACATAACTCTTCTCTTGTACCAGAGCTGAAAGGAAGAACAGTTCTTTTAAGGTGGTTTGTTTCTTTGATACCTTTTGAATCAAGATTCATATCACAACTCTGTGAAAAATGTGATGACTTTAATAAGGAGTTAAGTGATCAATTGGTGTTTTGGTAGATATTTTGAAAATTTTGATAGCTACATGACATAAATGCTATTATTCTTATTTGTACAAATACAATATGATATCAATAAAGAAATTAATATACATACATAAAAATGCCTTTTAATCTTCTAAATTTTGAGAATTTAGAAAAGTTCATGATGCAAACTTTGAAAAAATCACAGCAAGTAATATGCATATTTTATTTATACATTCAATAAGAATGTTAGGTTACAGTATTTTAAAATGGGCAACCTTTTAAACAAACATAAAAAGCACACTTGAAAAAAACACATCTGTTTCTTTTTCTCTTAGGAGTTAAAGATATGTAAGGAAGATCAGTTTTTCCACCCTTTCCTAGTGTACTCCATTAAATTAGTGCATGCCTTTAATGGATAGAAAAATTATTTTTCACCAAGTTGGTATTAAAGTGTTCAGTGGCAAATTATGCTTTCTATATTATTTTGAAGATAAGGTATACAGTGACCAAAAACAAAATCCCTTTATAAATAGTAATAGTCATGTTAAATAAGTGAATATAGAAAATTTTTGATATCACATATTGATATCAATGAATTGGTATGATGATAACAATGTATACCAGTAATAAATACTATATTACTTTATATGGAACTCAACATGTACTCCTGTTATCATCTTTACTGAATTTATATTTGCAGTTCTGTTTTACTTAATGCAGAATTGCCTTAATGTGTTATGGATCTGAGTTTGTTTTATTTAATTCACAGGGCTTATATTTAGGGTCTTTAACCTTACTTTTGTTTTATAGCTGGCAGGAGATATTTCTTCATTAAGATGTTTCTTATTTCTTCATAAGATTTGACTTCCTCAAAATCTTATCTATGAGTAGAGGTGGATAATAAAGAAGATAAAATAGCAGTGATGTTACCATGTAACAAAACTTTTTTTTTTTTCAATTTTATCATTTGGTCTTCTTCATTGCTGTTCATGCTGCTATTTCTATATTTTGCTGAATGCTATCAACTTGACGTATTATTTTAAAATTGTTTTATCTTTAGATTGTTATAATGGAAGTGCAAGGTTTGAAGTCAGTTGCTCCGAATCGAATTGTTTACTGTACAATGGAAGTGGAAGGGGGAGAAAAACTGCAGACAGACCAAGCTGAAGCCTCAAGGCCACAGTAAGCTCATTGAAAAAAATGTGTTGGTTGTTTTGTTTGTTGTTTTTTGTTTGCTCCCAAAGAAATGTGCTGTATATAATTTATTTGCAGAACTGTATGGTATTATACTCTGAAACTGCCATTTGGCTACCTGTGTCTCAGCTGTGTTAGAATCAGTGCGCACCTTTCTGGATAATGATATTGTAATTAGAGCCATGGCAGAATCCCTGCATAGCACAAACAGAAAACCTAACATGCAAATAGGAAGCTAATCACTAGGCAATAAAACGTTTGGAAGTCATTTATAAGAGCAGCATATGTTATTTAATAGGTAGTGTGTGATCCACTTATTAGAATTGTACTCTCTTAGCTTTTTCATTTCTACATGTTATAGTTCTGTGGTGACGTGAAGGTAGATAGCACTGTTCTGCACTGTGATTTGCAATACTTAGTGACAAGGTGGAAGTTAAAGAACCAGTTTATGACCAGTGTATGACCGCCACCTGTTCTCATCATTGCACCTGCTCTTCCTCTACCTGCAGTCTTCTTCCCTCTTATCTTTGTATAAGTGGATCCTTGGCACTGAGAATCTCGACTTAAACATCACTTCCTGAGAATAATCCTTCCCTTTAGGTAACAGAAAACAGATATTTTCTGGCTCATCAGTTTTTAATTTTTGAACTGACATGTTTCTCATCTGTTAATTTAGTATTGTGTCTGCCTTTGAGAAAAAGGCAGAAATCTTATCCTATTTAGTCTTAAATCCTAGTACCTAATAGGCACTCAGTCAGAATTTATTAATACAGTTGCTTGAGCTTATTTTTGTGACTTATTCACAGTAAATATTTGAGAGTAATATATTAGTGTATTTAAAAAGTTGTGCAGTCATCACCACCATCAATGTTAGAACATATTTATACCCTTAAAAAGAAACTCTTTATCACTTAGCTATTTACTCCCAATTACCCCAGCCCTAGGCAACCACTAATTTACTTTCTGTCTCTATAGATTTGCCTATTCTGGACATTTCATATGAATAGAATTATATAGTATGTGCTCTTTCATGACTGGTTTTTCACTCAACATAATGTTTTCAAAGTTCATCCATCTTGTAGCATGTTTCAGAACTTCATTTTTTTATAGTGGAATAATTTCCATTGTATGTATATATCACATACACACACATATTGTATATCTTTTCGCCTGGGTTGATAAACACTTAAGTTTTTCTACCTTTTGGCTATTGTGAAAAATGCTA
Organism: Cynocephalus volans; assembly: GCF_027409185.1. Classification (NCBI taxonomy): domain Eukaryota; kingdom Metazoa; phylum Chordata; class Mammalia; order Dermoptera; family Cynocephalidae; genus Cynocephalus; species Cynocephalus volans. Next base: position 33,172,176 of record NC_084465.1, read on the forward strand.
CAATGAATATTGGTGTAGAAGTATCTGTTTGAGTTCCTATTTGTAAGTATTTTGCATATATACCTGGGAGTAGGGTTTCTGGGATATATGGTAATCCTATCTTATCTTTTTGAGGAGCTGCCAAACTGTTTTGTGCAATGGCCACACCATTTCCATTCCCACCAGCAGTGTATGAGGGTTCCAGTTTCTCCACATTTTCATCAATATTTGTTATTTTTTGCGAGGGGTGTGTGTGTTTTAAAATCTTCCTGTTGGATGTGAAGTGGTATCTCATTGTGGACTTGATTTGCATTTCCCTAATGATGTTGAGCATCTTTTCATGTGCTTTATTAACCATTTATATATATTCTATGGAGAAATGTCTATTCAAGTCCTTTGCCTATTTTTATTTGAGATGTTTGTCTTGTGGTTTTTAAGTTTATGAGTTACTTATATTTTAGATACTAGACCCTTATCATATATATGATTGGCAAATATTTTCTCCCATTCTGTAGGTTTTTTCACTTTCCTGATTTGTCATTTGAAACACAAATTTTAATGAAGTCCAATTTATTTCTTCCTTGTTGCTTGTGCTTTTTGTGTCATAACTAAAAATCCATTGTCAAATCCAAGGTCACAAAGACTTACCCTGTGTTGTTTTCTCCTAAGACTTTCATAGTTTTAACTCTCATATTTAGGTTGATGATCCATTTTAAGTTGATTTTTGTACATTGTGTTAGGTAAGGGTCCAAAGTTTTTCTTTTGTTTGTGACTATCCAGTTGTCTCAGCACCGTTTGTTGAAGAAACTATTCCTTCCCTTCTAAATATTTTCTGTACTCTTTTTGAAAACCAGTTGACCATAGATACATGAATTTGTTTCTGAACTCTCAGCTCTATTCTATTGATCTGTATGTCTGTTCTTATGCCAGGACCACACTGTCTTGATTACTGTTGCTGCATAGTAAGTTTTAAAATCAGGAGCACAAGTTTTCCAAATGTTCTTATGTTGTTTTTCAATATCATTTTGACTAGTCTGAATTTCTATATGCATTTTAGGATCAGTTTATCAGTTTCTACAAAGATTCTGCAAAGTTCCCTGGCTGAGATTCTGACAGAGATTTTGTTAAATCTGTAGGTCACTTTGGAGAGTATTGCCATATTAACAGTAATTTCTTTCATCAAGGTGCTTTTGATCAGTGAAACATGTTATTTGCATAGTAAATACAGTCAATAGAAGAAGCTTCTCAGCTGCAGGAAATACAAGACCCAGGCCCCACCATACCACCCCAGTGGCTGAGGGAATTGAGGTCTTGTCACTTCTGAAACGCATTGGAAGCACACTAGTGTGCACCACTACTCACTTGTTGAGAAGCTCTTTTATGACACTTACATTAGTTTATTTAATCTACCCCACTAGTCTATGAGATGTTGAAGGAACGCAACTGCCCTGAGAATCTCAATGCCATGTTTTATTCTACAGAATCCTTTTTAACAGTTTTGCTAGGTGACAGTCATACGAAATTCACTCCTTGCAAGTTAGATGATTTTTAGTAAATTTATACATTTGTGCAGCTGTCATCACAATTCAACTTTAAAGCATACATATCACTTCAAAAAGTTCCATCATGCACATTTGCAGTCTATTCCTGCTCCTACTCCAAGTTCCAGGAAACTACTCACCAGTTTTCAAACTCTATAATTTTACTTTTCCTGGATATTTTATATAAATGGAATCATATAGTCTTTGAATGTGGCAATATATAGTCTTTGAATGTGGCTTTTTTCGTTTAGCATAATTTCTACAAAATCTATTTAATTGATTCTTAACTATTTAGTCAGTGAAATTACTTGAATGAAATGAATTGACTTTTATCTGAATAGTTATCTTATTTTTATACTTTTTTCACAAATTTATAAGTTTTCACAGGTTGTTGCTTATTGAATTTTTTATATAATGTACTTATAAAGAGATTCCGATAATAGAGAACATGTAAGTGAACAATTTAAATAAAATACTTGGAAATCAAGAAAAAATATTATAGGAAGCCCCCAGTACTCTTTTTTATTACTCTTTCCACAAGGAAATTTTACTAAAATGGCCTTTCAGTATTTTCTCATGAACACTGAGTTAACTTTTAAAATGAATTAAAAGATTTGTATTTATCATTGTATCCTAAGGGCAGATTACCTTAAAAATGTATCCCATGAGTGCTCACCAACTACAGCTTTTTCCTGAGCTTATTTTGCACAACAGGAAAGAGATCCTTTTCCTCATCACGGTAGTGAATTATGCCCTAGACACGTTTTCTAAATTTTATTGCTTCAACAGTTTGTGCTTTGTTGGAGATCAGTTCATCCTTCTGTCTGATACTAATTAATGTGCCTTATTTAGTCTGTATTTCCAATAAATTTAATCACGATTTCAAGCCATTACCCACTTCATTCCTGTAGTTCAGATTTCCTGCCAGCAATTAGGTAGAAACAGCATGTGAGGTTGATACATAACTTAGAATATAGGACCTGGGATCTAATAAAACTGGCGTTGATAGACAACTTTGATTCATAAAGAATGATAGTGAGACAATCTAATTTGTTAAATTTGGGGTTTTTTATTTTTTAATATAGAGAAGGGAATGTGGATAAACTAAATTTTTCGGTTATGGGAGAAACTCTAGATGGATTTTTAAGTCATTGTTTCAGTCTCTCAGTGAACCAAAAAAAAGTTTTGTCCTCTGTGAATGAGGTATGGAAGCACTGTTGCTACACTTTTATGTTTTTTATGATTTGTTTTTTTACCATTTCCAAGCATTTTATTTATTTCAGTTTTAGTTTTAGCCCATACTACCTAAAAAGGGAATGGAGCTATAGTAAAAGAAATGACAAGCTTTGGGAGTAATGGGAGTTGTTATGATCATATAGTAATCACAAATTTCCTGATATGTTCTCATGTATAAAGCACATTCTCTACATGTGGTGAACATCCTTTCAATGCCTAAACAAACACATGAGCTAATAATACCCTAGAAAGGTTAAGATAGATCCTGGGGAAATAAAAGCAAGGAAATTGATTATTAAATACAAATAGGGAAGAACATATAGCATGAGACCGAACCTCTTAACAAAATTTTAAGTGCACAGTGCAGTGCCACAATAAAAACAAATGTGCTGATAACTGGAACAGTGAGTGAAATATCGGTTACATTTATTAAAACAAAAGACAACTACTAGGAAGCAACACTGTGTTTTTACCATGTGGCCTGTCTTGCCTTCATCCCATAGTGCTGTTTTATTAAAGGTGTTTAAAGGTTAATAGGGCTCTGTTCCCCAGACACCTGAAAGTAATAAAAGGCAAAAAGCAGTAAGAAAAAAATGAATTGCATCATTAGAGAAACATATTTATGGACATTAGGACAGAACATTCTTCTACCTCATGAAAATGGTGGAAGTGCTGTCTCCAGTCCTTATTTCTGGAAACTTTAAATTCTTAACCACAAGTTTAATAATCTGCCAAACTGTTAAAAGAATATTGCAACAACAAATGGAAAGCATATTGGAATGACAAGGTACTCAGACAAGTGTTTGAGAGATTAAATACAGACTGCATATAAACCAAGAGAAGTTCACCATGCTTTTTTAAAGCATATACGTTTTCATTTTAATTTAATAATATCAGAATTATTTTTGAAGAATAATTCATTAGCCAGCTATTCTTACAGACTAGAGATAGAATATGCTACATGTTTATATGACCTATCAAAATGTATGCCTATTTTTAATGAACCTAAGGGGAAAAACATTCAAACTGCACAAAAGTTTTGTCTCTTCTCATTTCTGTCTTTCAAATCATGACAGATTGCTTCCTCTTATATAAATAAATTCACTATAAGTAACATTTCTCTAAGACTGATATACTGCTGGTGCAGAACAAAATGAAACCTAAAGAGGCAAACACTAGCTGACAGAAATTATATTTATTGAGAATTTATTTGTAAGTAAAGGAAGCTAATCTGGGGATCGTCATAACTGGAGACATCTGAACTAATGAGAAAATATGATGGATTAAGATTCCTGTTGCTGGCTAAAAAGTATTTGTAAGCTCCAGTGAAAAACAGCAGGGAGAGAGTTTGGGAGAAATTTTATATAATTATGATTATTAACATTTCTGTGGTAGATTTACAGCTTGTAAATAACTTCCCTTATATTCTATGACTCTTTTTCAGAGCAACATTTTGTATTTATTGTTATTATTTGATTTATGTAACCAGTTATTGACAGGACTAAATTTGTCAGAAGTAAGTAGCAAACTTAATTTTTATCCCAGCACTATCCTCATGTACTTTAGAATTTCCCTTCCATACCTCTGGAAGGCATCTTGGCAGATACCATACCTTTTCTGGTCACTTTCAGATATTAAATAATATGTTCAGGTATTAAAATTTTCAGACCAGTTTAAATCAAAATTTTTACACATTTCAAAACGTTTTCCTTTTCTTCCAGCTCACCCAGAAACCTCTCGAGGGGAAACATACTCTAGTTTGTTCATTCCACTCTTCTTTTTTTGCTGCTCATTTCCTTTCTACACCTTTGGGTTGAGTTTGGGAGGAAGGGAAGAAAAGAAGGGGCAAAATGTCTGTGCATGTGGGTGCTCTATGTAGTTCTCACTCGGTTGGCAGATGCCTTCTGTCATGGCAAGTGTCCACATGCAACATTTCTTTGGTGCAGTTCTTAAGAGACTCCCGGCTGCCAGGGTCTTCTGACATCACACCATTCCCTCATAGAATGATACATCCTGTGGCTGCCCTCTTTCCTCCTCCCCTGAGCTACTGGTTTAGTATCATAACTCTTTTCCTGCTTGCTTTTTCTTTCCTTAGCAGATGGTTCAAGTAACTTGGAATCTCCTTGAAGACAAAGACTGAATATTATACTCCTGATCCTCCCCTGGCACCAGCCAGTAATATGGCTTAGTAGGTGCTCGATGATCTAATGGAAGTGCTTTTTCTACTGTTCACAGTATTTTTAAAAAAAGAGTCTCCCAGTAGGTCTCAGGGTATGACACCTGGCCATCACCTGCTCAGATGAGCAGGAAGTCTAGTTCTTGTTCTCCCATCCCAAGCTCCTATTTTTCTAGAAATTCCATGGAAAACATAATTGTGTTAAAGGGCCAGTTCTTTTTCTTACAAGTGCTCACGTTAGGCTGGAGTTCCATGATCATTTCCAAATGCTTGCTATCCTGTCTGGAACAATGTTTTTTCAACTGAGATGTGAGACTACCTGGATAAACATGACACGTCCCAAGAGATATATAGGCACAAGTATAGTTTCAGTAGAATTGACATATGAATCCTCTTCTTCCATAAGTACTCTTTCCTGAATCTCTTCTGTCTGGGAAGGGGCCTGCTATGTGCAAGTTCTCTTTCTCAGCCTCCTTTTCATGGTTGCCCTTCTCCTACTTTACAGAAGAAAGGTACACTCTTACCCAACTTAAGTCTTACTGTAGTTCTTGTCCTAGAATGGAAAAACGTTCACAGTACCATCAAAGGAAACGTATAATAGTAACTGTTAGTTTTCAGAAAAGTGATTGATGATGTAATAAATCCTTCTGCAAATTAGGTGGCTTCTACTACTTTGCTTTCAACAAAGTAGACGAATGATTTATTCAAGTGTTCAACTGCTAAATAATTGAAACATAGCTTTTACTTATTAATTGTTGTATGATTTGAGAACATTTAAATAGGAAAGAATGAAACAAATTGATGGATATTGCTATAATGATGCCCCCATCTACTTATTTTCTCAGAGTTTGCAACAGAAAAAACAAAACCTGGATTAACATGGATGCCGAACTCTGTCTCAATCTAGAGTTAAGTAATAGTCATGTTACCCTGACATGATCATTATGCAGTGTGTACATGTGTAACATCACATGGTAACCCAGAAATATGTACAATTATTGTGTGTCAATTATGAATACAATTTTTTTAAATGTTAAAAAAAGTAATAGTCATCTGTAGATACATGAACTAAATAGAAAAAATAGCACTTATTTATTTCATTAAGATGCATATCTCATAAACTAATTTTTATATTTATTTTTAATACATATTTGTGATAAATATATTTATTTTAAATCACTTGGGTACTAGAGTAATTCTAATAAAAACTCAGCTTCAGGAATATTTAGTACTAGAGTCTTATGATCAGAAAAAAATAAAAATTTAATATATAAATCAAATACAGATAATTATGATAGAGTCATTAATAAAACATGTATAAGCATTAAAATTTATTACAGTAGGGTAAAACTCTGTTTCCAAAAGGAGTCAGAGTGAGAGTTCAAGGAAAAAAGAAATAATGTAAATTTCTGTTTAAAAAAAGAGTTTTATAGTATTTTTTAAGTGGGTGGTTATGGGACCATATTGCTACAGTAGTTAGATTCCATTGGCTGTACTTAAGAGTGATAACTCACATTTTTATGCAAAATGTCAGTGTTTATAATGCACCAGAAATTATACCCCTTGCAACTCTAAATTTACATTAAAAATTTCTACATGTTCACTTAAAAGAAGAGATTATATAATTTTTCAAAATTATTTTAGGAAGTGCATGAGAATAAGTTTGAAGGCTGCTTTTCTAGGACATGCCGTGTATGGGAGCCAGAACTAAGTCCTGAGGTCAGAAGACTTTACTGTTGTCATGCAGACTGCTTAACCCGTACAGTGAGAGGAAATGCCTTGATCCTTAGCTGCTGCCACCCTTACATCCTGAGCTCAGTGCGGCACTCCAGGAGATACACTTGCAGCTACCTCCATGCTGCTGGTTCAAATCTTTACCAAATCAGGCCGGATTCCTGAGGGGTCACAAAAGCTTGAATCTTCTCTTGGAAGACAAGCACAGTAATAGCTGCTTAGAGTATTGCTCCGAAAGGGGGGGGGCGGGGAGCACATGGGAAGGATTTTCCAGGATCCTCAGAACAATCAATGACTGAAGAAGAATGATGATGTCTATAAGTAGGAAAGACATTTGAAAAAAATGTAACTGAGTAGCATTTGAGGTGAGTTGGTAAATAAATGCATGCTTTGAAAAATCACCAGATACCATAATATTTAAAAACAGAAAGAAATACATTGGGTGAAAATTAAGGAAGTAGCGTTGTTCTTTTTAATTTTGCATGATTTAATTGACAAAGTTTGTATGTATTCAAGGTATACAACATGGTTATTTGATGTATGTATGCATTGCGTAATGATTATCACAATCAAATTAGTTAAATCCATCACTACCCGTTAGATCCCTAGAACTTGTTTGTCTTATAACCGAAAGTTTGTAGCCTTTGATCAACATCCCCTCATTTCCCCCAACCACCAGCAGCCCCTGCCCCCACTCCCATCCCCCACCTCTGACAACCACTGTTCTACCCTTTGTTTCTATGAATCTGACCTTTTTAGATTTCACATATAAGTGAGACCACACAGTAGTAGAGCTTTTCAAGAATTCAAAATTTCAAGATTTGAAAATGCTAATTTCAAGGAGATAATAGTGGATCTTTATCAGGGCAACTTGGTTTTAAGGGAAAGAGTGATACATACCAGCCTTGCTACACATTGGCTGTGTTACTATAGCTGGTTACTTAAATCTCTTTGAGTCTGCTTCCTCATTTTTAAAATAGGGTCAGTAGTACCTATTTCAAGGATTATTTTGTGAATTAATTGGGATGGTTCACATAGGAGCATTCAGTCATGTTTTTCTGCTTTTACATCTCCCCATGTAGTCAATGTTTTTTCTTTTAGCCTTTACTTCCTGTGCTTACTTTTATATTTCTCTACTCTTGTGTTCATTTTTCTACTTTCTTTAAACCTTTTCTTTTAGCATCATATTAAGTCCAGGGAATTTCCAGGAGGGGTCCTACACTTAATGAAGGATTGAATGCTTTTGACATTAAAACAGCATTGCTTTATGAAGTGAAATGTGGTTGTGGTTTTGTCTCCTGAGTCTTGCCTGAGATTTTTTAGTTTGGGTGTTTATATTGTCAAGTAATATTTATTTGGTGAGTACCCCATAACCAATTTTTTTTTAAAGATTTGACAGTTTCCATCAAAATGAGGTAGTTTTCAATATGAATAATTCTGTAGTGTCAGTTATGAAGAGAAAACATTCCGTGGTTGTCATATATTCACCAGCAACATTGGTTTTGTTTCTAAGTTGATGTCATTGAAAATTTATATCTGCTGTGGTGAAATGCAGCCATCAAAGCCTCGCTAGCTGGGTGCAGCATGGTATCCTGCAGCTGCTGACAGTAACTTTGTATCCGTGTCTTTCATGTTGGCACCGTGTTAATACATTATGTGCAGGGAGCTCAACTGTTACCTGTTCTGGAATTGTGGAATTGAAGTGCAGCTGTGGACTCCTACTGTAATTGACATGTGGATCAGCAAAAGAAAGGATAACCCTAAATTGAGCATAACCTTATATTATTAGTAGTTTTTCAGATATAGGGAAATCTGAAAGAGCTTATAAAAATATCTTGGAATCCTATGTAGGCCCTCGGTGGTTAGACGGAGAAAGAGAAGGTTGTTTGTTAATCAGAGTATTCGAATGGCCATGATGAACTAGAGATCCAAGCAGAGTGGGAGCACACAGTGTGGTTCTGTCTCCTGCCTCTGTATGTGTGCACACAATGCTTCTCTGGCCTCTTTCTGTCCAGGAACTCTGATTAATGTCTCAGTATCTGTTCACCTTTGTGAAGATTTTGCAATCAGATTGATCTCCGAACACTCTCTTCATTTTTAGCACTTTTTTACTTAACCATAGTGCAATATATTTCCATTTTTATATTCATTCTAGTGATTTATGTATAGCTTCATAGAAAAAAAAATTTGTTTTTTAATACCCATAGTGTGTTTATGTCTGTACACATCGTTATATAGAAATTTTTCAGTTAGGTAATTGTATAAATATAATTGCAATGGTAGTAATAAGATGAAGATTTACATTCTTTGCAAGTGAAATTTATCTTAAATGTATGCTATACACCTCCTAGCTCATACATTCAAATGGAGTAATTCCTATTTGAAGAAAATGAACTTTTTTTGTCCTCTCACATTGGTCATGATTCTGATATGAATTATATAATTATTTTATAAGTATATGAATCTGCTACAAGTTCTCCTGTTTGAAAAGAAATTTTCAGCCCATACCACCTAAGTGACATTTTCCCCTTACTTTTATTAAAATATCTATGACAATGCTTTTCCTCCTCATATTTTATATATAATATTTTTTGTTCCTGTGTTATTTAGTAAGACTATTGTCAATCTGATTATTTTTAAATTAATAGAATTTTTCTTAAAAAAATCATAAATTCTAAGATTTCCTGTTTAGAAGGGATATTTAAAATAAATTTTTTTAAAGTACTGACAGAGTGAGACCCCTATTCATGATAGTTTCTCCTTCCCTATGAAATGTGAAGAAACTGTTCTAAGTATAGGAAGGAACTCTGTTATCTTGAAGGTATAACAGTTTTGTTTTTGACTTCAGGAAAGAGAAAGTCTTTGTAAACTTCGGGGTTTTATTTGCACTTAAATATCTTCCAAATTAAAACTATAGGCTCCAAAAACATTACTGCAAAGATATCGGCATAACATTATTTAAAGAGATTTTTTTCAAAGATGTCAAGACAAGCCTATTTTTAATTTATTTTGATCTCAGAAAGAACTTCAGTGACTTAATACCACCAAAGAAACCAGGGTAATGGTAAGTGCGGCAAAAAAATTAAAAGTGAAGAATTAGTCAATTCTTAGACAAGCAACACTTTTGCATTCCTGGCTAAGATTTCCTTATTACATAAAATGCAAGATGGATTTGGTTGGCAAAGACTTGAAATCTTTTGGCTTGTAAAATAGCAAAATTTTACCTGGAGCAAGTCTATGAAAGTCTCACTGTGTTCTAATGTTTAATTTTCCTCTTTTCACCATGATATATAGCTTTCCTGGCAGATGGCAACATTTGGATTATATTGAATTTGGCAAATTCTCATAGGAATCTTCAAAAAATTTAATATTTGAATGTGAAAAAAGTCACAAATTTTATATTGCTCTGCCAAAATGGTAGAGATGAAGTGTTCTACATTTTTCTAGGAAAAAAAGTGAAACAATATTTATTCACTATGAATATAATTTTTAGGATGTAAAAACTTAACCTATTGTCTTTCACATTTAAAAATTGTGTTCCTAATGTAGTCTTGTGTTTTTGCTAAGGTGAAATCAGTAGCTAAAGGTCTATATTTATACCAGCATTAAACAACTTTAGCTCTAGGTCCCTCTAAAATGAAAAATGTTCCCATCCAATTGTTTGTTTTACATGTGGGCAGTGTTTCAGGTTGCCTTATTCTCACATTCTCTCTCTGCAAATGCTGGATTCTGGGTGAGGGCCACTGAACCAACTTCTGGGGGAGAGGCTCATTAGTACTTTTGTAAATGAATCCTTTGATAAGTAAGACCAAAACAGACATAAGTTATTCTAAGTTCAGCTCTGAACAAATTCATGTCATAGCAGGGTTTTGTTGGACTTTACTGTTTATTTGAGCTCCTTGCTAAGCACATACCTTCTAATAGTGGGACTAGAATTATAAATAGCTTAGAATAAGGGTCCTGATTTCTGCTGCTGCAAACTCATTAAAATTGCAGAAGTAACAGTTTTTTTCTGGAAGGCTCAGAGCAAGTTTGTGGACTTAATGTGATTAGTCACTTTTGTGATGGAGACTTACTAACAGATGGACATGTTTCCCCCATAATCAAATTGGTGATTACATTAAAATTTCATCATTAATATTTTCTTAGGCATATCTGTGAATGTTTCATGGCTCCGTTTTTCAGAGCAGGCCCCCAACCTAGCCAGTGACCTTTGCTGTTTTGCCACAGTTGGAGGGGATCTTTAGAAAGACAAAGCTTATTTATACCAAGCTGAGCTTGGCTTACTTAGTTGCTTTGACTCCATGGGGCTGCTCTTTCTGTTCCTGCACGTGTTGTTTTCCTTTGTTTTCTTTCCATCGTGTGGCTTCTGGTGGCATGGGCAAAGAGTGCCCATCCATTTTATAATCATCCTTTTCTTACAACCAGTCTAAAGATGTAATAATCAAACAGCACATTCTTATGAATTGATCAAAACAGTTCAGTTTTATAGCACTGCTTATGTAAATTAAGATATATTACAAGGAGGATAATTAATCTGATCTAGAGATATTTATCCATATGGCATGGGTGAGCAAGAATTTCACTGTAAAATATAATCATTCTCTTTTATTAGATAGGAGATAGGTACAATTTATTCTGTGTTACTTTAATATGTAAGCAATTCATATTATACATTGTATTATTGTCTATTCTGAAAGAAACTTTTGCAAAGGGCCAACACCTAATAGTAGTCAGTGTTGTACCCTCAAAATTATGTATAATCAATTATGCTTCAACTAAAAATAAAAATAAAATACAAAGAAATAGATTTCAGATGTAGAAGGAAAACTGTTACTAAAAGAAATTCTGCGACCAATAGAATTCACTTTTTAGTTATCCAGATTAGTACTGGACAGCATATCTTTCTTCTGGCTGGATATCTTCACTTGGATATCTTACAGATTCTTGAAATTCAACAAATTCAAAATAGAAGTACTTGTTTTTCACTTTTAAGCACTCTCCTTTTCTGTTTACCATCTCCATGTGTGGTATTTCTAGTCAGAAATTTAGCAATTTATAATTTCTTCTTCTTTCTAATCCCCACATCTAAATCCTATTATTTCTGCATCCTTCATGCCCAACCCATCTGTCTCCCTTACCCAATCGTCATTGCCAGCACCTTGGTTTGGGCCCGTGCTAGGTTTATCCCAGGAGCTTCTGTTTGGTCTCCCTGCCTCCATTCTTGCCTCCACTCCAGTCCAATTTCTAGAACACATACCCAATTCTGTCATCTTCCTCCTTATCATTTCCCTTTGCCTTCAGGATGAAGTCTGACATGAAAGCCTCAGCATGACCTGACTTCCACTACGTCTGCATCTCCTGCATCTCTCCAGCTTAGATTCTATACTCTACAGTGTTTCCAAGCAGAAGTGCTGTTGTGTTTTGGTGGGAGTAGTTTTCATCATTGCAGCTGTCCCTTTCATGGTGGGTTATTTAGCTTCCCTGACCTCTGCCTGCACGCATTTTTAAATGCCCCCTAGCAGGAGGAGACACCATCTCTGGCGAGAACCACCCACTGTGTGTCCTGGCATGTGGCTTACCTCCCTTTCATTCTGTACCTAACTACCCACCCTTTAATTTTCCTGGAAGGCTCAGTTTTGGGTGCTCTTGTCTGTGAAGCTTTCACTGAGCCCCTGCCCCCCACCTCCCCCAGAGGGCTTCTGTAACAACTTGTGTTTTCTCAGTCTTGGAACTCTCACTGTGTGTACTAGTTGTCTCTCTCTTTGTCTGCTGCTTCTCAGAAACTGTGTGCTCCCTGAAGACAGAGGGCAGGTCTCTTCAGCATTGTACCCCCAGTATCTAGCTCTGTGACTAGCTACCATTTGATGAAGCATTTGACCTCCAATAATATTGAATTACTTTCACTGGTACTTTGTAATAGATTCAAAATAATATGCAGCTGGCTGTATGTTGTATACCAGGTAGCTGACTATATGTTGTATACCAGGTGGCTGTACTATTGACAATAGTATTATTTTGAATCTATTAATGAAGTACCAGTGAAAGTAATTCATCTATAGGGAGGATACTGATTAACAAAAATTAGATATGCCTGTAAAACTGTAGCTGTGCACTGACTAGCTTTCTAGTATTTATGTGCAAGAAAGTTAAAATGAGTCTGAATGGCCTTAATAGCAGCTGGGAGCCAGTTGTCACCCTAATTTCCACCCACTACACAATTAAATACAATCTGCTAAGTGACATGATGCAAATCACTTTCTGTGGCCCAAATCTTCCTTCACAAATTGCAAATTATACTACATTAACATCCCATCTTATTCATCCGGAACATTTTTGCAGCAACAAAAACAACAGTATATATTATTAAAATCTCCTCTATAAATCACATGGAGTTTCTTGGAGAAAATACTCCTTAAAAATAAGCTGGAATTTTAATGTTCCTAAAGCTGTTATAACATTCTGAGTTGGAAAGCATGGTGTGTAGCTTTCAAAAAGACATCTTTGTAGCAAAGGTAGAGTATTTTTATTTAACCAAATATACAACCATACTTGTTTTCACCTAAAGTTTTTCCACGCACATTGCTTATTCTAACTTTTGCATATGTAAATAAGGGCTAACAAAGCAATAGCTAAAATATATATTTATATAGTAATCTAAGAAAAAGGAAATTTTCATTCAAAAAAAATTAAATACCTAACCAGGCAACTAAATTCACTCTGTTTTGTAAACACATATGATTTTTGTGGTTGAAGGACCCAGATAATGTTTCATTAGAATAATTCATCTTCGTGTTATTCCTTTTTCAAAAAAATCAAATGTTAAGAAGATGCCAAGTCTGCCTTTGCCATAATTTTGTATGCATCCATTGAAAAATATGCTGAATATATTTCACCAGATTAAATTGGAATACAAATCCACAATTACATTTTATGATTCTTCCAAAGTTATATCAGATGTATTAGTTGATTGGTTAATTTAATGTTTATGAGGTATTAAAAGGGAAATTGTAGGTAAACTGTTTTCTAACCTTTAAGTGGCATGTGGTTTTACAATATGTACAAATGGACTGTGTCTCAATATTTCATTTTTTCATTTCAGGGAAGAATTTTTAGTAAATTAAAAAAAAAACCTCTCAGATTCGTCTCATAGAGAAAATCATCATTACTACTTAAGTAGTCAAATAGCATTTAATTCTTGGGTAGTATTCTATAACAAAGTAGAAGTAAGGTGTGGACACAGTGATGATAGGGAAAGTGAACCCGACAAGACAAGTGGGAAAAAATACCACAAAAATAGTTTTGTTCAAGCACCAAAATGCTTAAAACTAAATTTGAGCTCTCAAAATAATAAATAAAATCTTTATTGAATAATTTATTAAAAGACACCTGCTGCCCAGTGATGAATTTTGCCTAAAGAAAGTTCTCTTCATAGTTGGCTGAGCAGAGAGATTGGGTCAGAAATGAACAGTAGTCTCAGGTAAACACATTTAAAATATGTACCTGTGTCATTTATCAGTTGTGACAGTTCTGATATGTAGATATTCACTTAAGTCAAAATATGAGTTACTGTAAACATGCTAAAATCACTGGTAATATGATGTTAGTTAAATGTAATGTATTTTAAACTGCGGAAGTGGTTTTCAAGTCAGGTGGTTGCTCTTATTTAATATACCTCCCCCCTTCAGTTGATTGCATTCTCTGTAAAAACTGTTAATCTGAAAACATGGAATATTTTGCATGTTTTTGTGTATATCAGTGGCAGTCTGAGCTAGAGCTATTGTCTATCCAATTTGTGCAATTGTCCAATGTGGCGGTAATGTTGTGAGCACAATTCCTGACCTGATGCAATTCTCCTCCTACATTTAGCATAGTAAAATATACTGTTGAGAAAACTTAGTCATCCAACTGTTGTGGCCCTCCTTGTAGTCCTTTAAAGATTGGTTAGGATAAAGTATATCATGTCATTCATTGATTTCTCTATTCAACAAATAATTATTGAGCTCTCCTCGGTACCAAGCACTGTACATATTCTGGGGTTGAAATGATAACTAAAATCAGATATGACTATGGCACATGGTGCTTGTAATCTAAAGGGAGGAAATAGCCATTAACAACTAAATACCTAGGAACATACTGTTACAAACTGGGTAATTGCTTTGAAGAAAAGAATATGATCCTGTGCAAATATATGGCAAAATAATCTGACTTATTTAGGAGTCATCCAGTAGAGCTGGTTAAGAAAGTCTTCTGAGAGTGACCCTGGAGCTGGCAGCAGAAAGACAAGTATCTAAGCAGGCATTGGCCGAGGATAATGGGACAGTGGGGAATGAGCATTAGTACTAACAGGCAAGTGCAAATGCCCTGCAGCAGGAGCTTTCTGGGCAAGGGTTGATTGTGGGAAGAATGGTTGGGATGAGGTTTGAGGAATAGCTAAGGTACAGGTATTTCTAGCCTTGAAAGCCATGTTGAGGATATTAATCTTCATCCCAGCATATTGTTCCCTTATCTTATATTTTCTCTTTTACCTTTTCCCATTTTCTGTGGTGGCAACCTCAGTGCTTAAGAGTTTTTGCTTTTGTTTATAGATATAGACTTTCTTAGTACTTCTCAGAGCTATAAAAAGGAACTGCTTTCATATTCTGGAGCTTGGTGAGAAAGAGTCATTTGCAAAGATAGTTCATATGTAAGACAGCAGCTTTGCTCCTCTACTCCCATCACTGCAGGGGGCTAGTTAATTGTTCATGACTGGTTACTACCTTTTGCAGCTGGATAAAGCACATCACATCACAGAGCAGATTTTCTCTCTTGCTTCTCAAGTTACCTTAGCCCTCTCTTTATATCTCTTTTTTTCTGGTTTATCATCTTCAGGTCAGCCCACCCTTAGCTGACGTTTTTGGATTGCACCCAGTCTGCATTACCTTCCTCTTCCCTCCAGTGCTGCTGACTGCTCTGGGTGTACCACTGTGTCTCCACTATTTCATTTGGCCTCTTTCTTGGCTTTGGTCATTCTAGTCAGCTCAGCCATGGACTGAATTTTTTACATTTTATTATTATCTCTCTTGTTAAAATAAGACTCTTTTGGTAACATGGTAGCTCAAGGGCAGAGTGAATAACGGAAAGCAATCACCCTCTGCATGTACCAGCCAAAATGGGGAGAGACCTGAATTTTCTTAAGAGAACTAACTGTGTCTCTATATAGACTTCCCACTGATAGACTGAGGGCTAAACTTTATCTAGGTATAAGGTCCTTAGAGCAACCAAAACAAGCACCAACCTTGTACCACTGCAAAGTGGTGTAAGGACTTCTTATTGTCTTTTGTTTCAGAATTTCTTCTAAAAATAGCCTGTACAGATTTAATATGGATTTTAGGAATTCCAAATATCTGAGATGATATCTTAGAGTTTGGTGTAACATTCCCCAAAGGGCTTCCTACCTCATGATTGGGTAGCATGACTTACACAAAAATAATTGTGCCTTATGTTCAATGATGAGAGAATATATAAAGCCAAAACATGCATTAGCCATGTTTCTGCAGCTAATACAGCACTGATAGACTTCCAAAAAATCAAAGAACTACAAGCAAAAGCTGTTTACCAACTGGTGTGGATAAAACAGGGCGTTCTAGAACCTGTCTTCTATCATACTTAATATATGTGTTATCACCCCTTTACGAAGTAAATAGGATGTAAGATCACTCACAGCGCCTCTTTCCCTTCAGAGAAGCTGGATGGGAGAGCAGTCATGTATTGGCCATTTGGATGTCTGTCCTGACATCAGGAAAATAGGGTTGTCTTAGTCTGTTTGAGTTGCTGTAACAAAATGCCATAGATTGGGTGGCTTATAAGTCACAGAAATTTGTATCTCATGATTCTAGAAGCTAGGATGTCCAAGTTCAGTGTGCTGGTGGATTCGTTGTCTGGTGATGGCCCACTTACTGGTTCATAGATGATGCCTTCTCACCGTGTCCTCATGGTAGAAGTGTGAGGGCTCTCTCTGGAGCCTCTTTTGGTAGTGCCATCCATAAGGGTTGCACCCTCAAGACCTAATCACCTCCCAAAGACCCCACTACCTCGTACCATCATCTTGGGGCTAGGATTTGAAAACTTAAGTTTTAAGTGGGCACAAACATTCAGATGATAGCTGCGGTGCTCTGGTGAATTGAGAAAAAGCATTTATTTTGTAAGCCTTCTAATATGCCAGATATGATGATAGGTGTTTTACTGATTTTATTTATTTTCCCAAATAATTATATGAGGCAGTGTTCCTATTGTCTAGATAATAAAAGCAAGTCTTCCAAAAAATTTAACTGACGTTCCTAAATTAACTCAGATCTTCAGCAGGGAAACCAATATTCAAAAACACTCCTTAGATTCCAAAATCCATATTCTTGCTACACATCATTGTCTTCTCTCTTGAATATGTAACACGTGTTTTTTATCTTCAAAGCACAATGGTGGTTGCATTGGGGGATATAGCTGAAGTTATTAAGAGAAGTCATAAACATAGTAGATTTCTGCCTTTCAACAAAGGTCAGTGTGCAGACTTTCTCAGTGCTCTAGTATTTGTTTATATTTCATGTTGCCCTTTTGCCACAGGCCTGAGTCTGTGGAGGCCAGTTTGTTTTCCTTCATCTTTGCATTTTCATCATTCATACTCATGATGTACACATATCAGGTGCTTATTAAGTACTCTTCCAGAGCTGCATATGTTAAGAATGAGAATTACAGAAAATGTTATTTAAATATTCCTGCAAGAGCCAGCTAGGTAAGTGTTGGAGAAACATAGATCATAGTACCCCTTTACAATCTTAATGGAGCTTCTGTCATCTCATGAGTGTCAAAAACTATTTCCAAAAAAGAAAAAAAAATCAATTTAAATATCCTTAAGCTTAAAAGCATGTCTGTATAAGTATAGCGTTGATGTTCCAAGATATCTCAAAACTTAGTTGTTACTGACCATCAGAAATCTGCAACAGGAGGAAATTTCCTTTCCTGAGTAACAGGCGGGTAGGCCTCATAGGAACCAGAAGCAGTGAGAGGCCAGCAGTGACTCTCTGGTCTGTGCAGATTACCAGATTCCTCCCACAGCTTCTTGTGACGTGTCACCACTGTACAGCACACCACCGTGCCGGTACTCACTGGCTGCCCATGGGGCTGCTCTTGAGCCCCACCGTGTGCTTTAGTATCTGCTTGCCTCTGTTGGGTGCCCAGTGCTTCTGGCTGTCTTCTTAGCCCCTTCAGAAATAGTCTCAGACAACTACTCTATCTGGCAACCAGGATGTTTGTATAATTCAGGGACTTCTATTGCTTCTATACTACTTCTGTGCAGTTGGAAAGTCTTTTTATGTCAACTAAAGAAACTGTCATTTAAGAAAGAAAAAAAGTTGTTTTATCTTCTGGGAGACCCCAGAAGGACCACTCCCAGGGGAAATGCAATGATCCTGTGTAGATGATTCAGCCTGGCACTTCCCCTTTTAAGCCCTCTGTCTTTCTGCCCTATGACCAATCAGATAGGAGGCTTCTCTGATGACCTATAACAAATAAAGTCCTTATTACCTTACCTTGCTTGACTCGGAGGAAATGGAGAGGTGGAGTGAAGATGGGGACCCCATGGAGCCTAAGTCTGTACTGCTTCTGGCCTTAACTTAAAAGAACGGCCAAATTTATGGAGTCCTTACCTTTTGCCTCCCCTAGAATGTGTGTTCTGGTGACACACAAAGAACCAGACTTATTCCTTGCCCAGTCCTCCAAGGATCTTCTGCCCAATTGCTGCTAGGCCAGAAGCCTAAAAGCATCCATTCCTCCCCCATAGCTGTAATCCCAGCTCCAGGGCTGCACTGAGCTGGGTGCTGTCCATGGAAGTAGCAATCTTGAATACATCTTGGGCCAGTGTGAAGATGAGGGAGGAAGGATGGATGTGCTTCTGTATTGCTATTTTTTTGCCTTTGGAGCAGCTGGAAACAGCCAAGGAGCATTTGTTTTTATATGTAAGCCATTAAGAATAGGATTGTGAGGGTACTTCAAACAGTTCTTGGATAGATTTATATTTTGTTTTAATTCTATTTTTCCACGATCTTTTCAAAGTACCATTGTACTGACATGATGGTACTTGGCAATTCTAAGGCCTTCAAATTAAGAAAATATAAAGCAAAAATCTTTAAACCCACATGTGACTGGCCCCAAAGAACATGAACCCCTCTTAAATCTGTCAAATTAGATATTAATTGTTGGAAGATATTTGGTAAAACTAGTTCTAGCAAGTGATGGACACTCCAATTTACTAGTAGTAATACACTGTATTGATTATCTAGTGAAAACTATTACCTAATAGTTTGGAACCCTATATTTTACATTTCTATAGTACTTTTTATCTTTAAAGGATCATTTATTAATTCTATTACATTTGAAAGGATTTTCTTCCAGTTCATATTAAACATCCAGCTTTTACTTTGGTGTCAAAAAACAGGAGCAAGTAGGATTATGTTCTCATATAAGCTTAAAAGTTGAGGGTATAGGAACAGTATGAACCTAACACATTGGTAAATTTCTGTAGATGTTTCATTACTGGTACATGCAATATAGTTGTGCTCATTTCCACCATTGCATTTTATTGTTTAAACCTCACACTGGGGATCTGTATGTGTATAACAAACTTTATGCTTAAAGTTAATTTATCTTACATGTCAATTATTTAGCCTGTCTTCCTGTACATTAGTTCTTAAAAATCTTGGTTTTCATCTTATAAAACGTTGCACATTTTTAGTACTGTCTTAACCAAGTAAAATTGTAATGTAAGATATGATATGACAAATTGTTCTCTTTAAAATTAGATACTTCAAGCTAATGTCTTTGAACTATCCTGCTATGAGGAAGAGAAAAGAAAATGCTTGTGAGAGATTATGTCTTCTATCTTTTCTGAAACCTGATTTCATGTTAACATGCTTGCTGGACTTTCCCAGAAGAAAATGGTACAAGTTTAATATGATTTCTCTATTCTGGATATGAAGATTTAATGGCATGAATACTTCATAAAAGAAATACAGACTTTAGAGGGCAAATATATTCTATTATTCTTTCTTGAGCTTTAGCAATCTTTATAGCAATGACATGGGAGCTCTCTTTGAAGGGAAAGGGAAACATCTAAGAGACAGTAACACAGAGAATGAATGTGAAGCCCATAGGATTTTCCTCTTACTATGAAAGTTATTACCCACCCCAACCCATCCCCAAATATTTTTCTGCCTTAAAGCATAAGGTGTCATCCCAGGATTTATTCTGTCCTTATCGTGTTTGAAGAAACAAATAACTTTGTACTGTCTTTCCATCATAAAAAAAAGTTTTAATCAGTGTGTTTGAGAGATCCTCCCAAAAGCCTATAATGATAAAACTTAGTTGCTTTAAAGGATTATTTTCTATTTCTTCTATTAAAATTTGCATCATTTCAGCATTTTGGACTGGGAGTTATTTTATAAAGGAAACTTAAAAAGACAACATGCAAAAATACATTAAGATTAAAAGTACCTCTCAGTTTTCTTTACTTGTTTGAGGTTGGACTTTTAGAAATCCTCCGTCCTTTTCTCCCCTTTGTCTCTCTCTCTCTCCCTTCTCTCATTCTTATCCCCCTCCCTCCCTCTTTCTTTTTTTCTTTTCTCTCTGTTTTTCTCTGCCATGTTTTGCTGTTAGTTGGTGTCTCTCTCTTTGTAGCTTCTGATATTTTCTGGATTCTGGTGTTGCCATTTTATAAAATGATCAAAACTGTCAATATTTTTAGATAGGTATAATTTTGCTTAGGCGAATAGAGCTGAAGTAATACTACTAATATGGGTACTAATAAGAATAGTTAACATTCTTTGTGCACTTTCTATGTGACAGGTGTTGTGCTCTAATGGGTTTTAATATGCATCATATTCATGTATGCCTCAATGATATTAGGAAGAAAGTATTATTAAGTTATGGTAAAGTTATTTGCCCAGGGTCCTTTTGCATGTTAGAATTGGTATACAAGACCGGAATCTATCTCTGAGGTCCGCACTCTTTATCGCTCTCTCAGTGCCTCTGCACTCTGCTGTAGGCAAGGGCTCAGATACTAGCTCTGAGGTTTTTTCTATCCTTTTCTTTTTTTTTTTTTTTTTTTTTTTAATCAATATTTTTTTTCACACTTGCTCATATAAAAAAAGTTTAGGACAATGTTATGATATTTGAATCATTAATTTATTAAGGTTGTTACCTTTGACGTATAGCCACGCAGAATCATTCTTTTGGTTTTTTTGAAAAGATAGAGTAGTATATACTTTGTCTCAAATCACAATGTGATTTGTTGGATAAATTTTATCTTCATGACCTAGAAATTCACGCCATAATTTCATTCATTGTCATATCTGTATTGCCTTTGGTATATTACTAACCTCTGTGCATCTCAATTTAGATATGTCAAATTGAAATTTCAAATACTTATAGTATGTCAACAACAGTAATGATGAAAAGTAAGGCAATTTTTATAAACGGTATTGATCACCCAATTTAAACTAATTCAATTAGATGTATAGAAAATTTGTGTAAAAACATGTTCAATATATTAAAATAAGTTTAAAACCTATTCTACAGATTAACTATTTAAATTGAAGAGGAATGATGCTTGTTTATAATAAAATTTTGAAATTGTAGCAAATAATATTGGATTTTGTATTAAATGCATTATTTTTAAATTTAGAATTTTGATTATAATGGAGCTATTTGTAATAAATATTATTTACAAGATAGGTACATTTTTTATGAGTCAATCTTCTTACTTAGGGTAACCTTTATAGTTAAGAGTAATTTAAAGTCTTAGGCCACCTTAAATTGTATTCTTGGTCTTTTGGTTTTGTCAATATTTATGTAAAATCAGTTGAATATACACAAAGTTGTCTGTTTCACCATTGCTTATAAAAATTAAGACTGGAAACAACCTTAAAGTGCCATCATCAGCAGAGTGGTGAAATTATGGCATAGCCATACAAGGGGAATTCTTTAAAGTGTTAAAAAGAATTGCGTGAATCCATGTACTGTCACATGAAGAAGTTCAAGATATAGTCCTGTATAAAAGAACAAGTTGTAGAATACTGTGTCCTATTTATTTTTAAATGAATAATAAATATGCATTTAAGTACACATACAAGCATATAGATAGATGCATAGGCCTGGCCTTGTCAGATACAAGTTCCTACTATTGTGGCATTTGAGTGGGCACCCTTCATTGGCTCCTTCCTTCTCACAGCTTCTACTACCATTTCTATCTTAATCACTCCCAAATCTGTTTCTTGATTTGCAGCAGCCTGTTGGAATCAGACACTTGAATTTCCCCAAATTAGTTCCTTTACCTCTTGCAGTTTGGACCATGGTAAATGACCAAGCTACCTTTGTTCTTGTGAAAGCTTAGTTTTCTTCACCACTTTCCCCTTAATTTTTGGTTTAAGTACCTCAGTGTTGCATAAATCTTTGATAATCTTGGGCCCTGTGAAACAACTTAGAAATGTTGCACTTTTCAAATATCAAAACTGCTCTTCCATAAGTGTCTTCTGCTTAGAATTTTTCATAAGACTGTCTTAATTGCTGATATTAATTCGGAATGCTGTATTTAAAAGCATTTGTACAGTGTTTAACATTGTTTTTTAAATACTTTGTGTTTTATTATTTAATTTCTATTCATATACTTAATAATCAGGCTCTTAGTAATTCTTATTAAACTTAATTCCTCATTGTCAGAGGTTAGTACATTATTCACTTAAAAAGAAATAGCCCTGTTTGTTTATTTATTTATTTTTATTTTTATTTTTTTTGTCTTTTTCGTGACCGGCACTCAGCCAGTGAGTGCACCGGCCATTCCTATATAGGATCCGAACCCGCGGCGGGAGTGTCGCCACGCTCCCAGCGCCGCACTCTCCCGAGTGCGCCATGGGCTCGGCCCAGCCCTGTTCATTTGTAATGATGGGGTATTGTATCTACTTGGTATATTTTACACATCCCTTTAATGTATGTGTTGTACATACCCACCTTCCCAGTGGCTTCAGAACGTGTTAGAATGGCCTTAGAGTACATGTGGTCATAAGGAGCAGGGCAATGACTAGTAGAAAGATACCAACAGATGTAGGCAAGGGATACAGTTTAATGTAACTAAAGGATCCTAGAGCCTAGTGCATAACAATAATTGTACACAGCAGGGCACAGCAGTATGCCCTCAGTCAACCAGGCAAGTTTGCCTGGCTCCTCAACAAGGCACTACTGCTTGACATTCTTGAGGATACCGTCAGGCCTTTCTGATAAACTCGTTGCATCCCATTCTCAAGTATCCTTATTCCCTCTTGGTTCCTGTTAATGGGCTTGAGAAGGGTACCCATCTACCTTCTCACCAAATACGAGTCATTGAAAGTAACACAGTCCTTACTGTTCATGAATTGAGTGAATGCAAATTCAGTTTCTTTAGCAAATCCCCCGTAGAACAATAGAAAGACCTCAAATCTACTTAAAGTCTAGTGCATAAATCTTTTGGAAAGATTTTCTACTTCCTAAGAGAATATTTTAAACAGTTCGACCAAATATCTGGTGTTTGGATGTTTGAGTTAGGAACCACAACTGTAACTCTGTTCTCAGAGAAATTTGTTATATCATGTTAATCTTAAAATGCCTAAATTATGAGAATGATAATTTATCTATATAGTTGGATTGTTAAAAAAAATTATAGCATGAAAAATTTAAGAATTATTTGTAATTCATTAAAGATTTTCATTTATACCCCTGTAGTCAGATCCTTAATGCTTTCTATTATAAAATTAGTGATGCTCCTGAAAGTATATGTAATTTTATTTGATAATTTTAATAGCAATCTTTTGTAATAGAGTTAATGATAGTATGGTAAAGAAAACATCATTTTAAAAAGCATTTAATAAATTGGATATGAAAAGAAAAACTATCAAAGGAAGAAAAGAAGAGAGTTTAGTCATAATTTTCTTATATACCAGATAATGTAAAGGAGGTAGATTTCTTAGGACCTAATATATAAGATATGGTGAAATGAATAAACAAAAAGTTTGTAGAATTTAAATAGAAGAAGACAAAAGTTTAAGACTCCACCAGTAAATATTAGAGCAAATTTTAATAAATGGAGAGACCTCCCTTTTTCTCAAATAGAAATGTAAGTTGGAAATATCTATTTTCTTTTTGTTCTGCTATGTTCTTTGATGTTCGGACATCGTAATATCCTATAAAGCTTAATAATAATTAAAACAGTATAACACGGCCAAGGAGATAGATCTGTAGGACATAAAGTTCAAAACCAAACCCAAGTTTATGTAATTTTATAAATGTATTTGGCTTCTTAACCAAATGAGATGGGCACAAATGAAAAATTAAGTAAAATACCATCTCATGTCACTATTTCATACAGCTTAAAGATTTAAGCAATGAAAACATTCAAAAAAATATCGGTTATTATCCATATAATCTTTGGTTAAGGAGAGACTTTTTTTAGTAGGATGTCAAAATCAGAAACTGTAAATCAAGTTGATTGAACTGGCTACCTAATATTTTTTAAACTAGACATTTTTAAAAACTCATAAACGAGTTAAAGAGAAAATAACAAATGAACGTTGTTGTGGCAGAGAAGGACTCTCTGGTGAAACTTTCCTGGGTGTTTTCCTGCTTGAGCTTTGGCTAACTTTCTGAAAACATTCCCATATTAAGCGGATATTATTATTCTTTGGCTCTCTTGATAGTCAATAAGCGAAATGCCTTGAACATTAAAAGAAAGACTGTTGCCATGACCTTTGCTCTTTACCAGTCTGCTTTTGCTTTGACTGAACCACTTCCACCTCTCGGTAGCCATTGCTTCGATCATGCTATGTCTTCAGGATCATACTGGTAAAGCTTTGTTTAATGTGCTACAGTTATTCAAAGAAATACTTCAAGATCATGATCCTATTTATTTAAAATTTCCATTGAAAGCTCTGCTCTTGTTTGCAGGAGATCTGGGTGCAACAGTTCTGGCACTCATCAAGCAGAAAGTTGGCTCAACTTTCATTTTTCAGTCAGAATTGTGTAAGCTGAACCAGTTTAGATGTCTGTGGTGTTGGCTATTGTTTCTGCTGTTAATCATAGGTTCTCTGCAATTAGGATTCAAACAAGATTAATTTTTTTCTCACAAATTGTTGCGGACTGTCTGCTGCTGCAGACTTCATCTTCAGCATTGTCTGGTTCCTTCTTAAAATGAGTTATTCTTTTGTAAACTCCTTCCTTCTTAAATGAGTTATTCATTTGTAAATTTCTGATTTCTTTGAGCAGTTTTCTGTAAAGCATCAATGATGTCACCATTCTTCCACCCAAGCTTCACCATACATTTGAAGTTTGTTCTTGCTTCAATTTTAGCAGAATTCGTGTTGCTCTGAAAGGGGCATTTTGCAAACTGATGTTTTATCCTTCTTAGTGCCTGAAATTAGATTCTGTTTAGACATATTACATTAAGTTAGTATGAGTTTATTTTTATGCAAAAAAATTTTGCAATCCATGCATAATTTTTTCATAATACACATTTCCATGAATTTTTTGAAGACCCTTCAAGTGTTACAGTATATTATAATAAAATTACTTATTGTCTGTAATCTTCTGTTAGAATGTAAGTTCCAAGAGGATAGGGACTTCAGTTGCTGACATTAGAATATTGTCTTTCACATTCAAATCACCGAATAATTTTTTGAATGAATAGCACATATTCAGTTTTGTTTCTTCTCCTTTTGTCTTCATTTTACATTATGTGTGGTTTTATATTGCCTTTATAACCATCATGACAAATGGCAGCAAAATATTCCATCATATTCCCTATAATTTAGATAAGCATTCCTCTCATATTTAGGTTGCTTAAGTTTTTGCTGTTACACATAATGCTGTAGTGAATATTCCTGCTTATTTGTTCAATACTTACAATTGTTTTGTTAGGATAAACTTCTATAAAGAACCTTAATGGACTAAAAGACACGACCATATATTTTGGCTCCTGATAAATTTCTAAAATACTTTATGTAATAGCAAATACATGATTAATGTCAGTTATTTCAGTTGAAAGATGAACTACCCTGTGTTTTAATAGTCAGGAAGTCCTGCTGTTCTCATAAAGGTGCTTCGTAGATATTTTATTCTTTTGAACATTTGCACTGGAGGTCTGAATCCTCATAAATAATACATTCATAGAAGTAGAGAAAGGCTATGTATTTTGAGTCAAAGCAAATTGACAGCAAGGGTAATGTATTCTTTTGTCATATAACAGTGAGGAAATAGTAGGAAGATAATAACTGGTATTAATTACTGAAAGTGTTTAAACATGACAATTAAGGTAGGAAACAAGAAAACGTCTTGGTGAATATTTGAAGATAGGCCTATTATCTTCTTCCTTCCCCTTATTTTTTTAAGAGGGGTTGTGGGCTTGGGATTTTAATCTGTTCATTCTAGAATCATAAGCATTTTTCTAACTACATACATTTTTAACTTTTACTTTTCACAGGAGAAATTCTCAAAGTAGTGCCAATTTATGCTTGTGTCCTGGAATGTTGGCATTTATAAAGACTATTAAGTACCATAGTATTTATGTAACCCCTTAAAATTGCACTTTTCTGTTGAATGTCAGTAAAAGCTTAGTCCTCTGACCTGTTACAGTTAGGCTCTGCTGGTACCTTGTGCCTCATCTTCTCACTGCCTGGAAGCACATTATTTAAACCTTCCTCATTTCGTGGAAACTGACCATTAGTATTCCTTGCCCTTGACTCAGAAGTCTCAGACCTTGTAGCTAGACATATTCTTGTGGATTGCCTACCAGGCACTCCTTTAATTGACATACTGGTTTTGGGAATGGATATCCCAGATTCCTTTCCAGATTCTAGATTATTAATGCCTTTTTATAATTTTAAGTAATTTTTTGTTTTCTAATAAGTGATCGTCTAAACTGAAATATATTAAGTTTCTTGTCTGGCTTCTCTAAGCTTGTCTGTCTCTATTACCATTCCTAGCATAGTGTTATTTTTCTAATTTTACTCAAGTGTAATGATTGAAAAGTAATCATAGTCTTAGAATTGTCAAAGGTAATAAGTAGTTCATACTCAATGGGTATTATCACTATTGAACAATTTTATATCATCAAAAAGGACATCAGAAGTTGACAAAAATATAAATGGAAATTGACAAAGCTTCAGTGTTGGTGAGATGTCTCAGTACTTCTACCTTGCTGTATTAAAGGTACCAAAGGTGAGTAAAGATCAAACAGATTAAACAGATATGATCTGATGGCCCTATATGTAACAATGTACCCATAATGGAGAATACCATTTCTTTTTGAACATTCATGGAAAAGTTATACACACACACACATTAAAAAAAAAAAAAAAAACACAATCCGAATATAAATAGTACATTGTAAATTTATGGGATGCTGTAGTTAAAGTGGTTAAGGGAAATTTATAGCCATAAATGCTTACCAAGAACAGAAGAAAGGCTTAAAATTAATGACTCATGCATTCAACCTAAAATTTTAGAACAGCAGAATTAACACAGATAAATTACAATGAAATGACATAGAGAAGAATGTAATGAAGTAGAAAATAAACATGTAATAAAGAGGATCATCAAAGTCAAATGATGGCAGAAAAGAAAAATAGAAGAGACAAATCTCTATCAAGTTTAAAAATGGATAAAAGAAGAAAAACAATATTAGTGATGAAAAGGAGACGTAAATACAGGTGTTGTAGAGAGTTAGCAGAAAAGGAGATATTTACAGTTTTGTGCAAATACTTTGAAAAACTTATATAAAATGTCAAAATTGGCTCAAGGGGAAAGAGAAAACCTGAGTAAGGGTAACCAGTGAAGAAACAGAATCAGTAGCAAATGTTTTTCCACAAAGCAGCACCGGATGCAAATAATTTAATAGATGAGTTCTAAGAACAGATAATGCTCATTTTATACAAACACTTGCAGAGAATAAAAATATAGCGCTTTTTAGCTCATTCAATAAAGCTAGGCATAACCAAAACCAAACAAGGAAATAAAAGAAAGTAAATCTGCAGACCAGTATCAACAGTGAACATTGATACTGATCTAACCACCACACATTGAAAATCAATGTTGTACCCCACATGTATGTATAATAAATAACAAAAATAAAAGTCTAAACAAAATATGAGCATACTAAACCTAGTATTTCAGTTTGTTTTTTTTAAGAGAGAAAATTAAGTTCATCTCTGGAAAGATAGAAAAGAGACTATGTATCATCTACCACAATCACTAGTGATCTCAATAGATGTAGGAAAATGTCTGATAAAATAGAGCATCCATTTCTGGATGTATATTCTCTCTTCTCACACTCTTTCTCTCCCTTTTATATGTATATGTGTATATATATTTTTTTATTTGTGTGTGTATATATGTATTTATGTATGAAAACACACACAGTCTCCATATATCATATATATGATTTGTCTGTAATATATATACATATACACTTTATGAACACATACATATATTCTGATTTATTTATGTGCATGCATGTGCTTAATACAGAAGGGAGTTTCTTTTACCTGTTAAAGGCCATCCACCAAAAACCTATGATCAGGCTTAGAGATAAAATGTTGAAAATATTTCCTTTAAGAAATTCAAGGGGATGAAAATATAAAATTCAGGATTCTGGCTACTTCAGAGTTGTTGGGGGATGGAGAGGAGAAGAACATGTGACCAAGGCCGAGTACCAAGGGGCTCTTTTAATGTACTGGTACATTCTCCATCTTAGCCTGAGTAGTGGGAATGTTGGTTTTTATTTTATTATTTTTCTTTAACTGCATCTCATTTTATGGACATTTTTTTGTGTATACTTTCATTCACAGTTTTTTTTTTTTTTTTTTTGGTTATAGCACCATGCTCTAACCAATGGAACTCCCTGGTCAGCCCCTAGTTTAATGAGTAAATGAGAGATGCACTATAGAGGCTTGTTTGTGAAGGATCAAAGGTCAAAGGCGATTTTCTGGAAATTTATGCAAACGTGAGAGCACAGTTTATGCATATGCATTATTTGTGTTATGCTGTCTAGCAAAGTGGAACTGACAACACATTTCCCTTCGTGTAGAATGGCAGGAGGACGAGGTGAAAAGACAAAACTTACAAGGTCCCTTAGTGCTGGTTAATGGGGTCAGTCAATAGTTTCTCTTTGAAGAATCTCTTATTGGAGTAGGGTGGGAATTTCAAATGAACATAGAAAGCGGTATAAATACTTTCAAAGGATTTTGAAATTAAAGGAGAAAAAATATCATCAATTTAATATATAAAAGCAGTTTTAGGAAGAGAATTTAGTTTAAAAGGTCAGCAAATTCTGTGGAAGGCTATTAGACTGTGCCTACGTGATTACTAGAAATCTTTTATTTCAGTTATAAGAACATGTCTGCAAGGGTTAGTCTTCCAAATTTAACCATGCGATACTAAACAAAGAAGGGTATGACATGGGAATTTACTCTAGAGTTGTCAGGCAGCTTGCCTGACTGTGTTGAAGGCTTAATATTCCACATACTAAATTGAGAATTTTTCTCTGCTCCCTTATTTTGGTTGTAAATCGATTTTTATTTCTATTTTACCTCTGCCTTATCTCAGACCAACTTAATGCTGTAAAATGTCAAAAAAAAAAAAAAAAAAAAAGATTCTTTGCTAACCTCTTTCTAGAAGTCTGAAATTGAAATTAAGCTACTTTCCCATCCTAACTGAGTCTCTCTTTTCCCTCTGGCATATGACTTTAGTTGCAAAAGAACTGTCTTTATCTACATGCTAGTTTCTTCAGTCATTGAAATGGGCTCTGCTTTATTGTACACATTTATGATATTATAAATACTATAATAGGAAAGGAAAGCATCATCACAGTTCAATTTTTTGTTATACTCACTTTCAAGTATAATAATTTTCTGTATTTTGCAAAATTTCTCAATAATGTTTATAAAATATAGACAGCTCCATGAAAATGGTAATTCTTTTTTAAGACAACATAAGAAAATTGGTATTTTTTTATTTGATGATTTATTTTTAACATGAATCTTTATTTGACTAAATTTCATGCTTTCTTCCTCTTATGTGGTATTTTGTTTAATGGCATTTTCTTCATTCTGTGCTGTCTCATTGTCTGTGATCTCCGAGAGTCATGAGAAATATTGATAAGATTTTTTAATATCAGGTGTGTGCCAGTTAAGTTTGTAAATAAGCTAGAATGAATTGGTGTGTGGTAAAGGCAAGATGCTATTAATTAAAAGATAAGCCAAGAAAACATGTTATTTTGTTATGATGATTTGTAAAGCCAGATGTCGACAGACTTACTGTATTCCTAAGAGAATGTATTGGGAAATTAACTGTAAAATGCTCATATTTTTATGATGCATATTTCTTTCTTTTTAATGGGAGCTTTAAAAAGTCACATAAAGCAATTGACCTGAGATAATTACTTCCACTATTTAAAAAAAAAAAAAAAAAGACAATGTTTAGTTAAGACTTTCCAAGAAAAAACCATTTGGGGGTAAACCTTCAGCGTGCAAAAATAGTTCTCTGGGAAACTATCACTTATGTAAACAATCCCTTAGCAATTTTTCCTAGATGTCTGTAAAAGCGGTGTTATAATTCACATTTGAATTAATGAAATTATAGATTTTAATAGCTACATCTATAATGCTTTACCTTAATGTAAATCTTACAGCACTCATGTCCAACATGCTAATTTTCTGAACAGCTGAATAACTATTACAAGCTGTAGAGTTTATTGTTATTTTCCTTCTTGATGGTGCCATCTGTCACAAACAAAAGAAAGATAAAAATCTCACTGAGCCACAAAAGATTCTGTATTGCTTAATGTGCCTTCTATGGAGACACATGTATCCGGAAAAAAAATTAATGCTGCATTTTAAAGAAGATCTTTGTTACTTCATTGCAGATGGGGAACTCAAGGAGATTTTACCACTACCCATCCTCGGCCTGTGGTCAAAGTAAAACTCTTCACAGAAAGCACTGGGGTCCTGGCCTTGGAAGATAAAGAACTGGGAAGGGTGAGTTACGGTCATCCCTGTGTGTCTGCAGTAGCACAATTGTGACTTCTTTTGATTCAAAGATAAGGTGGACCACTATGCAGTATGGAAACTTTCTGTTCATAAATTGCATGAAATCA
Organism: Cynocephalus volans; assembly: GCF_027409185.1. NCBI lineage: Eukaryota > Metazoa > Chordata > Mammalia > Dermoptera > Cynocephalidae > Cynocephalus > Cynocephalus volans. The sequence continues at coordinate 33,203,044 of NC_084465.1, forward strand.
TTTATTTGTAATTTCCCATAAGCCCAATTTATACCTCTAATTTATTAAACATAACTGTTGACAACACAGAAAGTATTATGATAGGCTTTAGGTGGATAAGGGGTATATATAAGCTCGTAGTCACTGACTCATTGATTCTTCTCACACAAGTGCTCCACAGCCATTGAATATGAGTGACACTGGACACTTGTCCTTCTTGGTGAAAGGTAATTGTCATTTGATACATTTCTGCCTATAGGTTAAAAGGATCATTTTTATATTTGAAATAATCTGTTCATCTTCATTATGATTAGACTAATTACAAAATATCTCTTAAGTACATGTGTCTTTCTCATTTCTTCCATTTTCCCTGTGAAGTCTCCCTTGCCTTTTTAATATTGAATTATTTTTTTCTTCCTATAGTCATCTCCTCGTATCTAGGATATATTTATCCTCTAATCCCAGTATACCTCCACTATACTCAGCTTCTGCTGGTAGTAAAACCATTATAACATTAGGTAGATTGGTGATCTTAACACCTCTCTGAGTGAAAGGTTGTGTTCCAAGGAGTGTTCTATAAATTTGTCTTCTGTAATGTGAGTCTATCTTATCCTGATCTGAAGACTGCATTCATAGATATTTTCCAGAGAATAAACCCTTCAGAAATCTCACTTGAAAATTTCTGGTAACGATGGACAGCTTGTGCAATGTTAGATGGTAAAGGATACTGGAATCATTCTGTATATTGGAAAACTTTTTTCCTGAAGTCGGGATTTCTATTCATTTCAAATTCTCTTCTTCTACCTCCTTGACACTGTTTGAATATTTCCATGTCTAGGGATTTAGTGAGTTTATGCCTGTACTCTAGAGATTGTGAGACTGCACTGAAACATTCCAGATTTCCTCTTCTGTTTCCTTGGTACATGTGTTTGTTAATACGTAAAACAGCAGTGCTATACTGTTCATTCATGTGCTTATATATTGATATTTTATTTATTCTACAGAGATGTACAGGTAGCATAATCTAACAGAAGAGACTTGAAGACTACCTATGGTTTTTATGGATTTATGAATCAGGACTTTTTATTTAAACTCATTACGTTAATTTTACCTTGTTTCCTTATTGTAACTATTTTTCAGTATATAACAGCAGCCATTTTAATTCTAATGCTGAAAGTAATTCTTAAGCTATTTTTAATTTACTTCCCAGCTGGTCAAATAATATAGCTAAGCAATTTTTAAGTTGGATACATAAGTGATATATTTTTTACACAATTGTGTATCTGAGTAAGGTCTTTTCCTCCCATGTTGCCTTCCATACAAGAGAGACAAGTTTTTTTGGTTTTTTTGTTTTTAAATCTATTCCAAGGTTTCTGAGTCTTAGCACTCTTGGTATTTTGAGTAATATAATTCTTTGTTATTGGGTGCTGTCCTGGGCATTTTATGATATTTAGCAGCATCCCTGGCTTCTAGTTAATAGATGCCAACAGTTTTCTCCTACCCCTACCTCCCAGTCAAGACAGTCAAGAATGTCTACAGACATTGCCAAATGTCCCCTGGGAGGTTGTGCAAAATAATTCCTGCTTGAGAACCACTGACCTATACTAATGACCTCAGTAGGTTCCAAGATTATAAATATCATTTATGTGTCAATGGCTAGCAAATTTTTATTATTTTTCTTCCTCGAGGTTTATATATCTAACTGGCATATGTTGTATTTCCAGTTGTATATTAATAGATATCTCAAACTAAAGATTTTTGAAATAGAACTTATGGTTCACACCCCCATAAAGTCTTCCAATAGAGGTAGTTGTCAATCCAACAAGACTTGTTTATCCTTCCCTCACCCTAATACCCCATCTATTTGCAGGTTCTGTCAGTTTTTTCCTAAAATTTTCAAAACATATCCACATGTTAATATCTACACTACCCTAATTCATGGCACCATCATTTCTTACATACCAACACACACATACTACTGTAATAGTCTGTTTATTACTTCCCATTTACCATCTGTGTTCTCTGATCCAGCCTTCACACCTAACCACTTGTATTTAAAATTCAAAACAAATCACATCATTCAGTCCTTAAAATCTTCCAATGTCCTCCTATTTGTTTAGATTATAAATTAGACTCTTCATCACAGTGTAGCAGATCTGACAGGGTGTGGCCCTGGACCAACAGTATCAGCAGCACCTGGATGAGTGTTAGAAATGCAGATTCTCAGGCCCAACTCTGGATCTGCTGAATTGGAAACTCTGGGGGTGGGAAGCTGCAATCTGTTTAATAGGCCCTCGTGGTGATTTTGACATACCAAAGTTGAAGAAGCCCTACTCTATGGGAACCTTCTTTCTCTCCAAATTCATCTTCTGTTATTACCTCCTTGCTTACTGTCATTCTTCTTTTGCACCTGGCTTTCCTTCTGTTCCTCAATCATCACAGACTCACCCCTGCTTTAGAATGCAGGTCTTTAGATGTTCTGTAACCTAAGCACACATGCACTCACACACAGTTGGAAGAAATTGGTAATTATTTCTGGATGGTAGGGCTACTGGTAATATCACTATTTCTCTCCTTTTACAATTAGAAAAACAACTTATTTTAATTTTAAGAAGTCCTTACATGATTTGAACTCTATAAAATTTTATGAACATGTATAATCTAGAGAGTTTGGGTTTTAAAGTTAGGTTTTTTTAATTGAAAATTTGTATGGCATTTGAATTTTAAAGATGAGCAACAGAGAACATAAAATAGGTTTATACCACAAGTGCCACTGTACACCTACTTTTAACATACAGAAAAACTGATATTAACACATACTGGTGAGGACGCAGAACAGAAACTCTCATTAACTGCTGGTGAGAATGCAAAATTGTACAGTCACTTTGGGAGACAACTTGTCAGTTTCTTATAAAGTTAAACATTGACTTACTACTTGACCTAGAAATTGCACTCCTAGGTATTTACCCAAGGATTTATGAAGTTTATGTCCACACAAAAATCTGTTTGTGAATGTTTATAACAGTTTTATTAATAATCACTAAAGACTGGAAGCAACCAAGATGTTCTTCAGCAAGGGAATCAATAAACTGTGGTCAATTCATACAATGGAAAACTATTCAGCGATAGAAAGAAACAAGTTACTGATTCATCCAGTAACCTAGATGAAACTTAAATGCAAATGAAAGAAGTCAGACAAATAAGATTACATATTGTATAATTTCATTCATTCTAGAAGAGTTAGAATTATAAGGATGAAAAACAGTGTTCACCAGGGATTGGACAAGGTGGGGAGTGGCTGGCTAAAAAGGGTACACAGGAAACTGTTAGGGTGAAGGACATGTTTTGTATGGTACTGAGGGTTGGATGCCTGAATATATGTATTTGCCAAAACATATAAAACTTTAGTGTATGCAAACTAACATACACATGCACATACATGCCGGCCAGTCAGCCAGCAGAGTCAAAGAGATCCCAGGATGGAATGAAGACTAAAACAGATGAAATTAATTGTATTGCAAAGGTAGAAGCTTCACAAAAAAAGGGGGTGAGAAAAGAAGCAGACTTAAGTAACCTAAGGAAAAAACAGTAACCTGCAAACACTACCTTAATACTAAGTGATGAAGATTAACACTACCAGTGATTTCATGTGGCTGTCACATACACCCTAATATGATGTTATGAGAAGGACATATTTCATCTCTGTGGTATTCTTTCCCCAAACCTCAGCATAAACCCAGTTTAATCATGAGAAAAACATCAGGAAAACTCAGATTGAGAACACTGTGCAAGATAGTTGGCCAGTACTCTCGAAAACTAAGGTTATAACAAAACTGAGAAACTGTCACACATCAGAGGGGACTAGGGAGAAATGACAAATAAATGCAATGTGGTATCTTGGATTAGACCTTGGAACAGTAAAAGGACATTAATGGAAAAACTGGTGAAATCCAAATAAAGTCTGGAGTTTTGTTAATTGTAACATACCAATGTAAGTTTCTTGGTTTTAAGAAATGTACCATGGTAATGTATGCTGTTAATTATGGGGGAACTGGGTGAGATGTGTACAGGAACTCTCTATACTATTTTTGCAACTTTTATGTAAATCTTAAATTACTCTAAAATATAAAGCTTAGTTTTGAAAATTTTATAATAAAACAAGCCTTTTAAATATTTTTTAAATGCTTCAGTATATGTATATATTCTCTAAGAAATGAACATTTTCTTACATCACTTAATTCCATTATCACACAGGAAATTTAGTATTGATATACAGTCAATGTGATATACAGTCAATATCTAGAGTTCTTTAATTATCCCAACATAACTATAAAAGCTGTTTTTCCCCCAATCCAGATACAGTCCAGGATCGTGTATTGCATTGGATTGTCATGATTGTTTAGTTTCTTTCTTTTAGAATGTCCCACTCTGGCTTTTTCTTTTTTAAGACATTTTTGAAGAGTCCAAATTAGTTTTGTAGAATGTTCTTCATTCTGGATTTGTCTTTCGTGATTGGATTCCAGCAAACACCTTTGGCAAGAACAGCTCTTACATGATGTTTTGTGGTTCCCATTGTGTCCTATCAGGAGCCATATAGTGACAATTTTCCCAGTATTGGTGATGTTAAGTATGATCACTTGGTTATGGTGGTGTCTGCTAGTTCTCTCTATTATAAAGGTGACTTTTTCATTTGATTTTAATAAATTGTGGGATGTTTCTTTGAGAAAGTTCCTCCAACCACCTTTCACCCAGTGATTTACCTACAGATTCATGGGTTTTTAGAAACTTACTGTGTTAACAATCAATTTCTATCATTATTCTTTTTTGATGATCAGATTGTGCCAAAGACGTGTTTATGTGTTTCTTTTATTTTTCCTCTTTCAACATAAACCCATCAATCTTTGCTTTCTGGCACATGAGATGTTACAGGCTCAGCTTGTACTCACCCTGCTCCAGGTCTGTAATCAGCACTGGTTCCTTTTAGTGATAATGGAATTTAGAAACCAACATCCTATGTAATATCACTTTTTAGTTGAGTATATATTTTTTTAAAATCCTGAGTTTACTGGTTCCCTACAACATCAATATATTTACTCATTTTCTCTGTTACATACATGCAAAATAATTTCAGAAATACCATAACAGTACCACTATCGACAACAGACTTACAAAGTAAATATCAGTATTCCTTTACTGTTCTTTTTGTCCTTGGAACATACCACACATAGTGTTTATGTCTGACTGCTGTGTTAAAAATTAACTGAAGAGCTTATTTGATCAGTTTTCCCAAACTGAGAAAGATTGACTCCCTAGACTTCTTCTTAAGTGGCTGTGTGATCTGGAGGTATTTACTCTCTTGATCTCAGACTCCTGTCTCTCTCATTTTTCCTAGTTCTAATTCTCTGTCATTTTATAGGTTTACTGGCTACTATTACTGCTTACTATTCAAACATTCAAACATATCCCATTTAATCCTCTATGAGGATGGCAGTAACATTCCATTTTTAAATAAGGAAAGTAGTAATCAGAATGGTTAAGACCACTCAGCAAGTGCAAGAGTCAAAATTTGAAATTGAGTTTTCTGACCCAACAGTCTGTTCCCTAAACCAACCATTAAATGGCTCTATTTGACAAGATGAGGACATTTGATAGTGTCTTATACAGATCATGGTGTGGCCAATTTAATTTCATGACTTAAAACAGAAATCAAATATCTCAGCTAAAGTTATTTTCTACATAGTCATTTTATGCATCATATACATTTTATTTCATCTTATCATTTTATCCAATGATTTGAATCTTATTAGGGTACCCTCTAGCTGCCAGTATACTTTAATAAATTATTGTATAATAAAATACATTCCTGGATAACTATTTAACTTGTTGAATGGTGTTCTTCAGTACAAAATACACTTTGGAAGTTTTACCACAATATTTTTTTAGTTTTAGAAGTGTTGCTATGAAATCATTCTTTCTGACAGTTGTTAGAAGAAGAACTACCTGAGAGAGATTTGGAAAAGACTCAAGTTCTGGGCCCAAGCTTTTCTTTTATTTTGTTTAAGTTGAGCCCAGGAAGAAGTATTTTAAATACTCACCAGGGGATACTGATGTGCGTATAGAGGTAAGAAGTACTGATACAAATAGTATTATTGATACTAATCTGCAGGCAGGATTGAGGACTAGTGACTCATAGAGGTAAGAGGAAGAGATGTATCATAGCATGGAGAGCTGTGAAATGATAGCTCAGACTTAAACAAGCCTTGGACAGTGGAAAGTTATGTTCTTTGGCAAGCGCTTGGCGTGCAGATTTTGTTTGTGGATGGGAGATGCAAATACCTATTTATGGAAGTGGAGGTGGCATATGGATATTTTTCATCTGAATTGGTAGTTAATCTTCCACCAGGTGCTAAGGGAATACCTGGAGGCAAAACAGAAATTTTTCTCAGGAAACAATTATGAGTATGTCCTGACCAGTCAAGCACCTAAAAGTACACAATTTATCATAATCAAGATAATTTTGTCCTGAAAAACTTGAAAAGCAAGGCTTCACTAATATAGCCATATAAAAATGTGAATAATAATCCCATGGGACTTCTATTTGTAGACTGTGCAGTTTCCATTGAATCTTTCAGAATGAATTATTGTATTATATATTCCTAGAATCTGTTTAACTTGTCAAATGAAGTCCTTGAGTACAAAAAAAAAATTGGGGGAGGATTTACCAAAATATTGTTTTTGTTTTAGAAGTGTTGCTATAAAGGCATTCTTTCTGACAGTTGTTAGAAAAAGAACCTGTTGTCCGTTTATGCACTTGGAGCCCATGGCCTTGGTCCCACATCATCAGTACTGCAGGAGGAGGCTGGTTCCTCTGCCTCCCTGGGGAGGGGGCAGCATACCAATCAGAGGATCTAGTTTTCTTTTTAGTGCAGTGTAGCCAGAACACCTTCTTTTTTTCTATTTTGATTAAGTAATATTCGAGAGAGCAAAAAGACTAAAAGTTTGCTAACCTCTTAGATACAAATTTTAGGAGTAGTATAATAACCTTGTAATTAAGGCTTTCACTGCATGTGTTTCTCTCATCTATTTTTTTCTTTTTGTTTGAGTGTCTGTGTTTCTGTGCAACATTTCTTAATATGGAGATGTTCATACCTAATCATTCAAAGTGACAGTTATTATGCTTGTTTTACAAATATAGATACTATATATGGAAAAAGTAGGTGATAGTTAATTTTGGGTACATTGTAAATATTAAGATAAATTAGCTTTGCTGAACTTTTTTATTATTTCATTGAAACTAACTCTTATTTTTCAAGAAACTTGTTACTCTTAATGTAGCAAGTAGAAATTAGCCTGTATATTTGTCTTTTTCATCAAGCTGTTTGATTAAGCATCGATAGAGACCTATCTGAGGAGTTAAGCTATATATTGGTGTGTCCAAATAGCAGTCTTCTTGGGAGAAAAATATACTGTCTTAGGAACTCTGGTCAGTCTAATTTTTCCTTTCTTGTCCCTCTTGCTTTCCTAGATATATCCTTTCTGTTTTTTTCTCATTTATATAGTTCTAGTTAAGTTGAATTCTCTATAAGTTATGTAAAAAATTTTAGGGGCTACATTAATTTTTAAAACCAAACATAGCATATATATAGCCAGGTATCCCATACGTATAACTGGACCGTAGAGCTTAAAATATGTCCCTGATTGCCTGATTTATAGGTATTTATTGTAGAACTTTTGATTTCAGCATATAAAATAATATATCAGGAATAGATTAAAGGTGTTTTATTGAATAACTGACCATACTAATTTTTCACAAATAATTATACAGTTAAACTCATAAAAATCACTTTAGGTCTTTGCATAACTCAGACAAAAATTTGTATTTGAGGATTTAAAAAGAATTGCCGGCATTATATATCTATGTATGAATAAAAAAAAAAAACCCATTAGAGAAGCTGCTAGTGAAATCATAATCATAGGTATTTTTCTTCAATTTGAAAGCAAAATTTAATATCCAATTTTATTGAAATATCCAGCCCTAGGTAACTGCTGCCCTAGCAAATTAATATCATTTGCTGCAAAATGGAATGGAAATGCAGTTGCATTTCATATATGTCTAATTCAAGTCACCATACACAGGAGACTTTTATTTTTGTAGTTCTAGCAGGTGGCATAGCTTTTATGAAACTGAAAAATCACAGAAAAGTCCTTCTCCCTCCTTAAATCCTTTCATATAGTGATTTCTCATGAGACTTTACAGTCAAATCTCAGCAACCATGCTGTGACCAGCAGGACCACAGACAGGTGAAGGGCCAGAGATAATACATATAGGGTGCAGTCTTTCCAAACGTTTTTTTTTTTCTAGCAGCAGTTAATTATGTCTGGCTTAACAGCTCACAAGCTGTGAAGTGTTAGAGGAGAAGATTTGTCATTCTAAGTCTGACTTTGAAGGAAACTTGACAGCACACATCAGTTAGCTGTTCCTCGGTGAGCCTATCTCAGTTGTTCTCTAAGGAGCTGGCCAGGAGCCTCACGTAGAGGTAGAGGAAAGCATTTCTTACCTGCTCACCACCGAAAGGATCTGAGTGAGTTATAAATAGGCATCTTCCATGGTGGTCCCATGTGCATGAGTATAGTAGAAGTTCACATTTCACTATTTCCTCAGAATGATAGAGGCCTTCCTCTGTCCCAGATAGAACAAATACTAGACATATACTGTACTAACCCCTTACTTCTAATAGGTGTGTATTATTTCATTGTGTAAAACCATTTGCACTTCCCTAACAACTTATTTGTGTGCTGCTTTGCCATCTCTACATCTTCTTTGATGAAGAATCTATTCAGATATTTTCTGCAATTTTTAATTGTGTTGCTTTTTTTTTTTTTTTTTTTTTTGGAACATGGAAATCTATCATTTAGACCTCCTTTATCAGATTATATGATGTAAATATTTTTCTCTCAGTCTTTGGCTCGTCCTTTCATTCTTGTGACAGTGTGTTTCAAGTTCAATTTATGGATTTCTTTAACGGCACATGCTCTTGGTGCCATATCCAAGACATCTTTACCAGACCCACCATCAGAATTCTGTTATGTTTTCTTGTAGGAGTTTCATATTTTTCAGTTTTTACATTCAGATCTTTGACCCATTTTTAGTTAATTTTTGTATTTGGAGCTACATGTCAATCAAAGTTAATTTTTTTGTAAATGAATAACCAGTTGTTCTAGCACAGTTTGTTGTAAAGCCTTTCTCCCCTGAATTCACTTAGCACCTTTGTTGAAAATTGGTTTTCTACATATCTATCTGTTGATCTATTTCTGGACTTGATTCTGTCCCATTCATCTATTTCCCTTTCTTGATGCCAGTCCCACTTGGAATCAGGAAGTGGTAGTCTCCCAACTTTGTTCTTTTTTTATTCTTCTTCCAAAGTTGTTTTGGCTATTCTAGGTCCTTTACTTTGCCCTATGACTTTTAGAATCAGTTTGTGTATTTCTATCAAAACAAAACAAAAACAAAAAAACCAAAACAACAACAGTATGATTTTGATTGTGATTGCGTTTTTTATTGTGATTGCATTGAATCTGTGGATCAATTTGGAAAGAATAGACAACAATATTGAGTTTTCCGACTGACAAACACAGTAAATCCCCTCATTAATTCAGGTCTTATTTAATTTTTTGTAGCAGTGACTTACAGTTTTTAGCGTACAGGTCTTCTATTTCTTTTGCCAGATTTATTATATTATATTTTCTGCTACTCTAAATGATATTTTTATTCAGTTTTTTAATTTAGATATGGCTAGTATATTGAAACACAATTAAGTTTTTATATTGGTCTTATATTCTGCAACCTAGCTAAACTCACTGTATCTAGGAGAACTTTTATAGATTTATTTTCTTCATAGACAGTATTGTTGTAAGCAAAAATGACAGTTTTACTTTTCCCTTTCTAATCTAGAAAGCAGATCTTTATTTCTGTTTGCTGCTTTATTGCTCTGGCTAGAATCCCAATACAGGGTTGAATAGAAGTGGTGAAAAGTGGACACCCTTGTCTTGAGCTTATGGTGGAAAGCATTCTGTCTTTCATTTAGTATTTTGTTAACTGGAGGCTTTTGGTAGATCATCTTCATCGGACAAAATTCTGTCTGCTGATTTTTATTTAATTTATTTTGGCTCTGATCTTTATTATTTCCTTTATTTACTTTGGGTTTAATATTTGATTCTTTTTGTATTTTTCAAAGTAAAAGCTTCAAGTCATTGATTTGAAAAATACTTTTTTTCTAAAATAGACATTTACTGCTATAAATCCCATACCCACCACCAAATTTTACTTGATTAGCATCCCACAAATTTTTGTCTTTTTTCCTTCTCATTTCCATCTTATTCAAAACGCTCTCTAACTTTCGTTTTGGTATATTCTTTGACCCATGGGTTATTAGAAATGTATTATGTAGTATCCAAACATTTGAGGGTTTTCCAGAGTTCTTTGTCATTGATTTCTAATTGAATTCTATTGTGCTTAGAGAAAATGTTATGACTTTAATCCTTTCAAAATGAATTGAGGTTTGATTTATAGCTCAGAGTATGGCCCATATGCACTTAAAAAGACTGTATTCTTTCATGCTTCAGTAGAGTGTTTTATAAATATTAAGTAGTTAAGTTGCTGTTCAAATCTTCTGTATCTCTACTGTTTTTCTGTATACTTTTCTATCAGTTTTTGAGAGATTAGTATTGAAATCAACTATAATTTTGGATTTTTTTATCATTTTTTTTGCTTCATGTATCTTGAAGATCTGTTATAAAGTACATAAATATCTAGGATCACTATTCCCTCTTCATTAATTGACCCCTTTGTCATTATGAAATGACCCTCTCTATCACTGGCAATATACTTTGCTTTAAAAATCTTCTTTTTCTGAGCCACCCCAGCTGTCCTTAGACTCGTGTTAGCATATTATTATCTGTTTTCATCCTTTAATCTATTTGTTTCTTTACATTTAAAATGTGTTTATTGAAGCAGAAAACGATTGGATCTTTCTTTTTTATCTAGTTTTATAATCTCTGCCTTTTAATTGTGGTATTTAGACTGTATTTTGATATGACTATTGATGTTGCTAAGTTTAAATTGACATTTAGCTATTTATTTTTCTTTGCCTCATCTGTTCTTTATTTCCTTTTTTTCTCTTTTTTTGCTCCTTTTTTATTAAATATTTTTTGGATTGCATTTTTTTCTTCTTATTAACAACTGTTTTAGGTGTTGCTTTTTAACTCATTGTAGTCTAACCTCAAGTAATATTATAATATTTAATGTATAGTTTAAGAACCTATAATATTATACCTTCATTTCTTCCCTCCCAACATTCGAGTTATTGTTGTCATACATTTTACTTTTACATATGTTATAAACCCACACTACATTGTTTTTCCATTTGTTTAAATGGTCAATTATCTTTTAAACTAGTATTACATTGTTATTTTTAGGTAGAAGAAAGGCTTAGGAAATTTTATCTTTTTCTCACCTTATCATTGCTTTGAACAAAATCAGGAATCTTTTAGGAAGGAAAAAGAGGATATTGAGTAAGTGGGCAGTAATGTCTTGTATGTGAGTGGAAATCCAAAGTCAATGCTTTTATAACCTCTAGGACCACAAGTAAAACAAATAACCTAGCCAAAATAGTCAGAGGCTTTCTTCACAGAAATATTAAAAGCCAAGGAGGTAGGGGTGGGATAGTAGATAATTTGAGGTTACTTATCTCTCAAGGTACTGATGTGACTGAGTTAGCTGCAAAATGTACTTCTTAAGTAAATTAAACTTGTTTTATGTTCAGCTAAATTTTGAAAATCTACTAGATGGCTTATTTTAGTTTTTATATAATTGATATTTTATCTATAATTAAGAAACAAAACCAATTGTTGCTTCAGACCATTTCTGTTTTATTGGTTAGTGGAATTTGGAAACTGTGGCACAGAGAGGCAAAGTGAATTCTTCAAATTCATAGTGGTATCTTTGTTATCCCTTTGAGAACAAGGCCTAGGCCATATCATCCGTTTCAGCAACAGCATCTGCCTAGCAGTTTCTGACTCTTAGTACATGTTCAATTAATATTGTGAAGTTGGATGAACAAATAAATACATATCCTGAAGTTTGCCTAATTGGTTTCATTTTTCCTGTGCAAAGTTATAGTAGAAAGTAGAATGAGTCACTTTTGTTTGAATGCTTGAGATCCCTAACCAAGCACTAAACTTAACAACAATTATAGAATGATATATAATTTGGATCCTACAGCAAGAGTGAAGTTTTAGTGTATTTAGTCTACCTCCTACTTATAATAGACAGAAGCAGGTTGGAACATCCTCAAGTCCGTTACTAAGCCCTTCTTTTAGTGACTGCATTAATAAAAGAAATTTCCATGCATTTTGGAGCTATCCAAAACCACTTTAAGAATATCTACCTCATTTTATCCATTCATTCGTCAATGGACACTTATGTCAATTTCATGTCTGGGACATAGTGAATTATATTTCAATAAAAATGGGAGTACAGATACATCTTCAACATATTGATTTCATTTCCTTTGGGTATATACTCAGAAGTAGAATTGCTGGATCATATGATAGTTCTACTTTTAGTTTTTTGAGGAACCTTCATACCATTTTCCATAATTTATGTTAGTAATTACATTCCCACCAACAGACTACAAAGGTTCCCTTTGCTCCATATCCTCACCAACACTTGTTATCTTTTGTTTTTTTGATAATAGCCATTCTGACAGGTGTGAGGTGATGTCTCATTGTGGTTTTGATTTTGCATTTCCCTGATGATGAGTGATGTTTAGCATTTTTTCATATATACAGTGGAATATTATTCAGCCTTAAAAAGGAAGGAAATCCTGTCACTTGAAACAATATGGATGAACCTGGAAAATATTATGCTAAGTGAAATAATCCAGGCACAGAAAGACTGATACCACATGATGTCATTCATCTGTAGAATCTAAAATCGTCAGATTCATAGAATCAGAGAGTAGAGTGGTAGTTGCCAGGGACATAGGTTTGGAGGGGTGGGGGAATGGGAAGATATTGGTCAAGGGGTACAAAGTTTCAGTTAGAATGAATAAGTTCCAGAGATCTATTGTACAGTATGGTGACTGTAGTTAATAATAACATATACTTGAATATTGCTAGGAGAGTAGATCTTAAATGTTCTCACCACAAAAAGAAACTAATAACTATGTTAGGTGAATATCAAAACATCATGTTGTGTACCGTGAATATATATAGTTTTTATTTGTCAATGGGGGCAGAGCGGTTGGGGAATATTAACCTCTATTTCCTTTAGTAGTAGTACAGAAAAGCTAAGACTAAGTACTTTTATTCCCTGCTGGTTTGTTTGAGTCAAAAATAAAGTCCTTAGGTCAAATGTACAAGATTCCAATTAGTTGGTTCATAATGACAAACTGAAGAGCTTAAAACCTGTTTCCAAGAGACATTAATTCTGGCACTGACTCTGCCATAGTAGCCATGAGGCCATGAACAAGTCATTTAACTGCTCTTCCTCTGCCCACAAGTCTCCCCCTGCCCTGACCTTTATCCCCCACCACCCTCCCATCTTAGCACATATTTTTCTGAATGCACTTGATTCTTTTGAGTGTATGAAAATGTATCGTAGACATTTCTCACTTCATACTCTCCTGTCAGTCTTCCTTTCCATTATTTAAGAGACTACTGACTAGTTCGCATTCATATAAAATGACAAATTGGGAAGGTTTTCATTAGTCTTATTATTTTGGCAAATTGTTTAGTTGTGATTGTTAGACCTTGCATAGATTTCTTATTCACATAAAGAATAAGAATTTATCTTCACTCTTCAGCGTGGTAGTTGATTTTCAGTGTAAATACCAACATTTATCTGAGTCTATAAATTAACTAGTCAGTTCCAAAATATTTTGCTGTAATTATATGTTCCACACTCTTCAGTTTAAGGATACAGCTGATGTTATCTAAGTTCAAACATTATATGTACTTCCCTCCTTTCCATACGACCATCATGTATTATGGGTTGACAGGAATTGACTCGGCTCTAAGAATTCTAATAGTATTTAACAACCAAAGAGTAAGAACAAAGCTGAATTCATTGTTAAAATGTTTGTGGAATAATTAAGGGAGTAATGTGTCAGAATGAGGAGGAGATGTAAAATTGAAAGTGTCTATTGCTATCTTGAAGTAATTTTCCTTAGATATTCATTTAACTTCAGTGTCAAGTTATTTACATAACAAGATAATGCCTCCCTTTCCAGGATGATGTGAAATTAATATAAACTTCATAAAGCACTTTGAGACACTCAGTTAAGAGGTTCTCCATAAATGGCAGGCATTATTATAACCAGACTAGTATAAAGAAACATGATGAAGCTACTTGTGCAGTGTCCTGTAAGAGAAACTGCATTGGTAAGGAAATATAAAGGTCACTGCTATTCATAATTTATGGCTGAGGAGAATAGATCAAGAATAATAATGATGCTTTCCTGTGGAGAGATGTCTTAGAAAACTCAGATGTAGCAGTGCTGGAGTATATTGCTCAATCCAAGGAGAAGTATAAAACCTATACTTTACAAGCAATAAAAGTGATATACAAAGATGAATAAAGGCCATTATCCTTCGTTGAGCCATGAAAAATACGGTGATTGACAAATTTGATTATGTCTTTCAGAATTTTCATGAAAGGCTTTGAATTAGAAGAAATAATCCTTAATCATTTGGGTGTATGAAACTTGAAATTTGCTTCAAATATAAGCATGATTGTCCTCTCTCTAGTAAACAAAATCCTCGTTGTTAATCCTGTTTAAAAAATTTTTGATTTATTATAGGAAAACTCAGAACTTTGCTTTAACTATATTAACTAATACAAAGTGAGAGAAAACTGTATATTTCAAAAGATATTTCATACAAGCAAAATGCTTCAAGAATGTGAGAGAAATAAGTACACACACACACACACACACACACAAATAACCAGACAAAGCTAATGATAGAAATCTGCATGTAAAAATATCTTTGAATCACACACTCAGCAGAGGAAATTTAAAAGGTAAATTTAGTTTTATGATGAAACTTCAGCTTTTATTGTCTATGCATTAGTTTCTTGTTGCTGCTATAACAAATTACCAAAAACTTAGTAGCATAAAACAACATATATCTATTATCTTACAGTTCTGAAGGTCAAAAGTCTAAAATAGATCTCTGTGGGCTAAAACCAGAGTGTTGGCAGGGTTGTATTCCTTTCTAGAGACTCTAGGAGAATCCTTTTTTTTTTTTTTTTTTTTGGGCCTTTTCTAGCTTCTAGAGGCTGCCTATATTTTTTGGCTCATGACCCCCTTTTCATTTATGAAGCCAGCAATGGCTGGTCATGTTTTTCCATCATACCACTCCAACACTGACTTTTCTGCCTTCCTCTTCCATATTTAAGAACCCTTGTGATTACACTGGGTCCACCTGGTTAGTATAAGATAACCTCCTATTTAGCAGCCTGCTACCTTAATTCCCCTTTGCCATTTAAGGTTACATATTCAGGTTCTGGGGGTTAGGATGTGGTCATATTTTGGAGGCCAGTATTTTCTACTTATCATATTCCAGTAATGGAAAGATGAGAGTTTTATAGATCTTTAGCAAGTGGCAAATAAATGACATAAATTTCTAGAATTTTGAACCATCGTTTTCTCTTATCAACTTTTGGCAGTACTTTAGTGGTCAACTTTTTCTCTTTTCAACTCACGGAAGTATCAATTTTAGATTTACACTTTTATTTCTAATTTCTAAAGATCTATTCATTCATCCATCTTTCCAACCAGCCAACAAATACTTAGTGTCTACAATAGGATGTGAAGGAAACCGTGGTTAAGAATGGCTTAGATTTAAGAATGAAGAAAGATGGCGACAGTGTGAAGAGATGGATATGTTAATTAGCTTGACTGTAGTAATCAGTTCACTGTGTATATGTATATCAAAACATCATGCAGTACACCTTAAATATGTATAATTTCTTTTCAAAAGAAGAATGGCTTAAAGATACTGGCTTAACTTACCCTATGTGCTGTGATGAATTACCCTGTCCACCACAAAATAGCTCCTTCCCTCAAGGAACGTCCTCTGCTAAGTGCATGCCAAATGCCCTTTCGTATAAAAGTTCATTATTAAGTAGAGATGTTAGAAAAAAATGTGGGAATAATTCACAGATCTTATTTTTCTTTTCTTTGCCTTATCCTCGACACCCTGCCCCCCATCATACAAATAACAGAGCTTTTAATCTCTATCTTTTAACCAGCTAATGTCAGGAAAAGGTATATACTTAAAATGATACTTTTTTTTTCTTGTTTTACTCTGATTATTTATGTATTAAAAGTTCTTTCTTATGAAGAAAAAATGTACTGTAAAGAGGAAAGGAGATGTGCTTCTCTGTTAGGTCAAGTACATATCTGGTAAGAGGTTGGAAGTTTGATCAATTCCATATTGTAAATTCCAGCATTCTTTCCAGTTTTGAAAATAAAGGGAGCTGGATTTAGCCCACAGACAAGGTTGGCAGAAGACGTGATGCTAATCTTTCAGTATACAAAGAGCACTGTGTTAGTGAGAGTAAGCAGGTGCTCTTTGTTTCAACTAAGTAGGAGAGGAAGCAGTGATATTAAAAGAGAGGTAATTTAGACTAAGCAGCCTCAGGCGTATTAAAACAGTGAAAAATGTACAAATGGAAATTTCTCAGAATAATCATCTGATTCATCTTCTCTGCACACTATAAGGGTTCTGATATTAAAGCAAATATATGCTAGTTATTAACATCTGCTAAATAAATATTTACTGAAATGAAAATTCAGGTAGTCCTTTCTCAGTATATACTATCACCAGTTCCTAAGCTCTCAAGAAGTTACTTGAAAGGTTCACAAGGAACAGTCATTATAAATCTTTGCTAAACTATAAAATCTCTGTCAGTTGGATGAAAAAGATAGAGAAATGTCAACAGAACCCAAAAAGTCAAGGTTTCTCATAGAGATAGGCTCTACTTATGTGAAGAGATGTTCCCTCAGGCATTTGCTTAAAATACTTCTTGTCTCAGGGACATCTGTTTGTCAGCAAGAAGGACTTATCATAAAAAATTGAAACATGATTTCAGCTGAAAGCATTTGCAGTCCCTTTTCACCCTGTTTTAAAGATGTGTTTTTAAGTCCAGTTCATCTCTTGGTTGGAGGTGAGAACACCTCACCACACTCTGAGTCATGTGACTCCTCTCTGGGATGTACACAGCTGGAGAGAGGGGGATTATTCTTTACTCAAGGGCATGAAAATTTGATTATCATTCCCTGGCTTAAAATCATCTTTTGACTACATGTTACCTATAGGATAACATACAAACTCTTTAGCAAAACACATTTTTTTACAGTGTATCCCTGGTCTCCCTTTCTGGTCTCATCCGCAAGCACAGCCTTCCTGTTTCCTCTTCAGATTACCTGGTTATGTCCGCTTTCTTCCTGACTTTGCACAGTGTCCCGTCTAGCAGAAGTGATCTTGCCCAGCTTGCCTGATCTTGCTCACTTAAGACTTAAGTGAAGTCCTCCTCCATTCCTCAGAGTGAATTTGTCCCTCAAACTATTGCTCTCTGGCCTCACCTAAACTTTCTCTTGCTGAGATTTCTGACTTTTCTGTTTTCAACCAAGCAAGAGCCTTTCAAGCCTTACCGTGCTTGACTTTTTGATCTTCATTTGTTACTGATGGTCACTTCCTCCTCCCTGAAACACTCTCCCCTTGAATTTGGTGTGTCACACTCTTCTGGGTGTTCTTCTACCTTCTTGGCCTCTGGTCTCAATTACAGTGTTTTCTTCTCTTCTCTATCTCTTAAAATTTGATACTCCACAGGGTTCTCTCCTTAGTTTTGGGGGACATAAAGAGAATGACATGGCAGAAAATGTAATGAGCGTTTGTATTGAATGAAGTTCTTTTGGTGACAAGCAGTGGAAACTGATGGAGGGTGGGTGCAAGGAACAGAGAAAACTGAACAACCATGTGGGAAAGGGCAGACCTAGGGTGGTGGCGAGAATGTCAGCATCAGGATGTTGTGCCTTTTGCTAGGGTGTCACTGTTAAAGTGTTTGGTTCCAACAGCCCCATGTCTTTATTTCCTGTCCCCTTTCATGTCTGCCTTGTACATCTATGTATTCTTTCAGACTCCCACATGAAACAGTAATTTCTCTATAAAGGCTGTCCCATTCAAGAATTGCTTATTACACCCATCTTTGAGCTACAGTCATACCAAATATGTATCTCTTTTACTGTAAGATACAGTGCAATTATATTGTGGTCATGTGGATGTTATCTTCATTTAGTTGAAGAAATGTTTTTCGGAAAAGGCAGTAAATTGTTTATCTAACCCCAGGGCCTTTTTTTTTTTTTTTTCTTAGCATTATTCTCCCTAGTGTTTTTGTTTGGTTTTAATTATTCAGATGTTTATTGAAATAGAGTTTAGAAATTTAGATGGTCTTAAATTCATAGGTCACGAAGTTCAACTAATGTGATATACAAGGATACTTCAAAAAGTTTCTGAAAATAGAATTAAAAGATAATGCCAGTCTTTCTATGAACTTTTTGAAAACCGCTTGTACACATGAATGAACATGGCTTGGCTTTAATCAAGGTATCTTAATGGAAGAGAAGCAATGTAGAGGTTCTATCTTCTATAAATATATTTTAAGAGAAAGATCCTACTGAATCCCATATTATTCTAAGCATATCTGTATGTACATATATATTTTATAGTTTTTTTAAGTTTGAGTTCTTCTTCCTGTATGTTAAATTTGACTATTTTAAACAAAAAAATTCATTTTGTGTTTTTCTTTACACCTTAAGAAAGATGGCAAGTAATGTGTTGACATTTTGCTATGAAAAAGATACATTGACTTTATATTTAAGATAAGAAATCATACTTTTTTTCTGTGCTGCTAGCTGTCAAGACATTTAAAGTGTTGGTGACAGAAATAAACTAGAAGCAGAAATGTATGTAGAAAGGTTAAGAGAAGTGAACAGCAAAGAACAAAGTAATTTTGCTAAATAATGTAAGTTAGCTATTTTGTATAGAGCTACAATTTAATTTACATGTGAACCTAGGATACAGAAGGATCCTTAATAAAATATCTTTAAATATTTTAATCATTGTAACCATCAACATCAGACACACCTCACTGCACATGAGCTGAATTCTATTGAAGTGGAGCTGCTTATCATGAAGAACAATCCCATTAGCACTCCTTTACTTGTGAAAGATTTTTGAAGCAAAACATTGTGTTAGTATACTAGTTAGGATACTACTAAATGCTGTAACAAACAAGTGACAACATTTCAGTAGTTCAAAACAGTATCACCTGTATAACAGTTTACTATGGCCTGATGGAACGGTGGCTTTCTTCCACGTGGTAATTCAGGGCTCTGGTTTCTTCCATTTTAGGGCTCTCTCATTTCCTAGGCCATTGCCATTCTCAGTTTTTGGCTGTCAGAGGAATAAGAGGGATGAGGAAGGCATTCCTACATCTTAATTACCTTTTCTCAAAGTGACACATGTCGCTTCTCTGATATTCCATCACCTGGAACTTTCACATGTCCCTACTGAGGTGCAGGAAGAGCTAGGAATCATAGTCCTTGGCTTACTAGCTGCATACCAGCAGTTGTACGATACTAATGAAAGCATGAATCCTGGTGGACAGTTACACTATCTGCCATAGTTTACTCCTATAGCCACCAAGTAGTTTTGTTACCCTTCCTCCCACACATAGCACACATTCACCACAACTCAAGGGAAACAGCCTAGAGTCTCATTTCGTCCTTACATCCATTCCAACATCTGCATCAGATTTAGCTATGGCTGTTTTTGCCTGGTAGCCTATGAACTGAAGTTCATGTTAACTCTCTACTCCTCTGCCCTCCCCTTACCATCCTGCCCTAGCATAACCCAATATACAATAGTGGGCAGGGACAGGAGAGCTACAGTTAATTTGAGAAAAGAAAAAATGGGAAACACACAGCAATAATTGTTCACTGACAATAATGAAATCCTGTCAGGCATGCGCCGTGAAGACCTCTTGAAAGTGTTGAAGATCTCTTGATTAGACCTGTATTGTGTATCTGAAAAGAACTCCTTTGTTCTATATTCTCCGTGGCCCTTTGGGCTCTACGCATTGGAAGCTAATTCCTCATCTGTTCTCATCTATGGCTAAATGATAGTGCTTGTGCAATTTGGGAACCTGAAAACTATTTTCCAGACCATTTTTAAGACTATGTTCGGGGCTTATTTGCCAATGAAGTTCTCGTAGAGACGTAGTAGATTTTATATCTGTGGGTCTCCATTTGTTACAACGTGCCAGTGTTCATATCTTTATCAGTCAGGATGTCCAGGGTAACAGAGACAATTTCAGGTTTTTCAGATGGAGGGAACTTAACACAGGGAATTAGCTATACGTATGATAGCACAGAAAAGCCAAACAGATGATGGTGAATAAACTCAGAGATTAACAAAATCAAGAAACCACACTGCACACTCTCTAGAGATTGAAGGGCAATGTGAAGAACTGATATTATCAGAGCTGGGAGTTCTGATTGTAAAAGACCGTGTGCTTCTTGAGGGGACTGAGCCAGCCATGTCCTTTTTCTTTGTGTGTCCCCACATAGTGAGCACTCAAATGTTTGTTTAATTAGACAAAGCTGAGCAATAAAGTCCTTCTACTGACTTCAGTCAGAAAAACCCATCAGAAAAATAAAATGTGGCAGAAATGATGGTATTCGATGTTGGGATGATCCTTAACTTGTGGAACAGCTGTAATTAGTTATTTTGGGGACCTCACTTAATAACCTCTTGTTGACATTTAGAGAATGTCAGAAGTTTTAATTTAAATTTTCTCTTCCTGTATAAGACTTTTAGAGTTTGGAAAAATAGCAATTTTTATATAAACATAGATGGAAGAATTAAAAAGGAATAAAGTCTGTAGGTGGCTCATGCCAAAACAAATTTGAAAAAAAGGCAGGGGGGTGGAGAGGATAGGTGGGAGAAAGAGAAAGCAGCTTTCCAGACTTGCTAGGAAAACAGCAGCTATAGCTGCGAAGGATATCACTCAGTCTTTGATTCTTTTTTGGAATCCCCTTCTAAGTTGATAATGACATTTCCTTATCTACTGGTTAGAGCCAAAAACTATCAACATATTTTTCTTTAATGTTATTTAAGAATCTGTAAAATAGCCCACTAGATATTTTAGCAGTCAAAATAGATGAATTCTAGAGTATGATCATAATTTGGAAACCATCACAAATGCCATTTAGTCTGTTCTTGGATGTCCTTTGCATGTTTGAGCATATAGATATGCTGGACGCAACATAGCTATAGCCTTCACGATAGGCTTGAGAAGAGTCTCCAAATAGTAGGTATGTTTAACAACTTGTAAGTTGAGAATAGTTTTAGAAGTTTTTATGACTGTTGTCTTTCCTAGAGAGAAGAAGAACCTTGCTTAACAATTTCTTGGTGAATATCCATTTTTTTTTAAATCTATAATTTATCTTTTTTTAAATTTTAACATTCATTTGTACATATTTATGGGATACAGAGTGTTGTTTCAATACACGTATATACTGCACAGTGATTCACTTAGGGTAGACAGCATAGTTTTGACCCATTAGTCCACCACTTTTCCTCCTCCACCCCTCCCTTTCCTCTGGTAACCATTATTCTACTCTTTACTCCAAGAGAACCACTTTTTTTGTTTTATATTCCACATATGAGTGAGATCATGTAGTATTTGTCTTTTTGTACCTGACCTACTTCATTTAACATGATGGTTTCTAGTTCCATCCATGTTGCTACAAATGATAGGATATCATTTTTTTTAAATAGCTGAGTAGTATTCCTTTGTGTGTGTGTGTATATATATATATTTATATATATATAATTCTTTCATTCACATCTAAACTTCAGATTTATTTACTTTTCACTTGTTTTAAAATAATAATGAATTAAATATAATGCATCTCTCTTTAAGTATATTTGTTTTGTCTTTCAGGCTGAAGTACTCCCAATTTAAAATACCCATGAAGGCTTGGCTCTAGGTCATGTCTAAAAGATGTCATGATAGACTAAAGAGGGGAAAATTCATTGTTTTACCTATATGGCACCTACATCTGAAGAATAGGCTTTTCTTTCCTGGGTTGTCTTTCTGAAGTAAAGTGTTATAAAATAATCACTTGGTAATTTCGCAGTTTTATTAAAAATAATTACTTTGTTTCAGTTATTACAATATCATCTTTATAGTTTTGAAAACATGTAATCAGGAAAAAATTCTTCTTTGGTATTGATCTACAGCAGAAAATGTGCTATGGTCAACCTTTTCCATCCCTAATTGAGTTGATTTCCTTTAATACTATTTTATAATGAAAATATTAAAACATGAGGCATATTTGTGCTGCTTCAAATAATTGCTTTTGCTTTTTAAGCATGTTATGTATAATCTTGAAGATTTCTTTCTGAACTTCTTTGCCCTGGGGGAGTGTAGTGTATTCTTGAAATTATGTGTCCGTTATGTATTTTTCAACTGTCGATTCAACTGCAGCTTGTTGTGCTATTAATTCATTATGAAGTGACACTGGAAGAAAACTCATTATGTGATAAGATGAAAACACCTATTTGTCAAAAAATAAATGAGTCTGTATTGAAAATCCATCTACTGTAGTGGGTGGGAGTCAAATAGTTTACTAGATATATGTGGGCATTGATGCCTTCTTTTCAAACAGGAAAACACAGAGAAAGTATTTCAGTTCCAATCCGTAGACACTCTGTATCATGCACTTAAATGTTTTGTTTTTGTTTCTTACAGGTGATATTATACCCAACTTCTAATAGCTCCAAGTCAGCTGAATTACACCGAATGGTAGTTCCAAAAAATAGCCAGGACTCTGACTTAAAAATCAAACTGGCAGTGCGAATGGATAAGCCACCACATATGAAGCATAGTGGGTAAGTGTGTATTTGAGATGTTTTCCCCCTGAGTTATTGGATTTAATTTCTGTTGCTTTGCCCCCCATGGATTTGTCACCCCACTTCCCCTGGGTGATGGAGCCGCAAAGCATTACTCAAAGCCCATTTCTTCTGAGCAGTGAGAAGCCCCAAAGTGGTTAATCTCCCCTGGAACCCTCAAGCAGGAGGCATCCCTTCCTTGGGAAATTAATGCCAATTGGGATTCTCTTCCTGCATTTATTTTCCAGACCAGGAAGTTACAGGAAGAAAACATAGGTGGGGTTATAGTTTAACAGTATAGGCTGGTACACTTTCAGTGAAACAAGTCAGATGACATTCCATTAGACAATTAAGTGATCTTACAGTAATTTCTCAGTATCTTTACATAACAATCAGTAACTAGTCTGTCCTTGAGCCAGCAACCTTGCTGTGCCACAAATCTTTATCTTACACCAGAGACTTTATAGCCTGAGGAAAATTTCCAGTCCTCCACAAGGTCAATATTTGAAACTGCAAGGCTTTGGAAAACCAGGCCCTGTGAGGTACATGTACTTTATAGTATATACCACAAATTTCAAGGTATATTTTTTGTCAGTTTAGTGGGAAAACCAGTGTATCAGGTTTTCACATGGAGTTTTCTCAAAAAACTTGACCTACATAGGTTGTTTTACTTAATTTTTTAGACCCATAGACACCTTTAAACCTAGACACATGGATATTTAGTTAACAAAACTGTCTGCATCTGACACAATATTGGTTTGATAGTCTTTGGTATTGCACATCAGTCATAGTAATAAAAAATGCTGATGTATGAAGATAACTTCTAAGAAATAGTTTTCAAAATAAGTAATAGTTGAAATAAGCCTAATATTCAGATCCCCAGAAATACTGAAAATTACATAAAATATATAAAAGCTAAAAGATGAGTCAAGTATAACCTAGAAGGCTGTTTTGACAGGAGGGATAAGAGTGTTCATCCGCTGTGTGAGTGTATCCCAGGGATTGCTGTGTGTCAGAGTCAACATTCATCTCTGCCAAGGTCTTTTTTTTTTTTTTCCTCTTGTAGCTGGTGAGGAAATAGGTCTGAACTCTTGAATACGATAAAATGACTTTTCAAAAATCTAGGTCTTTCTCAGATTAACACTTTAGTATTTACTCCAGTCCAATCTCAGCATGGGGTGTTAGCCATTAGAAAAGAAGGTGACCATTTTTCTAAATAAGGAGAAAAGCAGTTGCTAACATGGCTTACACTGAGTTTAGCAACAAACAGCAGTCTAAGAAAGTGTATTCCTGTAAGGAGAGGGGTCTTTTTGTGATGAAAACATTTGATCTCCTCTCTTCTAGCCATTTGAAAACATACGTTAAATTATTAATTATAGATGCCAACCTAGCGTTACTGTATACTACTAGAGCTTATTTTTCCTATCTAGCTATAATTTTATTGTGCCATTCATCAAAAGAAAAAGAGACTAAATACTAGTGGAGAAATAACTGCAGTTCCTGGAACATACTGTGTTCTTTTATGTCTAACTCTTGACTCTACTAGTCTCTAAGCACTTTAGAGCACTTTAAATCACCATCATCGGGTAGGAGATAACTGATGATTCAAAAGATAAGGAGGATTTTTTGGATAACCATTAGGGAAAACAAAGTCAGGGTCTGGGCAGGGGCAACCCAAGTGTATATCCTATAGTTGCGATGGGACTAAGGACCGTATCACTTCCTTGGTTTGGAATGGCAGTGTGTGCAGTGTAAGAACAGGCCTCACTGAAGGGAATGTATCTCGGAGGGCAGGCTCTGGGAAAGGGAACCATAATTGGGGTAGCCTACATTAGGGCATCTTTAATGTAGTAATGCAAACTAAAGTCTAATTATGACTCAGCTCATAACGCAGATGGAGTTCCTGGGATTTAATGTTTTGGGCTCCTTCATTCATCTGTCTACCTGCTCACCATTAATTTATGAAGCAAGCATATGTTGCAAATATTAATGAAAATTCTCATTCATGTACAGCCCTAAATGAGATACCATCACAGGCCTGTAGAACTGGCTAGTCGGGGATTCAGACTTGTATACAAGTCATTATAGTTGTGAGTGATAATTCCTCTAAGACAGAAATGAGAACCTGGTGGAAAGAATTTAGCTGGGGATAATCAAATGAAGTCTCACAAGACACTTGGATTTTGACATGAAACTTGGAGGAAGAATTCAGCAGGTGGACAGTGGAGAGAAAGGTCATTGCCAGCTCATGGCACAGCATATTCAAAGGCAGGAGTCCTGGAAGGACTTTTAGCTGATGGTAAGTTCCATGCAACTGGCATGGAACATTTTGAGACTAGAGAGTTAGTGCAAGTGCTCTAAAGTGCTTAGAGACTAGTAGAGTCTAGATTTAGACATAAAAGAACACAGTATGTTCCAGGAACTGCAGTTATTTCTCCACTAGTATTAAGTCTCTTTTTCTTTTGATGAATGGCACAATAAAATTATAGCTATATAGGAAAAATAAGTTCTAGTAGTGTACAGTAACGCTAGGTAGGCATCTATAATTAATAATTTAACGTATGTTTTCAAATGGCTAGAAGAGAGGAGATCAAATGTTTTCATCACAAAAAAGATTAAGGTTTATGATAATGAATATGCTAGCAACCCTGATTTGATCATCACACATTGTATACATGTATTGAAATATAACTCTGTACCCTATAAATATGTACAATCGATGATGAATATACTAATTACCCTGATTTGATCATCATACATTGTGCATGTGTATTGAAATATAGCTCTGTACCCCATAAATATGTACAATCAATGTTTCAATTAAAAAATAAATTCCTTAAAACAAACAAAACAAAACAGGAGCCTGTGTATCACAACATCAAGACAGTCCTTAGTTTACTCATGGTCAGCACCACAGTGAATACCCTTCAGACTGGCTCAGGAACAAAGATTGAACATGGAGTTGGGCGTAAGACAAGTTCTGCAGCATTTAGCTCCTGTGGGAAGAAATCCCTGCTGTAATCTGGCAGTTTCTTGGTTTAGAATGTTCCATGGCAGGTGGGACAATCTAGCCCCCTTACAAGGATTGATTTGGGGTTGGGGGGAAGATCCCTCCTTTGCACTGAAGGAGAATTTGTTTTTATCACATATCTGACTAAATTCGAGGCCCTAGAGTGGCCCTGCAATTGACTTCTGCCCAAGACTACAGGTGAAGGAGAATTCTAAAGAAGATGCATCATAGTTTCCCAATTTAATTATAAATCTCAGGAACTCACTAAAGGATTCAGACCAGGAATGCTTCATATCCCAGCCACATCTATTATTATCTGCCCTTGCTTAGAGATACTGACAGGCATTTCCAGATATTAAGGTATCTCTACTGTTCGTGATATGCAAAGTGAAGGAATTTTAGAACTGAAAATATCTCTGATGCTGTTCTGCTGAGCTAGTGTGTTATTTAAGAATATGATATTTCATAACAGTGGCTCAGTAAAAACTATTTTAATAGTAATATTAGAAGTAATCTACCAGAAGTAAAAGTCTTAGCATTGCTGTAATGGTATTGATCCCTATGGGCAGGGACAGTTAGAAATGCTTTGCTGCAAGTATCTGTTCTGTTTTCTCAGTGCCTGTGTTTTAAATATTTTGGATATCAATCCTGTTTATAGATATATATGGGAAAACATGGTTTCACCACAGCACAACTATATTTGCCTTTTTCTTAGGTGCTTCATAAATGAATTTTGCTGCCCTTAATTACATTTAAGAAGAGAAAGAAAGTCAGCTAACTTTCTTCTTCCAAGTACTCTGTCATACACCAAAGCAATAATATAACAGGAATAGTAGATTAATAGCATTTTGCTTTGGGAGTAGATTGTGTTCTGTCAATAATTCATCATATAATAAATAATTAACAGATGAATAATTAATAATTTAAAAAGAGAGAAGCCAAGTTTAGAAAAAGATTAATTTATCTTTAAAATATGACAAACTCCTTTTATAGATAGAGTTATTAAGTAGATTAAACAATAAATTGGAGGGTTATACATTTCTATCTTCAGAGCACTTAAGTTGAAATCCTTTGGGACTTAAGTAGTAAAAACCTAATCTCTTTTAATAATGTGGCCAAAAATTATCTCTCTCTTACGTGAACTATTTTAACGTTTTCTCTGTTTTATTCATTTATTATTTGTATTTGGCCCCTATATTGCCCCTAAATACTTTTATCAGTATTATCTATATTTTCGTATGAGTTCCCAACTGCTCTGTAAGTTTCATAGACCTATTTGAATCTCTAATGCCTCACATAATGTTTAATCAAGGATAATATTAATATGAATAATGATAATAGTGTGCTCCTTAGGGTTTAAAAGAAAAAGTAATAAAAATGAGAGTAAGCTGCATTCATAAGTTGAAACTTAAAAGGTTTATAGGGAACAGAGTATAAATTTACTATAAAAAATTCCTAAAATAATTGAAATAAAAGGTGTTTGGTTTTCAACTGTTGCATGCTCTTTTTTTTTAAGCAGAAAGTAAAATATATCTTACCTAAAGCTTATGTTTCTAATAACTAACCAGTTTATGACTATACAGTTTTTTCGAAGTAGGATTAACTACATGCAATTGAAAATAGATATTTAATTTGGATAAAGTAAGCATAATGATGATTCCCTCCTTTTAAAACCAAATTAGGTATTACCACAAGACATATTTAGCAAAAAGTTGGGTATATTTATTCATTTGAAGTATGTTGTATAAACTAATTACAGAAACTACTCTTAGATGAATCTGTGAAACAATTACCAGGTAGATTTTGAATGGTGAAATGATTCACATCCAGCTTTTGAATTTATTTTTCTGCTTTCTTTGTGTAGCTGGAAGACAGAAGTGTTCTTGCACAAAAGGACTATACTTTAGCATAGCCTAGTGGCTAAGTAACAGCATTAACTTAAAACTTAGAAATACTATCCTTGTTTTTATTAAATAATATTATTTTTCTAATTCAAATGTTATTTTCTTAACCAAAAGAAAGGCAGAATAAAATGCAACTAATAAAACAAATGACTATTATGACAATTAAATATATAACTGAAAAGGAGAAAGAAGAAAATTAAATTGGCTGTCACAGATATGTGGAAGCATTATTACCTCAAACTATCAGAAGTCTGATGCAATTGATTACTTTTGTAGGAAAAAATGAACAAAAGTTTTATGAATAAATAATTATGGAATGGTTTTGTCACAGTTGAGATTGGTAAGATAACATTTTAGAAAAAACCACTACCATATAAATTTCATATTTCTCTTTATATAGAGTAATTCTCAGCTATTTACACATCTGTTGAATGAATGGATGGGTTGATATATTTTGAAATTGTCACAAATATAACCCTCCAGTTTAATTTACATCATAAAGATATAAAAGACATCGGGTCATCTCCTGCTGTAAGGGAGAACAGGATAAGCACCAAGCCAAGCCAGCTGTATTCTGGTGACCCCCTCATTCCCCAGAGGGAGGGCCCACTAGGCACCCAAGGGCTGGGGTGGCATGCCTACAAAAACTTCGGTAATACACTTAAAATTCAAATATTACATTTGCTCATAAAGTAAAATTACTGCACTCTAATAACATTGCACTATTTTGTTTATGATTTCAGGTTTATCATCTTCAGCTAACTTAGGGGAC
This sequence comes from Cynocephalus volans, assembly GCF_027409185.1. Classification (NCBI taxonomy): domain Eukaryota; kingdom Metazoa; phylum Chordata; class Mammalia; order Dermoptera; family Cynocephalidae; genus Cynocephalus; species Cynocephalus volans. Next base: position 33,231,734 of record NC_084465.1, read on the forward strand.
AGTCTTATGACCAAAGGGAGGACAATCTTATTAAGGTCAAGGTAGAATTTGCTTGGTAGGTCCAGGCCTTACAAAGAGGACAAGTCTTTTCTTTCCCAGAGAAAATTGATTTTTCATTTTCAACTTACCTTTTAGAATGACTTTCCTACATGTCTTTGTCTGAAATTACCGTGTTTTGACATCTGACCTTCACATGAACCTACCTATTGGTTCTATTTCTATTCCCATGTTGAACTTGCCCCAGGGTGGCTTTCCCGATTTCACGGAAGTCCTACTTCTCATAGCCTTGGCAAAACTTCTGGCAAAGTGTTTCCTAGGTTCTTAATAAGTGACTGATCCTTTTTCCAAATACAGCTTCCAGAAGAGAAGTCTGTCTGTGTTACTTTATAAACAGTTAATGTAGTCATTGCATTTAGAGTGATAAAAAGAATGTCATAAAACCAACTTTATTTTTCCAAATGCCTTAATACACTTTATTTTCTGTTTGCTCATTTAAGTCATTAAGAGCTATATTTTAATTTTAATTTGCTAGTGATTAATAACAAATTATGTCATAATGGAAGACACATTTTCAGACATAGCTTTAATAGTCATTAAACCAAATGTTTTAACTTGTTATAAACCTTTGCAGAACTTCTGTGGTTTTCCCTATAATAAATTAGTTTGTCTTTAACTTTAATCTCAAATTACGGCTTTTCATTAAACACCCTTTTACTCTCAAGATTCTTCTCCAGGAGTGTAGCATGTTGACATGCATTATTTTCTTCTTTTACTTTTCATACATAAAATATCTTTTTTTTTTTTAAACACCCTTTGGCATCGTACCTGAGTATCTTAAACACACTTTAGGCCAAATAATTAAAGGTGAAATATGAGCTCATCTTCTTTTTTCTTTATTTTCTTTAAAAAAAAAAAAAAAACTCAGGCCATATATTTTCTTGGGCTATCTTAGTTAATTTGGGGCACATTTTTAAAAATCATGTGAAAACTATTTATGAATACTACATTTTAAAGTTTTATAAACAGTTAATGTACAGAATTAAAATGGAATCATTTCATTTTCTCAGTTCAAACTTGACTGTAAAATCTTTGTACTGTGTAAAGACATAGTAGTACTTTTTATTCCTTTGCACACATCTAGAAGTTAGAAAATATTAGCACTGAGTGAATTATGCAACAATCTTGGGTTTAATGCCTGAGCATTGTGAGAGGTAAAGAAAAACTTTGAACTTTATTTTAAAATATTTACATTTTGTTTATCATCTGATATAAGTGGCTGAATTGTGGTTAGTTGGAGGATGGTATAGTAACAGTTATGTAGAATAAGTGCTAGTTTAGGAGCTAAGACACCTGTAGCTTGGGTCTCAGTTCTGTCACTAACTTGGGTAACTTACCATATCTTTCTTGGCCTCAGTTTTATCAGTTGTTAAAGGGGATAATGAAATAGAATACTTGAAAGGCTCCCAGGCCCTGGAAATGTAACAATAAGTAAATCATTTCCTCCCATACCTCTCCAGGTGCATGCTGCACTCATTCCATGGCCCGGCCATACTTATAGAGGATGTCCAGGGTGTAGGGAGAACAGAAGTGGTAGAAGTGAGGGCACCATGGAGAGAGATGAGAGATTTGGAATTTATTTGAGTCCTCCCAAGGCAAGGAAATGGAAGTATGAAGACTGACATCAAGCTGAGAAAGGCTTCTATTATATAAAATTAATTTTAAAAAAACATGCTGTAGAATCATGTATACTCTGTTAGAATTAAAAAACAGATGCATATAAAATTCAGAAAGGAAACACACTATATATACTACATAGAATAATGAGACAACAGGTAAAATTTTATTTTCTCTGTTTTCCAGATCTTTTGTGACGTGGTTATACCACTTTTATGATGAAAGAATGTAGTTATCAAACTTAAAAAAAAAGTTAAATTTGTTTGAACAAAAATCTGATTACTAAGGAAATCATTTGAGAGTGTTCTTTAAGGTGAGCCTTGAAGGACTCCTGTCCATTCAACATTTAAAGGGGTGTCATGGTTTAGGAACATGAATTCTGGAGCCAGACTGCCTGCATTCACATCCTGGCTCTATCACTTAATAGCTGTGGGATCTTGGGAAAGTTGTGAAACCTCTCTCTGCCTCAGTTTTCTTAAGTGCAAAATAAAATGTCAGTAGACCCTATCTCATAGAATTGTTGGGAGGAGTAATACTTTACTACATGTGATGTGCTTAGGAGAGTGGCTGGTGAGCTCACAGTAATGCTCAGTCTATTGTAGCTATTGATAAAACCCTAAAGAAGGTTAGTTTTGAGTTGAGATATTAGTGAAAGAAGGAAAAATAAACATTAAAAATTTAAAATATGGAGTGGAACTAAACCATTAAAAAAAATGCAGTATTTCCATCTCATCCCTCAACCTCTGCCCCTTTCTCTGTCGTCCGTCTCAAGCAGTTGTAATGGCTGCTGCTGAGTTTTGGGGGTAACCCGAACTGGGAGACCTGGGCTGCAGCCAGCTGTGTCTTCGGGTTGCTCTGGGTCTTTAAGCAACATATTGGGCTCACTAACTCATCTTTAGGTTTCTTTCCGCTCTGAAATCTATTACTTTTTCTTTAACATTCATTTATTCATTTATCATGTACAACATGTTTTGAAATATGTATACGTTATGAAATGTGTAAAATTGTACATATTATGTACATGTTTTGAAATGTATACATTGTGAAATGTGTGAAATTGTATATATTTATCATATACAACATGTTGTTTTGAAATATGTATAAATTTTGGAATGGCTAAATTGAGTTAATTTACATATGCATTACTTCAAATACAGTAGAGTTCCCCCATCCTCGATTTTACTTTCTGTGGCTTCAGTTACCTGTGATCAGCCAAGGTCCAAAAATGTTAAATGGAAAATTCCAGAAGTAAACAGATCATATGTTTTAAATTGTGTGCCATTCTGGTTGGTGTGATGAAATCTTAAAAGGTCTCACTCTTTCTGTCCAGGACATAAATTGTCCCTTTGTCTAGTGTATCCATGCTGTATACACCACCTGCCCTATATAATGTGATTGTATAGGAAAAAACATAGTTTATATAGGGGTTCCTATATAGGATAGGGTATTGTCCGAGGTTTCAGATATCCACTGTGAGTCCTGGAACATCTTTCCTGCCGATAAGGGGGGACTACTGTATTTATTTATTTATTGGTGGCTGGATGGTACAGGGATTGAACTCTGGACCTTGCTATTATCAATGCCATGCTTTAACTAATCGAGCTAACCTGCCTGCCCTGTGCTTGTTTTTCATGGTGAGAACATTTAAAATTTATTCTATCAACAATTTTCAAGAATATGAATTATATCCACCATATTGTATATGAAATCTTTTTCTTTCAATTCTTTATTTTAAACCTAAAGTTAGAGGTATCTTAAGGAAATGAGATGGAAATGTTCAAACTCCTGGGCAAGACAGAAAGAGCTAAATGATTTTCAAGCCAAATTATTCTTTTTAAGGACATTTCCATAGACAGGAAGCAGAGTGGTTAAGGACACAGGCTTTGGTGTTAGTCAGACCTGGATTCAGACTCCTGCCCTGTCATTTAATTTGCAAACTCAGTCAGTTTAACTTTTCACAGCCACATTTTTTTCAGCCATAAAGTTGGATGGTCCTGAGCATGAAATGAAAAGATATATCCATTAAGCCAGTAACACAGTGCTTGTTACATAGTAAGAGTCAGTTAACTAGTAACAATCATTATGAAAGTAATTATTTTTGAAAATTATACTCCCTTGATAACATTTTTGATAATTTTTTTTAGTTTTAATCATATCATTTGACTTTATTCAGAAGAAAACTCTTAAAGACAGATGAGAAAATAAAAGTGTATAAATCATCACTAATCCCTTGGGAGTGTAATAGTTATGTCCCCATTAGGGCCCTTTGCTTAATTGTTAGGCTTTAATTTACATGTTTATTTGACAGCTGTTATGGATGTAGGTGGGGTAGTTTGTTTCTCTTTGTGTGTTCATTTTTCTACTAACCTTGTCTTCTCTCTGTGTCCAAGGAAGAAAAATGAAAATATTACATAAGAGCTTTTAACCATGTCTGAGCGACTGACTTGGATGATATATGCTCAGATTCTAAAAAAGAACACCTGGGGATTGTTTCATGGCAAGTGAGAGGAATTAAGATAGAACTTGTCCCTTTATTTCAGTCTAATGCAGTCTAAATTATTTTTAAAATTACAAATGCTTTCAGTGCATATTTTAAAAAACCAGTGGTACATTTTGTATGTTTTAGTGCAATTGCTAGTTTAAGTTTTAATTTTCTTGCTTAAGTCATTAAGCAAGTATGATTTGATCTATACATCTCTAAACAGTCTGTCAAGTCTTGCTAGTTGTGGTATTAAAATTTGTCCAGTTTCATGACACATTGTTGATCTCACTAGTTTTTACATTCCAAATATGTTTGTTTAATTTCATCTCATGTATTTTTTGTGTATTTCAAATTTTAGTTTTATGTGTGTAAATATTTAAGGAGAGATTGATAAGTCTGAACAGCTGACTGTTCTAATAACTTAGTGACTAAACAACTTTTATTTTGTAGTGACCGTAGCACCTAAGACATTCATGTAATTGAATAATTAGCCTAATTATATATGTTAGTGATTTATGAAAATAATCACTAGGAGTGTCATTGAGATTAGAGTTCTGGAGACCTTTGCCATTACTGACTCCACTGCAGAATGTTCGACTCTCATGCACTCCCCTTTACAGAGAAGCCCATCCTGTCCGCCCTACAAAGTATCCTTCTTTCCCTGTTACCAACTCTCTCTTTTTAACCTGTTTCATTTTCTAAAGCTCTTATCCTTAGCCAGTGTTATGTTTATTGACTGTCTGCCCAACTGGCATGTTATCTCCACGGTGTGATTTTTTAATGAGTAGCTCCCCAGCTACATGTAATCTCTGTAGGGTAGGAGCCTTGTCTTACTGCTATTTTGAATTAATTAATGCCAGTGTTGAGGATATGAACAGAAAGAGTAAAGGGTTTATACAGGTATTAAAATTTCTAATCATTTATCCTGCGATCATCTGTATCCTTAAAGATAGTACTTTAATAATCAAATCAGAGGGGAAAAGCACTTCTTAATCTCACAATTTTTTTTAAAAAGAGTGAGTTTGCTACTTTTTTTTAAAAAAAGCAAATGTATTTTTAGAGCCTTTGCTTATTTCATATATTAATACTTATGAAAAAGTTTTAATTTCTTTTGACAAGGGATTAGAAGGATATAGCAATAAGCCAAAGAAATCTGAAGACCAGCTATTTCCATCTTGGTAAAATTTGCAGCCTTATCCTTTCTTCCAGTTAGATTGACTCTTTGATTTATCCTTAATTCACTGCTTTCTCTTCACCTATATTAGTTAATATCTATCCTTCTGTAGGGTTTTCCGCAACTAAATCCCTTTTCATTACTTTTGCCAACCCTAGCTCAATCTCTCTTCTAACAACAACCAAAAAACCTGTTTCGGTGACTTCTGTACTGATTTTTCTATATTTGCCTCTTTTTTTCAAACCACTTAGGAATTTACGAGTATAATTTATATCTATACTAAAATATTCTAGTGTTCCCCATTACCTATGGGATTAGGTTCAAATTCCTTAACCTAGAATTCAAATTCTTCAAAAATCTGGCTCATCTAGTCTTCTAGATTTTCTCCCTTCCAAATGTAAGTCGCCAGCTTCAGTCAAATTGATAAATACATATACCTGAAAATGCTTTTACTAACAACTCTATTTCGTTCTTCTTTTTTATTTATTTTTTTTTTTTTACTTATCAAAACCTTACCAATCTTGTATCAGCTTACACATTTTCTTATTCAAGCACAGATGTGCCAAGAAAGATAGTTTATTTGCTCTATGATTAATCTAATCATTCCTCATGAGCAGACCCTCAGCTAACTACAAGCTCCTGCATCCCCACTCTTCTGATTTGGAGGGAACTCTAGGTCTCTTTTATGCTGTGAGAATCTAAAGAGGCTCTGGTCTTCCATCTGCCTCACTGGGATCACTCCCACTTTGTTACAGCACAGCCTGCGTGACAGCAGGAGAGTGCCTTTCTACTTTAGGCACTCTCCTCGGCTCCTTCTTTTCAGCCTGCCTTCTTATCTCCAGAAAAGAGAGCTTCCACACTGTTACTTTCTGGTTGCCTAGGACCTTCCTTATGTAAAACTTTTGGTTAAGTTAGCCAGACCTGCCCTACTCCATATTAAAGGAGGAGATCAGTGAATTTAGGAAGTTCTTTCTACATGTAGGTTGATCACATAAATGAGCCCAATAAATGAACTTCCTAAATCCATACCCTTTTGCCCTATACCTGTGTTGTCCCCTCCAACTTTGGGCTTGCTCATGTGACTTGCTTTGGCTCCTGGGACAGTAGCAAATTTGGTATTGTCTTGAGAAAGCACATGTACATTTTCACTTCCTCTCTTGCTCGCATCCTTCCCCATGAGGACACGCATGGGTTAGCCCGCTAGAGAAGCAGAACTGAATCTGCCTTGTTTTCCTGGCCAAGGTCTCAGACATATGATTGAGCCCAGATCAAATGAACAAAGCCATCTGGCCACCTTGTAGCTGATCACAGACCCATGAGTGGGTCATGCTGAGCCCAACTCAGGTGAATAGAACTACTTACCTAACTGTGGGCTCTTAAGAAATAATAAATGATTGCTGTTTTAAGTCACTAAGTTTTTGGTTGCTATGTGATACAGCAAAGGCTAACCGATACTGTGTACTCTTGTTTTGCTGTAAAATCTATTCACTTTTACTCCTTCTTCTATTATACCTCAGCTGCACAGAATTGGATTAATTATAATCCTTGGCCCATGATGTATATCACATTGATCGACACATTTAATTTTATATATATAAATATATATATATTCTCTGTACAATAAGCCTTTCTACAAATATACTATTATTTATCCATTTCATCAAGGTGGATATTTGCGTCACTTCAGATTTTTAGTATTTCAAACAGTGCTGCTATGAACATTCCTGTACATGTCTCCTGGTATATGTGTGCATAGTTTCTCTTGAATGTGTACCTCTTGAAATTGTTGAGACTGTGAGAATATGAATGTTCATATTTATAAGATAATACTAAACTTTTTATTTTATCTTATTTTATTTATTTTTACTTTATGAATATTCATGAGATACAAATTACCACAAATTGCTTTTATACCCTATGTCCCCACCCAATTGTCCCCCAACCACCCTCCCCCTCTCTCCCCTACTCTGCTTTGCAGCCCTAGGTATGTTCCCTCCCTCTGTAAGACCACTGCACTACTGTGGTCTTTCTTTTATCTGTTCTTATCAGTTTAATACTAAACTTTTTACTTTTATTATATTTATTTATTTTTTTTGTCTTTTTTGTGACCGGTAAGGGGATCACAACCCTTGGCTTGGTGTCGCCCACACCACGCTCAGCCAGTGAGCACACCGGCCATCCCTATATAGGATCCGAACCCGTGGCGGGAGCGCCACTGCGGTCCCAGTGCTGCACTTTCCCAAGTGCTCCGTGTGGTCAGCCCAATACTAAACTTTTTAATGTTGTTATTGGTTTCAATAATTGTATCAATATTCACTTCTTTCAGCAATATGTAAAATTCTTTTGCCTTTCTCTTTTTTGGCTTTTACCACATACTAGCTTCTTCTGATACTTAAACTTTCACGTTTATGTCTTTTTTATATATCTATAACATTGTTTCCTGAAGGCAGGGAAATAGACTCTTACTTCATTACTCTGTCCACAGAACATAGTAGATGCAAATTATTGATTGATAATTGGTTGATTTTTATGTACTCTCAAATTACATAAAATTTAAAATCATAGACAATATGAAAATTCCCTTAATACTCATTTTTTCACCTCAGGCTGACTCAGACATCCCCAGTCTGTGCTCCCAGATACCCAGAACATCCTCAATTATAGAATCATTACCATTCACACTCTTGTTTGTCGCTCCAGCTAAGACTAACTCCTTATAGGCTGGAGCTTATTGTCATCATCATTTGACCAGGCACTGAATACATGGTTGGTTTCATCAATCATTCAATGAGCTTATTGATTACTAGGTGCCAGACTCTTTGAATGAATGAATGAATGAGGGAGTGAAGGAAATTTGGTATAAAAATAGTGATGCTTAAAAAGAAACATCAATCAGGCCAAGCAGGAATCCGCATGCAGGAACAGAATGGATAGAGACCAGAAATCGGATGTTTATGCCCAAGAAAAGCAGGATTTTCTCCAGCATTTCTCCCAGATTGTTAAGGTGCTGACTGAAGATGAGATGGGGCACCCACAGACAGTAGATGCCCTTGCCCGGCTCAGGGAGGTCCTGGGGTTCAATGCCATTGGAGGCAAGTATCAGCTGGGTTTGACAGTGCTGGTAGCATTCCCTGAGCTGGTGGAGCCAAGGAAACAGGATTCTGATAGTCTCCATTGGAACCTGACTGTGGGATGGTGTGTGGAACTGCTGCAAGGTTTCTTCCTGCTGTCTGACATCATGGATTCATCCCTCACCCGCCGGGGGAAGACCTGCTGGTATGAGAAGCCAGGCATAGATTCGGATGCCATCAATGATGCTATACTTCTGGAAGCATGTATCTACTGCCTGCTGAAGTTCTACTGCCAGGAGCAGCCCTATTACCTGAACCTGATTGAGCTCTTCCTGTAGAGTTCCTGTCAGACTGAGATTGGGCAGACCCTGGACCTCATCACAGCCCCCCAGGGCAATGTGGATCTTGGCCGATTCACTGAAAAGAGGTACAAAGCTATTGTTAAGGACAAGACAGTTTTCTACTACTTCTGCCTTCTTGTAGCTGCTGCCATATAGACGGCAGGCATTGATGGGGAGAAGAAACATGCCAGTGCCAAGAAGATCCTGCCAGAGATGGGAGAGTTCTTTCAGATTCAGGATGATTACGTTGACCTCTTTGGGGATCCCAGTGTGACTGGCAGGATTGGCACTGACTTCCAGGACAACAAAAGAAGTTGGCTGGTGGTTCGGTGTCTGCAAAGGGCCACTGTGTAACAGTGCCAGATCCTGCAGAATTATGGGCAGAAGGAGGCTGAGAAGGTGGCCTGGGTAAAGGTGCTATACAAGGAGCTGGATCTGCCAGCTGTGTTCTTGCAGTATGAGGAAGACAGTTACAACCACCTTATGGGGCTCATCGAGCAGTATGCTGTGCCCCTGCCCGCAGCCATCTTCCTGGAGCTAGTGCAAAAGATCTACAAGCAGAAAAAGTGACCTACAGACTGCAAGGGCAGGGAGGGAAGACGCTCAGTAAATTATTGTGTAATCTTAAAAAAAAAAAAAAAAAAAAAAAAGAAACAACAATCAACGAGAGAAATGCATTAGAAACAGTTGAAAGATTGTATTTTTACTTGCCCCACTGGAATGGTGGAACAGCTGTTAACCTAAAAGCATAGATTACAAAATTAAGAAAACTGAAAAATGGAAAATGAGCTGGCAGAACATAACACAATTATATAAATGGTATAGTGGACTTTTAGATATCAAATTCTTCTTCCATGACTTTGATGTTCATTTGGAAGATATAAATATGTAGTTCACAGAATCTTTTTTAACTGGTGACTTGAAGCCGTTTCCAAAGAAATCCTTATATCAGAATTCACAATTTTGAAAATGGACAATTTTTTTTGGCTTACTTTACTCTTCATTGAAGGTGTTAATAATATACATTTTCATGATAGTGTTGCCTACGTCTGTTGGATGTAATTTTCACTGGTCACTCTAATCAGTGAAAGAACAAGGACACAATGATTATTTGAAAATAGTAAGCTGGGCTGCCCAGTTAGCCCAGTGGGTTAGAATGAAGCCTTGTAACACCAAGGTCAAGGGTTTAGTTCCCAGTACTGGCCAGCTACCACCCCCCAAAAAAGAAAACAGTAACTGAAAAGTATTATCTTTGTTGGTGGTGAGTATGAGAACGGTATGTGTTCATGCATGTTTATTAAGCTAAACAAATATGGAACATTTAAGAAAGATAAAAAATGTCTTAACCTTTATGTGAAAAGCTATAGAAAGAAAGATGATCACACCTGAGTGATCAGATGGATTTCTAGACCATTGCAGACTATGATGACCAAAGCAGAAGAAATCACTGAATAAAGTGAATAAGGATTGGACCTGAGAGGAGTAAAGCATGGTAAAATGAATCGGACAGCTACAGTAAAACATGAAAGTAATGTTACATTTGAAAGTACTGCAGGGAATATGGATACAGTTATCATGCCCTTCAGTATCTTGTCCACCACAAACATGCCTTCTTTATTCAAAGGAAGACAAGTTCCCTTTTGTTGAGCCTTTGCCTTGACCTTAACAAGACAGTTATGAACGTTCGACAGAATCTGCTTACATCTTCCAAAACTTGCCCTTAGTTATAGACTATGTGGTGTTCACTCAAAGATTTAACTATTAGACTTACTAAGTATAATATCTAAAAAGAATGAGGGTTAGGTGCATTTATAGTAAAATTTATGAATAATTGATGAAATGTTAAGACAATTAAAACTTACTAAAGGACAGTGTAATGCCGTAATAGTACAGTGTCGTTGGAGTGCCTGGAGTGTGTAGCCACTGTGCCTTAACTGTGGCCCTGTCAGTGTGTCATCTTGGGGCAAATTACTTCCCCTCACTGTGCCTCATTTCTTCATCAGTAAAATGGAATATGTTAATCACCTATTCCAAAAGGTGCTGTGAGGGTTAAATGAGTTAATATTGCTAAAGTGCCAAAACATAATTAATACTCAGTCAGTTGTAGCTATTATCCATATACAATAGGTCATTTGAACTATGATTTACAAATAAATGCCATGTTGTGATTTTATGACATTATTGTGTGTGTGTGTGTGTGTGTGTGTATGTATATATACACCATGTAACTTTGAGATGTTTTTCTATGACAGTAGTAATATGATTAATCATGGAAAGATTTGCATTACCTTTGATCAATTTTTCCATGAACTTTTTGAAATACCCATGTATATGTGTGTAAATCCACCACACTCTTTAAAAAAATACAGACGCAGTGATTTTCATTCTAGAAAACTGGAATTAGAAGCATCAAAAAGACCAAAAGTCACCCTATTATACCACTTTAAAAAATATTCTTAGGTATGTAAGAGAAAAATAAAAGTACTTCTCTTTCTCTTCCATTCCCACCTACTGTATGAACAGTTTTGTGTGCATGTATTTGTTTCTCTGCATATATCTTTGTTATATTAATGTATTCAATTTCCGGTAATTTTAGACATCTCATATTTCCAGCACTGATATTTTCTGCCAGTATTAAGCACTCTATATGTATTTAATATTCTGACCATTAAATTTGTAGCATCAATAAATGGATTAAAAATTATTTCTTAATTAAAATTATTCCTACAACTTGCATTTCTGCAAAATCAATTGGTCGTAATAAGTCATTTAAAAAGAAAAATTGAACTTTGTGATACAGAGCACAAATTGCATTTATGATTGATAGGTAATACAAGTGAAATAAAAAATTACTAGACAAGGAGGAGAAAGTGTTTATCCTGATACCAAATATTCAGTGAATGGATTATAGTATGATCTCGCCTTTATTGTTTCCCATGGTAATTGTCTGGAAGAGGTATGAAGAATTGTGAGACCTTAATAATATGCCTTGCCATTTTAATTGCTGAGAGAAGTAAGAGAATCTTAATTGCCGGGAGATGCATTACTAATTAAAGTGTCATTCTACATTCATTCTGAAATAATTAGTTTGAATATTTGTAAGAACTGAGATATAAATTTAGTTCCAAATTCAGGAGCATACCCACAACAGACTTTGTTAAAATGATCTATGGTTAAGAAAGGTTAACAATCATAAAACTTTAAATGTTTCTCTAATTTGATACAATTTAATTTTTTATTGGATTATTGAACTTGAAAGAATGGAGTTCACAGTATTTTAAAACTAAGTATGTTTTTCAAATTGCTATAACACAAAGTTAAATTCCTAAATAGCTTTCAAATTTCTGTGGTATTGTTATTTTTTCATTATTTTGTTTCAAGAGCATTTATCACAATTTGGGAAAAATCTACTTATTTTATAAATAATGATGTCAACATATGGTTATAGTATAATATATGAATTGTAAATGGTTAACACTACATGGCAACTGGTAAGTGTAGTCATGATTCAGTGGGCTTTAAAAATTCTAAAGTACGTCAAGTATTCAGTTAAGATAAATGAATTTAAAAGGATATGTACTTGAAAGGAATTTAAATAATAAACTTACCACAAAAAAAGTGAAGAAACCAAATACAAGTGTGACTTGAAATATTTTGGACACATGGTTACCTAAAATCACCAATTGAAGTTTCATCAAGAATCAGGGCGTATTACAAAAAGTAAAAAAAAAAAAAAAAATGAAGACTTTTTTTTTTACATGGCCACTGCATAAAATTAAAGTCATGCCTCATACTTGACTCAACAATTATAAGACATTTAAAAGTTACAAAGTTAAAAATACTCATATTTTTCTTCTTTATAATTTGTACACAATTTTATTTGTTTCAGAGACTATTGATGGATTTACCCTGACTGCCTTATATAGTTTTTTTGGGATTTGGGGCACAGAAAATTGAATACTTGTAGTCCTCATTTCATGTCACACCACCACCAGCCTCCTCTTTTTTTACTTTTTAACCATTTCATCCCTGATCTCTTCTCTTATTCTGTTACTGCCCGCATAGGTATCAACTCTGTATTGGATAATATATCTTCGAATGTTATGTATCCATGTAAAATATGTAGTGTTTTGTGTGCATATATGTTTTAAATTTAGATATATTGTGCTAAGGATATTAAATTTCTTAATTATTTTCTTAAACATGAAGTATTTAAGACCTATGTACATTATTATGTATTCTAGGTCAATGCTTGTTGGTATTACACAACATTCCATAGTATCACCACGTTTTATCTGTCCAGTCCTCTGATGATACACACCTGGATTGTCTCCAGCTCCCATACACCATAAACAATGCTCCAGGAATTGTCCTTGTTTATATCTACTCATGGGCCTATGTAAGAGAATTTCTCCATCATATATAACCAGAAATTGGGCATACAAATAGATTATTTTACTAAGTATGTCAAGGTTGCTTTCCAGATTTTCTGTTACTATTTACAACTCTGTTTCCCTGTTTCTTTTCCCCAGAGCTGACATTGCTTACCTTCCTAAATTTTGCTTTTCTGATGAGTAGGAAGCGATGTTTCATTTTGTTTAGTAAGTTTAAGTATCTATTCTATGCTTTTCTGCTAGACCTCCTCTCTTGTGATTAATACATTCATCTCATCTCCTCTGCCAATTTTACTTTTTTGTTTTCTACCTTTTTTCATTGTTTTATAGATGTTCCTTCTCTAGATCTACACAGTTCAATAGAACTGCCATGATAGAAATATGTATCTGGACTGTCCAGCAATTTAAGTTGCTGTGACACTAGCTTGAATTCCTAAATTACTTTCAGATTACTCTGGGGTATTGATATTTTTTCATTGCTTGTTTAAGCATTTATCACAATGTGGGGACTATATGTGACTTTTGAGCACTTGAAATGTGGCTAGTGTGACTAAGGAGCCAAAACTTATATTCTATTTAATTTTTATTAATTTAGAAGTAAATAGGCACATTTATTGACTGTGTTGGGCAGAGAAATCTAGATATTAATCCTTTGTTGGTTTTAGCTATTACAGATATCCTCTAGATCTGTTATCTGCTGGATAACCTTGTTGAACAAAAATGCCTAATTAGCATTCACATGCATTGGCTTTCTTTCTGTGTATTTGCTCTTTTGGAGTAACTAATTTTGTGTCCTTTATCCCTTAATCACAGAAATAATCTCCTTTATTTTCTTCTTTCAGGCTTATAGATGTATCTTTTACTTTTAGGTCTTTAACCCATAGAGGGCACTGTTTTGCATATGGAATAAGGAAGGCATTCAGCTTTGTTTTTTCTCCATGAGATAGTTTTCTCACCTTTGGGGGCATTTTCTAACACTAATAACTAATTCCCTGATTCTTCAGACATCAAATGGGTGTCCAACGATTTAATTCAATTCTGACACTAACTACTTGAAGTTAGTATAGACTCCAGAGGTTAAGGAATAAATCCCACAAGACTGCTTTCACTTTAGACACCAGTTGCAAGGCTTGGGCCATGCATACTTCTCACCTACTTGCTATAAATTGAGAGGGTTGTGGGAACCCCCTCTTCAGGTCTGGTAGTTTGCTAGAATGACTTGCAGAACTCAGGAAAGTATTTTATTTATGTTTACTGGTTTATTATAAAGGATTCAAATGAGCAGACAGATAAAGAAGTAATAGGGCAATGTCCAGAAGGGTCCTAAAGGCAGGAGCTTCTGTCACAGGGCATTTGGGGTACACCACCCTCTTGGCATGTGGATGTGTTCACCTACTCAGGAACTCTCTGGATCTCCTTGTTTAAGAGATTTTACAGATTTCAATTTCCAGACCCTCACTCCTCCCCTTCCTGAGGTGAGTGGAGGTGAAAGTTTTAGCCCTCTAATCATTTGGTCTTTCTGGTGAACAGTTCATCCTGAAGCTATGTAGACACGCCTCCCTAACTCAATTAGTGTAAACTTACCAGTGATTAAAAGGAGCTCATTAAGAATAACAAAAGACACTCTTCTGGGTATATACCCAGGAGTGGGATTGCTGGATCAATCCTATGGAAGACCTATCTGTAGTTGTTTGAGGAACCTCCGTACTGTTTTCCATAGTGGTTGTACTAATTTACAGTACCACCAACAGTGCAGGAGGGTTCCCTTCTCTCCACACCCTCGCCAGCATTTGTTATTCACCATCTTTTTCATTGTAGCCAGTCTAACTGGAGTGAGGTGGTATCTCAGTGTAGTTTTTTCATTTCCCTGATGACTAGTGATATTGAGCATTTTTTCATGTACCTGTTGGCCATTTGTATGTCTTCCTTTGAAAAATGTCTTTTCAGCTCCTTTGCCTATTTTTTAATTGGGTTGTTTGTTTTTTTACTGTGTAATTGCTTGAGTTCCTTGTATATTATGGATATTAATCCCTTGTTGGATGCATAGTTAGCAAAAATTTCCCCCCACTCTGTAGGTTGTCATTTCACTCTGTTGACTGTTTCCTTTGCTGTGCAAAATGCACAGAGGGGTAAATACCACATTTACTCACTCATAAGTGGGAGCTAAGAGAGAAAGAAAAAATAAAAGAAAGACCACAGGGGTGGGTTGGACTTGCAGAGGGAGAGAACATACCTTGGGATACAAAGTGGAGTGCGGGGAGGGGGAGGGAGGTTGGGGATAATTGAGTGGGAGACATGGGGCACAAATACAATTTGTGGTAATGTGCATGCTGCCAGTATGAATCTGGCCTTCACATCTTGGGCACGAGGGGTGGCAATCAGCTCTGTATCTCATGAATATTCATAATCAATTTTTTTTTTTTTTAAAGACACTCCTATTACTCAGGAAACCTCAAGGGTTTTGGGAGCTCTGTGCCAGAAACTGGAACAAAGACCAAATATATCATTGCATTATACCACATGTACGCTACTGTGTGGGAGACAATCCATAGGTCTACCTTTGCTTTTGTGATACAGAAGCACAGTATTGATTTTAGTAAGCTGACTTACTCAGTTCTCTTATTCTAACAGTTTTCTTATTTTGTTGTATTTTCTATTTAGGTGATTATATAATCCAGAAATGTGATTTTTTGTCTTCTTTTACTGTCTTTACCCTTCCTTTTTCTTTTTCTTGCCTTATACAGTGGACCAAGGCCTCTAGTGCTATGCTGTTTAGAAGTGACACCAGATAAACATGGTTTTTCCCCATGTTAGAAAAGCTGTATCTAACATTTTTTTATTAAGCATATTTGCTTTATGTTCTTGGTATGCAGGCTTATTAAACAAGCTGCTGCTTTTTTTAAACCACAAATTTTTGAATTTTATCAAATATTTTATATCTATTAAGGTAATAATACTATTTTTCTCCATTCAACTATCAATATAATGAATTATATTGGTGGGTTTTCTGATATGGAACTATCCTTACATTCATGGAACACACTGTTATTTAAATATTATTAAAGTTATTTCAAACTAAATGAATTTAAATATTCTTTGCAGATTATCTGACTGCTGAGTTTGAGTCAATTTTTATTTGCTTTTTAAGTAGTTTAGCTTCTCCTCAACTATGCAATTCACATAGACGTCTCCACTGCAAATTTCACATACCTGTTTATAAGTTAAATTGACCTACAATCTTTTCCTTTTAATGTTCTCAACCAGTTTTCAGTTTAGGAATCAAAGTTGTATTAATCTCATTAAACCAGTTGGGCAATTTTTTTCTCTTTCTTTTTTTTTTTTCCTCTTTTCTCCTCTTTTCTTTTTTACTAAAGCAATTTGTATAAAAGGGATTTTCTGTCATTGGAAATTTGTTAATAACTTATCTATAGTATTTTCTGGGATGAAAGCTTGGGTTAGATGGAGAGGAGGTATTTTCGATAACTTTGATAGTCATTTCAAATTTTGTAGTAATTCTTTGTCTATTTAATTTTTCTAGTTTATTTTGCATCCATTTCTCCTTTTTACTTGAAAAGTATCATTTTTTTTCAGATCTCTTAGCTCTTAATATTTAAAAATCCACTATTGTATCTATAGCTATCCTTTTTTTGTTCTTTTTTATTTCCTTTTTTTCTCACTCCAAATATTTTTACATGGTTCTCTGTTTTATTTTCATTATTCCTCATAGATAGAGTTTTGTCTATCATACCAATTTTTTCAAAGGACTAGCACTTGGTGGTTAGTTTTCTCTCTCTTTATAAATCTCTTCTATGTTGATTTCTCACAAAATCTTTATAACTTCTTTTCTTTTTGTTTCTGTAGGATCATTAGGCAGTGCTTTTTCCAAAGTCTTGAGTTGAATAATCCACCTCATTTTTCCTGTATTTCTTATGCTCCAGTAACCTTGAGTTTTTATTATGTAATTTTTGGTTTTGGTTTTGGTTTGGTTTTATTACTCAATAGAAGGCTTTTTCCCATTTCTTTGTGAGATTGTTTCATACTGAAAGAGCTTTTTTCTGTTTATATTGGTGTTCTGTTTAAATTTTTCATCTAGTTTTATCTTCAATTTTATTCTTGATTGACATAAATAGAATCTTTCTTCCTTGTCATACCATTACACTTCACAACTTTTTTTCTGAATTTTTTCTGTTATGCGGTGCTTCTGTACTCTTAGAAGCATCATTTTTTGTTCCTTTTCTTTGCTTTCATTACTGTTCACACAGACACTTGTCTAAACTACCTAGGACAAATGAACGTATGCTTCTTGGATAAATAGCTGTACGTACGCTTCTCGAAAGTCTTTTCCAATATCAGCTTCCTTTCCCATAATCTCATCCTGAAATGCTTTTTTATTGCTCTATCGATGAATCATTTGGTCTAATCACTGGTGACCAAGTCCAACCAAGTGTAGCTTGGGAGGCTTGGGCCCCCTTTCTCAATCTTCATTAGCACCCTTCCACCTCTGATGTGATAGTTGAGGTTTTTCTCAAACTTAAAGTGCTATATGCAAACTCAGCTGCTAAAAAAGTCCTCTGGGTCCTCTTCTCTCCCCATGGCACTCCATTTATATAAAAAGATTGTTTTCTGTGAGGCCCACCTGTGTAGAAATTTCAGCTTACTCTTTCTGACCCTCATCAGTAAATGTTCTCACCTGATTTAGTGTGTTTACTGTGTCCCCCAGTAAGCTTCAAGTTTAGAAATGCTGTGGATTGGGTACTTTTTCATCTTATTGATCCTCACAGATAAGATTTTTACTTAAAGTAGAAAGCAATTTTGATTTTTGACATGCTCAATTGACAGAAAACTTGAGGTTTTCATCTTCAGAATCCTGTAGCACATTCTATTATAATTTCAGACTAATTATGTCTGAATCTTTCTTAGCTGTCCTCCTTGGAAGTATCATAGATATGGTGTATTGCTAGGGCAATTGTCGGAATCCTGCCAGTGTAGCCAATTGTATAGTTATGGCTAGGACTAGGGCCCACAGACCCTTCAAACTCATTCTACAGACTGGGTCACAGACCCCTCACATGCAGGTCTGTGAGCTAGGTAATTGGGAAAGATCCCGGGAGCTGTTGACAGATGACACCACCTCAGTCCTCAGCTTCCTCAGCAGCAGCAGCAGCAGCTCACAGCAGCCTCCAGCAACAGCAGCGGTGGCCTCCTGGAGGGTTCTGGAGGGCCTGGCAGTAACAGCTTGCAGCAACAGCCTCCAGCAGCAGTAGTGGCCTCCCCATGGGCCCCTCTGAAGCATCCCGGGGTCAGGGTGCCATGGATCAGAGCCACTCGTCCTTTATACTTAAGTCCAATAACCCAGGACACCTGGGTGAAAGTCAGACAACCCAGGAACACCTGGGTGCATGTGTGCAATTACATTAGACAATAACCAAGGAACACCTGGGTGCACATGCATATTTATATCAAGTGCTAAGCAAGACTCTGAACCCCCAAGGGACCCTGTCCATTTATCTTCACTTTCCCTACATATGGTCTATGTCCATTTCATCTTTAATTTCTCATTTTAAGTCCCAGAACACTGTTTACAAAGTGTAGGTCTCTAATAAACTATGAAAATAAGTAATTATCAGTACCTCTCTTTGTCTAGTCTGCTTTGTTCATTATTCTGTAACTGTAATCTATAACTGTTCTAAACTGTTTATTTTTAAATGAGAAATGATATTATGTATCTAATATAGTTTTACATATTCTGCTTTATTCTATGGAGCGTAAAAGGATTTCCAAATATATTTTTTAAATGCTGTGCTTTCAAAGCACACCTGCAGGCCAGATTTGGCCCATAAGGTCACCATTTTGGTCATCACTTGGTTTACAGAAATTGTCCCTCCCCATTATTACCTTTAAATGATTTT
This sequence comes from Cynocephalus volans, assembly GCF_027409185.1. Classification (NCBI taxonomy): domain Eukaryota; kingdom Metazoa; phylum Chordata; class Mammalia; order Dermoptera; family Cynocephalidae; genus Cynocephalus; species Cynocephalus volans. The sequence continues at coordinate 33,250,779 of NC_084465.1, forward strand.
TGAGGCTCTGCTAGTTGCCACACTCTCAGAAATAGTATTTACTTTCTTGATGAATAAGAGACCTTAGATAGTCACATATTTTTGAAGTTGATTTCATTGAATAAGAAAATGAAAGGAATAATTTTTTTTCTTTTTTTAAAACATTCTTTGTGTCATTTATTAAAATTGTGAAGTTTCCATTGATGTACACTATTACTTGGTCATCTAATCACATGACTTTCTATTGTCTCTTCTACAGTTACCCGACGTTGAGGTTTTTGAAGCATGGCCCTATTAGTTATTGAATAATGAATTAGAAAACTCTAAATATTAGGGTCTTCATATAGGACGTATAATTTGGCATCAATCTGACATTTGTTTGTTGCCTCAGAATTGTATCAGTCTCTAGGTTTGGCATGATGAATACCTTAATTCATAACTTCATTTTAAGCCTATGACTGTAGTGAATTATATAAAAAGCAAATCTGCACAGTGTCATTTAGCCAAGTGAATATACTTGATTCCCTCTGTATAGATACTTTGCTAAAGTATCATTTAGATATTTTATTGGGAGGCATTGAAATAGGCCTGACATGTTAAAAACTTAGAATATTTTGATGTAACCCATTCAAGGAATTTACCTTACTACAAAAGCAAATTTTTTGATTGTTTAAATGTAAGATTAGGAAACAAAATCCCTATTAAAGTGGTCTAGAGTTTAGATAAAAATCACAATCATTCTTTTAAAAGAATTCAGTTACAATGAATAGAATTTAGATCAGCATATGTTCAAACTGCTAAATCAATGGCAAATTAGGTAACACACAGGGCTGGAGATGTGAATATTATATAATGAGGATAATAAAGGAGTTGAATGTGCTGTGCCTTGGGTGCATGTTAGTAGCTAATTCTGGTATGATTGCTTTGCAATCATTTATCGGCTGAGATGCATGTGTTCTGCTAAATGGAAATCTTGGACGTTCTCTCATACACTCTATTATTTGTAATTGAACACCTGATTTCTATCATGCAACAAATTAACATCTGCACTGGATCTGTCTTTTATGCATATGGATATACTGATTAGAATTTTGCAGATAGACAGATACTTGAAAACAAAAAGACAACATTGTGAAACACTTCCAGCCATAATTTTTGATTACATATTGAGAATCGTTTAATTATCTTACTCCATTTAATTAGCCCTTTTACTTAGGTCAATTGCTTTTTTTATTAACATGACATGTTAGCAATTTGTTAATTGGCATAAAATAACATGAGACTTTTCTGGGTATTTCCTATGAGAAGTACATGTGTTTAAGCAAGCTAAGGAAAACATAAAATGGTAAATGTATTCATTAGCCCCCTTACAGCATTTGCCAGTGCCATTGCTTGGTGCCATCACAATGTGTGTTTATGCCCTTTGAATTTCTGTCTTTCTATTACGCAGAATGAGTGTGTTGATTTGAGTGGTTACAAAAATTTGAGGTCATGAGTATATGTTTAAAATGGAAAGGTCTTTTCTGAAATTAAAAGAATGGTGAAAAGAGGTGGATATGTAAATGCTAGTTGGTAGGAGGGAGATAGGCATAGAGATACATGCATGCAGCTAAGAAAATTATAAAGGGAAAAAAATTAGTCATTATCAAGCCTTTAACCTCCAATCCTCTTTGCCAGTGTTATATGTTATAAATAACTTTTACATATCTATAAAGACGTTATTGATTACACCTAGGAAGAAAAATTTATTTTCTTCCAAAAAATTCCTCTGGAATCTGGCACAAATAGATAACCACCAGTAGTAACCTGTGTTGCAGGGGTGGTTGTTTAGCCGGAGCTCTTTAAACACCTTGCATTATATTCAAACATTTAAGTGTGAATGATTTTCTTTTTAAACCCTAAATGAGCTATTACTGTACCATCACAACTTTGAGGAACTATGTGATGGAGAAAACAAGTGCGTAGTATAACATTTGTTTCCATGTTGTTTGTTTATTTTTTTTATTTTCTACTTTTTTCTAAGAAGGGTTTGTGGTTACTTCATACCAGCATAGAATTTAAGAGCTAAAAGAGATGTTGGGAATAGTTGTCCCAACATTTGTGTTTTATCAACAAAACACTACAGGCAGGAGTAGTAGACCTTTCTAAAATTGTTTGTGTGTGAGAGGGGTATTTATTTATTTAACCTATACTGAATATCTCCTGGGCAAAGCACCAGATTGGACATTCTGGCAAATACAAAGGTAAATTTACATAACTCCATTCCAATGAGAATTGTTCGGTTTTCCTTCCTTGTTAGTAATGTTTTCATCCACTTGGGGGCACTATGATCAAATTTAAAAAGAAAAGAGAAATGTTATTTTGTTTGGTTTATTTCAGTTAGAGAAACTATTTACTATGCCATCGGGAAATCTAACTAATTGCAAGCATACTTCAAAAAGTTAGTGGAGAAATAGAATTTAAAGATAATGCAAACATGTCTATCAACTTTTTCAAGTACCCTCATATACACTTGTACGTAGAATACCTTTTCAGTATACAGAGATGGCTCGCGTTTTGTTCGTTTTTGCTTGTTTAAGTTTCAGAACAGGTATAGATTAAAACAATAGTTCCCGAAGTGTGGTCATCAGACCAGGAGCATCAGCATCACCTGAGGACTTGTTTGACATGCAAATTCTCAGGCCTGACCTACTGAATCAGCAGCTCTGGGACTGGGGCCCAGCAATCGGTAATTTCACAAGCCGTACATGTAAGATTTTGTTTCTTACTAATGTTTAAGAACCACTGAATTAGAATAAGTAAATTTTGAGATACTTTTTTTTATTTCCAACTGTTGCAGAATCATTAGGTTAGCATTTAGTTTATCAAACATGCTTGAGTACTGTGAAAATCTGTTTCTTAGGAAAGGTTCCTACATTAATAATAAATTAATAAGTGTGTCTGAAGACTTAAGCTAATCTTTTTGTATGTGATTATACAACTGGATCAATATGAGACAGAACCGTTACTTATTGTGACTTATATCTCATCTACCCCCAAGATTTTAATCATGTGAAAATTTGAGATCAATCATTTGTGTTATGTAGCTAAATGAGCCAATTAATGGAATTTCTCAAATCTAACTTCCTTGTGTTGATATCAGAGACGTGACCTAGATTTCAAGATAATGTTGCTAATAGTTCTTATATTTTTTTTACATCCTTATAGTATCTTTACACTTATTAATAGGGGTATTGTACATAGTGGGCTATTTGAGTCTCTGATAATACTTTGAAGCAATTTGGAAGCCAATTATTACCTCTACATACAATTAGAAAAAATCAAGACCAGTTTGAGAATTCTTATCTCTAAGTGTAATATCAGTATAGGGACCATACTCATTCTCTTTTTAAGAAGCCTTGATTTTGCTGCTGTGTTCCTGAGAGTTAGTGGAAACTACTAGAAGAGAATACCGCTGCCCTTAAGAGCAGAACTTCAAACCTCTAGTTTTAGTCGAGAAGGAAAATCTTCTGGAAGTATAGATGTCTAGACTGTGAGGCTGGAATTTGAATTGTGAGATTTCCCCTCTTGGAGGGTTCTCTCACGTCCTTCTCTAACACCACGCTGGACCTCAGATGAGCCCTAACTCCACCTTGTCTCCTTTCTCTTCCACTGTGGACACTTCTTTATATTTTCTTTGGGCAGTTAAAGTAGTGTAGAACTTCTGAAAGTCTATACTGAGGGAGAACAAATGAGAAAGTAATCACAAAGAATATAAGAAACTACCAGTAAAGTTTGCCGTCATTCTGGTGGATTCTGAGCTGTTTATCTACTGTCATGTGATACTATGTGCCCTACTCAAGATTGCTGACCTTAGAGAGCACCCCCAGGCTTCCCTACTATTTTCCTCAGTCGTATAGTAGTTGGAGGCCATTCCTTCACAATTAACTATAATGCTAAAGTGAATCTTGTAGCAAAGTCAAAATGTCAATATTTAATGAATATTTCCAATTAATCCTTAAATGTTGTCCTTAGCATGGTTTTTGTAGCATTAAAAGTATCAGAAATTGGTTATAAAATGTATGTTTATTGTTGTCTGTAGCAATAATTGTACCTACCTTACATGGTTGTCATATTAACTGAGATAAAATTTGTAAAGTGCAAAGTACAATGCCTGGAATTTAGTAAATCTGTTTCTAAAAAGGTAATTTGTCATAATGAAAATGATGATGAAATGCATTGAACTAGTTATTTAAACAATAACAGTTCAGCATGACATAGAATATGTTATACTGTAATATAGTCTTTCAGTTTACTCACTTAAAAAATTTGTTTCTCCTTTCTGATAGAGTAAAGCTTGATTTACTTGAATGCGAGTGAAATAAGGTTAAGTCTAACAGGACGGCTTTTTTATTTCAAATTTTATTGTTGAAGTTACCTTAAAATTTACTAAAATTCAGTATTACTTTTTAGAGTGCCTAAGTTTATTTTATTTTTATTTGATCATTAAGGATCATTTACTCACTGGTGTTTATCTGTCTAAAAGTCTCTCCCTTGTAGGAGGTCCGATGGCAATTTATTTTTACTTTTCATAGTATCTTCTACCTTATGTTGATGTTAATGATGAGCATATCTTCTGTTCTAAACTCACAGTATCTGAAGTAAGTTCGTTTTCTTGCCTATTTTCCTATAATGGTAGAACAAAGGAAGAAAAAAAAAAACCTCTGAGGAGTTGACGATTATTTAGACTGTAGTGAATTACAGTTATAGTGTAATTCTTGTTAACTTTCCAATAATTTCTGCATCCGCCTGAAAAGCAGATACAAATGTGCCAGTAACTGAATCAAACTCCACACCCAGAGATATAATTTTGACATGGATCTTCAAGCAAGATTTTCATTTTATTTTCCTAGGGGAAAATAACATACCTTCTCAATTAAAACGAGAGAGATCTCAAGTTTTTTTTTCAGTTCTTCTGCTATTTAGATGGTGCCACTATAAAGAGAGGAAGGACAAAGATACTTAGAGGTCATTGTCTTCCAGGGGCTGATTTTTTTTCTATTTTATTTTATTATTGTTGTTATTTATTAAGAAAAATCCAGAGAGACCATTAGATTGACTTAAATTCTTTTCTGTGACGTAATCTTGATCCTCTATAAATGCATGTAATAGAGTTCTAGTCTTTATCCCTAGCTTTATCTCTAAAGGGAGAAGAGCTTCTGATTATATTCGTTTTAAAATTAGAGGCTGGTAATTTTTTTTATAAAGTGAAATAAATGCTTTACTTATCTTCTTTCTTCTGTTTGCCTACCACTTTTATATCCACACTAACCTCTGAATGTATGACTCTCTGAAACGATTTCATTAAGATAGGAATATTTCTTATTTGAATGAATGTATACTAGTGTTGCTTTGGGAAGAAGATACTGATTTCCTGTACTGACCCATGCCATATAATGAAATAAAGAAAAGAAGCAGGTTTTTTTTCAAAGTTTCATTTTAAAAAATCACAGAAATTTTATTGTACTCATTTTCTATTATTTTTATTTATATTAGGATATTGTACAATTGTCAAAGTTAATAGAATTTTTTGTACATACACTTAAAATAAACGTATTTCACAAGAGAAGTTCATATTACAGTACTACTGAAATATAAGGCATAGGGTAATTTTGCATTCGTGGGTTATAAACATAATACATTCTACTTGCTAATAATATTTTGTTGAGGATTTTTGCATCTTTGTTCATCAAGGAAATTGGCCTGTAATTTTCTTTTTTAGTTTCTTTATCAGGTTTTGGTATTAGACTTATGTTGGCCTCATAGAATGAGTTTGGGAGAGTAGCTTCTGTTTCAATTTTTTGGACTAGTTTGAGGAGAATTGATATTAATTCCTCTTTTAAAGTTTGATAGAATTCAGCTGTAAAGCCATCCAGACCTGGACTTTTCTTTGTTGGAAGATTGCTGATTACCGCTGTAATCTCGTTGCTGGTTATTGGTCTGTTCAGGTTTTCTATCTATTCTTGGTTCAGTCTGGGTAGTTTGTATATGTATAGAAACTTATCCATATCTTCCAGATCTCCATATTTGTTGTCATACAGTGGTTTATAATAGTCTCTAATGATTCTTCATATTTCTGTGGTATCGGTTCTAATGTCTCTCTTTTCATTTCTGATTTTTGTTATTTGGATCTTCCCTCTTCTTTTTTCTGTTAACCTAGCTAATGGTTTGTCTATTTTATTTATCTTTTCAAAATACCAACTTTTTGTTTTGTTGATCTTTATTGTTTTCTGGGTCTCTATTTCACCTCACCCCAGTTAGACTGGCTAAAATCAAAAAGATGGTGAATAACAAATGCTGACGAGGGTGTGGAGAGAAGGGAACACGCCTACACTGTTGGTGGGACTGTAAATTAGTACAACCACTATGGAAAACGATATGGAGGTTTCTCCAACAACTACATATAGATCTTCCATATGATCCAGCAATCCTACTTCTGGGTATGTACCCAGAAGAATGGAAATCATCATGTCAAAAGGATACCTGCACTTCCATGTTCATTGAAGCTCTGTTTACAATGGAACCAACTTAAATGTCCATCGATGGATGATTGGATAAGGAAAGTGTTGTATATACACCATGGAATACTACTCAACCATAAAAAAGAATGAAATTCTCCCATTTGCAACAACATGGATGAGCCTGGAGAAACTTACATTGAGTGAAATAAGCATAGCACAGAGTGATAAATACCACATGTGCTCACTCATATGCAGGAGCTAAGAGAGAAAGAAGGAAGGAAAGAAAGACCACAGTGGTGCGTTGGACTTGCAGAGCGAGAGAACATTCTTTGGGCTACAAAATGGAGAGGGTGGGAAAGGGGGAGGGAGAGGGAGGTTGGGGCTAATTGGGTTGGGGACACGTGGTACAAATGCTATTTGTGGTAACGGGTATGTTGCCAGCATGAATCTGGCCTTCACATCTTGGGCCCGATTGGTAATGGTCAGCTTTGAATCTCATGAATATTCATAACCAATAATATATATATATATATATTAAAATATATACATATTAAAAATAATACATTCATTTTAAAGAATGAATACTTAGTGTGAATAACATCTTAGTTAAAATAAATAAGGTAAATGTTAATAGCAAAGTTGCATTTTAGAGGGAATAACTTCACAAGTATCTTTGGAAGTGATTTCTTTGCTGTAGTTCTTGTTTGACAAAAGCAATTATATATATTTTTCCAGTAGATGGCGCAAGCATTCCCCCTAAATAGAAAATATTAGCTATTGATTAGAGAACTTGGTAATAAAGGTGGTACTATTTAAGTAGAATTAAGTAATCTTCAACACATTTTCTGTTTAGAAAAAGAAAAAAAAATGAAAACGTTAGGAGAAATGGTAGTTCATTTTGGACATATCAAACTCGTCAAGATACTTTATTGAATTAATATAGAAAAACATCAATGTTTAGTAGTATGTGAATAATCAAAGATGTTACAAGGTCAGTTTTAACCAAAAGTATCTGAGACTTGAAATTCTGAATATATTGTGTAAATGTCAAAAGCTTTTTTTTTTTTTTTTTTTTTTACTATCTTGATTTCATCTTTCTTTGTATCCTGCAGTTATAGACAGGAGCACTGTGAATACAGTTTCATAGGCAAATAAATAAATGGAATTCTTAAGCTTTAAGTTAAAGGAGAAAGGAAATTTACAAACCTAGTCCAATGAATCTCAACCTTATTGTACACGGGTTTCTTATTCTTATTGGCTTTATTTTGTTATCCATTCTCTTCTAAATAAGTAAAAATGTGTTAGTGAGAAACTGAACATCAAAAAATACTTGTCTGTAGTTAGAATTTTTTAGTTGGTTGATAAGTAGCAACTTCTTAACAAACTAAGAAATTCAGAGCTTGAAAACATAATACGGATACTCCATGGAAAAACTGCTTTTGTCTGATGTATGAGAGTTAATTTTTGTTATTGTAACTTGCACGAGATCATAGATACACTTCATTTTAGAAAAAGGTATATACTTCAGTTTTTGCCCCACTCTTTGAAAGCTTTTTTTTAAAAAAAATGGGGCAAAGTTGAAAAATGTATAGACACCCCCAACTCCCTGCCTCGAGTTTTCCAGAGTCCTCTAAAAAGTTAAATTGAAACATTTTTCTGTTTATTCTGTGTTTTCCTGTGTGTTCTACTACTACTACTGCCTTAATATGGTCACGGAAAATATTGCTATTCTTGTTTTACAGAAGAGAAAAGTGAAATTCATACCTGGCACTCAGCAGTTTAAAGGGATGTTAGACTTAAGAGAATCATTCACTTGTGTACCCTCTCTTTCTTAGTGTGCTTTCATCTCTCTCTCTCTCTCTCTCTCTCAGGTTATTTTCACTCTTTCATCTCTGTTTTGAAAAAGAAAAAGGAAAAAAAGCACTTATTTTGCATCCCTGATATTTATTACCATGTGGAGGGATATCCATTACCGTAATACTCCTGTTCTGTCTTCTCTCTCCACGTGTTTTTTGTTTGTTTGTTTTAATTTACCTGATTGATTATCTTGAGGGCAAAAACTAGGTGTGAGTGGATTGCCCTTTACACTCTATTTGTCTCTCTAAGGTGAGTTTTCCAGAGGGAGTATGTATTCTCTGCTTCTCCCTGCCTAAGTCTGTCATGGACAAAATCTCTCTCTGGATAGGCCTGTCCTGCCCAACACTGCCTGTGGCTGGGCTGGGAAAAGTATGTCTGATAGTAATATTGAACCTCATAAGGAAGCCCAGTTCTTTTACAAATGAACCAAATTCCCCAGTATTATCTTTGTCAGTATTAAAGGTGCTATTTTATCCTTTATCTGTCAACTCTTTTTGTCTTAAGTCAATTTCTTCAGAACTCAGAGAAAAGAGGTGCTGAATTACTGCGCCTTCTCAGAGACAGATTCTAACAATGTTCACATATCAGAAAGTTTTTTTAAAAATCATATTAGTGAGAGTTAGAAATCTGGTAGCATTTTGAGATCTTTAGACACAGAATATATTTTATTCTGAAAGAATGACCCTTGGCTGAAAGACCCTTGTGATACTGTGAGATTGGGGCCATTTTCAGCAGTGGTTCAAAAGCTCTGGGAGTTGGGACAAAGGGATGTTGGGTACCCTGGACTCTTGAACCTCTGTGCCTGCTTTCACAGCAGCTGCTCCATGCTTCCTTAATGATATTCCATATTAAATTCAATTTTAGGATAACATCCTATTGCTAAAATTATTTGAATGCTGTAGTAGATTCAATTATGTCCCCCCAAAACTCACTGAAGCTTGAATTGTGTCCCCCAAATTTTATGTATTAGAAACTTGATCCCCACTGTGACTGTTAAGAGGATGGGAAATCCTATTTTGGTAATTGAAAGGTGGAGCCTTGAAGAGGTGACTGGATTGTAGGACCATGCAGTAGTGAATGGATTGAAAGTGGTGGTCAGGGGTGTGGTTCTGAGGGCTTTAAAAGAAGAGAGAGGAGAGTCTGTCTGTGTCTCTGTCTCCCTCTGCTTCCACCATCTTGCAATATGAGACCCTGGGTCATTGTGGCCACCACCAGATGGACTTTGGACTTCCCAGCCTCAGAAACTGTAAGCAGTGAATTTTGTTTTCTTATAAATCACCCAGGTTCAAGTATTTTGTTATAAGCAACAGAAACAGACTAATACAATTGCTCTTGATTTAAATAAGTATAAAAATACCAATTTTATGGAAAATCCAAAGGCTATCCAAGACTTACTTTGATATATATCCTATAAAATTTTGCTAAAGATTTACTTCCTTCATTATGTTGTTATAAATGTTTCTACTGACAAAACTAAGAAAAACTATTTAGTCGTTCCAAAAATGTTTGTGGAATATCTGCCATAAAAAGGCACAGTGATGGGCAGTGAAAGTGGTGAGTCACAACTGATATGGTCTTTGCCCTCATGGAGTTTGCAGTCTTGTGCTGGAAGTAGATAGTTGTCAAATAATCCTCAGGCCATGGCAAGGCTATGGAAAAAATGTCCACATGCCATCTAATACAGGTAATAAGGGACTATGACCTTATTAGTGATGTCAGGGAGGGCTACTCTGAGAAAATATTTGAGCAGAAAGGATGGGAACAAATGGGGAATGTGTGATTCAAGAACCACATTAATTTAAAATAAGTGTTAGAAGTGGATGAAATTGTACAATGTACAGGACTGATGGGGTAGGAGCAGCGAGAATGCAGAGTATTTGTACAGAGAAGTACTTGGTGTCAAAGAGTCAAGAAAAGTATCAAAGGATCGCAGAATAGACAGGATGTGAGCAGTCATAGAAATGTCTGTGATGAACCAACATGTCCAGAATTCGAGAGCAGAGTGTCAGAGAAAGATTAGCATGAACAAGAGCAAGCTGGGTCCTCAGTCTTGACTACTGGGCAGCTTATCAAGCAACTACTTAAGTGCAGGGAGCAAGGCAGGGACTGAGACACGGAAGCCAGGGGGTACTGTCAGAGCTGAAGTGACAGCAAGGGTAGCTTACAGCCCTATCTCTCGAGTGAGTCTTGAACCAGAACTCCCTGATCCTCCTTGACTACAGAGAAGATTGGTCACAAAGTGTAAAATCGAAGTTCAAGTGACATAGTTTAGGTAGAACAAGACTTTTGGGAAGGGAAATCTGTGAAATGTGCTGTGTGGCAGGAAGAATTCAAATACCTTTGTAAATGAGGCATATGTTGATGTTACATGAAAAATAGGCACATTTTGTTTTCTAAATTTCAGTGTTCTCCAAAAATGTTCTCTTTAACTGAGACCAGAGAGCAACATTACAGGACAAGAGACCTTTCAGGAGTCAAACATAGTCCATGGAGATTATGATCCAAATTTTAAAGAAAACCCTTTCTTCTTTTCAAATATAAATCTTCATAGATTCCTACTAAAAATATGTTAGAAAACAAGAAAATAGTTTAATTATGACTAGAATATTAATTAATTGAAAAAGAATGTAAAAAGTCAGTAGTATAATTTTGTTTCTTAAGACTTATTATCAGTAATTTAGTCCAACTGATTTCTCAAAGTGTGTGCTAGAGAACATTTCTCCTACAAGAGGTCCTATGAAAAAGAATCTGCACTTTGGGAGACGCTGCAGACACTGTTCCCCCACCTTCACCACCCCTCGGAGACGTACTCACCTGTCTGCTACAGGCTCCTAGAAGTCCTCACATACAGAACCTACTTAGCTTTGCTTAACTCAGTATTTCTCACATTTGTTTGCCCACCAAACACGTTCTTTTTCTTCGTGATACCTCTTTGTGTCCAGATGTTCTAAGACGCACTGAATCCCAAATTATCTTTTCAATGATTTTCTTTTTAGAGTGTATATAGTTTATAAAATGGACATGTGATGTACACATTTCTCTTGAATTCTTCAATATGAAGAAGGTACCAGATATCTTCATTTACAGAAAAGGAAACTGAAGCCTAAAATATTTGGGTTAATTCAGGATTACCTGTATTGTGTATAATTTTAAACAATGTTTGATCATTTTGTTTTACTTTAGGAATATCATACCGTAAAAGAGAAGATATTTTCAATAGTCAATAAGATATACTTTATTACATACGATGGCCTAAAACTTTTGTTTCTTGCCAAATCATTTGCATTTTGGGGGAAAGGAAAGCTTAATAGGGTATCTTGCAAAAATATCTAGGATTGCATGAGTGAATCGTTTTCTTTTACTTGTTAGGTGCCCTGGAGCCTTTTCGCCAAATGGTGCAGGATTTCCTTCCCTTTGGATCACATCGTAGCCTGAACCCCAGGGACATTCACATTGTTACAGCCTCTGTCCTCTTCCTAGGGGATGGAGGCATAGACCTGACTCTACATAAGTTTGCCCGGTTGGGGTAGAGAAGGTTCTGTAGGACACTATGGTCATTTTTTTCCCTTTTATCCACTTCTGAGACATAATCAGCTTGGAAAGCCCACTGATTTTCTTTAACTTTTTACAAAGTGGTAAAGCTTCTGCAGGTGGAGAAAAAATTTTGAAGGTCATTTAAATTGAGGAAAAACATAGAACTATGCTTTACAAAATATGCCTTCTGTGGTTGAATATGTTGATATCATGCATATATGAACTTTATTTAGTCATTCCACAACGTATACTATTTCAAAACATCATGTTGTCCATCATAAATATATACATTTTTTATTTGTCAATTGTAAAATATAAAAGACTGAGACCCCAAAATATTTATATACTTTTATAAACATCAGTATTGGAGAGATCACGATCCATTAAAAAACGTTACCAGGGTACTTTTTTCTGCTGATTGAGATATAAATGAATGCTGATGACCAGTTAATCAAAGACAAATATCAGGAAAACTCTTCTTAATAAAAGATTTATCTGTGCAGTTTGATTTAGTTCGGTTGCATGGCTTGTATTTATCTATTTAAAAGTACTTGTCATAGGGGGAGTGGGGGAAAAAAAATAAAAATAAAAAAAATAAAAAAATAAAAAAATAAAAGTACTTGTCATAGAAGTACTTATATGATTTCCCCAGTTCAATTTTGTCTCTAGGTGCCAGTGCATTGACATTTATATAAAAACATTCCCTTTAAGAATGATCAGTTGTAGTTCCTGATGTCTTATGTGAGGGTGGAATGGCGTTTTATGGTCGTCTTGTCTTGGCAGTTTGCCTCTATTCCTGTTATAGATTGTGCTATGGCAAACCAATTTTTAAAATAGTATTCATACCTTAAACTTTTACTTATCTGATAATCCTGACATGAGCTGAGATTTAACTAGCTGAAGGTAGAATTTCTCATGAAGAGTGACAGTTTTACAGTACCAATTTTACAAACCTTGATACCTAAATAAGTGAAGAAATCTACATTTTATTTAAATTTGCTGTTATAAGTCTTCTGTTTATATATAGCATAGAAATTTTAACTTCTTGCTTAACAGTAAGAGTTTTGGTTTGTCTTCAGTCATAACTTCTCTCAGTGTTACAGAATTTTGTTTGGTGAGGATTCTTTCCTCGCATTTCCACCTCTTGTACTCTTTCCCATGAGAATTCAGGAAGTACATAAACCACCTGCCAACTGGAAAGTATTTACTTCTAGGTTTCTTAATGCCCAGTGTTGTCTGGAATCAGTTTCTTTTCTCATCCTTAACTGAAAACAAAACGAAAAAAAAAAAAAAGGCTTAAACTTGTGGGGTTAAATAAAAGGAAGAGTATAGTGAAAGGAAGATTCCTTTTATGCAAGCAGCAGAGAACGTGCAGGGATGACTGAAAGTGCCTGAGGGCATTTGGTCCCTGTTGATTTTCACATCAAATGCAATGGTGCCCACAGATAGCCTGTATTGTTGTCAGTTAAATGGGATCATGAGTGTCTGAAAGGTGTTTGAGAATGAACTGAAAATCATTTTCACAAGTGGATGATTACTTCTGCCACATGTTAACCGAACTCTATCAGAATGGCCCAGATTTTTGAGCCTGCATTAATTGCTCTTTCAACCTTGACTGAGGTTTCTCTTTAAAAAAGCCCTTTCCAGGACTAAACTACTCTATATATTGATTTTTTTTTTCTGTCTGTATTTTTCCTTGAAAAATGAAAGCTTGTTGAAGAAAAACCTTTATCATTCAACATGTAGATTGATTGTTCCATTTCTTTGAATAAAAAGCTAGACTCATAAGTGATCTGCCAAAAGTGATAGTCCTTTTTTTTTCAAGCACAGAATAATTCCCATCTTCTAGATACAATTATGTTTCTCAAATATTCATTAGTGATGATTTTTCATCGTAAAGTAAAACCATAACTCTCACAGCATGGACTCAATGCAAATAAATTGTCATATTCTCCTTTTTATTAGAACTGTATTCCACCACTCTAATTGAAACTCAACTACAATATTTAGTAAGATGTTTGGAGAATTTTTCTGTGTTGAAGTAGTCTTTGAACAATCTTCAAGTTAGAAAGGTTTAATAAAGTGCTTTTGAAGTGTTTAGATAGAGTTTTTTATTGTATGTTACCATTTTCTTTTTCACATAAGGAATAATTTAAAAATATTAGCTGTGTCTTTACTATTATTAGAATAATATAGGATATTATAGTTCAAACATTGTGTTATGAAGATGAGTTAAATCTCAACTTTTAAAACTAATCAGAAAATGAGTTCTTAAAATTTTGTTAACTTTTGTGATTATATATTAGTAGAGAATATACAGTATTTATAGAAAATGGCTTAATCTATTAGTTAAACTCATTTCTGAGGTTTTTGCTTCAGGAAGACTAATCACAGAATATAGTGTATGAATCTGTTTTTTTTAAAAAAATTCAAAGTTCTGTGCAGAAGCAAGCATTTAAAAGTTTTATAAGCATCGCAGTGTTAAAGTGATGAGATGTAAATTATGTATTTGAAATTCAGTAAAAATAAGCATGGTAATTTTGCCGATTTTAGTTTTGCTTTGTTTGTTTTTACCAAACTTCATTTTACTCAAGAAATCTATTGTTCAGAGCCATTTTATTGGTACTAGAATACATCTTGTTAATGATCAGCACATATTTAAAGAAAGGTTTTTATTCCTCCTGTCACAGAATGTTCGGATGAATTTCATAGACTGTATTGTCCACAAATGAAAGCTTTTAGAAGTAACTTGTGGTGTTATCTCCCAACTGGCTCATTAAATTAACAGATGACTCTTTTAAGGATCACGCTGACATCAGAGAGGTTGTACAATTTTTAATGTTGTGTTGAGATACTATAGTGACCATAACTAATGATAAAGAAGATTTTAAAAAATACGCTGTTTACCTTGTTGGTAGTAACTATTTTGACATGATGGTTGGCCATTTCCTTAAAAAAAAAAAATCAAGTAGGCAAATAGCAAAATGTTTTTTAAATTTTCTCTTCTCTCAACTATTTTCTGAACAGCATAGTACATATTCTACACATCCACATCATGTTTTAAATATACAATTAAAAAAAAACTGAACTTTAAGTTTAGTTTCTCATATCTCTGATATTTGAGGATACAATATGACCTAAGAATGGTTAGAAATACAAAAAGAAAAATCATTGGTGAATGAAACATTGTAAACATTGATTCACATTTAGTTGTTTTTGTGCCTTGTTTCCTAGCAATGATTCCTGTGTTTCTTTGGAGCAAATAGTGCTCTCCATTAGAAATAATCCTAGAAGAGAGATTAATATTTTACAATTATTACTGTGTTCCTACTGATTTATAAAACCAAATGCTTCAAGGCTTTACTCTTATGTGTTAAATCCAAGCTTCGTGTTAGGGCTACTAATTTCTTTGTTACCTAATCCTGTGAAAGGAGAGAAGATTTTAAAGTTAAGCAGGCAATTTTTGGTTCAAAGGGAACAACTTCTTAATACCTTACTTAAGTTGGGTGTATTGATGAAAGCAAACACTTTTAAATAATATCTGAGCAGTTATTTTTAAATAACCCAAAATACTCTACTTACATGAGTATCGTGCTGCACTGGAGACATTTCAGTATAAAAAGTGTTATCTGTAGTGTAAATTAACATTGGAAATATATGCTTATGAAATATGCACAACAGAGTATCTCTTTTATCCCCATTCTTGGATAAAATATAACTTTGGTTGGGGAATTTTTTTTAGGGATATATTCTAATAGGATACTGGAGAATGTAGCATGGCCATGAAAACTGCTGATATTTGTGTTTTGTGTTCTTCATTTCCTGTCTATTTCCGACTTAACTGAAGGAATTTAACAAAGATGAGAAAACAATGTGTTTAAAACCAACTTCTGTAGGTTGATGAAAACGAATAATGTTGAAGCCCTACCCAAAAAAAAAAAAGAAAGAAAGAAAAAATCTGCTTTCCTGTTTAAAATAAGGTGAAAAATACTTACAGTACCCATTAGAATACTTCCCTCATGCTGTGTAATACTTATTTTATTGGATATCATTATAAATTGTCACATAAAACCCAGTTAATGTGTATTCTCAGTTTGACTGGTATTTGGCAGATCTGATTTACATATCCTAAAAATACCCAACTTTTTTGAGTTAATCATACAAAGCAGAGGAAGCTAGTAATGAGTCAGCAGGTTATAAAATATTTGGGGAGAGGGCAGCTGCAGAGCCAACCCACCAGCAGATCTGTAGTACACTAGCCAAGGTACTCTCTCTCCAGGATGACAAACAAATTTCCTGGATGATATTCTCCTACGCCTTTATTTCATAGACTCATACTTCATAAAGCAGTAAAAAACCAATTTGTCCAGAATTCAGATGACAAGCAAATATTAAAACTAGATTTTTAAAAATACTGACTAATTTTGTGAAAGAGAAATAAATGACAGGTAAAGAGCTATCAAGGATCTGTTTAATTAATGCTATTGCCATTGTATGTCAAATAGATTTAGTCCTATCAGCTGTATCTTTTTCTTTTACAGCAGTATGCACTTATAATTGATGTTTATAATAATAACCCCAAGATGCTATAGGGTCCTTTTTATATAATTAAAGAAATATCAAATTATATTTTGTGACTATTTGAAGTCAAGTCAATTTATTGTATGCAAATTCTTTAAAACTAATTGTAGGTATAGATACATTCTTTCTGTGTAGAGCCACTCGTTTTTCAGTAATTAAGGATACTCAAACATTGCTATGTCAGTATAATGAACAGAATCTATTACCTAATACAACATAATAACAAGTTAAGTATAACTTCCATATATTTTTTTGAAATAAATCTTTTGAGGTATAGATATCATAAAATAAATAACTTAGAACCTAAGACTGAACATTAAAAGAGAGAGAACTGAATAGTGATTCAATAGCAATGTTAGGCATAAAGATGGGTTAGAAGAGAATGCATTTTGATTTTTACAGATATTATTTGATAAATGGGTAATATGATAGTTAACAAATATTCACATTATTTTGGCTCCTTTTTTCCTCAGTCGCTCTACACTCCAGCCCTCCCAAAGGCAATAGGACCATTCAACTATAAAGAAGTTAGATGGGTCCAAACTCCTAAACTTGAGAATGGCCTTGAAATGTGGAAAGCCCATTTAGCCATGAAAGCTAATAGGGTTCTCCACTGTACTCAAGATAAAAAGACAAAGGCCCTTATCTCTGTTCTTTAGGTATTCAACTTACTCAAACCAGAAGTATTTATAGAGTCGTAGGGACCCCCTTCCCAAAATATTTAATAATGGTCATTCTATTCTGACTACAAAAGTAAGATATGCTCTCATACGTTGCTAGTAGTAATGTGACATGGTACAGACACTTTGGAAAACAGTTTGACAGTTTCTTATAAAGTTAAATACACGCTTTCGATATGACCCAGAAATCCCACTCCTAGAATTTATCCAGGAGAAATAAATCCATAGGCCTACACAAAGACTTGTATATGAATGTTCATAGTAGCTTTATTTACGATATCCAAAAAAGTGGAAACAACTCAAATGTCTAGAAACTGGTGAATGGATAAACACACTGAAGAGAATTTATGCAATGGAATAGACTGATTAGCGATTAAAAGGAATGGACTCATGCAACAATGTGGATGAATTTCAGAAGCATTCTGCTAAATGAAAGAAGTCAGACACAAAATGCTACATACTGTATAATTCCAATTATATGATATTCTGGAAAATGAAAAACTGTAAGGTCAGAAAGAAAATCGGAGGTAGCCAGAGCTGGGGGCATGAGGAGGGGATTGATCATAAAGGGTATGTGGGGACTTTGGGGGAGATGAAAATGTTCTGTCAGTTGATTGTGGTGGTAGTTACACGACCCTGTCAACACTCATCAAATTGTATACCTAAAATAGGTGAATTTTACTTTGTGTGAACTATACCAACAAACCTTACTAAAAAGAAAAAAAAGAAGAAGACATGGTAAATGTGAAAATTGTGAAAATGCAGAAAGGCATGAAGAAGAATATGAAATCGATCTTTAATTTCACCAGCCAGCTATTAACTACACATTTAACATTTTGTTGTATTTTTCTGGATTTTTTTCCAGGCATGCGATATGAGTTCGTGTGACTGCTTTTTAAAAAAAAAATTTAATGTATTCTTAAATTTATAATTGTCACATAATAATTGTGCATATTTATAGTGTACAATGTGATGTTTTAATGTATGTATACATTATAGAATGATCAAATCTGGGGAATTGGCATATCCATCACTTTAAACACTTATTTCTTTGTGGTGATAACATTCAAAATTTTTTCTTCTAGCTGTCTTGAAATATACACTACATTGTTATTAGCTGTAATCACCCTACTGTATAATAGAAAGCAGAACTTACTCTTCCTGTCTAACTGTAACTTTGTACCCATTGGCCAACCTCCTCCTCCTCTCCCTTGCTTCTGTGACTGTACTTTATTAACTTAATGGTAAAAGAATTTTTCTGTGTCACTGGTAATTATTTTTTGCTATCACTTTTAATAGCAACCTAATCATTCCTTACTGTTCAGTTGTTTTTGGTTTTTACTCTTAAACAATATCGACAAGCTCTTTTTTCTTCACTGTTCCCTCATTTTTAAGTGCATCTCTTATGCCAAGAATCTGCTTTTATGCCCGAGAAAAAATAGTGATACTTGGTACTTAATACCAGAACCCATCCTTATAGTGAAAAACACTCAAATTTGAACTTAAAATTAATGTATTCTTATTCTGTATGATTATCTTTTCTGATGTGTTTTATTCATGCCCTTTTTTTGCATCAGAATTTTGTCTGGCTAATATGAAAACTTTAAGAGGGCAGAAACATATATATATATATATATATTTTTTTTTTTTTTTTTTTTTTTTTTTCTGTATAGCATTTTAAAAATTTCCTCATAGGCACTTAATCTTTTAAATAATTGAATGTTGAATATTGTTTCTTTTTTCTTATGTGCGGAGCCAGTAAAATTCTATGGCCAGTAAAACTCTTACGGATACTTTTGGCCTGTTGTTACTTCTGTATATTTTCAATTTAGTTCTTTTTTATAGTGCAACAGCCCAGAATATTTCAAGGCCTGACATTCACAGACTTACCTTGGTGCCAGTTCTAAATTTTCTCTTCTGTTTCTTATAACATCTTCCACCAATCCCCAAATCAACATATATGCATCCATCCACCCACCCCTCTGCTTGTTGTCTTCGGAGAGACCATACATTTTCATTCCAAATTTAATCCATCATTTTGAATGATGTTGCAGCTGACTGTTATTCCTTATGCAGGACCTTCACTGTCAGCAAGAGTGACACTGTCTTATGGTGTTGATGGTTTGCGTATCACTATTCGTTTTCTCTTGTGTATGACCCAGTTGCCCAGCAGTCTCAGCAGTCTGCAATGTGAGACACTTTGAAAGAGCTGAGAAGCATGCTGTGGTCACAGACAGGTTATTCCATATGCCCTCTGTGGATCCTGGGCAGTTATTTAGTGCACATCTTGCTAGTGTACTTTTATGGAGGGCATCTATCACGTCCACAGTATGTAGCTCATGAGGTCATTGCTGTTAGCCCTGTAAGAGGAGCTTGGGTGTGTTCATTTCAGGAGAGGGGAAATTACATAGGAAAGACAGAAAGAGAGCAGCTAAACACATCACTAGAACCACAGAAGAAAAAATAGAGGCTAGAGCAAAGGTGGGGCAAAGGGTTCTAAGGGGACCTTGAGAAGAAACAGTGAACAGGTGAGAACAAGAGCAGTAGACGTCTCTGCCAGGCATTAAATAAATTCACATTACATCCACAGGCATAGACAATGGTATTAAGGGCATCATAAGACCATAGAAGCTCACTGTTCACTTCAGCTAGCCGATATGTCTGAAAGGAAATATATAATTGATTTGGGCTATTTGGGTGATGATTTCCAATGCAAGAGTCTAGTTATTTTCATTTTGACTTTTAGTAAGCCATATTTTTTCCTGATTCTGAAGGTTTAGAAAACACAGGCATAAAGAAGGAAATTTAAATCTGCCATAATTTCACCATTCTAAAATACTAATATTTTGGAATATTTATACATTTTACAAGTTCCAAATCATTAAGTATGTGTATAGTTTTGAATCTTGCTCTTTTCATATAACATTATATAGTGAGATATTCTCTGTGTTATTAATTTTACCAAAAACATCATTTCAGTAGCAATGTAGTATTTCTGTAAATATGCTGGCATTTTAAAAATAATTCCCCTACGGTTGGACATTTAAGTTGCTATCAGTTTTCAATAATATAAATAACTTTGTTCTATGTATCTATGTAGGATGCAATTTTATGTGTACCTCTAATTATTACCTTAATAATTTTAGAGTGAAAAATGTAGGACTTTTTCTTCATATTGCCGTGTTATCCCTACGGGAAGGTGGTCTCACGTACCACTCCCACTAGTAGTGGATAATAGTGCCCATTCGTTTTATCACACTTTAGCCAACATCCCGTGTTACTGTTTTTAGAGGGAACAAAAGTATGTTTGTTTTATTTTGCCAAAGAGAATTATGAATATTTTAATAAGACAGAAACTAAAAACTTAAGCTAAGATTTTAGGTTTAAAAGTTGGGAGAAAAGTCTAGGATTTTAAGCCCCTCAATAAATTGTTAGCCATAATGCTCTTTTTTTCATCACTCAGGATTGTATATAAATTTAGTTGGAATAGACTCTACACTGTTAAACCTTCACTTCAGAAAAAAGGAATGTGAAAAATGTTTTAAAATCTTTCTTTAATTTTAAAATTAGTCCTCTATTTGTCATATTTTAAGCTTCTAACAATGTTTTCCACTTTTGTAGGAAGTGTGTATGTAGTTTCATGGCATGATTTTAAAATAGCTCTCCACAACAAGCTCACGCTTGATTAATTTGTAGTTTTTCCTTTTTCTTCCCTGATATTTCAGTGTGTCATCTGTATATTCAGTAAGAACAATATTCTCAAATTATTTACTACTTTAGTCATTTCAGTTCAGTTTACTAATGTCGATGTGAATTTAAACAAAAGGCATGGTTGAAACAATGTTAAACTATACAATGTCATCTTTATTATTATCTGAACATCATAATTTAAAAACTTTGCAGCAATATGCTTCCATTAATCAGGTAAATCCCCAAATGACGGAGCCGGTGGAG